>NW_028257174.1:0-673928 GCF_035046125.1 Drosophila serrata | reverse complement strand
TCTCGATGAAGAGAACTTGAGACAAAAGACACAGACACAGACACAGAGACACTGAGAGAGGAAGAAAAACCGTAAACGAAACGAAACGAAAACTTTAATAAATTATTTTTCCCAGGAAAGACAACAGCAGGCAAAGGGCGGGCAGGTGCAGGTTAAGGGGGGGAAAATGTGGCAACAATGGCAGCCAATGCAAGTTGAAGTCAAAACAATATGTGTGTGTGTGCAGCAGAGGGCGGGGCTTGAAGGACACTGAAGGACCTGCAAAAAGTCAGAGATAGACGAGGCATCAAGTATACGCACTGTTGCCCACCAGAGCAACCATGACAATCGCATTATTATTATTATTTTTTCGCTTTTAAATATGTTTTCCCATAAACCGCATTATGTGCCAAAAATCAACAAGAAAACACGAGAGAGTTAAACATATTTGTTTGTTATTTTTTATGGCTTTTTGGAACATATAATGTCCAGTGCAAAATGCACTGTGCCAAAAGCAGTTATAAAAACTATAAATTCTATTCAGCTTAGACAATTATGTTTGAATCATTTCAAATTGAGCTTTAACACACATGCCACAACATAAAGATTAAACTGGGGCAAGGCTTAAAGGTTTAACAGAAAAAAAAGGTCCTTAAAAATTTTCGACCTTCTGCTTCGACTTGTCTATTATTCCATTTTTTATTTTTTTATTTGGTTTATTTTTCTTTCCCCCATTTTTATCGCTGCCCAGCGATCCATATGCGTTTGTTGCGTATTTTACAATTCAATGGGGGGAACAACCATTTGCATAGGCGAGTCATGTCCATAAAACCAACAGTTGTGGTTACAATAATAGGAGTGTTTCTTATGGAGAAAATAAAAAACAAGCTAATAGACATTAAAAAACATTGTTTTAAGCAACAAAGTAGTGGTTACAGTTTGTTTATAAAGCTGTAAAAAATGTACAATGAGGTACAAACTTCTAGGTTTTCTTTTTTCAGTTTGTTTAGTCTGAAAATCTCTCTAAAATCTCTTTAAAAATGATAGAAAATTATATTTTTAAATGTATAAACAATATATAAAAATCCAATTCCAATACCAACTCCTTTAAATCAATTAAATTATTATAAATATTATAAAAACAAATCAAGTAAATATTAGGCCTTGAAAATTGAACCTTTTCTGCTTGTTTAATTTATGATTTAATTTATGTTTAATAAAGAAAATAATACTATAATTTCCTTTACAATTATTTCTTTTAAATATAAAGTGTATAAATGTATATGCCTGTATTTGTGCCTGTATAAGGACTCTGGGCTCGCAGGACATGACAGTCAAGCCGTTAAGCCGCTTTTGGCGCAAAACCCACAAACAAGCGAAACAAAAAATCCGGCGGCATTCGAAGAAAAAAAAAATGAGAGCGTAAATTTAAATTATTGAACGGAAAAACTTCCCACCCTTTTTTCTCCTCCCCCACATTGCATTTTTCCAGAGGGAAATGGCAGCATGACCAAACACTTTGACTAATTTCCATTGGCTGCACTTTTCATCTGACGCTGTCGTTGATTTCCTTGGTGTATATTTGTTCGCTGAAAAGTTTACCAACAAGCGGAAAATGCAGAGAAGCTAACACGTAGCCACACACCCCCTCCCCCTCTCCCCCTCGGGAAAATTGAGGGGGAGGGGTGAGAATAACGGTGTTTGTGGGCGGTTGTCTGCGTCTGTTTGTTGACAATGAATTTAGATAAACTTGCGAAATTCGAAACGCAAACAGCATTTGCATTTGCATAAATTTATAGCACCAACAGCAGCCCCTTCCCTCTTTCACACCCAGCATTTTCCCCAGTGAGATTTTGTTTTCTACACTACACATATATATATATATATATATATATATATATATATATATATATATAAAATATATATAACCCCAAACACACACACACACAACCCCTTTCGTTCGCATTTAATGCCAAAGTAAACGCAATGGCGGCAGAAAGTTGTGCAACAACTTTTACGACCAGAACCCCCAAAAGTCTCTTCGGAAAAGTCGCCTCTCAACTGCGGCGAGGATAATCGGAATAAATATCGATAGCTTAATGTATCGAAAGTAATCGTTTTCAATTGGGAAACATAAAGAAAAGTGATTAATTTACTGTAGTATCGATAGCTTAATGTATCGAAAGTAATCGTTTTCAATTGGGAAACATAAAGAAAAGTGATTAATTTACTGTATTAAATTGTTATATAAATTATATTCAAGTAAACACATCAAATTAAAAATCTTTGGTACAAATATTAAAAATATGCAGTTAAAATATCTATAAGGTAAAGAAATAATTTTCTTGAATATTAAACACGGTTACCATGTAAATTTTATCGATTTTTTACCATTCTGTTAAATTTGTTAAGAGATATTAAAAAACTATCGAATGTGGTATATATTTTTTCGATATTTTTTAACCATCGCCACTTTTCCCACCACTATCACTGCATTTTTTTGTGCAACTTTAGTGCCAAGAGCTGAGCAAAGTTTGTGCTGCTTTTCCGAAGAGCTTCGCTTCAATTGAACGATGTTGAAATTCCTTAAGGGGAATCCTTTGCACAACCAACAAAAAAAAAAAGAAGAAAGAAAATAGAAAAGCAAAGGCTGGGGGGAAAAAACGGAGGGGGTAGGAGATATAAGTGTGGCTGGTGGTCCTTCCACTCGTAATTGCAAAAGGACTTGCAGCAGACAAATTAAGTTCGCATGCAGAAAGTAAAAGTAGGAGTACCAAAAGGACTACCGACAGACAGATCAAAGAGGGTGAAAATTCTGGGAAATAAATAGAAATTTTCCACAAAAATAAATTGAAGAGAAATTAAATTTTAAGTTAGGAATATATAATAATTATAGAATTAGTAAACTGTCAGTTAGTTGGGAAGTAGCCCACAAAATAATATTTACTAGAGAGGATTTTATTTATTATCTATAAATTATGGTTATGAAATTAAATAGCTATTCAAATTTATATACCAACGAGGCAATATTGGAAAGGAAAGGGCAAGGCAGGGCACGAAGGATGTGGAGCTATAAATAATAAATTAATTTGCATGATCTGCAAATATTATGGAGAAATACTAAAGACAGACAGAAAAATAACAATTAAATAAAGAAATTAAGCTAACTTTGAAAAACCCATAGGATCATCAGATCAAATATGGATTAGATCATAACTAAGCCAAAGATGCATTAACTTAAAGTATACTTTGGTAGATATTCTTAATACAATTTGCTGTATCACTTTATATTAAATTAAGTAATCGGGGCAATAAAAGTTAATTGGAATATAAGCGGACCTAGACCTGATCCCTTCTGTAGCTTCTATATATATCACGATAATTGTCATGACTAAGACTTATCGCACTAGGGGTATCCTTAATTAATTCCTTCCAGTGTTGACTTCAATAAGAGGCTTCATAATATATCATCGAAGCAAGCTTCTTCCTGGTCATCCAGATATATTGCATTGGCCAGGTGATAATTTTCGGGCCAAAGAGCAATCACTATCACTGCCACTATCACTACAGATGTTAACACTGGGGAGGCCGGGAACAGAATGAGGGCGGTGGGGCGGTAGCGCCTGGTATTTATAGTCTCCGAGTAGAGAGAACACCAGAGAGTGAAAGTGAGAGCTCGCGGGAGAAAGTGATATCTCCAGAGACACATAGAGAAAGAGAGGGAGAAAGAGAGGGAGAAAGAGATGGTGAAAAGTGAGAGCACGCGGGAGAAAGTGATATCTCTAGAGACACATAGAGAAAGAGAGGGTGAAAGAGAAAGAGAGGGAGAAAGTCCCCAAAGAGATACGGTAGACCCGGAGAGACGGATTGACAGACGGATATCAGACGGATCAAGAACATATAATATATATACTTTGTAATGTTCACTGCGTTTTTTTGCTTCTGACTAAAATTATAATACCCTGCAAGAATATAATAATTACTTATAATAATTAAATAAGAATGCAAACTAACTTTAGGAACTCCAAGTTTATATAAATTTGCAGTTTGAAACAGAAT
This sequence comes from Drosophila serrata, assembly GCF_035046125.1. Classification (NCBI taxonomy): domain Eukaryota; kingdom Metazoa; phylum Arthropoda; class Insecta; order Diptera; family Drosophilidae; genus Drosophila; species Drosophila serrata. The sequence continues at coordinate 669,890 of NW_028257174.1, read as the reverse complement.
TACAGGATCGAATCGGAATCAATATTTTTCGATATTTTTATATGACAATTAAAATCATAGTTTTAAAAATCTCATAACTAAGCCAAAAATGCTTTAAAATTAATTCGGAAAGCGTTCTTATGTCAGTTTTTAATAGGTTAATAAATCTGCATACTCCATTTAAAATGTTAATTTTTTGACGATTTTTGAAAATTTTAACGATGTAACCCCTTTCCTTTTTTTCAAAAAATGGGAAATTTCTGAAAATATTTTTTTTTGCTGATCAAGAATATATATTATTTATTGGGTCGGAAATATCTCCTTCCTAAGTTTATAGCTTCTGACTAAAATTATAATACCCAGGAAAGAGTATAAAAAAAATATAAAGTAAATATTTAAGGTAACACAAATTTTAAGTGAGGTATTAAAAAGAAATAAAAAAATCTATACCAATTATTATAATATATTATTATAAAGACAACACTTTTAAGAAATATTAAATAATATATTATTTTTAGGGACAAGAAGATACTTTTTTGATCATTGAAATTGCAAAAAAGGTCTTTAAATTAGAAACAATGATTACCATATAATTTTCCTCTATTATATAGTATAGCTTAGCAGTACAAAGCCTCTTTTGCTTTATTTAATTTGTATTTAATAAATATTTATATCATTTAAAAAGCTATTAAAATTTAGAAATTATAGTATAATATTATATATTTTTCAAATCTCCATTCCAGATGTATGCCATAACGCGTCAGGCGAATCTATTGAGCCGCCTGGGCGATCTGGAGTGTCTAATCCTGTTGGTGTCCTGCATTTGCCATGACCTCGATCATCCCGGCTATAACAATATCTATCAGATTAATGCCCGCACTGAGCTGGCACTCAGGTGGGTTTTTTCCTACTATTTTTTCTTAACTATTTTCTATAATATTTAATATTAATTAAAATATTAAATTCATAGATACAATGACATCTCGCCGCTGGAGAATCATCACTGTTCGATAGCCTTCCGCCTGCTGGAGCATCCCGAATGCAACATATTCAAGAACTTTAGTCGCGACACCTTCAAGTGAGTTTCATTTTATATTATTTATATATTTGTGGAAAATTATTATAACCTATGTACTACATAGCCTCGATTTAAGCTTATATATACATATATCCCGAGGGGGATTTTAGTGATTCATGGTGGGGTGGCTCCTCCTGGCTTGTCGTGGCTCAATTAATTGCCAATTGCCGGGCTTGGCCACTTTATGCACGGCACGTACAAAATGGCGTTGCATTAAACGTTCGCCCCATTGCCGTGGTAATTAACAGCTACAGCTACCAGCTGCAACGCCCACCTAGCACCACCACCCACCTTGCACCACCACCCACACATTTTGCACATTTTCCCAACCAACCAACCCACCCACTTGACCCAGTCCCCAAAAACAAAACAATAGCAAGGGGTGGGAGCAAAAACAGAAAAACGAACTGCAATCCTTGCCAAGGCACGACTGTGAAATCTATTGATTTGCTATTTAAAAAGAAAAATTCCCAGGCATTAATAATGGAAAAAATAAGAAACTATAGAGACAAAGTATTTACCTTGCAATTTATGGATTAAAATCGGATTTACATACTTTAAAAATTCACTTTTTATATTTCAAAAATGTATTTGTTATATTTTAAAAATGTGTATATTAACATATTTTGCAAGTTTTTCCATTTTATTTTCCTAACAAAATAGTTTTTCGATTTTCTCAACTTTTTAAATCATTTATAAATAAATAAAAAATGTAAATTATGCATTTTAAGATATTTTCATAGCCTTCGCAGGGTATTCCAATTTTAGTCAGAATCTTAAAAGAAAGTCAAGGAGTCATTTCCGACCCCATAAATCATATATATTCTTGATCAGCATCAACAGGCGAATCGTTCTAGACCTTTTTGGAAAGAAAAAATATTTTTTCAATTTTTTCAAAAAAAGGAAAGGTTACATCATTAAAATTTTCAAAAATTGCCAAAATTTTAAATTTTCTTTAGTTTCAAACTAAGTATGCAGATTTTTTAACCTCCTAAAAACTAACATTGGAACGGTTTCCGAATTAAAATTAGGGCTTTTTTGGCTAAGTTATGAATTTTTAAAATTTAGATTTTGCATAAAAAATGTTGATATATGTAAAATATCAATCAATTGATTCAAAAAATGCGGTTATTTTCAGCTTAATTGTGATAGATTTCCAAATTGATCCTATAATTCAAATACAGACTTGAAGAGTATTTAAATTTCGGCTTCTCAAAGTTAGTTTGCTTTCTTGGTATACTTTATATTATGTAAAAATTGCTAAACAAAATGCTAATTAAACTAGCATTACTATTAATGTTAAATATTCTTTGAAAATCAAAATCCATCTAATATTCCTCTGAAAAATACATTTATGTTAAATAATTTTAATTTAAATAAATATATTGAAAAGTATAGACTCCTTTCTGAAAATATCCCTTCGAAGGGTAATCCTTGTACATAAGTAGCAAAGTTTGAATCAGAAAAAAAACCGAGTTGGACCTTGAAGCTGGAATGAATGTCTTGGGTGTTGCTCTCTTGTTTTCTTCCTATGCTTTTCTTTGAGGTTTTTTCCCCCAGTTTTTCCACTGGTTTTTCCCTGGTTTTCTTCGGGGTTTTTCCCGCTGCTTTACTCACTATGCTGTGACTGCCAGCGGTTCGTTCGGTTGCGAATGAAGATTAAGCTGTAATTGGCCAGGACACGACATAATCCATAGCGTTTCAGTTCGCTTACGGAAAGGAAGGACCTTTTGGCCTTACCTTTACCTTTGTTCGAGTGCAATTGAATGCCGTCGAATAATTACCGCTGAACAATCGATTTTACAAGTAATTAAATTAAATCGAAACCGATTTACTAGCTACTCAATTGGCCAAGAGGAGAAATATTTATATTAACAAAACCAAGGGGGCCAATGAAGTGTATTTATAGTTAAGTGAAGTAATTTCTTCGACTTATAATATTGATTTTTAAGCAAAGGAGGGAAGAAATCTTACAGTAAAGATGTTTTAAAGAAAATTAATAATTCAAATAATGTTTCTTAGAGCCTTAATAAATATATTTATTAATTAAAATCGATAAATATATAGACAGATTTAAAGTATACAAGAAATTCCAGAAGTAAAAAGGTTTTCACACCTTAATTTAATTTAAATAATTTCATAAAAAAGTTTTCATAAAAATTATAAAACTAGCAAAGAAGTTTTTTTTTTTTGTAGTTGTTTGTTTTATCTTTTGCCACAGATTACGCGTTTATATAATAAAGCTATTTGATGGCTTAGCGAAGCTTTTTCCGCGCTTAACTGACCCCCAACTCCATGCGCATTTTAAACACTGATTTTTTCCCGCATTTTCCGAGGTTTTCCGAGGTTTTCTTTCTCCTTTTTTTATTGCTCGTGCTTGCACACTCATTGCATGCATTTTATATTGGAAAATATTCCGCAAACACTAATTAAGTGGATTAGCCGGCGAAATGCTTTTTCTCATCCGACTTTGACTTTGGCCAAATGGGGGGAGAGGAAAATGGAAAATGGCAACAGGAGAGAGAGGGAAAACTGTGATGAGCATCACAAGGAACGCAATCAGTAGAGAAGCAGCAGCATTTTCCAACCATTTTCCACACACACACACACACACACACACACCACTGTCATTTTCCTTGGCAAGTTTTGCGTGCATAAACTATTGGGATACTTTTGGGAGTTTTTGATGGCAAAACTTGTCGGCATATGCCAGGCATCATCATCAAAGTTGGCGAGGGGATGGGAAATAGGAAAATGCTAAGGAAAATTCGGGGGGGGGGGGGTAAATGCCTAGGAAAATAGCTGAGGGGAAATGTGTGAGGAGAGTGTGGCAAACAATCTACAAACAGTTGTCATTGCGATTATTAAGCATTATGTTTATGTTGACTGCAGGCAGGGATGGCATTTTCGCAAATTTCCCATTGTCTTGTGCAATTATTTCCAAAACTAAATAAGCAAATATTATTACATCATTTGACTGCATAATGCTGGTAGTAATAATCACCAAAAACCCAAGTTATTTATGTCTTTGTTTAATATGCTTTAGGGAAATTCTACAGAAAATTGCATTGAAAAGCAATTGAAGCTCAAGGATATGAAAATCTATAAACAAATATATATTTCAAGGCTTAAACTAAAGTAAAACATATATTTCATTATGACAAATATATACGAATTAATAGTTTTCAAGAAATTTATGTTTCTTTACTATATTCTCATGATCCCTTTATTTTCCCTTGTCTTATTGCTTAATTAAGCCATACAAAAAACATTGAAACACTTGCCATTTTTCGCCCTGTCAATTGCAGAAATGCTACCTGAACACCTGACCTCACACACCTTTCCCCTTCACCTCACACACCTTTCCCCTCCCCCTTCAGACACAGATTTTCCACCCTATTTCCCTTCAACTATTTTTTTATTCATTTTTTTGTGCCTGCCCCTCACTTTTATTCATTCTGTTGCATACTTTTTGGGGGCAGACTCTTCAATATTTTTTGGCTATATTTGATGGGTCTGTTGTGGGTGTTGTGTGTGTGTTGGGGGTGTGTGTGGGTTGGCAGGTGGTAGAGGGGGCGTGGCCATAACAAACAACAAGCCCTGTTACGCGTGGTTGCATTTTATTTGATTGCGGCCAACCGCCAATTTTTGGGACAAACCAAAGCAAATATGCTGCACTTCTGGGTGCATTTTTTTCAAAAGAAAAGGTATAAAAAATAGGGTACATAATAAAAACAACAACAAATAGGTACAGCAAAAAATAGCTACAACAAATATTATCAAAAAAATACAAAGAAAATAAAGAGGATATTTCAAATAAGTTTAAATAAAAATACAATAGCACAGACAGGTAACAATACATCAAGTATTAAATACAATTGCATTGTTCAAGTGCTTTTTATGTTTTATATATATTTTTTATGGGTTTGAAAGGCTTATAGGTTTAAATGTAATCCATAAATAAATGTATAACTTATCAAATATATAAATAAGAGGTAATTTTCAAGTATTTTAAAATAAACTAAAAAATTGTATATGTTACCAAGTTTATTTCTCTCTTTTATTGCTTTTTACATCCCACAATTTACTTTTAAAAGAATGGTTATGATATTTAAATCACTTTTTATATTTTAAAAGAGAGAGATTTCCCTATTAAATTCATCTTTCATATTTTCTGATACATTTTTAAAGAATTAAAGTATTAAAATTACTTTAATAAGAAAATATTGATTTATATTATTATTTTAGTCAGAAGCCTGAAACTATGTGAAGGAGTCATTTCCGACCCTATAAATCATATATATTCTTGATCAGTATCCAAAAACAAATCGATCTAGCCATGTCCGACGGAAAAATAAATTTTCAAAATTTTGAGAACTTTTTTAAGGGGTTACATCGTTAAAATTTTTAAAAATTGGCCAAAAATTCACATTTGAAATAGAGTATGCAGTTTTATAAAGCTGTTAAAAATAAACATACGAACGCTTTCCGAATTGAAATTAATCCATTTTTGGCGTAGTTATGCATTTTTTAAATTTTGATTAGGCGAAAAAAATTCCATAAAAAATTCAGGTAATATCGATTAAAAAATGGTATTGCACCTTTAATCAGAAGCTTAAAACTAGGTGAAGGAGTCATTTTCGACCCTATAAACTATATATATTCTTCATCAGCATCAACAGGAGAATTGATTTAGCTATCTTTGGCAGAAAAAGAAAATTTTCAAGATTTGCAAAATTTTTTAAGGGGTTACATCGTTAAAATTTGCTAAAAATTTGAATTTTTTTATATATTAAATTGAGTATTCAGATTTATTAACCTAATAAAAACTAACAGAGAACTGCTTTCCGAATCAAAATTGGGTTCTTTTTGACTGACTTATGGTTTTTTTAACTTTTGATTTATCAAAGAAAAAATTTCCCTTAAAATATTTTAATAAATATTCATTTAAAATCCCTGGCAAGCTCCTAACTACGATCTTATTTGGTTAAACTTTTAATAAAGTTTCAGGAATGCAGGAAATCAAATAGTTATTTAAAAAAAAAATTAAAGATAGTGAAGGATTTATTCTAGAGTTTATAGAAGATCATTAAATATCCTGGAAATTTTGGTGAAATTTCCTAAATTTTTTACTATAATTTTTCACAATTTATTTAGAAACAATTATTTAAATAATAAGAATGATCACCAAATGCGACACTTGTCGGCGGGGTTCATTCGACTGCCTGCCTTGCAGTGAAATGCCTCAACAAACTCTGGCATATTGCCCAGGACATTGTTGACCCTCTCCGCATGTCCTGCGTGCTGCAGTTGCTGCGGAGTCTTCGTCTCTGTTCCTGTCCCTGTTCCTGTGGCCGCCACTCCACACCAGTTTTGGGCAAAGGCCACAAAGAAGCTCCTGAGATGCTCCTCTCCGCCATTCGAACCATTCCGCCTCCTGGCCAGATACATGTCCAGGGCCAGTCGGAGTCCCTCACTATCCGCTATATTCTCATTGACCGTCAATGTGGCATTGCTATAACGATTGCCCAGGTAACATATGGCCTTCAAGCCAAACTTGATGATGGCTCTGGCCGGCCACTGGCCATTGGCCAATTGTCCGGCGGCATCATAGTTAATGCCATCATAGTCAAAGGCATGCACCATCTCGTGGGCAATAATATAGCCCAATCCGGCGGAGAAACGAGCCTGGGAATCCAGGTCCTTGTCGCATTTCTGCTGCTCCTGCTGCTGTAGCAGAGAGGTGGCCATAAGTCCCAGCGGCAATTCAATGCGATTCAATTTGAGGCGATAGTAGGCATTCACGGCCAAAGGATCCGCAGGAGCAGCGGTCACTGGTTCACCAAAGACCTGACGGAATTCCAGGCGTGCCTGGTTGAGGGACAATTGCATTAGGGTGACATCCCAACTAGATACTGCTCCTGATCCTGCTCCTGATCCTGCTCCTGATCCTGCTCCTGAGCCCACTGCATATCCTTGTGCCTCCTGCAATCTGGGAGTGATTAATCGCATCGCTCTTAACTTCTCCCTGGCCAATTGCCGTGTATTTTGATCCTGTTCAAAGACCTTTGTGGCATTCAAAGCTGCCTCAAATTGCAGCTTGAGATCCCTAAAGAGCAAGGCCACTTGCTGAACAGCTGTATCATATTCCTCTCTATAATTTGCACCCAAAACTAACTCCATTTGCAATCGTCCCAGGGCAGCGGGCATTAGGAGACGCAATTGATTGAGACAATGATCTCGCTGTGAGCTCAAATTCTCATCGTCATGCATTCTCAATTCAAAGTGTGCCGGCAATTGGAGTAGCAGCCAAGTGGAGAGTATCAAGGGATTCAGTTCGTTGGGCGGATTAGTTCTTAGAATCCTTTGTAGACCCTGCAAATAATCCATATCGGCCACAATTAGCAGAGTTGAGGGATCCCAGTCCAAGCCTTCGAGCAGGATTCCAAAGTAACGCTTAAGTTGAAGATGCGGCAATTGCTGATCCCATTCCCTTAGAGCCTGGGGCTCTCGAAGCACCAATGTTTGCTCTACATTTTTGGGTAAGAGATGCCGTAGACTCTGCTCAAATTCCACCAGACGTTCGGCCAAAAGAGCTGCCCTTCGCACTCGTAGCCCCAGCTCAATGAGCAGAATTTTGAGATATCTTTGGTACAGGAACTCACTCATTGTGTCCTCACCCAGGAGATCGAAGCGCGGTGGCAGCAGGTAGAAGATCCTTTGCTCCGCCGACTGCCAGTTGTCCTGGACAAGTAGACGCCATAATCCCTGGGCACCGTATTGTCGCAGGGCAGCATTGGCCAGGATCCAATCAAACGTCGATGATGATGTAGAGTTCTTCTCCAGCACTGGAAAGATGGCACCACTTCGTTCCATTGCCTCGGTATAGGAACGTAGAGTTTGACCAGCAGACAGGCAACTTCTATAGTAATTCGACAGCGGTGTAGTGTCCACATTTTCAAAATGATGAATCAGTTTCAACTTTAGATTGGCACTCCACTTGGAGTGCATATCGTGTGCCCCCAAATTGCGTTGGAAAATATTTGCATACCAATTGCCACAGGCATGTTGATAGAAATTCTCACAGGGTGGCTCATCCGTATCCATATCATTCTCCTGCTGACAATCCTGCGAATGCACAGGAATCACCAATAGTGCCACAAGGAGCAGCGGGATAATTCCAATTGTGATCCTTGCATTGTGAAGCTCCATTCCGCCAGCACCGCTTTTTGTTTACTGAATGAATGACTGGAAATCGCTCTCTCTCTTCTCAGTCTCTTCCTGCTTACTATTTTGGATTTCCAAGTCTCAAATTCTAATCCAAATCCCAAGTCCGGGCTTTCGTTCGATGCTGATAAGCAGTCGGAGATAACCGTGCCTGACATTCACCATTTGTCAGGGCTCCAACGACCCAGTGACTAGTGGGGTTTTTTTTAAGCGAGAGTTGTACAAGGAATTTATGGGAATTTTAACTATTACCACAAAAATATAAAATATATCCTTCTGTAAGAAAGATTTTCTAAAAAAGAGTTGTGGGAAAAGAGTGGGAAATGCTCACAATGAAACTTTGTTAAATTTCCAGCTTTTGACTAAAGTCCTATGCTTTTCAGAAGATCTAAAAAACTGCATTCTACTAACAATATATTTTATATATTTAACTATTATTAAAATTGGGAACCTTATCAAAAGAAAATCAAAATAAAATAAAGTAAGCTATCTTCGGAAAGTCAAAGATTATATAATCCTGCGAATTGCATTTGAATCGTAAGAATGAATCAGAAATTTAATATAACTAAGTTTAATATATTTGCATATTTTGTATCAATATTTATCATATTTTTCTATGACAATTTTTTAGGCAAAATCGGACATTCAAGTACTCATAACTTAACTAAAAATGCTTTAATTTCAATTCGGAAAGCTGTCCCATATTATTTTTTTAAAGGTTAATAAATCTGCATACTCCGTTTAAAATTTTAAAATATTGAAATTTTTATCAAATTTTTAACAATTTTAATGATGTAACCCCTTATAAAATTTTGAAAAAAATTCGAAAATTTATTTTTCCCCAAAAGAAAGCTAGATCGATTCGGTTTTTGAAGCTGATCAATAATATATATGATTTATAGGGTCGGAAATGACTCCTTCACTTAGTTATAAGCTTCTGACTAAAATTATAATACCCTGCAAAGATATAATAAAGCCTTAAATTTTTCTAGTTTTCAATATAAAGCACATTTTAAATTTTCCACTAGAACCTTAAATTATATTATAATTTCTGGTTCAAAAAAAAAAAATATAAAACCTGCCAAAAAAGGACACACTTTATTCCGAATTACAAAACAGAAAGCAAATCAAATAGTATAGATAATGTCTTTAAATCTTAATGCAAACTTTAATTTCCACTCAATGAAATGAAATAAAATGAAATGAAATAAAAATCGTGAAACGTGCTTGCTAACTGAGCTCGTCGCAAGGCCAAAATCGTTAAGATGAAACCCGAGATAGGAGCCTCTCCACAGATTTCCCTTTCCAAGTCGCTGAAATGGCTCTGGCGGCGTTCACCGTTAAATCACAGAGAGCCCACGCGTAATCAATTAATCATCTCACACTTGCTGTCTCTTTCTATCGCTCTATCTCTCTCTCTTTCTCTCTCTCTGCCAGGGAAAACCAAATTAGCTGCTGGCCACCTTCAATAATTTGCCCTTCACACAGATACACATACACAGAAATATAGCAAGTGCACTGAGAGAAAATGCGGGAGTATACCAAATTATGCATGAAAATGAATATTATTTAATATGTATACCCCTAATTTTACTAAGAAGCTTGTAACTTAGTAAAGGAGTCATTTGCGACCCTATAAATCATATATATTCTTGATCAGCATCAACAGCCGAATCGATCTAGCTATCTTTTGGGGAAAAATAAATTTTCGATTTTTTTCAACATTTTATAACATCATTAAAATGTTGAAAAATTTATCAAAATTTGAATTTTTTTTATTTTTTAAATTGAGTACGCAGGTTTATTATCATAATAAAAACTAACATCAGACAGCTTTCCGAATTAAATTTAATGCTTTATTGGCTGAGTTATGAGTTTTTTAAATTTCAATTTGTTGACAAAATTGTCATAGAAAAATATGGATAAATATCCTATCCTATATCCTATTTTATATTTATAATTACATTTCTCTCTGTGTAATTCCGTTGTATCTCCTGAGCAAAAAGCACGCTGCGATTGCCTTTTTTAATAATGTTGAGAGTCAAGTTTACACAGGAGATAAAAAATCACAACGCGATGAGCAAATGAGCGACTGAGAAAGAAGATTCAGCAGCTTATCGCTTCTTTGTGATTAGCTTTTCAATTGATTAAAGTTCGATTATGTACGGGGAAATCAAAGAAAGAGAGAGCGAGAGCCTTAGGGTCTTTAAGTTTCATTAGTTCAATAAGCCCAAAAAAAATATATCAAAGATTCCTTAGTTTATGCCCAAGTAAAGCTATGCAGGTATGACACTCGACCTAAAAATGTATTTATATGTTGTTACAAGTTTATATATTTACTTTGCAAATAGTTGATTTTCTTGAATAGTTAAATTTTCTTGAATTATTTCACTCCCTTCCCCTCCAGAAAACTCATGCAACCTTGGCTTGAAGTTTTCTTTCCCTCATTTAGTTATTTGGTTAAGTCTCCAAAGTCCCATTGCAATTACGTGGCTAACATGCATTTACAAATTGTGCAGCAGCAGCGGGGAGAAGAGAGGGGGAAAAACCGGGCTTTTCTCACAAGTTTTCCCTCTCATCACTTAATTGCAATTTTCTCAATTTGTTTATAAGGAAACTATCAATATATTTATATAAATACATTTTGTTTACTTAAGTTCTGACCTCGGTTCGAAGTGCGGAAACCAAATGGAGATATAAAAATTTAATTAAAATTCAACAAACACAGGAATACTGATACTGCGAAAGGATGTTGTGCTTGGTCCTGGCAAAAAGGATGTGTAGGCGGTAAATCTGAAACCAGCTGCTTCTGATTCTGCTGTTGCTTCACTTGAACCTAATATAAATCATCAAAGAACGCAAAAGACGGCAAAACAGCGGGGAAAAGTGATAAATGCACTGAGAGAAATCCAGGAAATTTAGTGGACTATAGCAATTGTATTATTTAGTATTTTAAAGGGGGTAATTTGGATAGATTCACATTATAATTATTATTTGGGATAAAAGTTTCATAAGATTCTTTGCTTTGTAATTTTAGATAAAGTTAAAATGAGATTTTAATAGTTAATTTCTTGTCGGGGAATGATTTAAATTGGTGTTAGCATTATATTTTTCATTAAATTAATTATTTTTTAATGGATTTTAGTCTCGTATTTCTTGTTAGACACATTTCAACATAGGTTTAGTTGCAATTTAAATCAATTTTAATATAACATGTTCTATTATTATATTTTAATGTGCTTCAATATTATATATCTATATAATAGATAAATATTGAAGTCAACTTGAATATAATAATCCTTGTTAGATAAATATTAAACTTCTTTAATAATAATATTTGATAAATATTAAAGTGTGATGATTATTTCGTGTTAGATAAATATTTATACAGATTTAAATGTCTATTTTTCTTAAGCAAGAATGCTTAATTCCTGCGAGGTAAATATTTAAATAACTCTTCTTTTTTTTATATTTTCCGTTGTTAAATAAAAATATTACCTAAACTTTATACATAAATAAATAGATTCAATTTTTTTCTAACCTGGTTATAGAAATAATACCTATCTAGCATTCATTTTAGGACCTTTTCTTTTGTAAATTATAATTTATTGCACATTATTTTTACTCCAAAATTCTTTCTTCAAGTGTCAAGGATAAGTGGTGAAGGATCTGCTGGCGGCAGATTTGGCACTCGACGCTTTTGCAAATTAGTTTCGAGTTGAGTTTTTTGGGGGTTCTGTGGGCTCACCAGAGCTCAACTCTTGGCGCTTGGCGCATTTCATGCAATTATTTAGTCATAATTAGCGCATAATAGTTGCCGTTTTTCGTCGGCACAAAACTTTTGCTCATCTGCCAGTCCTTGGCATTTTCCGCTTTTCTTTTCACCACCCCCCACCCTCCTCCATCCACTTGCTTCACAATTCATCATCATCATCAGCATCAGCATCAGCATCAGTCCTGTGGCAGGGATAATGCCGGCAAAGGATAATCACTGCAGTTGCCACATTAATTGAAGTGAAATTTTTGAAACTAAACGAAAGCTGACAGCAACAGCAACACAGCTCGTTTTCTTTGGCTTTTCCACAGAAAATAATAATATGAATCACACACACAAGGGAATCCTTTTTGCATTCCTAACAAGCGTTATCCTTGCCGCTGCAAATCAATTTCCAGCTAATTCCCCACTCTCTGTGTTGATTAATTAAATCTGAAGGTATTAGTTTATCAAAAAGCCACTAGAAGGTGCTGTATATTGCACTCAGTTTCTAGGATGTGAATGTGAAGAGGATAAGGGATCTTCATAGTCACGAGAGGAATTAGTGGCATTCTAACCATATTAATTACAGCAGCAAACCAAGCAAATAATATTACATTCTCTTCCCTTAAACCACTAGTCCAGCGAATATTAATTATGTTGCGTATACGTTATATTGATGGGCATTTAATTGGTTTCATTATTATACATTCTCAGTCGATATTAGTCTTCCTAGAATTTTAAAGCTTCAGAAATCGTAATTTCAGTTAAATATATATTACCAAAAAAATTACATTACGTATACATAATATTTAGGTGTGTAAATATTACGTATACGCTAGGCGATTTTAACTTTTTAGGAATATAAAGTAAATATTACATATTTCATTAATTTTCATTAGAAGAAAATGTTACGTATACGTAATTTTTAATTCAGTTAATATTACGTATCGCAATTTTCAATAGCTTAGACATTACGTATACGTAATTTTTAATAATTTAAATATTACGTATACGAAATATTTAAGCTATTGAATACGTAATATTAACTGAATTAAAAATTACGTATACGTAACATTTTCTTCTAATGAAAATTAATGAAATATGTAATATTTACTTTATATTCCTAATAATTTAAATATTACGTATACGCAATTTTCAATAAATAAAATTATACGTATCCGTACCTTTTAATAAAGTAAATGTTGCGTATACGTAATTTTCAATAAAGGAAATATTATGTATACGGTATTTCCGACAATTTAAATATTACGTATACGTAATATAACGTTTGCGTTGTTTTTAATAATCTAAATATTATGAATGTAAAATTGGCACAAAATTAAATATTGCGTATACGTTATTTTCAATAAAGTTATAATATAAATATATATAATTTTCAATAAATTAAATATTACGTATACGCAATTTTTAATAAAGTAAATATTACGTATACGTAATTTTCAAAAGAGTTAATATTACGTATACGTAATTTTCAAAAGAGTTAATATTACGTATACGTAACTTTCAATAATTTAAATATTACGTATTTGTAATTTTCAACAGTGTTAATATTACGTATACGTAATTTTCAAATATTTAAATATTATGTATACGTAATTTTGAATAAAGGCAGAACTACGTATACGCAGTTAATAAGCAATAATACAAAAATTAACAAAAAAAACTCCCTAGACCCCAAAATAGTCTTGTTTACTGTCATCAAAGTATCAAAATTTATTTTTATATCCTTGTCTTTAGAACCTATTTTTGTATTTAAGCAACCTTTCATATTACCGGGACACTTATATTTTTGTTATATTTATTTTTTTTATTGGGTTTAGGCAGACAACCAAGGTAGAAACCCGTCAGACTGTCAGAATTTGTTTAGTTATTGATGGAGATGCAATTTTCCATTCAATTTTCAGCGGAATTCTATTCTAGGAGAGGAAAAAGCTGTCGTTAATACGACGTCCGATGTGTGTCTCAAATGGGGGGGAAAATAATAATAATGATATACAAACATATAAGTATATACTTTTATATAGATTTTTCTGGCAAGTGAAAAGTAAAGTGTGCAAGGTGCAGGAGGTGCTCAGTTTTCCCACTATCCGGCCCCATGTCAATGCTGCTGCTTGACATGAAAAATTCAATTCAATTTCCAGCTGGCACGCATTTTCCTTTTTTTTTTCGTTCTACCTCACCTCACCTGGACGCTTCCCGTCGCTTACCGACGCTTTTCCGCACGCTTTTCCGACACTCTCTTGTCTTGGGCTGCCTCAATTTCAAATGAAGCGAAATGCAATTTGATATTTTACGCGCTGCATTTGTCAGTCTCCCGGCCATTTTTCCGGGAAAAGCACTTCATTGGCCTTGTTTTTGCCCTCCCTCCGCCCCTCCCCGTAAATACTTTTCACTGCCCACATGAGAGTCATGCTTTCCGGGTTTTCTTGCTGCATTGCCTTCCCATCTCCTTGTTTTTCCTCAGTTTTCCTCTTTGTTTTTCCTCTTTTTTTTGGGGCAATCTAAGCTCTGTTTGAAGTTAACCAATTTTTAGAACAATAAAGAAAGACAAGAAAGGGACTAACTTGGGTTCTCAAATGGTAACAATGTTAAGGAAAATCTTGTAAAAATATTAGAGAAATTGTTGTAAACATTTAATAAACGAAATTACTAAGTATTTGTTGTTATTTTTCTGTTATTTCCAGCACTATTCGCGAGGGCATCATCCGGTGCATTCTGGCCACGGACATGGCCCGTCACAATGAGATCCTCACCCAGTTTATGGAAATAACGCCCATCTTCGATTATAGTAATCGTGCCCACATTAATCTGGTAAGTAACATGCCGATAGAATCTTGATATATTACAATTTTCTAGAATTTGTTTACCCTCTTAAGATATTATAATTTTATTCAAAAGCTTGAAACTAAGTGAAGGAGTCATTTCCGACCCTATAAATTATATATATTCTTGATCAGCATTTAAAGAATAATCTTTCTAGCTATCTCACAGAGAAAAAAATTTTTTGCAATTTTTTAAAAATTTTATAAGGGGTGACATCGTTAAAATTTATAAAAATTGATAAAAAATTTAATTTTTTTAAATTATAAATGGAGTATGCTGATTTATAAACCTATAAAAAACTAACATAGGAAAGCTTTCTTAATTAGATTTAAGGCATTTTTGGCCTAGTTATGAGATTTTAAAAATT
Organism: Drosophila serrata; assembly: GCF_035046125.1. Taxonomy (NCBI): domain Eukaryota; kingdom Metazoa; phylum Arthropoda; class Insecta; order Diptera; family Drosophilidae; genus Drosophila; species Drosophila serrata. Next base: position 654,638 of record NW_028257174.1, on the reverse strand, counting down.
GATTTTTTTAACAAAAAAGAATACATTACGTATACTTAATATTTAGATGTGTAACGTATACGCTTGACATTTTTAACATTTTAGGTATATTCCTAAAATTTAAATTTTATTTATTATTTCATTACTTTTCAATACAGGAAAATATTACGTATACGTAATTTTCAAGTGAGCTAATATTACGTATACGTAAATTTCAATAATTTTAATATTACGTATACGCAATTTTCAATAAATAAAGTATACGTAATTTTTAATAAAGTAAATGTGGCGTAAACGTAATTTTCAATAAAGTAGATATTACGTATACGTTATTTTCGAAAATTTCGACAATTCAAACATTGCGTTTACGTAATTTTTTGTAAATTATCTGTTACGTCTACGTAATTTACAATAAAAAATATTACGTATACATAATTTTTAATATAGCCAATATTACGCATACGTAAATTTCAACAATTAAAATATTACGTATACGTAATTTTTAAATATTCAAAAAGTAAATACTACGTATACGTTATTTTCGCAAAAAATAAATATTACGCATACGTGATTTTTAGTAGCTTGAATATTACGTATACATAATTTTTAATATAGCCAATATTACGCATACGTAAATTTCAACAATTTAAATATTACGTATACGTTATTTTCAATAAAGTAGAAATTAAGAGAGTTATTTCAAAAAATTTCAGAAAAATTAACATGATAAGCTTTCCACATTAGATTTAAGGCATTTTAGGCCCAGTTATGAGATTTTGATTTGATTTTTTGAACAAATTTCTATATAAAAATATGAATAAATATTTTAAGCTTACGGTTTGAACGATTTCGAAGCAAACTTTAAGGTTATATACATTTTGGCTTCCCTTAGTTAGTTTCCCTTCTAGTTTTAATATATTATTTTAACGCGATTATTCCTCGTACTATAGCTCCTATATATACCTATATTTCTATCTATATTTCTACCTATATTTCCACCTATATTTCTACCTATATTTCCACCTATATTTCTACTTATATTTCCATCTATATTTCTACCTATATTTCCACCTATATTTCTACCTATATTTCCACCTATATTTCTACCTATATTTCCACCTATATTTCCACCTATATTTCTACCTATGTTTCTACCCATATTTCAATAATAATACCTATAATACCTATATTTCTTTATAGCTCTGCATGATCCTAATCAAGGTGGCGGACATTTCAAACGAGGCCCGACCCATGGACGTGGCTGAACCCTGGCTGGATCGACTGCTTCAGGAGTTTTTTGCCCAAAGTGCAGCGGAAAAGTCAGAGGGATTGCCAGTGACGCCGTTCATGGATCCGGACAAGGTCAGTAAGCCGGGCTCCCAGGTGCGTTTCATTGGTTTGGTGCTATTGCCACTATTCGAGGCATTGGGTGAACTTGTGCCCGAGCTGACGGACCTCATCATTATACCCGTGCGCATCGCTTTGGAGTATTACAGGTGAGAAGGAGATGCTTTTAAATATTTAATTTAATTGATATTATTGATTGACTTGAATTCGTTAGGCGCCTGAATGATGCCCAGACAAAGACCCGAAAATCGGTGGCGGATAGCAACACATCGGCGACCTCGGACAGTAATAGTGGCACCATTGATTCCAATGCGGCAATGGTCAGCACACCGGGCGGGGCCAGTGACAAGCTCAGCTTGGACAAGTCCCAAGGCAACATGCAGGGCTCTGGCGGCGGAGGAGGTGGAGGAGGAGGAGCTGGAGGCGGAGGCGGAGGAGGAGGAGCAACTGGTTCAGGAGGAGGAAGTGGCGGCACTGGAGGCGGCTCTGGAGGAGGAGGAGGAGGCAGCAGCAATACCGCTGGCAGTGTATCCCCACAAATGCCACGCTCGGGGTCTGGCATCAGCGTGAAGTCACGCCGCAGCATCCCATCACAAAAGTCCGCCTCGAGGACATCCGTGGATGAGCCGGGAGGCATGGCAGCGGAGCTTCACGATCTGCCAGAGGGGAGCGAAAGTGGCGATTCGGAAACGGCCACCGAAGTGGATGTAAGTTAAGGTTAAGTCGAAGGGGATATATTTATATACAAGTATGGGAAGAGAGATAAAGATACTGATATATGGAGAGCGATATAGAGATTTGGAGAGAGATTTAGAGAGAGACTTAGAGAAATATAGAGAGAAAATATAGAGAGACTTAAAAAGAGATTGAGAGAGATATATAGAGAGAGTTGTAGAGGTATTTAGAGCGAGTTATAGAAAGAGATTTATGATGAGACCTCTCAATGGCTTTGAAGAGATTTAGAGAGAGATTTAGAGAAAATATAGAGAGTTGTAGAGAGATTCAAAGAGAGACATTGGGAGAGCTTTGGAGAAAGATTTAGAGAGATTCAGAGACTGATTTAGAAAGTGCTTTGAAAACAAATTAAGAGAGGCTTAGAGAGGAAATTAGAGGGGCTTAGAAATAGATTTATAGAGAAACATTGGGAGTAATTTAGAGAACGCTAAAGAAAGATTCAGAGACAGTTTTAGAAAGTAATTTAAAGAGAAATTAAGAGAGAGGTTTAGAGACAGATTTAGAGAGACACTAAGATACAGATTTAAAGCCAGATTTAGTGATTTAGAGACAATTTTAAAGATAGATTTAGAGACAAATTAAGAGGATTTGTAGACTGAGTTACAGAGAGAGTTACAGAGAGAGTTATAGAGAGAGTTATAGAGAGAGTTATAGAGAGAGTTATAGAGAGAGTTTTAGAGAAAGTTATATAGAGAGTTATAGAAAGAGTTATTGAGTGAGTTATAGAGAGAGTTGTAAAGAAAACTATACAGAGAATTATAGAGAGACCTATAGAGAGACCTATAGAGAGACCTATAGAGAGACCTATAGAGAGACCTATAGAGAGACCTATAGAGAGACCTATAGAGAGACCTATAGAGAGACCTATAGAGAGACCTATAGAGAGAGATATAGAGAGACCTATAGAGAGACCTATAGAGAGAGAGATTTAGAGAGTGTTATAACTACAATTCCCTTACTAATCCTTTCACTTCTTCTCTGATTTATCCCCACTTCCCCCGGTGGCAGGTGGCCGAGAAGACATCCAAATTCAAAGTGGACACCGAAGGCAGCAGCAATCGTAGCAAATCCTCCCACTCCACCTCCCGCAAATCCTCACGCGAGAAGCGTCCCTCAATGATCGGTGAACTGTGCAGCAGCGGCGGTGGCCAACGGATTCGCAACTCCTATGGCAATATCCATGGCTATCATAGCAATCGTTGCCACTTTGGCAACAATCGAGCGGTTAGCTTGGATCAGTACAGCAGCGGTGGCAACAATCGAAGGCTCTCGGATGGATTGCCCCAGGTGATCTCCGACAGCAATGTGTTCTACGGACGCCACAATCGCAGCAGCGGCCTTGCAGAGACCACATCTGCAGGTGGAGGTGGAGTCGGAGGCGGCTGTGTGGTTGTTGGCATTCCGCAGGATACTAATGCCAATACGAATGTACCACCTGGTAGCTGTCAACTGAAGGAGCTCCTTGCCCGCACCGAGGCTGGTGATTCCGAGAACGAAGATCCAGCTGCTCCAGCTGCTGTCCAGGATGCTCAGGAGGGGGATAAATTGGCCACGAAGATGATGATGATGAAGCCAATGCCAGTGGCAGTGCTGGCCTCCTCCTCGAATGGGAATATATCACCGCCCATGGTGGTGACCGAACAGATCCTGCCCAGCAATGGCAGCACACGCAGCAGTGCCAGCAGTGCTCGAGGGGCAGCAGGTGCTGCTGCTCCCGGAGGAGCAGGTGGAGTCATGCCAGGACCCTCATCGGGCAGCAGCTCATGGAAATCAAGGCTGCGCCAATTCTCCGACTATTTTAGCTTCAGCTTTGACAAAGGCAACAAACGCTTTGGCAGCACACGAAGTAGTCCCTGCTCCAGCTCCGGTCGGGCCAATAATAATGCCAATGGTTTGGCCGATGTTGTGGGCCAGGATCAAGGTAAATCCGGTGTGGTTATGTGCTGCAATGTGGTGCATGGTTCACCGGCAAAGCCAGGTGGAGCTGCAGGTGCTGGAGCAATGGAGATCTTGACTACCCAGGGAGGTGGAGTAGGAGTTGGAATTGGAGTTGGAGTTGGAGGAGGTGATTCCCATCAGCGTCATCGTGCCTATAGCCTGGATGTGCCCGGCATGATGCGTTATTCCTCCAGCGATAGCAGTCGCCATCCCAGTAGCAATACCCTACAGAGTGGTGCTGGAATCACTGCCGGGGATGCCCCTGCGATTCCCTTAGTGCCGCCCAGCTTGAGTGTGGAAATGGGATTGGCCAGCGGATCCTCTTCGGAGGCGGGACCAAAGATTTGACACAAGGGGAGCGCCAGAGATTTGGATGAGCAGGTTCATAATCACAATGACGACGATGAGGATGACGAAGAAGACGATGAAATGGGCGTGGAGGATCGAGAGGATCGAGAGGAGCGACGACAGCTGCAACAGCCGGCGGATGCCACATCCAGCTGTGAGGTGTCCTCCATGTCGATGACCGTTTGGTCGGCCATCGGTCAGCGTCTCAATGCCCTTGTCTGCCATTGCTGTGAGCGTAAGCTTCCCGAGCCGGAGAATGTCTAGAGGAAAGACTTGGAAAATCTATGGAAAATCTATGGAAAATCTATGGAAAATCTATGGAAAATCTATGGGAAAATCTATGGCAAACCTAAGGGAAAATCTATGGAAAATCTATGGGAAAATCCTAGAAGAAATCATGCAAAACCTGCTTCTTCCTGTAGTGAAGTAAAAACAACTGTTGACAACAGTTAAAAGACCTAAAAATAAATGTAGTAAACAACTAAACAAAGCTATAAAAAGCTGTAAAAATCGCTAAAAAAAAACGTCGTAAAAAGCCGTTAAAAATGTCGTAAAAATCAGCTAAAATCCATTTAAAAAAACGTAATTTTAGCAGCTGGGCCATCAGCAAAACAAACACACACAGACTTGGTCTAAGTTTTAGCTCGTAACACTTTTAACACTATTAGTTTTAAGTTCCCCTTGATTTTACTCGTGTTTTTTTTTTTTTTTTTTTTCTATTTCTTTTTTTTTTCTTACCATTATCATATATATATATTTTTTTTACGCAAAGAGGTCAAATTTTAGTCAACGCCACTGGCAAGTTAATAGCTTTCTGAGTATTACGCATCAATGGCGGTGGGATCAACAGTAAGGTACAGTAAGGTACTGTAAGGTACAGTTCACCAAAAAAAATTCTGTTTTGGAATTAATTAGATCTTTGCCTTGAACCGAAAGACCCATGTCGTCTTGCCCTACACTTGCTTGTGTTTGATCTTAATTAAAAAACCGATTTTTAGTTCACAATTCCTTATTTGAACTCTATTTTTATTTGTCCTGTCAGATCAAATAAGATCCACTAAATTCTTGGAATAAAACGCGCCATTATATCGGGAAATGCTAGATATAATTGCTAGTTGCTAGATATTGCCGTTTAAAAAGCGGAAATGACCGAAATAATGGTTCAGCAAATCGCAGAAATCTGCAACGTTTATCCTTGCAACATTTATCCTTGTTAAATAACAAATACCTGAGACGTTAGTTCGCCGAAATTTGTGATATGCCATGCGTTTTTCTATTTGATGCATTAATTAACTCACATTTCATCTCTCTGGGTCCGTACGATAAGAATATCGCTACTTATGTAGTCAGGGCGAGAATTAGCGTCCCGGATTGAGCAATAGTAAAAAAAAAAGTCTCTAATTTAGAAAATATATCACTAACATTGCCAGCATGTTTGTCTTCATCGCCGACGTCATCTTTAAATTTAGGTTTTGATTCCGTTAGCTCTTTTGATTCTTATTAATATTATTATTATTATTATTATTATTATTATTTTGTATTTTTGCTTGTTTACCACCTAAGTATTTTTATTTATGAACACACACAACACAAGAAATATAAGCATATATATATATATTATAAATAATTGGTTATTATTTCTCTATTATTTGTAAAGGAATTAAGGGAATGGGCATAATATATATATTTTTAGAGAATTTCCTAAAATTTCGGAAACTTTTAATTAACAGCAAATCAGAAAGCTGTCAAGATTTCCCCAGAAAGACCTACAAAACCATTAACCAAATGCTACTGAGAACAATTTACCTACACAAAGTGGGTTTTCTCAGTAAAATAATTAAAGCGCCTAGACCAACACTTTGTTCCTGATCCTTTTCTATGAAATATATTCTGGGGATTTCCGAGTACGAGGTTTTAAAATAAATGGCAAACAGAGATGCATTTAGTGGTTTCCAGCGTGGGTTGAATGTCAGTATGTCAGATTAATACCAAAAAGAATACAGTGAAAAAAAATATTGCAAATTTTAAATAATAAAAAAATATTCCACTTGGGTTCCTTAATCTATTAAAAAGGTGACTATGAGTATGATATCATTTTATTATATCAGAAAAAAATAGATGTAACCAGATATGGTATCTAAAAATTATATTCCATTGTTTTAGACTTATTTCGGTGAGTTTTAAAAAGTATTTAGACTATTTTTCATGTTTATACCTTTTTCCGGGTATTATAATTTTAGTCAGAAGCTTGACAAGCAATAAAGGAGCCATTTCCGACCCTATAAATCATATATATTCTTGATCAGAATTAACAGGAAAATCGTTTTAGCTATCTCCTGAAGAAAATTTAATTTTTGAATTTTTTTCAAAATTTTATAAGGGGTTACATCGTCAAAATTTTCAAAAATTTACATAAATTTGACATTTTTTATGGAGTATGCAGATTTATTAACCTAAAAAAATCTAACATGGGAATTAAAATGTACTCTTTTTTTTCTTAGTTATGAGTTGTAAAAAATTAGATTTTTCGAAAATATTGTCAGTTAAGAAATTGGTATGATTTATTTCCAATTAAGTCCTATTATTCAATTGCAAACTTCAAGGGTATATAGTTTTCGGTTCAGTGTTGATTTTTTGGGAAATTCCGGTCTAATTACGCAAACTAAATTTTCGATTTCGATTTTGGACATGGAGTGGCATGCAACAGCAGGACGCAGGACCCACGTCCCACAAGGACACTAATTCCATTTGCTTGTTCATCGCTCTTGATCTCTCCCTCTCTCTCTCTCTCTCTCTTTTACTCACTCTGTCCCACTCTGTCGTTGGCCTTCGTAAATATGCTCCTAAATTTTCCCGCACATTTTTCCACGGCATGCCCGCAGGAGAGCGATGTCCATGGTGAAGTCAATTGGATTTTCTAGGAGCCAAAAATGTGTTGCCGATGATGATGATGATGGCGATGGGAGAACTCAATTAAAAGACACTAGGGGACTCTACTCGCTGAAGCCCAGCTGCTAAATGGGTACACAAAAAATGGATAAATCCTACAGGGGAAAGAAATTTGAAATCAATTTGTAAAGTGGAAAAGAAAGGACGGGCACATATCTGCGACAAATTATGAAGAAATCCAAGTTAATTATTGATCTATGTAAATTTCTGTATGTAATTAATTACTTATAAAAACAATTGAAACGAAACGGGCGAGGACACGAAGCTTTGGTTCCAAAAAGAAAATACGAAGTAAATGAATAAATAAATTAAGAAATTTGAATTGTAAGAATGGAAGCTAGCTAGCACCGAGTAGCGAGTAACGAGAAGCAGGCTGAAGCGGAAGCGGAAGCTAAAAGCAAGCAGCGAGTAGCGGGAATTAAGCAGCGAGAATGAAATAAGACCCAAGCTGGTCCTTGGCTTTAGCAAACAGATTCCAAATAACAAAAACTTAATATATTTATAGCGAGGGATGATGTATGTATGTTGTTTTTTTTTTATGAGTGTGTTGAGAAGAAACATTTATTCAGTGTACATTTGAATGTCTAGCTAATTTGCAGAAAAATACTCGTAACTCGTAACTTGTAACTTAATTGTGCATTGTAATTGCGAAAGAAAAAAAAACATATACATATTTCCTCTACAAGTACCACATGCATATACTATAAATATTTAAATATATATGTATAAATATAAAGCGTATAAAGCTTAACTAAGTGGTTCTGTGTGTCGTCGCCTCCCCCTCACTCGATGTGTGTATTTGTTGTAGTTAGATTTGAGAACTCGCTCTGGCTAATAAGTAAGTTTATCGAACAGTCTTTGCAAAGAAAATCCAAGGAAAAACCCAAAAGGAAACCAAGAAAAACTAGGTTAAAACAAAGTTTAAAGAAAAACCCCCCTGAATTCCTAGATGTATGTATTTATGTATCTGTATCTGAACCTAAAATAAAAACGAACCACTCGAAATTAGCTAACACATCAAATTGATTTGTTGCCTTACAAAAAAATAAAAACAAAAACCAAAAACTACTACAACTAAACTAAAACTACTACATATGTACTATAGCTGTGTGGGTCCTTGCCCTGTTGTTCACAGCGTTTTATATATATATATATCTATATATATATATTATATTATATTGTTCATGCCACCAACTTCCCTTGTTTGAATGACAAAACATAAAGACTAAAACTTGAATTTAAACAAAAATCAACAAAACAAAAAAGAAAAAGGAAAACCAAGACAAAACAAAAACAAAAAAACCAAAGAAAATATAACAAAAACTTGAGTAAAAAAACCACTATACATATATACATTAAAATATATATATATATACATAAATAAATATTTATCTTAAAGATACTACAACTACAAACCAAACAAAAACAATGGAAAAAATCGTAAAAAAAACTCTAGGTGTTTTACAAAAATGTATAAAAAACTAAAACAAATAATAAAACAAACAAATAAGAAGACAACTAACTAAGCCCAAGAACGAAATGTAAAACAATTTTAAGAATAACTAAACTAGTTTAGTGCAAAAGGTAAAATGAATGTGGAATTTGGCAGGCCGAATGTAGTAATGTCCTTGCACTGGTGACTATTCCCTTTTAGCTCAACAAATATATATTTCACTTTAAAGAGTTAAAAAAATAAATGTAATAAAATATATTGGCAAATTTTCAAGGGTTACCAGTAAATCTAAAAAATATATATTCAGTGGATATTAGAAAAGAGACAATAGGTGAATATTTATACATGTAAAAACAAAAATACTTTCCCCACAAAAAGAAGTCCGTTTCAAATAAATCCCCAACAAAAATATAAGCCAATTAAAAATCACATTACAAAGGTAGTTTTTAAATCAAGATATCGATAATGATCGATTATGCATCGATTGCACTTATCGAATCCCTTGCAGGGACATTCAAACTAAACATTTTTTTCGGCAAAAAGGCAAAAAAAAAAAACAACAAAATGAAATACAAGTAAATATATTTAGCGTACGTTTTTGGCAGTCAATTAAATGCTTCCCCCCACCCCCTTCCCGATAGTTGATTAAAGCTATGATGACGATAAACAGAAATGGTAGTCGATAAAATCGAATCCGATTCGATTGTCAATTGATACAAAGTTCCAAAAAGGCAAATGCTTGTTTGTACCTAAAAATCAAATATGTATGTAGCAATTTTGGACCAACTTGACATTTAATCTGAACCAAACCCTGTCCCCCTGCCCCCATTCTCCTGTTCCGTTCTATGTGCAACACGATAACGATAACGATAACAATTACAATTCAATATATGTACAAACACAGAGACACATAACAGGACACACGGACACACACAAGATGGTCTTAGTATATGCAAAAAAGAAACGAAAAAAAAAGAAGTTACTTCAACAATCTCGTAGGTCTAAACCACAACTACCTGTCGACTATAACCGATCTTGATCCAGATCGAGATAACCTATGTAATAGCGGAAAAGCGGAATCGAAGAACAAAAGTGGATAAAAAATGGGGAAAATGGAAAATGGAAAACTGGATAATGGCACCGCAGGCATATGCTTACTTTATACTTTTCTATGTGACTTACAACTCGGGCTAGCAGATGACGATGACTAAAAGAAAAACTAATGAAAAACTTCCAAAACGGTTTCCACACACCAACACTTGCCTATCTATCTATCTATCTCTCTCTATCGATCTATCTATCTATCTCTTTCACAAACACACACACAAGCCAAGGGGAAAATCTATAATTTATATTAATTGCAGTGACCTTTCCGATTGAAATTTGTATGTTCTTGGTCAAATTGATTGATTTATTTTAAAAAGAAATGGAATAAATTATTTGATTAAAATTACACTTGAAAAAAATAATAAAAATACGAATTAATATCCAGGCCAGGCAAGACAAAGGCATCCAACCACCGATAATGGACCACTTCCCCGCTAGAATCCGTCACCGATATCGAACCTAAACTGCTTGATCCTTGGATATAGGACGATTATTCTATATAAACAAAAAAAACTAAGAGTGTATAAACTAGAGACCCTCCTGAGCCTTTACTCCAAGAAGAAAATTAAAAAAAAACACACACAACAAATTACCAAACAAAGACTACAATTTTAATATACAAAATAAAAGTGAAACCATTTTAAAACAAGGCTTAGATAGCCCATATTAGAGGTCCTTGAATGGCATTCTTCGGCAGGCCGAAGCTAAGATGCTCTTTCAAAGCCCCAAAAAACACAGACAGAAATATAAAGAAACATATATATATATATAATATAGATATATATAAAGCCTGGCCGCGCTTGCTCTTCAAATATATATTTTCCTTTCAGTTCCTTCAAGGATCAAAACACAACCTTCCGACTCCGCCACACGCCTCTCTCTATATATAGTATATTTTCCAATTTTATGTCCATCAAAAGAAATCAATATATATATACCACACATATATATATACTATATACATATACCAAATAGAATACATATATATATATATACAAAATAGTTTTAATTTGTAAGCGAAATCAGAGAAATCAGAAAGTGCAAGCAAGGATATATATCTCAAAGGACACACACACTCACACAGAAATATATATGTATATTAATATAGGCCCGCTGAAGAGCAAGTAATAGGTGTAAAAATAATGAAATTCCAGCACTCAGTTCCTTGACCTTTGACCCCTTTACACACACAGAGAACCTTCCCTATGTAATGCTTAAAACATTGGGAGACATACCCCCCACTCTCTCTATATATAATATATATATATGTGGAAATCAAACCAAAGAACAACAAGGAGACAAAGCAAAGCTAAGTAAATTCTATGTGAAACCAGAGTAATGAATAGTTAATAAATATATATATATATACAAATACATTTACACACAACAACATACATAGATGTAAAAAGCTCTTGGCACACCCTACCCTTACCCTACCCTACCTACCAAAAAGAAAAACGAATCAAATATCGCTGAGAAGAGAAACCAATGAAAAATCTGCTAAGAAACGAGAAATTCGATGAAACTTTTCCGACAAATGCATTTAAATGGTAAAAGAAAAAAACACACGAAACAAATATTTAAATGAGATACAAACTCAACAGAACTCTTGTATTTAACACCTAGTTATGTCCAAAAGAAAACTCAGATTAATGGCATAAAACCACAACAACAAAAACAACAGAGAACAGAAACACAAAACTTACACACGAACAAAATACCTACGAGACAAAGAAAAGAAATACAAAAGGACACTAACACACATACATACACGCAAGCATTTTTGTGTAAAAGTATAAAAAGAAAAACAGAAAATATAAACTAATGAATGAATATGAAATATATTGAAATAAAATCATTTCCAAACTACTTATTAAAAAAAAAAGAACAAAGTTCGGTTTGTTTATTTTATGGGGGAAGGAAAAAACAATACACGATTAAAAAGGTTTGTTAATAAAATTAAATTCAGCTATGCGGTGAAATCTAAATAATATCTAGCTCATTATATAAATAAATAGTACGAATTTTTTTATAATTAATTATAAGTGAGCTTCTTGGTGAACTTATATTTTTGTGTTCATTGGTAACTACGAACAGTAAGTAATTATGATCAGTTATTATTTATGATCAGTATATAACTGTGATCAGTAAGTATGTATGATCAGTAATTTACTCTGAACAATAAGTATCTATGATCAGTAAGTAACTATGATTAGTAAGTATCTAAGATCAGTAAGTAACTAGGATCAGTAATTAACTTTAACCAGTAATTAACTATGATCAGCAAGTATCAAAAAACATTAAGTAACTATGATCAGTAACTATCTATAAACAGAATGTATGTATGTATGTTTGATCAGTTGCTAACTTTGAACACTAATAAACACAATGACTTGCAACTTTTGTAACACAACACATATCTGAGACGTGGCCGGCAGCAGTCACTTCGTTCCGGGGAGGTTAGAACCAGTTGAGAATCATATGTACAGATGCGCGAGATTTTTTTTGGAACAAAAAGCAAGCTATTTCAATGAAACTATAGAGTTATTCTTTTATAAAATTTTACTACTACATAAATCGGAGCATGCCGAATCTGTGGACTATATATATATATATATATGTATATAGCTTCCATAGGAACAATAGGAAAATGTCAAGAAAAAAATGTATAACTTATCCAGTTTTCAGCAGATTTTTATCAAATTTAATATATAGCCATTATATATTAAACTAGAATGTTGTGTAAAATTGTATAAAAATCGGACTACTATATCGTATAGCTGCCATACAAACGAACGTTAAAAAAAAGAAGAAATTGCTAAATAGTGATATAAAATGTGTCGATTTTTCCAATGATCAATTTTCCCTAAATAGTTAAAAATGTAACATTTTTATCACAGACTTTACATAAAATGTTGCCTACAAATCCTAGGATAATGAAAAAATCATATTTCACAAAAAACATATATTTGAAACAATACAAACGAAACAAATGGGATATCATTTCAGGACATTTTGATGCCCAACACATTACTGCAATACTCGTAGACCACATAGCTAATGGATACCGCTGGCAGGACCTTGAGGAAATTGGGCATTATGCCACGATATAGCCCCATCAGACCCTCCTGATTGACAATTTTCCGAAATTGTCCCCGCATCGTCAATGGGATCTGTTTCTGTCGCCTCGCCTCCTGATTGGCAATCGTTTCGGCTGCCTGCGCCTGCAGCCGTGTCCTGACCAGGGCCAAAGGATAAGAGCAGAGTTGGCCCAAAGCACTCGATGTGCTCCCACAACCGAGGAGTACCAGAAAGCTGGGCGTCTCCTTGCTCTCATGACTGGCGGTATATCGCCGCTTCAGGGTCTCGTACAAAGCCAAATCGATGCCAGCATGCGGCAGGATACCAAGGATATTTGGCACATAACCGCGATAGAAACTCCGAACACCCTCCTGCCGATAGATTTTCGCGGCAGCATCTGCAATGCCAGTGTACTGACCAGTTTTCCTCAAAGCCAGACGAGTTTTCAATACCTCCATGGGATAAATGATGGTCTGAGAGATACCACCAGCCGCAGCGCCGGCACAGAAACGTTCCGTAATGCTCATCTGCCGACTGGTATCCTTGCCCCTTATCAGTTGTTTCATCTGCTCGTAAACCGCAAATTTCAATGCCGTCTCGGGGGCAATTTTCAAGACATTGATACCATTGCCACGCCACATGCTCCATGAGCCGCCCTCCTGGAGCATAATTCGAATACATTCTGTGATACGCATTCGTCGTGTTTGCACTTGTAGATACACCTTGATCCTGTCCAACGGTGCCGTGCATGTCCTTGACACGGCACCGGCTATCCCGCCGGCCACCAGGTGTCGCCACCAGAGTCCTGTCTTCAACTCATCCTGTGTGAAATCATCGGGTATTGACATATCCGAACCAATGTCCAGGTAAGTGGAATGTCGCCAAAATTGTATCAAATCACGAATATCTGAGGATGGAGTCAGAAGCATAAAGTCACGCCACTCATTGAAACTTATATTGAGGCTGCCATCCTTATCCATGCGTGTGAGCAGTGTCCTTGCCTCGTCCAGGTCAATGTCCAGTCCGAGATCCTTAAAGGCAGATATTAACACCTCCACATTCACCTGCCCATCACCGTTCTTATCCAGATGCGAGAATTGCAATATTAAATTCTTCTCATGCTCACGGACATAGTGCAGAAATTCGGCAAATCTCAGGCTTGTCCCAAAATCCAGATGCGGTTGCTGTTGCAGGAATTTGGTGGCATAGACACTGGGCAGGCCGTGGAGGTCATGCAGGGCAACCGATAGGTCATGGATATCGATCCTCCCATCACCATCACGATCCAGTTTCTTGAAAATTCGCTCCAGTCGCTCCTCATCCTTGATGGGTATTGCCGTAATTGATGGCTTTGCACCAAAATTGGCCACTGTGTAATAGGGTCTGGAGACGCGACGTCCATGCTGGAGACTGGAAATCCCAGAAGCTATCAGGAGGCAGCTCCTCCTCGAGTACAAGTTCAAGTCGAAAGGATGCTCCAGCTTCTGTTTTGGATCCTGCCGCTGGCTCTCTGTGTTTTCTTCAATTTTCACCCGCTTTTTAACCATTCTACAAACTCGTTTCCCTTTTTTTTATCGCCGATAATTGAAAGCAGCTGAAGGATAACTCAAAGATTGTTTGGTTTTTGTTTATAAATTATAAGAAACCAGAAAAGGAAACTAATCTTAGGAAGGGCAAAAGTTTATATTTGCTTGGAGTTTGCTAATCAATTTTAAGATCGAATTGAAAATCTATCATACCTTAAAATATTCGAATTTCTTCATTAAATATTTAATGACATTTTATAAGAGCATTTTGTTAGAAATTAAGATTTTAAAAACTCATAACTGAGCGAAAAAGGCAGTAATTTTAATTCGAAAAACGGTCCTATGTCAGTTTTTATTAGGTTAATAAATCTGCATACTCAATTTAAAATTTTAAACAAATTCGAATTTTCTTCAAATTTTGTACAATTTTAACAATGTAACCCCTTACAAAATTTGGAAAAAATTTTCAAAAATTATTTTTCTCCCAGACATGCCTAGATCGATTCGCCAATTAATGCTGATTAAGAATATATATGATTTATAGGGTAGGAAATGACTCCTTCACCAGGTTTTAAGCTTTTAACTGAAATAAGAATATAATTACGTATACGTAATGCGTATACGTAATTTTTCAGACTATAAATGCCAGAAATAAAGTGTACACGAAAAAGGAAACTAACTTTGGCACTTTAAAGCTAAAAAATTATTGGATGAAAACGTAAATCGATCATAGCTAAGCTTAGAATATTCTCATTATTTTAATCAATATTTATTCATATTTTTCAAAGTTATTTTGTCAACAGAACAAAGCTTCAGAAACTCATAACTCAGCCAAAAAAACATTAAATTTAATTCAGAAAGAAGTTCCATTCTAGTTTTTATGAAATTGATAAATCTACAAACTTAATAAAAAAAATTTTTTAAGTTTAAATTTTTGGTCAATTTTTTAAACTTTTTCAAAATTTTGAAAAAAATTTGAAATTTTTTTTTCTTCCGGAGATGGCTAAATAGATTTTTCTGTTGATACTGATCAAGAATATATATAAAAAAATGCCAAAAATTACTCCTTCCGAAATTATATAATAATTACGTATACGTAATTTTTTGAACTATGGAATGATAGAAATAAAATGTAAACGAGAAAGGAAACTAACTTTGGCACTTTAGAGCTTATATAGACTTGCAGTTTGCAAAAGAATTATTGGATCAAATGGAAAATTAATTATAACTAAGCTTAAAATATTTTCATCAATATTTATCCATATTTTTTATGGCAATTTTGTCGACATATCAAAGCTTAAGAAACTCATAACTCAGACAAAAAAGCATTAATTTTCATTCGGAAAGAAGTTCCATGCCAGTTTTTATTTAATTAACAAATCTGCATACTCAATAAAAAATTTAAAAAAAAATGAATTTTTATCAAATTTTTGGCAATTTTAACGATGTAACCCCTTATAAAATTTTGAGAAAATTGAAAAAAAAAATTTCTGTCGGAGATATCTAAATCGATTCGCTTGTTGATGCTGATCCAGAATATATATGATTTATAGGGTCGGAAATGATTCCTTCACTATGTTTTAAGCCTCTGTCCGAAATTACGTATACGTAATGCGTATACGTAATTTTTTGGACTATGGATGCCAGAAATAAAATGTACACGAAAAAGGAAGCTTATATACCCCTGCAGTTTTAAAAAGAAGTATTGGAATTAATCGAAAATCGATCATTACTAATCATAAAATATTCTTATTCATTTAAAAAAATATTTATCCATATTATGTATGACATTTTTGTTGACAAATCAAAACTTGAGAAATTCATAACTCAGCCATTAGAGCATTAATTTTAATTTGGAAATAAGTTCCATGCTAGTTTTTATCAACTTAATAAATCTGCATACTCAATTTAAAATTTAAAAAAATTAAAATTTTATGTATTCTAAAGCTATTTCAAGCTCAGTGAACCTCACCTCATAAAGTTTGTAAAGACTTCCCCAATTAGAAGATGTTAAAACATTATAATTATTTAAAATATTAAAAAAAATAATTTTAACTCAAATTTCTCAGGCCAAAATATTCATTTTTATAGATTTTTAGTGATGTTTTCCTCCCAAAAAAAAGCTAAAAAATTATTCCAAAACCCGAAGATAGCTGTCTTTTAGATTTAAAAAATTCTTTCCCGCCCAGAAAAAGCTAAAAAATTATTCCAAAGAAGAAGATATCCGAAGATAGCTGTCTTTTAGATTAAAAAAATTTTTACCGCCCAGAAAAAGCTAAGAAGTTATTCCAAAACCCGAAGATAGCTGCCTTTTAGGTTTAAAAAATTGTTTTCCGGCCAGAAAAAGCTAAAAAAATTATTCTAAAACCCGAAGATAGCTCCCCTTTAGGTTTAAAAAATTGTTTACCGCCCAGAAAAAGCTAAAAAATGATTCCAAAACCCGAAGTTAGCTGTCTTTTAGGTTTAAAAAATTGTTTTCCGCCCAGAAAAAGCTAAAAAATGATTCCAAAACCCGAAGTTAGCTGTCTTTTAGGTTTAAAAAATTGTTTTCCATCTAGAAAAAGCTAAAAAATGATTCCAAAACCCGAAGATAGCTCCCCTTTAGGTTTAAAAAATTGCTATAGCAATAAGCTTGAAAGAAAATTAGCTTCTAAATCGAACGAAAGCTTGCAACAGCAACGTGTTGCAAGCGATGTTGCTGCTGCTGTTGCTGCTGCTACTGCTGCTGCTGCTGCGGGGCAACACGCAACATCAGATGGAGCGCAGCCTCAGCGAACGTTGGCGACAGTTGGCCCTTGGCACTCTCTTGGAATCCACGCTGCGGATTCAAAATTCCGGATCCCGGATCCGGATTTGGAACACTGAACAGCGGCAATCGACGCATCACCGGATTTTTTGGGGCAACGGAATTCCCCATTCAGTTCGTTTTCGGTTCCAAAAGTTTACACACTCTCTTTCTAACGTGTCTCGCTGCAGCAGCTTTTCTTTTGCGGGGAAAAATCAACAAAAACGGCATACCAAACGAAACAAAAAAAAAGCAATCAGCAAACAAAGTTGACAGTTGTGAAAAGGACTCACGGAAAATGAATGGAAAATCGGGTGAAAATTGGTGGCTACTATGGCCATTGCTGCTGCTGTCGCGTTGAATTTTCCCCCGAAAAGCTGTGTGTGTTTCTTGTTGTGTTTTTCGCCAGCAATTTTCCTTTACTATTACTACTTTTTTTTTTTGTTAGTATTTTTAGTGCTTGCGTGTGGAATTTATATATATATTTTTTTGTTGGTGCCGAAAGTTTAACATTTTCACGTGAGATGTAAGTAGCAGAGGAGCAAAAGAGAGAAAGAGCCTTGAAAATAGTCAAACAAAAATAGGAAAAATAAAAGGAAATATAAAGGGAAAATCAATGCGCGTATGCGTCTGCCCCTCTGTGTGTGTATGTGTGTGTGTGTGTGTGTGTGTGTGTGTGTGTGTGAAGAGGAAAATCCATAAGGCGGCGCGTGAAGTGAAACTCAAACTCCGAACTCAAACTCAAACTTGTCGTTTGCAAAATATAATTTATAATTTATACCAAAAGAGGAGTAAATTCTAGCAAAGTGTGTTGTGGTGTGTGTGTATTTGTGTGTGTTGGTGCAGTTTTCCTGTATTTTATTTTTGTTAATCTTTTTTTTTTTTTTTTGGCAACCACAAAGTGCCAAAAATTCGAACAACAAACTCAAAAGAAAAATCCACGGCCAGAAGATTTTGTAAACAAGCCAATTCGGCTGCCAAACACGGAAGCAGGGAGCCAAACAGCTGATCCGCACAGCAAAAAAAAAACGCCCCCCCCAAAAAAGAAAAGCGCCACCCCACACACACACACACACACACACACACACAAAGCAGAATACGAAGAAGGTGCTGCCAAAAACTATCTGTCGACACAATGCAGAAAACTTTTCCACACACACACACAGAGAGGCAGCCACAGTGGTGAGAGTTGAAGAATGCACTTTTCCCCAAAAAGAAAATCAAAGAAAGGACAAAAGGAAACTTGAAAATAAATCTAAATATATATGGAAATTTTCCTAAGGTTTTTCGAGGCTTGAAGTTGATTTGTATGTTAAAACAATTGTTTTTTCCCTTGATTTATAGAATTAATTGTTTCCATATATTTTAAAATTACATTTTCTAATAAATAATATGTAACTTTAAAACAATATTTTTATAAATCGATAAATCAAAGTTTTAAAAAATCATAACTATGCCAAAAAGGCATTAAATTTAATTCGGAAAGAAGTTCTGTGCTAGTTTTTTTAAGTTTGTTATATCTGCATACTCAATAAATTTTTTTTCAAAAATTAAAATTTTGGTAATTTTCTTGATAAAAATTTTGACATATAAAAATATGAAAAAATTTCAAAAATTTATTTTATTCCCAGACATGCTTAGATCAATTTGCCTGTTGATGCTGATCAAGAATATATATGATTTATAGGGTCGGAAATGACTCCTTCACAAAATTTCAACCTTCTGACTAAAATTAAAACATAAAAATTCCCTAATAATTCTACTTTCATAAGTTAATCTCCAAAACACAATTCAAATATTGAAATTAAATAATTTCTTAGCAGATTCAATAAATATTTTAATTGTTTAATAAATATAGAGTAATATTATAGTATAATATATTACAAGGTTTTGGAATATATATTTACTAAAAAATCAGATCAACAAGAAATATTTATAAAAATCGTTATTGCCATTTTCTTTATGTATTTTAAATGACAAAGAATATGAAATCGTTACATTTTTTAGCTCCTTTTCTAAAAAATATTAATTATTTAATTAAATAACCCAAGTTCTATAGAAAAAGGAATATATTTAAAGGGGTTTAAATATTCATTAATGGCAACGTTAAATTATTTCATATATTTTGCACAGAATTAAAGCCACAATGTACTATAACTTTTAAATTGATTATGTTTCCAATAATCTGTCACCTTTCTACACACTCACACACCCACACACATACACACAAACAGTGCAAGGACACTCGAATAGCAATAGCAAAGGAGCAGGACAAGCAGCAGTTGCAGTTGCACCAACAATATATATTTTTGCTGCCAGCGCCAAGTTCAAAATCAACGCCTGACAATGACAACAGTAACAGCAACAACAACAACAACACCAACAGCAGCAGCGGCAGCAGCATGGCGCCCAAAAAGCCCTAAAATACCAGCAACATCGATAGCAACACCAGCAACATTGCCTGTGGCAGCCACACCAATCAAATCGGCGGCCATAATAACACCAACAAATACACCAACAACAACAACAACAGGAGTAGAACTAGCAGTAGCAGCGGCAGCAGCAGCAACAAGGACACTGGCAGCGGCAACACCAACAACACCAATACCAAAAGCAATAACAATCAATGCGCTCGACACGACATGGCGACGTCAACTGGCAACACCAACAATGCAACAACAGCAACATAAATTGCTCTGGCAATTGCAGCAACCATTGCATTTGCAATGCCTGATGACGTCGATCCGTCTGCCATCGGACGCAATCAGCCGGCTCTTTTTGGCTATTTGCCTGCTGGGCTGCCTTAGCCCCTATACAGGTAATTATCGTTATGCAGCTTAAGTTTTAAAATTATAATAATAATAATAATAATTTGAACATAGTTTTTTTTTTTACTCACTTTGGGGGTCATCTTATATAATGGTTATTTTTCCTGGTATTTTATTTGTTGTTATTTCCATTCGCATCTGTTGTTTACTCCTTTTATTCACTATTATTTTTCACACTTTTTTCACAACTATTTTTCACTGTGTTCTTGACTGTGATATTTATACTGTTCTTAACTCTATGAATCGCACTGTTATTTGATCTGCTCCTAACTCTGCTCTTCACTCTGTTATTTAGGTTCACCCTATTCTTCACTCTAATATTTGCTCTGATTTTTACTCTATTCTTCGCTCTGTTCCTTACTCTACATTTCCTGAACATTGGCTACCTTTAGTTATTCCATTTATTTTGCACGGCCTTAAAGCCATACGATCTAGAATTTTCTAACTCTGCTCTGCACTCTGCTCTGCACTCTGCCCTGCACTGTGATCTTCACTTTACTCGGCACTCGGCTCTTCAATCTATTCTTCACCCTTCTCTTTACCCTACGAATCGGCACCCTTGGCTTCTTTTAGTTATTTCAATTATTTTACACAGCCTTAAAGCCATACGATCTAGAACTTTCTAACTCTGCTCTGCCCTCTGCTCTGCACTCTTCTCGGCGCTCTGCCCTGCCCTCTGCTCTTCACTCTGCCCTGCACTGTGATCTTCACTCTACTCGGCACTCTGCCCTGCCCTCTGCTCTTCACTTTGCCCTGCACTGTGATCTTCACCCTACTCGGCACTCTGCGCTCTGCTCTGCCCTCTCCTCTCCCCTCTGCCCTGTCCTCTGCTCTGCACTCTGCTCTGCACTCTGCTCTGCACTGTGAACTTCACTCTGCTCTTCACTCTTCTCGGCGCTCTGCTCTGCCCTCTGCTTTGCCCCTTTGCTCTGCCCTCTGCTCTTCACTCTGCTCTGCACTCTGCCCTGCCCTCTGCTCTGCCCTCTCCCCTGCACTCTTCCCGGCACTCTGCCCTGCCCTCTGCTCTTCACTCTGCCCTGCACTGTGATCTTCACCTTACTCGGCACTCTGCCCTCTGCTCTGCCCTCTGCTCGGCACTCTTCTCGGCGCTCTGCCCTGCACTCTGCCCTGCACTCTGCCCTGCACTCTGCTCTACCCCCTGCTCTGCACTCTGTCCTGCACTCTGCTCTGCCCTCTTCCCTGCACTCTTCCCTGCACTCTTCTCTTCACTCTGCTCTGCCCTCTGCTCTGCCCTCTGCTCTGCACTCTGCTCGTCGGCCTGCTCTTTACTCTACTATACAGGTGCACTCAGTTTTTTCACTCTATTCTTGTCTATTCTTCACTCTATTCTTCACCCTACAAATCGGCATCCATGACTTCTTTTAGTTATTTCAATTATTTTGCGCAGTATTAAAGCCATACATTCTAGAAACTTCTAACTCTGCTTGGCACACTGCTCTGCACCCTGCTTGGCACCCTGCAATACAGGTGCACTCAGTTTTTCAATCGCTCCTGCACTGTATATTTTACTTCGTTTTTCAGCCTCTTTTTAACTCTATTCTTCACTCTGGTACTTACCCTATTCTTCACTCTGTTATTTAACCTATTCTTCACTCTGTTAAACATTCTATACCTTACTTTTTTATTAAATTTTCCCTGCAGTCTGATTATCACGTGTTTTTCGGTTCACTTTATCACACAGCTACTGACGCCACTGACCACTCTTTTGTGAATAACTTAAAATGTTCGGTGATATATAACTCAAGCTTCCCTTAGCTTTCATGCTCTCTCTCCTCTCGCCTCTCTCCTCAACAGTCGAGAAGCTTCCGTTCAGCGATCCATGACCGTTTACAAGAACAAGAACAAGAACAAGACATTGTAATATGGCATCAGAGATGAGCAAGAACCGCAAGAGAGCCGCGAATATCACTCACACGCTCTGTATGCCTTAAGCTTGGCTCCTTCCGTTATGTTCCCACGCCAGATCTGACTCAATTCTTCACTCCGTTAGAACCTCTAAGGTTCTCTTTGTTAGTTACTCTCTTGCTCACTCAGTTCTTAATTGAAACTCGAAATTAAACGATTGAATAATACCCTGCAGGCGGGAGGGGCGCTTGGCATTCGCCCCATTGAAATCTGATGCCATTTTCATTTACATAGATTTACTCGTTAACGGAATTTCTTTGTTGGCACCTTAATCGAAGCGAATGACGCGATTATTCAGAATAACAATTGCGTCCCGTTGCGATTTACACAAAACTTAATTTTGTTTTACCAATACACATACACACACACACACACACACACTAGGGGGTAACTGTCAGAAGTTTGTCAGTGCCTGCCGTGGCTTTGATATTTCTTTCTACTATTTCTCCTATTTCTTCTATTTCTTCTATTTTTTTTTTGTTCGCAATTTGCATATATACTGAAGGTTGCAAAACATACCGAAAGCCTACACAACCGCACTCCACTTGCAAAGGCGCCGGTGAGTCGGTTATAAATCTGCCTGATACAGTCAAGCCCGGCTAAAAAGGGAAAGCTATTATATTAAAAAAATACTTGAAAAACCTCTAGCAAATACCAAGAAAAAATTAATTAAATTATATTATAAATTTTAATAATATAATAGAAAAAAATATAACAAAAATTCCTAGCGAGTGCTTACCGTACTTGGCTCACCTGCTACGGTGCTCAATCAAATTTGATGATTCTGTTTTCTTTTTATGTGCCAGCCAGAGTTGAGCCATAAACAATTGCCAGTAGAATGAGAAAAACTCTTGAGATTTTCCAACAACAAAACAAAAAAAAATCACCAAAAGGGTTTAAAGCTGCACTTTCATAAAAAGGAAATTATTTCTCAAATTCAATTTAAAAATTCCAAAACAAATCTTTGAATAAATAATTGTGAAACTATTTTTATTAAAGGAGTTTCATAGATATATTTTTGTACATATAACAATAAAGTTATTGTATTTTCCATGGAGCTGTTTTTGTTGGTTTTTTTTTTGGGTTTTAACCTTGACTTTGCACATGCAATGTTTAGCCCTGTTTTTCCCCCATTTTCCCCTGTTTTCCCCTATTTTTCCCTAGACCCTCATGATTGTTACACAAAATTTGAATGTTAGAACGAAGAATGGTGGAAGAATGGAAGCAGATTGGAACAAACTGGAACATGGGGCAAAGGCTCAAAGGGAGATGGAACGATTCGGTTTCCCCATTAATCTTGAGGCATTTTGTAGCATACTTATCGGCGCCTGGGGCTAATTAATTGCATGCTGCATTGATGTGCAGTGAGGCTTCCTAAATAAATACCAATTATTAGCATTGTTAAATATTTTTTTATTTTATTTTTAATATTAATTTGTTTAAAAATATATATAAAAATATATTTAAAGTTGTAGAAAATAATTGGGTAACTGTATTTAATAATGTAGGTACTTGTTTTCAGAAAGCTTTCATTTTTTAAGTGAATAAAACGAAATAGGTGCAGTATTTAATAACATAGATATTTTTTCATAGCTTCTTTTGTTAGGTACATTTCTTTAAACAAGTGCTTGTACCCATAGGTACTTTATAGTCCTACCTTAACGTTTTAAATTTATTCAATTTCTCCATTCTTTTGATACATATTATTACCTATTTAAAACATGTTTGGCTTCAGTTTACAGAACTCTATTGGCCAGTACTTTCTACCCTTCAAACAATTGAGTAACTTGGCTAAATTCCTGTACCCCCAGTTGACCGCATTAGCTTACATAAAGTGACCCCCCGTCGATCGATGGAAAGCGTTGCGTTACAGCTAATTACATTTTCATTTATATTTACATTTCCCTGCTCCTGTTTTTGTGTGTGTGTGTGTGTGTGTTTCGGTTCCGATAACGATACCCTGTGATGATGATGATGTGATGGTGGTGCAATCAATCGAAGCTCAAGTGGCGACAAGAACTCAAGTGCCCAAGAAGAGCCATGTGATTACTGGTCAACAAACGATGCAATCGAGCCATCATCATCATCATTATTATCATCATCATTATCAGCCGATGGACAATCTATTTGGGGGGCCTACAAGGACCAGAGTCAGGGCCAAGTCATGCCTGATGATGGGGCTCTTGAAGCCCCCTCTCGAAGCACTCATTATCGTATAAAATATGAATTAAATTGAACTTTGGCCAAAAACTGAGGCCGCCCTCATTCATGGAAAATCAATTTTTAATTTGGGATTATACAAAACCTAGAAGTGGGAATATAATGTGGATAATAATTGACTTCCTTTTGGAGGCAATTAAATAATATAAATATAATAATTTATGAATAAATGGAGATATGAGTGCACTAGAATGGGTTATTTAGGGTGTTTACTCTATTATTTACTTTTTTGTTCATTTAGTTATTCATTCCATTGTCTCAGTTGTTTATTCAGTTCTTTATTCAGCTGTAAACTAAGGTGTTCATTCAGTAGTTCACTCAGTTGTTTATTTAGTTGTTTATTAAGTTGTTTATAGGCTTACTATACTTTTCAATATGTGTTTCCTTATTAAAACTTTAAATCAACCAAAAGAAATACAAATATCATATTTAATGCTTGGTTTCTAAGGAATTTACTAACTTTACATATAAAATATTTAAAAAATTAATATAAAATTAAATGAAAGGAGATTTAATAGCACTTAAAAGAAACTCTATATAATTTCCCTTAGTTCCTCACACATTTTGTGTGTTTTTCTAACTCTGCCAAGCTGCTCGGCTTACGACTTGGCCCATTACGCATACGACACGTTGACAGGCAAAAGACAAGAGACAAAAAGTACACACAAAGCGTACATTACATCAAGGGGGAGGGGAAAGGGGTGGTGTCACTACGACGTGACCGGGCTAATTACATTGCACCATGGCATTCAAAATGGTTTTATAATCTTTGCTTCCGTTGGCAATTCGCCGCCAAAACAAATGTCCACAAAATGTTTCAGCCTCACAAGCCCGGCCTGCCTGCCTGCCTGGTTTTCTTCTTTACCATATTCCCCGCACTTGGCCAAGTCTCATTAGTGATGGCCAATACACAAGGAAGCTCAAGCCATCAAAATGCACAGCGAAAAATAAGTGTAGATTCTAAAAAGAAACTCTAGGATTTTTTCTATAATTTTATTTTTACCCTTAAAAAGAATAGAAAACTGAAAGGACACAAAGTTTGGCAAGCCAAAGTAAAGTTTGCAATTAAATTATAGGATTGGAAATGGAATATAATTATGCTTTAAATATTTGAATTTTTTGGTTCAATATTTATCTATATTTTTATATAACAAATTATTCGAAAAATCATAGTTTTTCAAATATCATAGCTCAGCCAAAAATGCTTTAATTTTAAATCGGAAAAAGGTTTCATGCTAGTTTTTATTTGCGTAATAAATCTACATATTCACTTTAAAATATAAAAAAATTACAATATTTTATCAATTTTGGACAATTTTAACGGTGTAACCCCTTGAAACATTTTTTAAAAAATTTCGAAAATTTATTTTTTTGCCGGATATAGCTAGAAAGATTCCCCTGTTAATGCTGATCAAGAATATATATGATTTATAGGGTTGGAAATGACTCCTTCACTTAGTTTCAAGCTTTTGATTAGAATGAAAGGGTATAAAAATATTCATAAAATATTAATTTATTAATATTATTAATATTTTTCTAAAATACTTTAAATATTCAGCATATTCCCGATTTTCCTCTCTGCTCCCCGGTAGAGTGGCGAATGAGAGCCACAAAAGCAGGCTAGGAAAAGTGGAAAACTTGATGGCTGCACTCACTCAACGATGCCACCAGTGACCCTGCCACTTTTCCACTTTTCCAAAGTCCCCACCTCACCCTCCCCCCCTCTCCCTTTTTAGCCCGCTTTTCTTGGGTTTTCCTCGCCTTGCCGCCGCCACCGCCGCCGCTTAAGCATTTATGAACTACTGTGTGTTCGAAACAAGGCTGCAACACTGGCAAGTGCATTTGATTTAATTTTCCTTCTTTTTTCCCTTTCGGTGCTCTCCTCTTTTTTTTCGAGTGAGTGGAAATTCTGTTTAGCATTCTCCACGTCAAGTAGCACGCCGTTGACATTGAAAGTAAACTTCCCACAGAAAATTGATTGGGGTCCAGCTAGGAAAATGCCTTAAAAGCATTTTAATGTCGCTCTATAAATATTCAAATGCTGCGATTTTGAATCAATTTGGCCCGCTAAATCAATATCATATTTAGTATTCCACAATTTGAAAAGAATTTTCATTCATGAAAAAAAAAATATCATCAAACCTTAACTATTTCCCCTGCTGACTTAAAATAGAAAATAAAAATAAAACAAAATAAAATGTGACATGAATTGCAAACGTAAACTTAACATATTGACAACAAAGTGTTATTGGCATAGAAAAACTAGCATAGAAATATATATATACATTTATATATATACATCAAGGCCAAACAAGCCCCAATCGAACGGAAAATCATATAAATTAAAACCAATTGAGAAGGGAAATTGCAAATAAATTTCAAATAAATTGCAATAAATGGCAAATAAACTGCAAATAAATTAGAGATAAATACAGTAGTCTTCTCTTAAAAATCTCTTATGATGTAAAATTAAATTTTCTGACACGGAAAAGTGTGTGCAAATTTTCCCAAAAAAAAAAAAAAAAAATTGATTTTTCTTTCCGCGAGAATAGAACAAAGGACGCATTTCGGTTGAATTCTTTCCACTCGAGCTGGATGCCTTCTCTGTGAAGGTAGGAAGAGAGGAATGTCAACAACAAAAGCTATTTATAAGTAAGCCGCGACCCTGGCCAGCACCCTGGGAAATAACCAAGCCCCCGGAAAATCTGCACCGGGTCAGGTGGAAATGAGAAAAACTCAGCAGGCATGGCAGGGCGGGCATTAAAAAGTAATAAACATAATTGTAAAATAATGCGGCCGCTGGCTTTAGCAGGCGCATTTCTGCCATTAAATGCAGTTTTTAGCCAGTATATACACTTGAAGAAAAAGTATATTAAATTCTTTAACTATAGGATTATTAAATAATTTTATATAATTTTTTTACCCTTTTCCGCATATTATAATTTTAGTCTAAGGCCTGAAACTAAATGTATGAATCATTTCCGGTCCTATAAGTCATATAAATTCTTGATCAACATCAATATCCGAATCGATCTAGCCATGTTTGAAAGAAATTAAAATTTGTCCAAATTTTTCCAAAATTTTATAAGGGGTAACATCGTTAACATTTTTAAAAAGTGTCAAAAAATTCAAAATTTTTCAAAATTAAATGCAGTATGCAGATCTTTTAACCTAATAAAAACTAGCTCAAAACTGTTTTCCAAATTGAAATTAAACCATTTTTGGCTTAGTTATAGTATAATAACAAATATGTATAGTAATAAAATATATTAACTATATAAAAATTAAATAATGAATATAAATAATATTAATAAGGGAATTATTAATAGGAAAACAAATGTAATGTGCTAGGTTTAATTTCAAATCAGGACTGATCCCTTCTATAAGATCTATATAATATATAATTATCATGTTTAAGACTTACCGCAGTAGAGGACACGTGGTTATTCTTTTCCATTCCGGTTATCCAGATGCAATACATTGGCCACGTCATACTTTTGGATCACAATCACTTTCACTAGATAGATGTTAACACTAGGTACCCCTAGGACAGACTGAGGCGCGCGGCCCGATAGCGCCTCTATTTATACTCCCCGAGCGAAGAGAGGAGCAGAGAAAGTGAGAGCGAGAGAGTAAGCGGTACCTCCAGAGCAGTGTTGCCAGGTTAGCTTTTTATAAGCTAGTTCTAGCATATTTGAAACTAGAAAAGCTTGAAAAATTTCCATCTAGCTTATAGCTTGAAATATAGCTTATTTTAAAATTCATCTAGCATATTTTAGCTTTTTATGTATTTTTGACATCCACGGAATGTTTTTTACGAAAAATATGCTTTATAGCATGAAAATATTGGAGTTTGTTCTTTTTTTCCGATGGTTATGTGCATTTTATGTGATCGTGAACTTATTTCTAATCGAAAGTGTCATCGGAGATCGATTTGTTGGCTGAAGTGTTACCACCAATAATTTTGTTGTGTTGTGAAAATAGGTAAAGCGTGTCCTCAAAATGCCGAAAGTTATATATAAACAGATTTTTCGGGATGCTTGGCTCCAAAACAACGAATTTAAGTGCCAGGAGAAGGAACCAAAGCATATTGTTGCTACTGTAAGTCGACAATATCAGCCAAAATTTTTTAAATCAGGCAGCATGCGGCATCGAAAAAGCACATTTTATCAATGAGATCAGTTGCTGAATCGCAAAAAATAAATTTTCCGGCTAAGTGTTGCAAGACTCAGGATCAGGAAGCAGCGCTTTGTTTGTTCATTGCCGAACACTCGGCGACGAATAACATGAAGGAATTGATGAAATATTAACTAATTTGTTTTAAGTGCTTACTTTAAGAACATATTTTTAAGACTTTCTTTAATAATAACATATTCATATAATATAATAATATATATTATATGTTTCGTGTTTTCTCATATTTGGGTGTAGCTTGTTTTTTCGCATTTTTTAAAAATTGTTTAGCTTATTCTAGCTTATTTTTTTTTTAAATCTAGCTTATATGGGCGCTCATCACCTGGCAACACTGCTCCAGAGGCAAGCAGAGCGAAATAGAGAAAGGGAATGATCTCTAGAGATGCACAGAGAGTGAGGGGCATACCAAATAAATTAGAGAGAGAGAGAGAGGGAGAGAGAGAGGGAGAGAGACAGAGGAAGTGAAACGTAGAGAGAGTGAGATGCAGGGAGAGAGAGATAGAGAGTTACACTTGCTGTTTTAAACTACCAGTTTTGCATTTTCCTCTAAATTTAGGAATCCCTTCTATGGGAACTATATGATATAGTAATTTTAATTTAATTAAAACTAAAACTATAAAATTATACAAAATAGCTCCATCTCAAATTAGATAAAATGATGTTGAAAATTGGAAAAGTTATAACTAGTTTTCTAAACATTTTCCAATCGTTCCTATGGCAGCTAAATGATAAAGTCGTTATAACAAGAAATACATTATTTTTAGATATTTTAAAATTATTATACATTTAAATTTATGATGTTTCTGATATAATAATGACAAGGAATAAATTATTTTTAGATATTTTTAAATTATTATACTTTTAAATTTATGATATTTCTAGTATAATAACTTGTTCTTCATTTTAATATATCATATCTTGGTTTTTCCTTTCAATAAATAAGTTCCTACTCAACCCATAATTACCAAACTCCACAAACTCTTTCTTCATATACAATTGGGTTTAACCTCGAGGGTATTGCATTTTTGTGGTCATATTTTTTTTTGTTTTTGTTATATGTATGTGCATAGTTTTTTCCCCCAGTGTGCATTACTCACCGAGAAGGGCGAAGGTTAACATGAAAGGCGTACGATGGGCGGTGCAAAGTGGGCGGTGGCCTGCTAAACTTTGACCCAGGACACAGCTAAATTGTTTGGACGACAGCTGGCGCACGAAAGTTGAACGCTGGCTTTTAATTATTCAGCGATCTTAAGAAGAAGAACCTGCCACTGCAGAAAAGGTATTGGTAGGGGAAATTGGGAGGAAAAACCCGGCACCAGATAAAAGGAGGAAAAGCACGTGCACTTGCTTCACTCTCTCTCTCTCTGTGTGTGTGTGTGTAAAAAGAACACGTTGCAAAGCAAACAAACAATGTGAACAAACAACTGCAGCATCCGACCAAAAATTACAAAAAGTAAAAAACAGCAAAAAAAAAAAAGGAAAAAATCCTACACGATTTCCCAGTTGCTTTTGCGAGAGTGAAAGCGGGGCGAAAAAAGAAAATGAACAAAGTAGGTGGAAAACAAGCGGAAGAATGAAAAACTTGACAGCGCCACTAGTCGTCACAGGACTGCACTTCAAAATAAAATATGGAAAAATAGGATACTCTAGGAGCTTTTAAAAAATAAACATACATTTATAATTGCCAAGTTGTTTTTCGGGAAGTGACACTAGTTTTTATTATGACTTTGATAATAATATTTTTATTTTTTATATAATTTAAAGTCCGAATTTTGGTTTTACGCTTCCTCCATAATTTCCAAATGATTGTTTATTCCTTGAAGAATTTATACATTTTTAATTATTATAATAAGAGGTTGTTTGGTAAATTAGAAAGGTGACTCCAATTCATAAGGGTGTTGCCAAGTTTTTCTTTCTAGTATTTACTTTCTTAAAATTTATGTCAGAGTTTTTATACCCTTTCCCGAGTATTACAATTTTAGTCAGAAGCTCAAAACTAAACGAAGGAGTCATTTCCGACCCTATAAATCATATATATTCTTGATCAGCATCAACAGGAGAATCTATTCAGCCATCTCCGGAAGAAAAATAATTTTTTGAAATTTTTAAAATTTTATAATTTTAATTTTTTATTTTATCGCCAAAATGTTGACAAAAATTTTGAATTTTAAAAAAAAATTTATTGAGTATGCAGACTTATTAACCTAATAAAAACTAGCACATAACTTCTTTCCGAAATAAAATTAATGCTTTTTTGGCTGAGTTATGAGTTTTTGAAGGTTTGATTTGTCGACAAAATTGCCATAAAAAATATGGATAAAAATGTTGATTACAAAAATTAGAATATTTTAAGTTAAGGTTTGATCGATTTCTAATTTGATCCAATAATTATTTTTTAACCTACAAGAGTATATAATAGTTGGTGTGCCAAAGGTAACTTCCTTTTTCGTTTACATTTTATTTCTGGCATTCAAAGTCCGAAAAATTACGTATACGCATTACGTATACGTAATTATTTTAGAATTTCGTTTTGTAGCTTAAAACCTAGTGAAGAAGTCATTTCCGACCCTATAAATCTAATATATTCTTAATCAGCATCAAATTTTTAAAAATTTTTCCAAATTTTATAAGAGGTTACGTCGTCATAAAATTGACAAAAATTTTGATTACAAGAAAAAAATGAATTGAGTATGCAGATTTATGAACCTTAACAAAACTAGCACATAACTGGTTTTCGAATTAAATTTAACGCATTTTTGGCTTAATTATGATGTTTTAAATATGTTGAATTTACCCAAAAATTATCATTTTACCCATATTGGGTTTAAGAAACCTAGAATATAAATATTTAAAGTTTTCTTTGAGTTATAAGAAGGCCAACAAGTCAAATAGCTCTGGACTTAAGATCGAAATCTTAATTAATAAATAAAAAAAATATTGGAAACAAATTAATGGGAAAGCATATTAATTATTATTTATTATTACCTATTGTTTAATAACACCACCTATAATAGTATTCTTTACTCAAATATTGTTTAATAACACCTATAAAAATATTGTTTACTCAAATATTAGATATATAAAACCTTTTGTTACTTTATATTATTTTTCTTATTTAATAAACTTAAGTGTAGCTTACTAGATATTTTCTCCTCTACAATTCCCAAGTGTTCTCTCATTCCCAAAAAAAAAAAAAAAAAAACCCATGCCAGGTGATTAGTTCCCTTCGAGGTCACACGTCTTTTTGCTGCGTGTAGCACGCGACCCATTAAAGCTCGCCCCAGACCGCATCCGTAGTTCGTGGCCGCGTCCATACTCCGGTCGTCCTGTCGTCCTGTCGTCCTTTTGTCCTGTCCATGTTCCATGTTCCGTATCCGAGCTAGGTTCGAGTTTGAGTTCGAATTTGAGTCTATGTTTGAATACAAGTTCGAGTTCGAAGCTTATGCCGAGTGTACGTCACTCGGAACACAATTGTGCTTTTTTGAGTGTCTGCGTCTCCGGCGGAAAAGCCGAAAAGAACCGAACCGGAGACCGAAACCTTCGCTCCTGGTGACCCCATCCATCATGAGGTCCTGTCTGTCCTTACACGTGAATCCCCCCTTGTCAGGGACTCTCCCCTCCTTGGGAATGTACAACATTCTAGCACTTGACATGTATTTAGTTTATTATTTATTTAAGACTCGTATGTTAACATATTTCCATTTAGCTCTCATTCATTCATTAAATATTGAAAATAATATTAATAATAAAATCGCCTTGAGTGATATAACCGATCGATTAGCGAGTTAGAACCGCCTCAAGTCGCAAAATATTCCCTATCTTGGCTTTTCAAATGTGACCCATCGGGTGAATCAAATTGATAGTCACTGAACCCTGGGGATCACACGGCGGATTAGCCGGATTAAAGTAGAGCAAAATCACTAAATTACACTGTCTATATATTTATAGTATTATATATATATTTATTAATAATATACAATATTTTTTTCTCATTTTTTTCAGCTGCTTTGGAGGAGGACTGCGTTGATTTCCAGGGCAATAAGGTGAACCATGGCATGCTGTATGTGCCCGGGCCCGGTGTATGCAGCCTGTGCGTTTGCTATCACTCCGAGCCACTCTGGTGCAAGGCCATCTACTGTGATCCGCCCTACGTAAGTGATCCTGTATCCTAACACTTTCTAAAAAAAAATATCTATACCTATACAAGAAAGGAAGCTAACTTGCTAACTAACCCTTACAGATTGCAATTCAATCACTAGAAAATTAATACATATAAATTATATGTATTTATGTTAAAAAACATTAAAATAATGCCTGCTTTCATTTCATTCACCTGTAACATACATGTTCCTCTATTTTAAACGATATGATATAGTAGTCCGGTTTTCATATAATTTTACACAAAATTCTAGATTAATATATAGTGGCTATATGTCAAATTCAATGAAAATATGTTGAAAACTGGAAAAGTTATTTTGTTTTTTTAATTTTCCAATTGTTCCTATGGCAGCTATATATATATATATATATATATATATATATAGTCCACCGATTTGCCATGCTCCGATATATATAGTAGTAAAATTATATAGAAGAATAACTCAATAGTTTCATTCAAATAGCTTAAATTTGTTCCGAAACACATCTCGCACATCTGTGCATATGATTCCCAAGTGGTTCTAACCTCCCCGGAACGAAGTGACTGCTGCCGGCCACGTCTCAGATATATGTTGTGTTACAAAAGTTGCAAATCATTGTTTACTAGTGTTCAAAGTTAGTAACTGATCATACATACATACTTATTGATCATAGATACTTACTGATCATCGGTAATTACTGATCATAGTTACTTACTGTTCAGAGTTAATTACTGATTATAGTTACTTACTGTTCAGAGTTACTTACTGCTCATAGTTAATTGCTGATCATAGTTTTATAAATCGTCCGATTGTTCCTATGGCAGCTATATATATGTATATATATAGTAAACCGATTCGCCATGCTCCGATTTATATAGTAGGAAGATTACATAGAAGATTAACTCCATAGATTCATTGAAATAGCTTGCTCTTTGTTGCAAATCAAATCTCGCACATCTGTGCATATGATTCCCAACTAGTTCTAACATCCCCGAAACGAAGTGACTGCTGCCGGCCAAGTATCAGATATGTGTTGTGTTACAAAAGTTGCAAGTCATTGTTTTCTAGTGTTCAAAGTTAGTAACTGATCATACATACATACATACTGGTCATAGATAGTTACTGATCATAGTTACTTACTTCATTGATACTTATTGATCATAGTTAATTACTGATCATAGTTTTTTACTGATAATAGATACTTACTGTTCAGACTTAATTACTGGTCATACTTACTTACTGGTCAAAGTTAATTACTGATCATAGTTAATTACTTACTGCTCAGCTATATAAGGAATACTATTTTTATATTAATTGCCAGTATTAATTGTCAACTCATTTTAGACCTAAATTATTAATCAGCTATATTTCCCCTACTCATTACCATTACTATTAATATAATACAATA
This sequence comes from Drosophila serrata, assembly GCF_035046125.1. Lineage (NCBI taxonomy): Eukaryota > Metazoa > Arthropoda > Insecta > Diptera > Drosophilidae > Drosophila > Drosophila serrata. Next base: position 620,675 of record NW_028257174.1, on the reverse strand, counting down.
TTATATTGTACAATATTATATTATATATTACAATTATATTATACAATATAATACAATATTTTTAACCCCCATTTAGTTTTGCAAAAACTTTCGAGTTGGCGAACGTTGCTGCGAGTTCGAGTGTCTGGATCCGCCCGGCGAGGACAAGCTCTATCAGGTGAGGATCCCAAAAATATCACCTTAGAATTTCTAAAATTATTCTATCATAATTTGTAATCCTATCCAGGAACGAATGCGAAAACGTGCCGAAATCCTGGCCGGAAATAGTACCGCCTCGAATGTACGCCTTGCTCCGATAGCCATGTCCACCATAATGCTGGGCTTTCTGGGCAACAGTTTCCTGAATTTATAACTTGAAGTGAAATAGCCAGAGCTGGATGGAGGTCGTCGTACCCTATAATTTTGTTACTCGTTGTTGCTCTCTCTCTCTCTCTATCTATCTATATATCTCCCTCAGTGAGATTATGATTACACCAGTGGTATAGGTTTTCACGTAATATCCCCAGACTTATATAGGTACAATAATAATTTCATTCACCACAAATCCCGGACAGTACCCCAATGTGTGTGTGTGTGTGATCCAGAATCGTTGGATATATACATATATATATATACATAGATATATAGCTGATATATGGCATATACACAAAGAAAACCAGAATAAACTCATCAAGCGAACGTATAAGACAGTCTCTAGCTCCTAAGACTCTATAGTAACAAGATGAATATATATATATATATATATATATATAAAGAAGATATATATATATACAAAAATATATATAATATACATGAGAAGGAAATACCGATGTAAGAATATTGTACACGAGAGCGTTTAGCTCTGTTGGATCAAACAAATTGTTGATTAGTGTTTAACTAAATGGAATGAAGAAAGGTTTTTTTTTTTAATTTTATTTTTCATGCTGCTCGTAGTGGAATTTAATTTTTTGTTTTCACCAAACCAAAAAAAAAATATAAAAATAAAAGGAAACCTAGAAAAAATGAGGGGGAAAATACACTGCAGTAAATTACACATATCTTGGCAAAACATTTTTTCCAAACTAAAAAAAAAAATGAAGTAAAAGCAAACTATTCTAAAGAACATGAATCATTATTATCTCTTGCATTGGTGCTAATTTTATCGTAGGCTAAAATAAAATGTAATACACATTTGCACATTCACAACACCTCAATCCATTTGAATCAAATTCTATATAGTATATATCAAACTAGGTAATGTTATCGAGAGCGAAATATGTAACGAGTAACGAGTAGCGAGTAGCGACTAAGTGAAAAACCTATGTTTCATATAAGAACATTTTGCCCAAGGTAAAACCTAAGCCATGTTAACGATCTAAAAAGAGTAATAATAATAATAATAATAATTATAGCCGCTCGATAGGTTCTACTTTTCGATAAAAACAAAATCGATTGCATAATCAGCTGAGGAAAAGCTTTGTAGACACGTACATGACGTGATAGGAAAAACCCCCAAACCTTCAAGAAATTAGTTATATAGAACTCTCTTGTTTCAACTTTAGGCTAAAGACTAATAAAGACTCTGAAGCCATCTCCGTCTCTCTTTCTATATATATATAATAGCAAATCCAAGCCCAATGATCGTAGTAATTAATTCTAGAGATATATATAAATATATATATATATATATAGAGCAGGACCAGCAACAACCAGAAAAACTTAAATAGAAAAACAACTCAAATCGATCATTGGTCGACATTTTTCACTTGATAGCACATAAAAAAAAAACTAATAATATAATATATATATATATATAAAGGCGGGACAAAATAAAAAAAAAATCCGAGAAATATGAGGAGTACGGCTGTGAAATTATGTTTGCTTTAAATTGCATTAAACACGCAACTGTAAATAATAAAATGACGATAAGTATAAACAAATCGAATTATATCGAAAACTATTCAAATTCCAGCTAAAAGAGAAAGTGAATGCGAAGTTAAAGCTCAGAGGAGGAAAATAAACTAAATAACTGAATGTACAATTCAAATATGCCACAACATCTGACCAATTATGATCCATAACAGAAAGCTATATATACATTTACATACATACAAACATCCAAATCAAGTAACTGATAAGACAAATGACAAATTTTAATTAAACGAAAAGAGAGGAGTGATCGATAATTATCGATCACTGGTAATTCGAAGCGCGCTTAAACAAATTTTTTAAACATAGACTCAAACTAAACAAAATGCGAATTGGCTTTAACTACGAACTAATAACGAACGAATCACTCGATATAATGAATATAATATCTACAAAATAAATATATATAGACGAGAAGTATTTGATTTTTTTTTTTCAGATCGACCTTAGTTTTAGATAGCAGTGTTGTAAAACAACCGAAAGACAAAGAACTTTTTCCAAAGCTTAAGCGCTTAAGATCCTCGAAAATAAAGAAAACAAAACCTTTATTTTTGCCCCTAGAGATATAAAGCCCCTGGACTTAAATTTATTTTAAATATTTGAAATGTACAAATAAATACATTTTGGTTCTTCTTCGATTTTTTTTAACATTTTCTCTATATTTTAAATATTTTTTTTAAACCCACTAAAAAATTGTTTTTAGCTTCTCCAAGCCCATGAATGTGAAAGAGATGGAGAATACCAATAACTATTTAAGAAAATCAAGGGGCTTTATATCCCTTTGGCAAATGATTCTACTTTATTATTGAACTTATAATATACATTAATATATATTTCAATTTCCTAAAAACCCTAACAAAAACAAAAACAAAATCGTGAATCCAAAAATTATAAAACAAAGCTATTAACAAAACTTGAAAACTTTTCAATGTAATCAAAACAAAAAAAAAAAAACAAAAAGAAAGCAAATTGCAAAGAGAAGAGTATAATGGAAAATCTTTAACAAAAAGTTTATAAATAATTAACTATGAACAAAAAATGTCACATGAAAAATGTTTAACAATAATTTAGCAAAGAGGACGCAAATCTAAAATCATGTAATATGCATATACTTTATAATAATAATATTAATAATAATAATAATAATTCTAAATACCAGAAAAATTTTAACAGAAATATACAAATATTTTCACAATAGCTTAAAAAATATTGTTGTCTTTTTTATATTGCTTAGTTTAATTATATATTAAAAAATTCCCTCTTTCCAGGACTTACCTATGTTCATTTACGGCGAAGGAGTCATTTTCGACCCTATAAATCATATATATTATTTATCAGCATGGACAGGTGAATCTTTAAAGCTATATTTAAAAGGAAACAACAATTTTTAAATTTTTCCAAAATTTGATAAGGGGTAAATTGTCAGAATTTAACAAATAAAAATGTATAATTTTCAAATTTTAAACTGAGTATGCAGATTTATAAATCTAATAAAAACTAACATGGAAGAGCTTTCCGAATTAAAATTAATAGATTTTTAGCAGAGTTATGAGATTTTTAAACTTTGATTTTTCGAAAAAAAAAAATGCATATAAAAATATAGTTAATAATAATTAAAAAATGATAATATAATTTTAGTCAGAAGCTTAAAAGTAAGTGAAGGAGGCATTTCCGACCCTATAAATCATATATATTCTTGATCAGTATTAACAGGCAAATCTTTTTAGCTATATTTAAACGAAAACAAAAATTTTCAATTTTTTCATAATTTTATAAGGGGTTAATTGTCGAAATTTGACAAAAAAAAATTTTTAATTTTAAACTGAGTATGCAGATTTATAAATCTAATAAAAACTAAAACAAAAATGCTTTCCGAAGTAAAATCAATGCATTTTTGGCTGAGATATGCCTAATTTCATATAGGAATTTGCTAGGGTATACAAACTTCGACTTTCTTTGTTGTTTTATACTGATATTTACCAACTCTTTTTATTTAACAATAAAATAAATTAGAGTTCAAGGAGAAAAACACCCCACAAACGTTCCAAGAGAGTCTATAAAAATGAAATAACAATTATCAGGTGATCAATAAACCCGATCAATGTTACCCCCAATGGTTCAATGGACAATGCCCCCCCATTCTCTCATATCTCCTATCTGGATCCTAAAAATACATTATCTCGATGCAATATCAAAAACGATAAGATTCTCTTCGTCACTGGCCCATGTGCAATGTTTCCAGGCTCTTTAAGTTTTGCCGCGATCTTTACTAGATTTAAACAGGAAGTTATTAATCTTAAAGAGTTCCCCACCTTATCGGGGAGCTCTATTAATTACCTAAAATAAATATTAAGTGCTTTATGTACCTTGACCAAGGTCACAAATTAGTGTATTTATTGACACTACTTGGTAAATTCACATTTCAGACAAGAGAATAAAACAAAATCATATATTTTATTTGAAAAAAAAAATATTTATTATTATATTTGCATTAAATTGTTTCCGTTTTTATTTTGTTTTCTTTGCTTAACGCTTTTTTTGATTTGTCTTTAAAGTAAACCGCATATCTTGCTCACTTATGCCTCGGCATTTTCGTATTTACAAAAGTTAAGTTATACAATTCACAGAAAAATACTTGGGGGGATTACAATACATGAATATAGTTTATGGGGGCGTGTTATTAGTTTTAAAGATATCATCTTCTTATCGTTTCAGTTAAATCTTCGATGAGGCCCTAACCTAAAGTCAGGGAATGTGTCTAGTAAATAAAATACGTGTATGTTTTTGCTTTTTGTTTGTAAATATCTCAAACCGGTTAACTTGGATATTTCGTTATCGACCGTGTTTATATTTAATATAAGTATAATTATTTTTTATTTTTATATTTATATATATGTATATATATATAGAGGCGACAACAGGAAATGTTCCTAAAGTCCTGTTGGCCAGTGTGGGTTTACATTTTAATGTTTTTTGTTTTATTTTTTTTTTTTTTGGTATGTGTCTTTTGCCTAAGAAGAAGATAAAAAGTCTGACAGTCGCGTTTCCTAATACTCAATTGGTGCCTTGAATTAGCCAAACTGTGTGTGTTAAGTGAGAGGATTAAATTCAAAAGGATTTCCTCGGAACGAGTATCATTGCTACAGCCAAAATGTCGAATTTACAGGACATATAAATATAAAGACCTTCACAAACCAATACAAATTTAAAGTTAACTAAGACATTTATGCCAAACTAAATAAATTAAAATAGTATTTTTAATTAATAGAGGAATGCCTTGGTATTAGAAATTCGTATTTGTAAATTCCGTTTTTTAAAAATTACTACAATTTATATTTGGCTTTAAATAAATAAATATATAAATAATAAATACCCTTGGTTAAGAGTACAATACAATACAAAAAAAAAAAAATACAATCTTATAAAATAATTTAGTTTTCTCCGTTTTTCTTCTTCCTTTTTTAAAATTGTAAAATAACAACATTGCAATGGTGTGTTCTTTGGATGTGTGTGTGTTGAGTTAGGGTGATTTTGGGAGTGTGTGAAGCCCTACAACGTCTTGAGCATGCTGGCCTTGCCATAACCCGTTGCCTGTCCATATGGAGAACTGGTGCTGCTGCTCCCGGCACTGCTCCTGCTTGCCACAGCGGCCACTGCAACATCTGCCACTGGTGGAATCGTTGTTGCTGCCATACTATTACTATTATTGCTATTACTATTACTACTACTGCTGTTGCTGCTGCTGTTGCTGCTTCCCTTCATCATTGGCTTGTAACGTTGCAATGCCTCCGCCGAGGTCAACCTGAAGGTATCACTCATCTGTGTCCTAACACGATCCATTAGAACATCGATGTCATCCTTGGTGAGTCCCTCCGTGCTAACCGGCGGCAGTGTGGTGATCACAATGCGTCCTGCATTCAATATCTTCTTCTTGTCATTGAGGAATGTCCCATAAGAGCTGAAGACAACCGGTAAAATGGGTATCTGCTGATCGATGGCCATGTGAAAGGCACCCTTTTTGAATGGATGCAATTCGCCGGTATTGCGACGTGTACCCTCAGGGAAAACCCACAATTTGATGCGTTGCTGTTTGATCCGACGATTCACATCGTTGAGGGTTTCCCGAGCCTTTTCACCACGCACCCGATCGATGAAAATTAAACCCGCCAGCCAGGCGGCAAGACCAAAGGGCCAGGCATAAAAGAGTTCACGTTTGGCCACCACCGTGCACTTGTTCATCACATGCCAGATGTCGAACATGCCTAAGGGAGGGAAATAAAAATGGAAAGTTGTTATTTATTTAAGTTTAGGGAAATGATTATAGTTTCTAGAAAGAATTCCATGGAAATTCAGCCTCAAAAAGGCAGCAAAAGTTGATCAAAGTTGCTCTTTTGAGCTTGTAACAACAAATTGTATAGGTTTTTTGCCATTAACTCTTTAAATTTTATCTTCTACATCTTCTTATATATATTTTTTTCTTACCCAGCACATCTAGGGAGCTCTGATGATTGGCCACTATGATGCAGGCCTGATCCTTGGCCAAATGTTCTTTGCCACGCAGCTCCCAGCGTAGGCCAATAAGCGTTGAAATGCGATGACACCAAGTGCTGGCCCAGCTAAAAAATCATAAGAAAAACAGGATTATATATTTAATATATAAATAAACATTAAGCTAAATACTAATATTCATTAACTTGTAAATAATACTACTATAAACATCTGTCAATTGTTTTCACACCTCCTTTTTTATTACCCTGCCTAATCATTAATGAAATCCTTAAGGATCAATAAGCTCTTCAAAAGAAATAGAAAAAGGTTTAGTTGCTTACCTTTTTATATTTATTTTGAGGAGTTTATTGAGGGCAAGTATCTAAGGATTTAATTAATGATTCTTAGTAAATCGTAGTAAATTCACCATTAAATCGTATTAACCAATCAGGTTGACAGCCACCAGGGCATTGCTCGGATAGAACAGATAATTATATAGCTAAGGCATTAATGATACCCCTAGGGACACCTAGAGAACCTATCTTAATTGTCCAACGAACAAACTGGATCGATAAATTGCATTAAATATAGTTCTAATTGATTCTGTTTCGGATTTAAAAAAAAAAAACCAACCAGTAATCCACCCTCGAGATCAAATATTCATGATTGTGATTTGAATCGCGGTCTGTCAAGCGGGAAATTCTAGCAAGTGCACTAACCGCAGACCGCAAGAAAAAAAGGAAACCGAAACCAAAAAAAAAAAATACAAAAAAAAAACAATAATAATAAATAAATAAAAGCAGAACCACAAATGGGGACACACAAGCCGCTTGGTTGGCGTGCAATGAAGGGAGCTCTCCCTGTGGCCTCTGGGGGTTTCCCCCTCAGCGGTAGGCGGTAGGCGGTCGGCGGTCACACGTGTGTCGAATCCGAGACTCACCCCACCCACCACCCACTACCCACCACCCATCCATCACCCAACACTCGTCCTTGGCTTGACACCCATGCAATGGTGGCCGGCAGTTAAAAGACAAAACAACGAAAAAATTTATATAAACAAAAATCACATGTCGATAAAGTAAAGACGACTTGGGATTACACTTAGAAGGGGTTTGATGCACGAAAAAAATTATAATTATAATAATAAAAATAATATAATAATATAATAATATAATAATATAATAATATAATAATATAATAATATAATAATATAATAATATAATAATATAATAATATAATAATATAATAATATAATAATATAATAATATAATAATATAATAATATAATAATATAATAATATAATAATATAATAATATAATAATATAATAATATAATAATATAATAATAATAGTATAATAATATAATAATATAATAATATAATAATATAATAATATAATAATATAATAATATAATAATATAATAATATAATAATATAATAATATAATAATATAATAATATAATAATATAATAATATAATAATATAATAATATAATAATATAATAATATAATAATATAATAATATAATAATATAATAATATAATAATATAATAATATAATAATATAATAATATAATAATATAATAATATAATAATATAATAATATAATAATATAATAATATAATAATATAATAATATAATAATATAATAATATAATAATATAATAATATAATATAATAATAATAATAATAATAATAATAATATAATAAAATAATTATTAATTAAGCCACAAAAGGTAAAACTAATCCATGTTTTTGATTTTTTTGATTGCCTAAAATTCATTTTAAATATATAAACATTGTTTACTTGTAAAAATAATAAATGAATTAGAAATTTAAAATGTAATCGTTGATTTAAATAATTTGGTAAGCAAAAAATTACAATTTTAAATCGATACAAATCAAAGTTTAGACAAAAGTTATAAAATACGTTTGTTTTATATTTTGGATTGTCAAAACTGATTTTAAATATATAAACATTAATGTTTATTGGTAAAAATAATAAATGAATAAGAAAGTTAAAAAGTGATCGATTATTTAGATATTTTGGTAAGCAAAAATATCGGTTTTAAATCGATAAAAATCAAAGTTTAATCAGAAAATATATCAAAGAAGAGCTTATATTTTCCCACGCAAAAATCGTTATTAAATCCAGAAAGATTAATGCTTTTTGGCAACAAAATTAAAAAAAAAAACCTAGTTAAAAGTTAGTTCAATTTTTAGATCTTTTGTTAAGTAAAAAAATACAATTTTAAATCAATAAAAATTAAAGTTTAAGCATGAGTTTAAAGTTTAACAAGGTTTAAAAGTTAACAAATAAATGCATTTTATATTTTTGGTACCCAAACATAAATAATAAATCGATAAACAATACTGTTCTTTTTGCATGTATAAAAACATATCAAAAAAAAATTAAAAGAAAGTCATTTAAATATTTTGTTTGGAAAAACATATAGATTTTAATTCTATTAAATTAAAAAATATTTAAATATTTTCTTAGGAAAAAAATATAGATTTTAAATCCATTAAATTAAAACATGCTAATAAATAAATAAAGAATGTAAAGAAATCAATGGTAAGTTTGTAATAAAACCTGATTTATTTTTATTCCCAAGAGTAATCTAATCTTTAATTCAATTCTATTTTTCCACAGCACGTAATTGTGCATTAAACAAACTATATAATAGTATATATCTTATCGGTATTATTAGGTAATTGTTTGTCATGATAATCATGCCAAACAAACGCTAAATGCAAAGGTCCAAACTTATTTATCAATTTTCAATACCGGAAGGTGCACTAAATTTTGAGCTCAGATTGATAAGAAATCGATAGTAAAAATGTTTGCTATCACATCATAAATCTATATCTTTGATAGTTATGATGTGTGAAAAAATCTTAGTTACTAAGAACAAAGAGATTATTTTTTATTATTTTTTTTTTTATAAATAATAGTGGAATTTATCCTGGGAAATTAATAATTTATAGATCTTAGTAAGAAAATCAAGAATATCTTTTTTTTAAGCTTTCCTTAAAGGCAATTATAAATGCCTTATTACATTTTTTTAATAAACTAGACCTTAATTGGTATTAAATACATATTTAAGAATTGTTTCTTGAACTAAAAATAAGCAAATTAAATATTTAAAAATATTTAGAATGTTCCTTTTAAGTTTCTATTACTAAAGAAGCCTTCTTTTCTTGCTTATTTAATAGAAACTGATGTAATATAATACTGTATATATATATTATTGTTTCTCGTAAATATTCCTGACCTGGGTCAGAGTTTTTAGGCCTTGACTGCCATCTGTTTTTGGCCTAGGACACTGCATTGCCCAGACACCTGCAGTCCCAGGGCCTGGCCAAGACCAGTCACTCCTTCGCAGTTGAGGCCTCGTTAATATTGATGGTCAATTAAAATTGAATGTATCATTGATATAGCCACCTTGGGAGGGCGCATAATAAATCCAACAAGAAACAACAACAACAGAAAACAAAAGGTAAAAGGTGCCCATTCATTGGAAATTATAACAACTCTTTGAGCAGAAATTTCTATCAATTAAGGTATCCTTATGATTATTAAGAGTCCCACCTGAGTCCTTGCTCTATCCTAGCTGCAATTTCTGTGGGCGTGGCATTTGGTGATTTAGAAAAATGCTTGGCATTAAGTGGATTGATTTGCATACGGAATGGTCATTACGATTGGTCTCCTACAACAATAGTTTTATTGCAAAAACCCCACCTAACTACTACCTGTCTACCTTTCTAACTATCCACCCAGGTGGTAAACAATGTGCTTTTGCCACTTAAAATTAAGTCATTTCGCAAATTGGAACAATAAAGTCAATACAATAAAATATTCTTATGACTTTATAGTACTTTCAAGTGAACTTAACAAGATAAAAGGGTTTACAAGGCTATAGTAAACACTTAATTAAGGCACATGCCAGATTTTAATGTTATTATTTAATGACCTATATAAGAAAGACCCTTAAAAACCTACAAAAGATAGACTACTTGAACTAGGATTATATATAGATATATTGATCAAAATAACGCTGTCTATATATTTAAAATATTGAAGAATATAATAAAGGCATTGATAATAAAGCTAACTTTCATAAATAAAAATTTAATATATTAAATAAACTAATTTCGCAATTAAATATTGAAAAAATCGTATTTTATATGTGAAAATTGTGGATATTTTAGAAAAATATATGAAAAATTTATTTTATCTAGATCTATCGGGAAGATAAGAGTATAGTGCCCTATACTATTTCTAAAATATCAAAAATAAGGCATACTTTGATATATGGATATTTTTAGTATCAACAAAAATTAATTTCATATAAAAAATATCGAAAAAAGGAACCTTATATTAAAATATTTATATTATCAAAAATTATCTGTTAACATTATTTAATTTTAATGTTTTCTACTATAATGGTCTAATATATCAAACAAAATATAGATTTATAGTACATTTATCACTAAATATTAATTTATATATAAATTTTTACCATAAATATTCAAATATTTATACTCGTTCCCTAATTAGAACTCATATCTTAATTGCTAAAAAAAAAAATGCATATTCTCTTGAAAAATATCTCCTATAAAACTAACTATAAATAATCAAATTTAATTCCTTAACTTAATTAAAAATATTTCGAATTTCATTTCAACTTACAGCAAATTGCGGACATCGCAGGGACGCGTCAGGAAGGCCGGTATAAGGACAATCGAGTTGAACGAAACGATCCCATAGTACATTAAAAATTTGAAATAATAACGAAATATATGATTCGTTTCGTAGAGAAATGGCAGCATCAGCACCAGGAATAATCCCAGCAGCTCGATGAACGAACTCATTGTGATAGCTTTCCAGCTTTCCAGGATGCCTTAAATCTACTCGCTGCTCCTTTAGATAATCCACGGATCCGGATCGTGATGGAATCAATCTTTATACTGATGATGGGCTCCTTCGTTCCCTCGGTTTTTTAAGGCAGATATTGCAGTCTTTTTAGGTGTGTGTGTAATGTGTGTGTATGCTTTTTTTATGATTATTATGATTATTATGGTTCCTAGTTTGCGCTGTAATTATAAATTATAAAAAATACATTGGCATAAATTTAACCTTTAACTATAGTTAAAGTAAGAATACTTAAAAAGTAAGTGCCTCCGAAAGTTTATGGCCATTAAAAAACTATAAAGTTTTTGAGATAATTATTAGTTTAAAGGGTTTAAAGAACTATGAGACGCAAAAACTAACATTTTAATTAAAAAGTAACATTTTTGTTACAAGAAATTAAGAAATATAATATGTCTACTTAAAATATTTGTGTTTAAAATCAAGGAAACAAAATAGTAGTAAATTTAAAGCTTAAAACTGTCCAAACTAAAATATTTAAAGAACAACAAGATACAAAAATAATTCATATTATTTTTTTTTAACATTTTTGTAACAAAAAATTAAGAAATATAATATTTCTTCTTAAAATATTTGTGTTTTTATTTAAAGATACAAAAATTAAGGTAAGTTTAAAGCTGTCCAAACTAAAGATTTGAAAAAGAATAGAATACAAAAATAATTCATATATTAAAAAGCAACCTTTTTTTAAACATTTTTGTAAAAAAAAAAATTCAACAAGATATTATTTCTGCTTGAATTATTTGTGTTTAAATTTAAGGAAACAACAAAATAAGTCAAGCTTAAAGCTTAAAACTGTCCAAACTAAAGATTTGAAGAACAATAAGATACAAAAATAATTCATATATTAAAAAGCAACCTTTTTTTAAACATTTTTGTAACAAAATATCAACAATATATTATTTCTGCTTGAATTATTTGTGTTTACATTTAAGTAAACAACAAATTAAGTCAAGCTTAAAGCTTAAAACTCTGAGAAATAGTTGGGAATTTTTTTATTTTAAAATTGGTGCATTGAACTTGTACAAATATTTTTTAAAGTAACCAATTTTTCTATTTAGATGAATATATTATTCTAAACTAATACAAATATTTTACTTTACATTTATAGTATAATTTTTAAATTTTTAATTTGTAAAATGCACCCTGTAGCGGGTGCTCACTGCACTTTGATCAATTATTACAGTTTGAGAGGCACTATTAATTATGATTTGTTATGGTTAACTTTCCGGCAAGCCGAAAGGATATGATAAAGAGGGCTTCAAAGGGGAAACAGTGAAGCGTAAATAAGATTGCTTTTATTTCTTCCCTACATATTAAGTTTTCCCTTTTTCTTTATTATTAACAATTAGGCGAGTGCATCAAACCACAACATCGTACACGGACACACACACACATACACTCACTAAGCGGCACAGAGAAAGAGAGAGAGAAAAAATCAATTGAATTTTGCGCCCAGCGGCGAAAAGAAACAACAAACAAAACAAAATAGGGAAAAACTGCAATTGGCCAAACAGGGAAAATGCAAAATACAAAACGTATAATAATAATACTATAACGCTTGATCAATCAATTGCAGTTATGGGTTTTCCTGGCATAATTTACATATTATTTTAAATGCAAAATGTTGTCAATTTCTTTCACTCTCTCTCTCTCTCTCTCTTTACACTCTTTGGCTCTTCTCAGTCACCGTCTTTCTGGTCTCCTTGATTTTGGCACTTCTCTCCCGTTCTTAATGTTACACCTGGGCACAAAACAAAATAGGGGAAAAAGAAAATAATAATAAAAGGGGGTTGCACAGGGAGAGCGGGCCAGCGAGCGAGAGAGCATAAGAGAGCAGGACTTGCAGCCACAAACACAAGGAAACTAAATTGCACCACAAAAAAAAAACACACACACACTAATACATTGCACACTGTAATGTAAATAAATCGAATGGAATTAAATGAAATGCCCGTAAATGCTACTGCAAAATCTTTACAATTAAATTTATAATAAAAAAAGCAAGCACTTTTAATACAATACAATTGCGACAGCGACGCCGGCAGAGGAATTTAGTGCGCGCACAACAACAACAACAATAAGAACACAACACAGAATCTCAGCTTTGCTCTCCTCGCTCGGTTGGTCTCTCTTTCTTTATCCGCCTCTTACTGTCCACCAATTTGTTTGTAGTTTTCCTTTTATTTTATAGTTTTTGTTTTCTTTTTTTGTTTTAATAGAAGGGATTACGTTCTTACGTCTTTTTCACTTTCGTTTCGGTTCTTGCGGCTGGTTTGCTTGTTTGTGCTACTGCTCTGCGGCCAAAACGGATAAACGGAAACGCCGACGTTGACGCGACGCGCTGCGCTGCGTTCCGTTGGAAGAGTTCCGTTACCGGCGTTCGCGCGACTTTCGTTTTAGTGCTGCCAAGAAGTCGATTGCTTGCCTCTTCTACTATCGATAGCAGCAACTGTCCCAAGACTGACATAAAATGCAACAGCAACTGGTAATAAATTATAAAGATTATTCGTAACTTTGTGCCATGGCTAATGACCAATTTATATGGCCAAATGATCTATGCAGTAAATATCTAAAATAAGCGAGCAGTGTCGAAAGTGGTAAGGGTCGGTTGATGTCTCTGCTAGTAAGCGGCGATTCCTAAATGCATTTATATCGATATATCGTTAGGAGATATTATTATTATTTTAAATTATTAAAATTATTTTCTTTTATATATACCTAAAAAATGTAAGGCAAATATATAGAAATGAAAGATTAAATGGAAAATCAGTGATAGCAGACACGTTACCCCATCGATAAACCAGACTTGTCAGGGATAATCAAGTATCGATAGTGTATTAAAGAGTGTCCAGACTATTTGGTGTGTATCTTGGGTTAGAGCTTTGTATAAGAAAAGTACGCCAAATTGTAAATTCAAATTTAAATTGTTTTTGTAATAAAATCTTTTAACATCTTTTAAATTGTATATATATTCTCAGATGATACCAAATTTTAATGTTTAGTTATTTTCCAACATTCCTTTACGGCTTCAAGTGAAGTTAAAGAATTTGTTTCAGTTTATCTCCTATTTTTTGTAACATAACTAAAGTTTTGTCACAGTCTACTTCCTTCTTACAAAAAAAAAACTAGATTAAATAATTCTCATAATCTTGGCAGGCTTTCTGACAGTCTGCCAGATGATTTAGATGCGATTGCTGCACTTGGCAACAAATGCAATGTAAAGTAAATCGAGCCCTTTGACCTGCGGAAAACGTGTGTCAAGATTTTCCGTTCTATATTTATTTAAAGACCCCAAGTATGGCAAAAAAGGCAAAAACAAAAATATTTTTGTTTACATTTGATTTGATTGATGACGCGCCCCCCACTATCGCTAAGCCAGGCTGAAGCTGAAGTTGAACTTGACGGAAACAGAACACGATCGGACAGGTCGCCGCCTCATATGACCTACTGTCTGGGAAAAAATGCTCAAGTCTCAAAGCATTTATTGAATACGCTTTAAAAGTAATTTTATTTAATTTTATATATTATAAATAGATCGAAAAAACATAATTTCGTAAAGGTTTTTGCCATTAATTACTATGTATTTTTAATTTATATTTATTTTATTTATTTAAGCAAAGAAATTAAAAATAATACTTATAGATAAGCCTCTTGAATGAGTAGGGTATATGCGGCAGTCGCCACAGCCGGCACTTCCAGGCCCACACACATGCGCAGCCCCACATACGATCTGGCTTGCAACCTGAACGTGTTGCGTGTGCGTCTTATGCTTGTGTAGGTCGGCTGCGATAAGAAAAAAGCGAGCCATAAAGTCGCGCCGCCCATTCCGCAGCCGCTCAGTTGCTTTTAAGCGATTCTTCGCAACACACATAACCGGAAAACCCGAAGCGATACGCGAGCAGTGGAGTTGCCAGCAGCCAAAGAGAGGAGCACGTAGGAGAGGCCATCACGAGAGAGCGGAGAAAAAGCACTCAAGCGAATATCGAGCACAAAGCGAGGCGCGCAACACGTGAAGCCGGAGCCGCAAATTGGTTTTAATTTCGTTTCTAAACTCGAGCAAATAACAACAAGATGTCAACCGCAGCCACCGCCACAACAACTACGTCCAGTAAGTATTCCCAAAGTAAGATTCCAAGAAGAGGAATATTCCAAGAGAGGAATATTTCCAGGAGAGGAATATTTCCAGGAGTGGAATATTTCCAGGAGAGGTATTTTCCATGGTTCCAGATTCTGGAAAGAACGCGAAAACAGTGTGTTATTTTTCAGCATTTAAATTAAACAACAATTGATTACAGTTGAGGGCTACAAGCTGGGCAAGATCCTTATCGAGGGCAAGACCAAGCAGGTGTACGATCTGCCCGAAAAGCCAGGACTATGCCTGCTCCTGAGCAAGGATCGCATCACTGCCGGCGATGGTGTCAAGGCCCATGATTTGCAGGGCAAGGCGGAGATTTCCAATACCACCAACGGTCAGGTGTTTCGCCTGCTCAACGAGGCAGGTGAGTGTCCCATTAAAGAAGTTTAATTACATTAAAAAAAAAAAAACCTCTATATATTATTTATAATAATTTCCATTTACCAGGTATTCGCACCGCCTATGTTAAGCAGTGCGGCGCCAAGGCCTTTATCGCTCGCAAATGTGAAATGATACCCATTGAATGGGTGACCCGTCGCCTGGCCACCGGTTCGTTCCTCAAGCGTAATGTTGGTGTTCCCGAGGGCTACAGGTTGGTATAATATATATACATATATATATATATATACTATATAACACCGAAGGTTATCAACCAATCCGTTCCATATGCGATCTCTCTTATCTCGAGTGTGATTTAGCCCGTGTTGCGGTAAACAAATTTAACTGCAATCGATGCACTGCCTACGAGGTCAACGCTTTTCCCTACCCCCCGATAAGGCATTAGATTCTTGATCCCAAAAAAAACCCACGGAATAACATTGCTAAAGTCATTGGAAATCATTGATCTGTAATATGAGACCGGATTTTCGTCATAGCAATGTTAATTGATGTCATTGTTTTATGATTTGAATTGATTTATATATAGAAAGCTGTGTTTTAAGCTTAGAACTCAGAGGATCGATGGTCTAGATATAGTAATCTGTATTTATTTAATTATAAAGATTTTTGTAAGCATAGATCTAGGAAGATTAATCCTTCTACCTTGATTTTGTTTAAATTCTGACTCTTTTAAGAAGATAACTCTAGCTTTTATTAATATAATGACCAATTTCTGGATCTGCAATTATAATATTGATTAACAAATACTCTACTATTTCATAGAGAAGGAGAACTCGTGTTTTTTTAGTAGGAGATCGCTTCTTAATTCGAACTATAACTATTTTTTTAACGTTTCTTGTAAGAACTTGCTAGTTAGGTTTAGGATTTTATGTATCTTATAAATGTATCCCCTATATATACTCATATTTTCCCTTTTTTCCCTTCTTTCATAGATTCTCTCCCCCCAAACAGGAGACTTTCTTCAAGGACGATGCCAACCATGATCCGCAATGGAGCGAAGAGCAAATCGTTTCGGCCAAATTCGAATTAAATGGCCTTCTTATAGGTAATATTATACAATAATATATAAAATATATATTATAAATAAACGTACCCATATTTTTCAGGTCAAGATGAGGTGGACATTATGCGTAGAACGACCCTGTTGGTCTTTGAAGTCCTCGAGAGGGCTTGGCGGACAAAGAATTGTGCACTCATTGACATGAAGGTGGAGTTCGGTGTGGATGCCGATGGCAATATTGTTCTGGCCGATATTATAGACTCCGATTCGTGGCGCCTTTGGCCGGCTGGTGACAAGCGTCTGATGGTCGATAAGCAGGTGTATCGCAATCTAACCTCGGTAACGGCCACCGATTTGGATACGGTCAAGAGGAACTTCATTTGGGTGGCCGAACAGTTGGCCGATATTGTGCCCAAGAAGGATCACCTGGTGGTGGTGCTCATGGGCAGCGCTTCGGATACTTCGCATAGCGAAAAGGTGGCCACCAGTTGTCGCTCATTGGGCCTGAATGTGGAGCTACGTGTGACCTCCGCCCACAAGGGTCCCGAGGAGACGTTGCGCATTGTTCGCGAATATGAATCGGTTATGAACAATCTAGTCTTTGTCGCCGTCGCGGGACGTTCCAATGGCCTGGGTCCCGTCATCTCGGGCAGCACCAATTATCCGGTTATCAACTGTCCACCCGTCAAGTCGGACAACATGCAGGTGGATGTTTGGTCCAGCTTGAATCTGCCATCGGGTCTGGGCTGTGCCACGGTCCTCTATCCAGAGGCGGCTGCCTTGCATGCGGCCACGATTTTGGGACTGGGCAACTTTATGGTCTGGTCCAAGCTGCGCGTTAAGGCGCTTAATAACTTTATTACCCTGAAGAAGGCCGACAAGGAGCTGCGCGGTGTTCGTAATGCCTAAGGAGATCGATATCCAGCAGGGAGAATTGCTCTAGAAGAGCTGTTCTTGAAGAATTGCTCTTGGCCATATCTGCATTCTTCCCTTGTTGTTTATTATTCTTCTCTCTCCTCTTTTTTTTTGCTTTTTTTATATTTTTGGTAGTTTTAAGAAAGCATGACTTGAAGTTGTACCCAATGTGGGGTAACTCGAAATATAAATAACATCCATAATAAAACAAAAATGTTTTAAGAATTTTAAGAACATTATATTAACTCAATTTAGAAAGTCCCTTCCCCAATTTAAACAAAAACAAGAAAGGAAACGAACTTTGGGAAGCCTTAGTTAATATATCCTTAAAGTTTGCAATTAAATTAAAGGATCGAATCTGAAATAATCCATATATTTATATGACAATATTTTCGTAAAATTAAATATTTAAAATCTCATAACTAAGCCAAAAAAGCCTTAAATTTAAATCGGAAAGCTGTTCTATGTTAGTTTTTACTAGGTTTATAAATCTGCATACTTAATGTAAAATTTTACAAAATTTAAATTTTTATCAATTTTGGAAAATTTGAATTGATGTAAAAATTGGCATAAAATTATGAAAAAAATTTGCAAATTTATTTTTCTGCCAAACATAGCTTAATCGATTCGCCTGTCAATGCTGATCAAGAATATATATGATTTATAGGGTCGGAAATTACGTCTTCACTTAGTTTTAAGCTTCTGACTGAAATTATAATACCCGGGAAAGGGTATAAAAGGTATCTCTTATTCCAAACGTATACGTAATATATTTTCTTCTTTTTCGCTGCATACTCTCGGGCTGAATAACAAAATAACACAAAGCAAGAGTGTCTAATTGCTGGCAATTAATTGTAGTAAATACTTAGTTATCTGCTTTACAGATTAAAAAAAAATATATATATAATAATAATGTCAGCGAAGAGCTTACCTCAATTAGTGTGCTTTTTCCATGGTGTTAAAAAAGAGAGCTGCTTACAAAATACATGCGTCATTACAGGTGTGCTCGCATTAGTGGTTCCATAAATATATTGTTTAAATATTTTTAAATTGTTAAAAATAAAATAAATATTTTAGGAATACAAAGAAATCATAATACAAATAATACTTTATTTAAATAAATCAAAATAATCATTTAAATAAAATCCAAAGTTTAGTATAATATTTTTGTCACATATTTTCAAAATAAAAATAAATTGGGTAAATTAAATTCTAGTAATTTATTAATTTACAATTCTATTATTAAATATATTATTATATAAATTATATATATAATATATTATTATATAAATTATATATGTAATATATTATTATATAAATTATATATATAATATATTATTATATATATATATATATTATTGACCCCAACTGTTTATATAGACTCTACATATAAATAACTCTTCTGATTGGAAAGATCTTCGGGTTGCCAAGGCAAATAAGCCGTACAAGGAAAAGGCAACAAAAAAAAACAGTACCAGTACCAGGGAAATACATATATGTACCTATATATATATATATGTATATATATTTAAATACATATATATGTACCATTTGTACGGTGGTCAGCCTCGGGTCAATTAATCATACTTTTAGTGTTTAGCAGACACAGCAAACACGAACAAACACACACACACACACTACACACACAATTCATAATAATAATAATAACAATAACTTAGCATAAGAGCGAGACGGAGACGGCGAATGTACACATTAAAAGTCAGGGTCAAAGTGTGGCCATTGTGTTGGGCATCTCCGCTCCCCTTCCCCCCTGGGGGCTCTCTGGCGCTCCCCTGTTTGAAACAACAATAAACAAAAAGGAATATGAATGGCAAAGCAAATGTAACATAATGTTAAGAAAACGAAGGAAACTGAATAAGAGAGAAAAAAAATATATATACAAAGCAGCAATAGGAATACTCTTTCCATAAGTAATAAAAAAAAAAAACCTAAAAACTGACATTGAAATTAATTTTAATAAAAATTATTTTATTAATCAAATCATTTTCTTAAGTATTATTACTAATTTTCTATATTTACTGTATTATTATAGATCTTCGACAAGCTTAACGACAATTCGTCTATGCCCTTTCCATTTTCTTGTAAGGGGGAGGGGTTAACATGAGTGAAACAACAATATTGACGCTGGAATCAACGGCAACAACAACAGCCACTGCAAAAACAACAATTGCAACTACAAGAAATACAAGAACAACGACAACAATGGCCGGCAATTGTTTTGCGGCATCGTCGGCGTCGCCGTCGTCGTCGCCGGCGTCAATGACGCAGCGCTATGTTTGCGGTTGCTTTTATTACCGCTACCTCCCCTCCCCCCTTTCCATCTATACATATTGTATTCCCCACCATTCTCCATCCCACCCCCTTCTCACCCTCCCACAAAAGCCGCAAGGGGTTTCTTTATTTCATTTGTTATTTGTTGTTTTTGTTTTCTGTTTACTGATTCGGTTTCTTTTTACCACGTTTTTCTTACTTTTTGCTGTTGTTTTGGCGCATAACAAAATAAAAATAAAATTATCTGTTTTGTTACAAGCGAATGCCGATCGCCGTCAATCTTTCTACACGTTTTCATTATCATTTTACTGCCTGCCTCTCTCTCCTTCACACACATACACACACACACATCCAGCAGCAGCCATTAGAGTATGCCATCTCGCTCGCTTGCTCGCTGGCTGCTACGGTACAATCAAAATTCCCTATAACGGAAAGTGTTATAAATGAGAAACTATTTAATAAATATAATAAAGTAATTAAAATTAAATTTTTTTTCTCATTTAAATTGTTTCACAAAAAATAACCAATATAAGTTTAAATATTATTTTGTATTCAATTGAAATAAATAACCTTTTTACAAAGGCTTCACCGTACTCGGTTCATTTGGCGAGGAGGCAACTCTTTCAACTTGTTGCTAAAAATATGCAAGACAGTAAAAGGAAACCGGTTTGTGTATGTATGTATGTATACACGTACAAACATATGTATGTACATACATCTATATATAACTGGTTGTTGCTGGGTGCCGAGCCACTGACCGAAAGGGGTAGACCCGGGAGCGTGTTTCTGGGTGGCGGAGTGAGGGGGAAACTGGAAACTGTGACTTGATTATTCCAGTCGGTAAAAGAAGCAAACCGATCTGTGCACAAATAAAGCCAGGCTAAAGAAAAACAACAACAATGCATGCAAAACGCCAACACGTAATACAAGATCGTAAAGCGGTTCATACAAACATATTTACATATATGTATGTATGCATGCATGTATGTATGTATGTATGGGTACAGATATGAAGGGGTAAGGGCAGCATCGATTACGCGCGCAAAACCGGCAAGCCGATGCCACAGTGGGCCCTGTTTAATAGTTACTTTCAATTAAAAAATAAATAAAATATTTTAATTTTCTTTTAAATGCCACAAAAAAAGGTAGCAAAAAGTTTTAAAAGTAATATATTATAATTGTTTTTACTTTTGCGCACTGCATATTCTTGTTGCTGTCCCACTGTCAATTGTCGCTCTGTAGTTGTCTGATGTTATTGTTACTGGCCTGTTGTTGTCACCGCAAGTTGCGCTACTTTGCGCTTATTCGGCTTCTTCCCGGCGCTCTCTTTCGCCCCTCCCCCCCCCCCCCCCCCCCGCCATGACACTCTTTCTTTTCTTACTCTCTGCCTCTTGCAATGTCACCCGCCAGAAGAGCGTGTTGTTTTACATTCAGGTTAGGTTTATTGCTCTGCATTTCCCTCTCCCTCGCTCTCTTTGTCCCCCCCCCTCACCATTGCTCTCATTGTGCTCTTCTTACTTTAATCTCCCGCTCTCTCAATTGTAGTTACGGCTTAACTGTGAATTTGCCGCGCGACGAGCAAAGATCACATCACTTTAATTGTCGGTTGCAAAACGAGCGGTCGGGGGCGGACAACCGGTACGTCAAGCGATAAGCTCAAAACACGAAAATAAAAGAAAATAAATATATAAAAAATAAAGAGCGCGCGCGATAATAAAAATCTAAATAAAAACACACACATCATCAGCAGCAGCAGCAGCAGCAGCGCCCAGTGAATTAACAACAACATTCGACACGACCAGACATGTGTTTGTTACGTTGGCCGGATCGGTGGAGGGGGGGCGGGGTATGCGTGTGTACCCGAGGGCGAATGATCGCCGGGGGAATCATGGCGTTCCCACCTTATCTACGGAACCTGGCACCGCCGCGAGTGCAAACATAATTTATTTCGGACATTGTGCAAGTCACAGATTGTCACAGCTTACAGTGCATAGTGAATTCCACACAAATTCATGTGAATTTCCTATTGTTTTTTGTTTTTTTTTTTTTTAAGTGCATAAAAAGAATAAATTGAGTTTACAGAGATTTAGCTAGTTGAATTATACACATACATACATGCGTATGTATGTATGCATTTATCTTTGAAACGTTTACACCACGTTTTCAATTCTAATAAGAAGAAAAAAAGATGGCGGCGAAGAAGAGCAAAAAAAGAAGGCAGGAACAAAGTCGCACATGTTTATGACGTGCTTATGAAAGCGAATTATGAAAAAGGGAGGATGAGAGGATTTCTCCTGGGAACAGCAAATACTCGCATGGATTATATGTATTCAGATTCACAGCTGGAAGCCGAATACCTGGACGCAGGTACGACAGGTAAGTTAACCAAGTATTAATGATATTGGGGAGGGGGTAGGCGGTGGCACGTGGTGAGCCACGCCGATATATATTCGCTGAATCTTAAGCGGATTATGAGACGTTAACCCTTCACGACACAACCGCCCCCCCCCTCTCACCACCCGTTAAAGTTGTCGCATTGATTGACCCGTTTTCCGCCCCCAC
The DNA here is from genome assembly GCF_035046125.1 of Drosophila serrata. Lineage (NCBI taxonomy): Eukaryota > Metazoa > Arthropoda > Insecta > Diptera > Drosophilidae > Drosophila > Drosophila serrata. Next base: position 598,045 of record NW_028257174.1, on the reverse strand, counting down.
AACTCGTTGTTAACCCCACAAAGAGCCCCCGGGAATTCACTTCCAGTCGTTGAATATATTTTTTTTTTGCATGTCCAGCCGCGGGTTAAGGCAGAAATTCTGCAGTCCGCTCAGCGTGTGCTTCCATTTTATTTTCGCCTTCCTCTTCTCTTCTCGTTCTTGTCGCTGTCGCTGTAGTTGTAGTTGTTGCCGAGAGTTTTTGTTATTTTTCTGTTCAGTCCCTTGCCGGCGTAGCTGCACTGAGATTAAATGCGTGACCCATTAAGCACAGCTTAATTATAAGGTTTATAAATAAATAATAATAAATATTAAATACACTTAATTTTAAGATCTTAAGTTCCCTGATATTTGTTTATATTAATATACCAGTTTAGGTTATTTACTTTGTATATTCATAATATTGTTTTGATTATGCTAATTTTTTTTTCTGTGTGCACATTTTGCTTTATTTATTTCGAACGTTCGCTTCGTTCCGTTCGTTTGCATCTCGCCCTTTCTTTCGCACGCATTAGTCTCGCGTCTCAGTTGTCGTCTGTCTCTCTTTGCCCCGCTCCTTCTGCTGCGAAGCGAATGTGTGTGTGTGTGTTAAAGTTGAATGTGCCGGTTTGTTCTGTTGCCAGTTGTTGTTGTTGTTGACGTTGGTCGTGTCATGTTGATTTGTGTGCTCTCCTCTACCGCTCCCGCTCTCTCCTTTTACGTCTGCGCTAGTTATTCGGTATGCTGCTTGCGTGCTTCTTCTTGCTCTTCCACTTCTGCTTCATCTTCACAAACACACTCACACACACACACACACACACACTGCACAGACAACTACGCAAACAACATCAAGACAATGCGCAGTAGATAACAAATAGCCCCACCACGCCTTGCTATCACCCTCTCCTACTCTATCGGTCCTGCTCTTGCTGGCTCTCTTCTGCTCCCCCGCTCTGGTTTGCCCTCTCTCTCTCTCTATCTCTCTCTCTCACTCGCGTATATATAAATTACGTGTGTCTGTTTGTATCTATGGCAACACAGCGTGAGATATATAAGCGTATGTATGTCTGTCCGCTTGTATGTAATGAATGTATGTATGATATATGTACGTATGTATGTGCGGTGCTTATGCAGACAGCTGCTTTGTGTGTCAAATTGTAGCGAAAAAAATTGTGTGTGTGTGTTTTTTTTTTTATTTATTTCATACCAACGCGAAGAGGAAGAGCGAGAGGTCGTTAGGTGGGTGGGGTAGCAGAGAGCGAGGGCGAGAGGCAGAGCAAACGACCCAATGCGAATTTTGCTATTCAGCTATTACTTGTAGATAGCAAAGTAAGCAGTTGCCATGTGGGAAATTTGACTTTGTTAATAATACTTGAATTAATTCATATTTAAAATATAAAAATTTTATTATGTCTGCAATAACACACACAATAAGCAAAAAAAAATTCTTCAAATAGAATTAATGGTTTAAAATTGCCAGCTGGGTTTGAGTTTCCTTTTTTGCTCGCAGCAAATTTCGCATGGGGCTGCTTGTGTTTCACTGCCCACTCACTCTTCGTCTCTCCCCGTCATACTATCTCTTTCTCTTACGCGGTGGAGCAGCGGCCGCTGTTGCCGTGCGGCGCTGCGCAAAAACAACGCAGCTCGCTCTCTGCTGACGCACTGGCTCTTCCACTCACTCACTCACTCACTCACTCACTGAACCACCCACCCGCCATCGGACCGTCTCACTCGCGCGTGCGACATTCTTTACTGGCGCATTGTTTGTTTTTGTGTCTGCCGGCGTTGCTCTGTTGCCAAATTTCACTTGGCTTTGCTAGTGTATGTGTGTGTGTGTGTGTAAGAGTGCTTGCGTGTGTTTTATATCAGAAATTTCCATTTAATTTTTTATTTAGGTTTCCTTTTCGTTGTTTTTTTTCTTTCTTTTTCGCAACGATTGCGAACGTGTATATGTATGTGTTGGTGTGTATATAATTTTCGGTGTGTGTATTTTAGTTACACTTTCAGCTGCTGTTTCTTTTTACTTTATTTTTTTTTTTGTTCCTTCTGCGTTTAGCTTTTTACTTTTTGCCTCCGTGTTTTGGTTTGTACGTCACACCTTTTTCTGCAGAGCCAGAGAGAGCGAGAGAGAGAGAGAGGGTCAAAGAGAGAGCTATCAAAAGAGAGCGCGAATTACTGCATAGGCCTGCGAAAAATTGACAGCGCAAATCTCAGACGAGTGTTTTTTTTTGTATTTTCTTTTTCTTCCATCGCGTTTGTTTTTTTTTTTTTGTCGCTTCCCCCCTCTGTATTTTGTATTTATCGTCGACTTTTTCGCATAGCCACAGGTGTCGTTGTGCAGTTGACGCTGGCAGCGACAGAGGCAGCGAAGCCGGCAGCGGCATCCGTCAAGTTCAGCTCTAAAATATATATAAAAAAAGAGAATATTACAATAAAAATAAAGGGGAAAACACACACACACTTCTCGCACCTTTGTGCAATTATTTTGACGTCAAAAAGTTAACCTCAAAATTCTGGAGCTGCCGCTGTCTCTGCCTCAGCCGGCGCCGCTGTCCACAACAGCGCCTGTTGAACGTGACTCAGGCGACAAGAAGTAAAAAAAAAAAACGGCCCGCTTTCGTACGCATTCTATTGTTTAAACTTTAAAGCAATTAACAGAAAGTTGCATAAAAAAATTAACTAAAGTAGGGGATCAAAATATATTACAAGTTATTTAAGTAGATATTTAATTTATTTATTATACGTATAGTTTGAATTTTGTAAGTGTGCGTACGTGTGTGTGTGTGTGTGTAGGTGTGCGTGCACTCAAACAAACTTTGCTCCCTACACTTGACCTTGTTTTGCCATTTCATTTTGTGCCACAAACACACACAAACACACACACACACACTGAGATGGGGATGGATTATTGCGGTGAACTACGAACCAAAAACTGTTTGCCGCAAGGATAAAGAGGGACGCAAAATAGAGAAGAAGGGAGAGGGCAAAGCATCAGATGAGAAGGGACCAAAGGCAGACATGTGAAAAGCAAAGTAAAGATGCCAAGAGTAAAAGGCAAATGGCAAAAAAATACAGGCATACAAAGTACAGTGGACATTGCAAGTTTTACACGAACTTGAACAAAAAATTAATTTAGATTTTTAAATTAAAAAGAAACATGAAGGGAACATCAATAAATTGAAAGAAGAAAATTTAAAGAAAAGAGTTCTTTCCCCCCTTTTTTTTTGAGACGGCTTAAATGCCGGCTACAACAACAACAACTGTTAAAAGCTAAAAGACCCAAAAATAAAGCGGTGAAGAAACCTGAAGAAAAACAAAAATTAACCTTATCCACAGTGGTGTAGTGTGTGTGGGGGTATTAAACCCCCCTTTTGCTCAATTTCCAAAGAAATATGGGTTTCTATAAGCATTAAAACGAGAAAGGAAATTAACTTTAGGAAGCCGAATTTTATATACCCTTGCAGTTTGCAATTTAATAATAGGATCAAATAGAAATTGTATCATAATTAAATTTAAAATATTCTCAAATGACTTCTTCACTTAGTTTTAAGCTTCTAACTGAAGGCATAATACCATTTTTTAATCGGTTTTTATCTATATTTTTATATTGACATTTTTTTCGATAAAATAGATCTTAAAAAACTCATAACTAAATCAAAACTGCATTAAATTTAATTCGGAAAGCTTTCCTATGTTAGTTTTTATTAGGTTTATAAAGCTGCATACTCAAATTAAAGTTTTAAAAAATTTTAATTTTTGCCAAATTTTTTTGACAAATTTAACGATGTAAACCCTTAAAAAATTAGGAAAAATTTTAAAAAGATTTATTTCTCCCGAAGAGGTCTAGAAAGATTCGGTTTTTGATGCTGATCAAGAATATATAAGATTTATAGGGTCGGAAATGACTCCTTCACTTAGTTTTAAGCCTCTGACTAAAATTATAATACCCTGAAAAGGTATAAAAAGGACTACAACTACCCAAAATTAATCCCTCCCAAAAGAATCCCACCTACGTCACTGACCAAACCAAAAGCAAAGTGGAAAGGGAATAGGGCGAGAGTAGAGATGTTTTGTTGTGGTAAAAGGGGGGCTGCCAAGGATTGGAGGAGGAGGATGTAGTGGAGAAAGAGGAGGTGGCAATAAAAATTCAGAGCAAGGCGAAAAACAAAACAGGAAGGACAGGGGGCAACAATGTTATTAATGACCTGACGTCGTGCAGCTTTTATTTTTGTATTCTTATTTTATTTTTTTTTTTTATTATTGTGGCAAAACAGAATAAAAACCGTAAAACCAAAATGCTACAGAAAAAGAATACAAAAAAGCACAAAGAAAGGCAATAGGAAGAGAAATAACAGAACCATAAAGAATTTAAATTGAAAATCTTCTTAAGAATTTACCAAGAACCTGAATTATTAAACTATTAAGCAATTTTAATACTCTTTTTCTATAAAAATTAAAGATATAAATATTGTTTATTGGTTTTAGACCCCCTAACACTATTTAAGGGTTAAATCAAAGGTGTGACCAAATGCAAATAGTAGTTAAAATTTTGATCAAGTTACGTGAATGCATAAATAATTACTCATACAGTCATGCATTGCATATAAATAATAATATGTATGTATGTGTATTTACACACATACTTGCAAATACATACACCGACTGGGCTGCCATAGACCCCTTTCTCCACCACCCCAAACCAAACCAAAAAGAAACAGAGAAGCCAAAAGAAGACAACAAAAACAGATAAAATAATACAAAAAAAAAAGTAGAACCCGACCTAACCAAACCAGCGGTAATAGAGCAATGTAAAAGGGCAAGAAGTGTGAGTGTGAGAGAGAGAGAGAGAGAGAGAGAGAGAGCGAGTGGGCCAGAGCGAGATGGAAGCTGTATAACGGCAATGGCAATGCCAACAAATTAAAGTTACTAAAGCAAAAGGAAACGGCAATAACAACAAGAACAAGCTGTGAATTTCTCTTGGCATGGCATGGAAACGTGAGCCAAAAGAGATGTGATGTTGGGGTGGGGTGGGGTGGGGAGAAGGAGACAGAAAGAGAGGGAAGGCGAACGAGCGAGCGCAAAAAAAAAAAAAATAAAATAAAAGAATAAAAGAATCGCAGTCGGAGCAGCGCAGCAGCAGCAGCAGCAGCAGCAGCAGAAAATGTAAAGAAAAGAAGCAGCAGAACAAGAAGCAAATGAAGAAGAAGACGAATAAGAGAAAGGGAAGGGTGGTAAAGAGGAGCTGCGGGGAATGGAGGAGAACGGCTCACACAAATTTAAAATGAATAAAAACCGGTTTGCCCGTATACAGTTCTTTTTCTGTTTCCCCTCTCCCTCTCCCTCTCACTCTCTTCGTCCCTGCCTTTGCCCCTCTTTCACTCCCCGTTGTCCATCCTCCCCCTCCCCATAGCCTTGCGCCTCATGCTTTGCATTTTGCCATTTTTGCATTTTTTTGCTGCGAATTTTTGCAGGCGACCAAAATGTCACTGAAATGAATTCAATAATCAATTGTAAAAGTTATAAAAATATTATATATTTTTGTACTAAAAATATATATAATTTTATTTGTTTAATTAATACATTATTAAGTGTATTTTTCCTAATCATTTCGTTTTCGCTTGTCACCTTTACCAAATCTGCAAGTCTTCCCTCTTCAAGGGTTGCCTTCAGCTTTTATACCATTACAGGGTATTACAATTTTAGTCAGAAGCTTGAAACTAAATGAAGAAGTCATTTGCGACCCTATAAATCATATATATTCTTGATCAGCATAAAAAGGAGAATCTTTCTAGGCATCTAAAAAAGAAAAAAAATTTTGAAAAATTGTTTCCAACATTTTTGAGGCGTTTTTTTCATTGTTAACATCTTGAAAAATCGACAAAAATTTAAATAGCTTAAAAATGTAATTTGAGTATGCAGATTTATTAACCTATTCAAAACTAAAACAGAACAGCTTTCCGAATCAAAATTAATCTATTTTTGACTGAGTTATTAGTTTTTTAAACTTTGATTTGTCGATAAAATTTTCATATAAAATGATAGTTAATATCGATTAATATATGGTATTATAATTTTAGTCAGAAGTCTAAAACTAAGTGAAAGAGTCATTTCCGACCTTATAAATCATATATATTCTTGATCAGCATAAAAAGGCGAATCTTTCTAGACGTCTTCGGCAGAGAAATAATATTTTAAAATTTTTTCAAAATTTTTTAAAGGGTAACGTCGTTAAAATTGTCAAAAATGTTGGTAAAAATTTAAAATTTTCAAAACTTTAAATTGAGTATGCAGATTTATAAACCTAATAAAAACTAACATGGGAAAGCTTTCCGAATAAAGTTTAATTCTTTTTTGGCTGAGATATGAGTTTTTAAAATTTTGATTTGTTGAAAAAATTGCCATATAAAAATATCAATAAATATGGCTTTTTCAAAAGACTTTCTTTAAAGCGGAGAATATTTCTTTTATTCTTGTATTTTTATTATTTGCTTTTACTAAATTTGTACATACATAGTTTCTTAAGTATTAATTATTATTTTATTAGGCGAAAGACTTGCTTAAATTCTTCAGTTCTCTGCTGGCGTTTATTGAATTAACAAAGAATCTTATAGATTTAAATTCTCTTTTTTTTTTACACTATTTATTTGTTCTCCTTTTTTACTAAAGGGATGTCCTTGTTTTACCGTTTCTTTCTTTTTTTGTTTGGTTTCGAAAGAAAGCTAATATATCTCGAGATTATTTTTCTTTTTAAATTGTTTTTTTTTATAGTCTGTATACTTAAGTTAATCCTCTTTACGATTTGGAATAAATTGCGAGTCAAAAGATAGACGATTCATTCGACCAAAGACAAGAACTTCACTGATTATCCGTTCGGCAAATAGACGTTGATCCGTTCGCATATTCCGGAAATGGGCGGCCATCCGCTTACCGATTAACTCACATTCGCTATCGCTATCCCTATCGATAACTCGATCCCGATTTCTGTCCGGTGAAGGATCCTCCTTGATCCGTTGTCGTTTTCCCTGCGGCTTCCTGCTGCTTTCCTCATAATCGCTGGCATTATTGCTACTCCGACGACGGGTACGAACACGTCGCATATTGGATCGTGAAGATTTATCCAGGTCATGTCCTTCCCTTGACCCAGAACGGGATCGATTGCTGGTCGAGTCATGGAAATCATTAGTAATTCCCTTGGCATCTGTCCTATGGCGTCCAGATATTATTGGTTCGGTTGCAAGATCAGGATCTGCATCGGCCTCGGTATCGAGATATGGTTCAGGTTCCGCCTCACCTTCACTTCCGGGTTCCATGCCACCAAGGACATCCTCCTCCTTGTTAAAGGTTTCTGCAAATATATCGTCGTCCTGAAAGAATATAAACAAAAGTAATATATTTTAATGAGGGATATCATGATTTTTAAGTCATAAAAGTCAACTTAAAATAGAAAATTACATAACAAATATATAAAATTAAGAAATGTGAAGAATTCTTTTGAATTCTTTTCAAATTCTTCAGAATCCTTTAATATTTTCTCTGATTCCACACTCACTTCGTTGCCACTACCGATATGATGAATATTATGAACGACAACTTGATGATGATGATGATGATGATGGTTCTCCTGGTCAAATGATGATGATGTTGATACATCATTAATTTCATTAACACCCATATTTTCGGTAATTCCTTCCAATGTCTCGACTTTGGGAAATACTTGTTGTTGGTACTCCTGATTTTGTTGTGCTAATGGTTCCGGTTCTGGTTCCATATCCATTTCTGGTTCCTTCTCCATACTCTCATCATATTGCAAAACACCAGTTTCCATTTCACATAGAAAATACAGATCCTTGAAATACCATAGGCCTGGTACATAGGTATATCCACTCCGTAGGACCTTACGCAATTCCCGGCGATATGATGTACGAAAATTGTTAATCTTACGCTTTAGCGAATGACAATTGGCATTAGGATCGATCTGACGCATTAGTGTCAAAAGTCGGCCATAGGATTCGTCCTTCAGACGACGATTGCGATAGGATTTGCTTCGCATTAGCCAAAGTTCCGGCATGGAGCGGTACAGTTTGAAGAATTCCCGCCATAATGCGATGGATGTTTCATTATTCTGCTGCGACATGGCAACCAACGAGCGACAAGAAACAAGCGACTGACCTGACCGGAATCTGAATGTTATATCTGTGAAACGAACGACCGACGACTGTCGTACGACCAGTGAGACCAGAATCGAGCAGGCAAAATTTGTCGTACGACGAACGGGTTCGCTGTCAAACCACGACACGAATGGACAAGAGCGAAAGTAACGGTATCGTAAACAGAGAGGCAATACAAAACGAAAACCCCTATTTATACCGTATTTATTATTATAAAATGTATAAGAAAAGCAGGAGAATAGTAAAACCTTTTAGAATCATTAAAATTATAATCAAAGTAGAAAAAACTAAAGAAATTCCAATTTACCTATTTATTATTATTATTTTAATATAGAAAATAATCGATATAACTAAAATAGAATCATTTTTAAGGTAAGCTTTACTCACATTAATGCTGGTCTCATCGAGACTATCATCCAAACTGTCCGATTTCATTCGCAACGGTGATTGTATGTTAAGAACGGGATTGAGAAAGTCCATAAGGTGATACCACCAAAGACGTGGCTTATAGCCATTTTGTGAGGCCTGTACCTTTTTGATTTGACGTCGATAGCAGCAACGTAATGAGTTTATCTTTCGTTTTACATCATTCACGGTGGCATCGCCATTGATCCTTTGCAGGATATTTAAAAGTTCCCGATAACCGGGCTCCTTTTTCTGCTTCGATAAATAATCCTCGCTGCTGCTGTCCCACAAGGCGGTGAAATGGCGATAACAGCTGATAAATTCCTCCATCACCTTGATTGAAATAATAAATAAAGGAATTAATGTCAAATAATAAAAAGAATATGACTAAAACTATAATTAATTGATTTAGGCAAAGCAAAATATTTACCATTGGGTTGATGGAATTAATTAATATATTTTACCAAAAGTAAATATTAATTTATAGAAGATATATTGATTTATGCAATGTAAAACATTAATCATTGATTGAAAGAATTAATAAATATATTGAAATATATTTTAGAAAAATTTTATCTTAATCTATATAAGATATATTATTATATATCGATTAATAAAGTTCAAGAAACTCGTTCTAATATTTATTATTCAATTAAATAATAATAATAGAAAATAATATAATTAAATACCTCGCGTTCATCGTATAAATTAATGGGTGTACCGCTAGCTCGCGACATTTTTGTTTCGATTGCCTGACGTTGAATGAGGCCGCTTGAGAGCCTACAACTTTGCTTTGCGACTGCACCTAAAAAGCGGTATGATGCGGTATGATGTGGTATGATGTGGTATGATGCGGTATGACGCCGTCTGTTGCAAATGCAGCGTGCGAGAGAGTCCTTTCTCTCCCTTCTCCCTCTTGGCCATCGTCATCTCCGTCATCTCATCCGTTTTCCGTTTCATTTCGCTCTTGTTGCCGCCTTCCCTTTTTTTTTTTGCGTGGTTTTTTTTTATTTTATTTATTTATGTTTGTTATAAAATGTCGCTGCTGCCACTGCAGCGTTGCCGAACTTCAGTTTGCTTCGAACATGTTGCGCCGTTGCCACTTTTACGTATGGATGTGTGTTGCTGTGTGTGTGTGCCGCCGTTTATTTTTCTTGTTTCCTTTTTTTTTTTTTGCACTGAAAACTGGCAACGTGGCCAAACGGAGAGGGCGCTTAGAAAAAAAAAAAACACCAACAACAACAACAAAAATGTTGCAAGTCTTCCGCCGGCCGGTTGCAAACAACAATAACAACAACAGCATAGCAAAAAGAGGGGCGTAGAAAATGGGAAAAGCGAAATGGGAGAGCAAATAGAGAAATGGCGAGAGTGTGAGAGTGGGGAAGAGAGCGAAAGAAGAAGGTGTGGAGGAGGAGGGGGAGGAGGAAGCGATGGCAGACCTAATAATAACAAACAAGGCAAATCAGCACCAACAACAACAACAACGACAATAACAACAACAACAATGGCAACGGACAACGGACAATATTAATAGACACGAAACATTAGCGCAAAATGCACTGCAAGGAAAATTCAATTTTTAATTTAAATAATAAAGAATAATAAATATAATAATAATAATAAAATAATAATAATAATAATAAAATAATAATAATAAAATAATAATAATAAAATAATAATAATAATAATAAAATAATAATAATAATAAAATAATAATAATAATAAAATAATCATAATAATAAATCGTAAAATTTAATAGGTAGCTTTGTTACCTTTAATTTAAATAAAGCATCACCAGAAAATATTTAACTGATAAAAATAACAACAAAATATTCTTTAAAAAATACCTATTATATATATTTAAATTTTAAAACGAAATTAAAAGATAAATAGATGACTTAATTTAGATAAAGCATTACCAGAAAATATTAAATAAATAAAAATAATAAAAAAATATTCTTTAAAAGAATAAAATTTAATTTAAATATTAATTTAAAAACAAAATTAAAACATAAATAGATAACTTAATTTATATAAAGCATTACCGGAAAATATTAAATAAATAAAAATAATAACAAAATATTCTTTAAAAGAATAAATAATATATATATTTAAATTTAAAAACGAAATTAAAACATAAATAAATAACAGTGTTGACTTTAATTTACAGAAAGTATTGCAAAATATATTTAATTAATAAATATAATGAAAAATTATTTATTACAAGAATAAATAATACGTATATAAGCATGTTTTTAAATTTATTCAAAATTAAATCATTATTTCTGACCCAAAAATGTATCAATTTGGTAATAAATTTAATAAATATTAAAAATTAATAATACAAAAATTAACAAGACAACTTTGTTAATTTAGAGAAAGTACTACAAAAAAAATTTGAAATAATAAAAACAATAAAAAATTATTTATTAAAATATATATATATATATATTTAATTCATTCAAAATTACATTATAAATGCAGTTACTTTTTTTTATAATTCAAAAACTGACTTCTCACAGTTTTAGATATTTTCTAATTTTATGTTTGGAATTTATATCAGATTTCCCTTAACTCTTAACAGTACAATGACAAAACGAGATGGCAAATCAATACACTTGACAAAAATAGCGGCAGCTTTTAAAGGTATTTTTGAGGGATATTCTCAGGTAACAAATTGCACGTGTGCGATTTAATTTTTCTTTTTTATTTTTTGTTTTTTGTTGGTCGATTTTAGGCCTGGCCTAGGCCGACGCTGGCCGTTGCCCTCTGCCCGCAAAGCCACCCACCCACCACTACCCACCTCTCTCACCCCCTCCACCCCTTCTCCCCCCTTTTGCAGTAAACCCACACTGCAATCCCCCTCCCTTCCCCTCCCTTTTTGCGTTGCCTGCGCGCTCGCTCTCTCAGCGATTTTCACTTTCACTGCAAATTGGCAAGCAGCGAAAAAAAAAAATAAGGAAAAACTGCAAAAAATATGATAAAGCTAAGGAAAAACAAAACAAGAAAAAGTGGGGGGAATTAGCTAATCAAAAAATATAAATAATACAAAAAGGAGGGTTGCAAAAAATTGCAAAGAACGAAGAAAATTCAACTTGATCTTTTGCTTAGTTTTCACAAAATTGGAATCTAAAGCTTCGCCGGAAATCTTAAACTAAACAATTCCTCAAAAGGCGCCCGTAATCTGAACTTAAGAAATGAAGTATCTTTTGTATAGAAAAAAGGGTATTAAAAACTATTATAAACATTTAGTTAAGTAGAAACTAAAGGCAGATAGAAGGAAAAAATTGTTTAAACAAAATATTAGTAGGAAATTCCAAGCAAATACGAGTGTTAATAAAAAAAAACCTTTTAAAAATTAATTTAAAATATTTAAAGCTATAAATGTATATAAAAATATAGTTACATCATTTACAAATAGATTTTTTGGGTGATTTAAAATTATTAACAAAATTACAAGTGAATGAGAGCATTGAGAAAAAATAAGAAATATAACAAATACAAATAAATAATAATAATAATAATATTGAGCAATATATAGTTTTATAGACTTTTTTCTAAATTCAAGGTTTATGTAGCTTTTGTTTATTATTTAATAAAATAATTGTTTTTTATAAAGACTCTTAAATTGATTAATGGCAAATTAAAGAAGTAATATTAACTTTAGTATATTTATAACATTTTTCCTAATATTCCAACTAATATTATGTTACTTTTCAAATATTATAATATATAATATATATAAAATATTATATTTCATAAATTTAATGTACACACATTATATTTATTTAATATATAGGTAGATTATTATTTATTTATACATTTTTTAGTCTAGGAAAAGGAAAATATATTAATTTTTACATTTAATTAATTTAATATTGATTTGAGGACACTATTTTCAATGCAATATATTTTTTTATTCCATTTATTATTATTTTTAATTATATTTAAAACAAAATAATAATAAAAAACTGATTTTATTTAAATAAGGGATAAGATTAAATGTATTAGATATATAAACATCATGTTAATCATTTTTTATATATTTAATAATTCTAATTTTATACCTAAATTAAATCAAATCGGTTCTTTTTTTAAAATACAATTCATAATATTTTAAATTGGAATATAATAAAAATTTGCATTGCAAATATGTTCATTAAATAAACATTAAATTAATTGAATATAAATTCGATCAATTTCTTCAGAATTAATAAATCAGCAATAGTTAATTTGTTTTCCTAAAATTCAATGAAAAATCCGTCTTAAAATGAAAAATAAATTTCATAATTTTGTTTGCACTTGACCAATCCAATTTGGACGCCACTGTGCGCAACGTAGAGTTCGACGCCAATAATGTTCGATGGGCGACGTCGAACCGACTAACGGGCGAACCGAACCGAACCGAACCTAGCGAGCGAACGAACATTGAAAGGCAAAGCAAAGGCGGAGGACGAGCAAACAAAACAACAGACGCTCGCTCTCGCTCTAGCTCTCAGTGCGGCTTAAATCAGATTCGTCAAATATTACGCCAGTTATTAAATATAATTCCGATAAATTCGGATCAATATTTTGCAATTAAATACATATATATTTGGAGGACTTGATAAAGGCAGACGGGGCAGGTATTAAACCACATTTACCCATACACTATTTCCAATTTTTTTTTTTATTGTGTTTCGTTTCGTGACGGGTTGTGTCTTAACATTTTGTTGGTTCGAAGTTGCCTCGGTCAACGTTGCCGTTCGTTCGCAGCCACTCTGCTGGCGTCTGTGTTCGCTGCCGTCATTGCGTTGCGTTTCGGCGTTGTCGTTGTCGTTGTCGAAATGGCTGCAAACGCAAACTAAAAACTCGGGTGTGTGCTGCGCGCAGAGCATGTCAACGAAACAAAAAAAAATAATAATAATAATAAAAAGAAAAGAAAATAAAAGAAATTGACAGCGTTTTGCGAATTTATTTATATACAAACGTATATATATATATATATATATATATATATATATGTGTTGTTAATATATATATATATAAGAAAATCCACGTAAAAGCGAAACGAACGGAGGTATTTTTTGTGCAACGCAAAATAGATAAAAATACAGCTATAAAATATATATATATATATATAACAGCAAATATGTATATATATATCTGTCAGTGCGTGCGTGTGTGTGTTTGTGCTGTCAAGCTAATCAACGAAAAAAAAAATTAAGAAAAATCCCCACAAAAGGCAAAAGAAAAAAGAAAATCAAATCAAATAAAGTATTAAAAATTGCGTCGCGACTTTTTTTTTTATAACATTTTACTCGCTCTCTCGCTTGTCTCCCTCTCTCTCTTTCGCTCTCCCTCGCTCTCTCTCTTTCTTTTAAAGTGTGTGTGTTCTAATTTTTTGTAGTTTTTTTTTTATTTTTTGTTAATTTTACCCCCTGTCGTTGGTATATGTGTGTGTAAACATAGTTGGTTTTTTTGCACACACATTCACAGAGAGAGAATTTGTTAAATAAAAAAAAAGGAAAAAGAAAAAGAAATAAACGAAACACTTTTTTTTTGGGCCAGACAACGCCCTGTGCTAAATAAAAAAGAATAATATATAATCAACCGTTATATGCTTCCCTTTTCGCCGTTATAAAATATATCTAAATCGATATATATATATATTTGTAAAGTTTATTATATTTTTTTATTGTTACCGCTTCGCTCAAGATTAAGAAAAATCAATAGAATTTCGCGAATTTTTGTGCCGAAAGAAAATGTCGACAAAATTAAAGCCAAGTTGAGAGGAAATACTATATATATATTTTTTTTTGCATGGATTCTTGTGGATTTTTTGCAACGCGGATTTATCTACAATTCATTTGCCAATTGGGTAAGTTTTATAGGAAAAAATGTGTAATATATATAATAATATATATAATATAGTTGAAATACTTAAATTTAATTTATTTGTGTGATTTATATTCTTAAAAAGGCAATATGCCTGGAAATATGGGTTTTCTTAATTATTTTAAAATTTATTTAATGCAGTTTTTGAAACTTTTCAAAACTTTCGGTTGTTTTCATAGTTCTGGAAGGAATTTTTAATATTTTTTAATGCCTTTTTGGTATGTTAATAAAATTTAAATATAAATTGTAAGCTTTTAAATCGATTTCTACTTCAATTTTAAAGGATTCGAGGAGTTTTGAAAAATTATTGAACTATTTTAATATAGAATTCGGGGATTGTAAATTGTTTTAAATGCCAATTAAAGCTTTATTTATTTATTAAAATATATTTATTTGCATTTGAAAGCGTTGAACTTTAAATAAATATAGGATATATGATCTTTAAATATGAATAAGTTATTGGTATTAGGTACTCAAAAATTTAATCAATTTAAAAGGGTATTTTGTAATCTGATGACTACATTTTTGGAATTATAAAGCTAAGAACTGCTTTTCAATTATATTTAACTTAAAGAATTTTTATTTTAAACCTTTTTCAATGTTCTACAAAATATAAAGCCTTAAATTTGAGTTTCAATTTGTTTCAAGACCATTCCAATACAATTTTTATACCCTATATTTTAGTCAGAAGCATAAAACTAAGTGAAGGAGTCATTTCCGACCCTATAAATCATATATATTCTTAATCAGCATCAATAGAAGAATCGATCTAGGCATCTACAAAAGAAAAAAAAATTTGAAAAATTGTTTCCAAAATTTTTGAGACGTTTTCTCATGTTAACATTTTTAAAAATCTACAAAAATTTAAATAGCTTAAAATTGTAATTTGAGTATGCAGATTTCGTAATCTATTAAAAACTAGGAAAGAACAGCTTTCCGATTTGAAATTAATGCTTTTTTGACTAAGTTATGCGTTTTTAAAACTTCGATTTATCGATAAAATTGTCATATAATAAAACGATAAATTTTGATCTGCTGTCTGTTGTATTCCGAAAAACCGTCGGTTAGTTAAAGTTTCCACATTTTCCAGCGAGCTCTACGTTTTAGTTTCGTATTTTCAAGATTATAATTTGAATTGGAAGAGAATATACTTAATTTATATATTGTGTTCCAACTGATAAAATTCCTATTGGAAACTGTATATTCTTAATTGCTTCAAGTATAATCTTTGTGATTTTTCGGGGTTTGGATTCACTTTTTATGGAACTCTTTTGAGTTTTCTCAATATACATTAAAATTCTTTATTTATTTTCCCAAGTTTATAACATTTTCTTTATAAGTTATAAGTTTTTTTTTGTACATTAATAAATCGGCCTGAAATCTGTTACATTTTGTAGAAAAACCCCATTATTTTCGAGGTTAAGAATCTCTTCTCTATGAAATCTTCTGATCTTTGTAGTCTCTTTTCTGATTTGATTTCATCAATTCTTCTTGTGACATGTGTTCGATATCTTCTTCTTCTTCAAAGTAAAACGTGTGGCGCCAAAAATATCAAGTTTTTTTTTATAGTTTATGTATTCTTTCTCCTTTTTTGTTGTTGTATATTTTGGTATCTCGCCTCGCTATATTTATTGTATATATTTCCATAGATTTGTGGCTTTATTTATTTATACCTTTCGTGGTCTGGCCTTTGGAGCGTTTTTAACCAACTTCTTTTCTACATTAGTGTTTATTCCTCTTTGATTCTTTTATAACTATTTCGATTCCGAACGCGATCTCGTCCGTTTTGGTTAATTAGCATATAAATATTATGCAAATATTACTGAGATGATGTTTCAACCAAAATTTCTTTTCTTTCTCGAAATGTGTGCTTGAAATGTGAATAGCTGCATACCATGTGATATATTTTATATACAATGTGGCCTCAGTTTCTTCTTTTTTTTTATTAAATATATGTGTATATATTTTTTTTCTTTTAAGCCGAACGTAGAATTTCTTGTTGAACCGGTTTCTTGTCTGCTTTTGCTGCTCACCATATTTTTTATTTGTTGCCATACACAAACACAGTCGCACACGAAAAACAAATAACAAATATATATATAAAACAAGAAAGGAAGATAGTTTCGGCACACCGAAGATTGTATACGCTTGCAGATTGAAATTTGATCACTAGGAATTAATACAATATAAATAATATTTATTTATGTTAGTTTAACATTCAAAGATTTGCATTTTCCTCTATTTTTAACGATCGTTTATATGGCAGCTATATGATATAGTAGTCCGATTTTCGTAAAATTTTACACAAAATTCTAGAATAATATAATAGGGCTATTTCTTAAATTTTATGAAAATCTGCTGAGAACTGAAAAAGTTATAGGTTTCTTAAAATTTTCCTATTGTTCCTATGGCAGCTATATATATGTATATATAGTCCACCGATTCGCCATGCTCCGATTTATATAGTAGTAAAATTTTATAGAAGAATAACTCCATAGTTTCATTGAAATAGTTTAAATTTGTTCCAAATCAAATCTCGCACATCTGTGCATATAATTCCCAACTGGTTCTAACCTCCCCGGAACGAAGTGACTGCTTCCGTCCACGTCTCAGATATGTGTTGTGTTACAAAAGTTGCAAGTCATTGTTTATTAGTGTTCAAAGTTAGTAAGTGATCAAACATACATACTTATTGATCATAGATACTTACTGATCATCGGTAATTACTGATCATAGTTACTTACTGTTCAGAGTTAATTACTGATTATAGTTACTTAGTGTTCAGAGTTACTTACTGCTCATAGTTAACTACTGATCATAGTTAATTACTGATCATAGTTACTGATCATAGATACTTACTGATCCTGTACATTTAACAATCGGTTTCTCTGGCAATTATATTATATAGTATTCCGATTTTCATAAAACTAAAAATGAAATTCTATAATACTAAAAGATAGGTATATACCTTATATGTTCACTGCGTTGCAAATTTCTGACTGAAATAACAATACCCTGGAAAGGGTATAAAAAGGAAGAAAAAATATACAATTCACATGGTATTTTCTTGCTGTCCTTTTTCTTATTTTTGTTTTTTGCGTTCATTTAAATGCAATCGCAATTCGCGCATATTGATTTTTCCTCTTCTCCAGAAAACGGAGGAAAACATAAAAATAAAAGGGGAAATGTTTGTAAAATAAAGAGAGAAATAAAAACAACAAGAAATTGAGAAAGATACGCAAGTAAAAAGTTCACGTTCGCCTGAAGTTTGGCAACGTTGTCTTTTTCTTTTTGATGATGAAGGAAACGAATAAAAGAAAGAAAGGAAATAGAAGAAAAATGTTTGGTAAAAAGTAAAAGAAACCAATACACTTTGGCATCAAAATAGGATTAAATAATATGGTTAATTAAAATAAAAGTAATATACATTTATTCTATAATGGAAGTTAAATTTTTGGAGATTCCTTTCCTAAATATTGAATATATTTGTATTGGAAATACAAAAAATAATAAATATTTATTATATAATTACTATTTCATATCAAGAATATAAAATATTCAAAGGTTAAGCCAATTTTCCTTAGCTAATTTAATTAAATTCATTTGATATTTCAATAATAAATTATTACTTTTGACATTTTGTTATTTTCAAATATGCTTTTTAACAACATTTACATTTTAACAAAATAAATATTGAAATTATGGAGAAATCTGTGGAAAATAGGGGAAAATTCCTCAGCTGGAAGGGGTAGAAACAAGAAACACTGTCACTTGACATTTTAATGGAATTTCCATGTTTCTTTCCAACAAAATAAATCTAGAAAAAATGGAAAATATATGCCATATGACACAACAAAAGGAAATATGAAACAAAGCTCAAAGAAGAACAATAAAGGCGCAAATAATGAATGAGCAAAAGTCAAAGTTGATATCAATATTTCTTATATTTTCCTTTTTCTTTTATTATTATTATTTCTGCGCCACATCGAATGTAGATCATTCCTCCCCTTGGTGTATTTCCTCTTTTTTTTCCTCTTTTTTTTTGTGTTTTTATTTGTATTTGTTCCATTTTGCAAACTTTGGAACATGTGAAAGTAATTTAAAAGCAAATTCCTTGCTCTTGTTCTTGTTCTTATCTCGCGCAACTTTCTTATCGCCTCCTTTTTTTTCATACCCGTCGCTGATTCTTCACTATCTCTCCGCCTTTCGAATGTTCTTGAACCTGAAGAAGAGGAAAAGAAACAAAAAAGAAAAGAAAATAACGGAGAAAACAGAGAAGAGGCTAAAAACCAAAAGGGAATCCGAAGTCTATATACCCTCTGCATTTAAAAATCCAATAACTAAGCCAAAAATCCATTAATTTTAATTCGGAAAGCTTTCCTAGGTTAGTTTTTATTAGGTTAAAAAAACTGCATACTCAATATAATATTTAAAACAATTTTAAATTTTGACAATTTTTGAAATTTGTAATTATGTAATAATCTCTTAAAAAACTTGGGAAATTTTTTGAAAATTTAGTTTTTCATCACAAATATCTAGATTGATTCTCCTTTTGATGCTGATCAAGAATATATATGATTTGTAGGGTCGGAAATGACTCCTTCACTTAGTTTTAAGCTTCTGAATAGAATTTAAATACCCTGGAAATGCTATAAAAAGGGTTACAAATTTGTTTTTCTGTGAATTTTAAAAAAATCAATATTTGTCTATATTTGCTGACATTCCTCGCTCTTCCCCCTTAGCATTTTTTAAGATTTAATAATAAAACTAATAGGTATTCAAATTAAATTAAAATTAAATTAAAGTCGAAATTTGTGTACTCTTCCCATCAATTTGCAATTCAATTAATTGCATTTAATTTAAAATTAATAAAGGTAATTGTCTTTTATTATTGATAATTTTAAAATGTAGAAAAAAATTATTATATTTATTCGTGTGTGTAAAAATCAAGAGGAAACTCAATAACAAATTATTCTTTTATTTATTTTTTTATAGATAATACCAATATATCGAATAGTTTCGCTTTAAAATGGTTTTTATAAAAATTGTAACAGCATTTGTGCTACTGTTCCCCTTCTTCAAAGAAGCTTCTATAATATAAAATGTTCTAAATAATACAAAAACTTAATTAAATGAAATATTAAAATTGTGAAACGTTGCCATTTAGTTGATGTTTTTTCCATAAAATTTCCACTTTTGCAGATTAAAGAGGGAACACATGTGCGACATATGCGTTGCACTAAACATTTTGCACTTTGCATTTTAAAAATTTTAAAATTGGAACTACATTTTGTTGTTGTTACATATGTACATATTTTTCTGGCTTATTTTCACTGTTTTTTTTTTTTTTTTTTTTTGTGTGTTTTGTAGGCAGATATTTTCGTGTACATACACAAAAATAAATTAAGAAAAATAACAAAAAATCGGTAACCTACGTACGGTAAATTGAGGTGGAAAACACGTTTTTCCCCCCTGTTGAAAAACAACTACAATAATAATAACTGATAAAGCAAATGCACGCAACACAAAAACAACACGCAGGCCTAAAAACTATGGGAAAATTATATAAAATTGATTTAATTTTATTTTAAAAACAAGAAAAAACAAATGAAAAAATAATACAAGTTATTTTTGCTTCACTTTTTTATAAGATTCAACTAAAACTAACTCTTATTTTCTCAAATTAAAAAAAAAAAAATGAAATATTTACTAAAGGAATAAAATAAATAAAATAAAGTACAAGTGAAAATGTAATTTAAAAATTTATATTTTTATAACAACCAAGAAAATAGCAAGTGACAGAAATACAAAAATTAATATATTTAATTTTTGCTAAAATTAAATATTATTTATTTATTATCTCCAAAGCGCAACCATTTTTATGCCCTCAACTGTTTTTTGCACGCACACGCACGCACACAAGCAAACGCATTTACAATGTGTGCACTAAATTAAAGCTCAAAAACGAAAAATCAATACTTTACTTTGCCAAAAACAAAAACAAAAAATAACAAAATAAATAAAAACCGAAAAGTGGAAAAAGTAGAAGATTAACAGGAGGAGGAGGAGGAATAGAAGAAAGAACATATAAATGGAAAAACAAGAGGAGCAGGAGGAGGAGGAAGAGGCAGAAGGCAGGCGGCGTTTATCTGAAATGAATTGCTTTCGGCCTACTCGTGATTTTTTTTCTTTATTTCTTTCTTTCTTTTTTTTTCCATTTCGTTTTCCGTCTCTGTACGTATTTCTGGCTTTTATCAAGCAACAACAAAGACTAAAAGCAAAGCCAACCACCCACACACACTGCCCTGTCTCTCTCTGTGTGTGTGTGTGTGAATAAAACAGTGAAAAAGCATGCGCTGCTATTTATACGAGCCCCACATGTGTGTGTGTGTGTGTGTGTGTGCTCCACAATTATTATTATTATTATGCCGCTGCTCTCCCCATCTCGCTCTTTCAGTCTCTTTACACGGTTTTCTTCTTCTTGTTTTCTTTAACTTTATTTTTTTTTTCGTACGTGTTTCACCTTGCGCGCCGTGTGTGTGCCGCTGCTGCGTTTTACTCGTTAGACTCGTTTTAACCCCTCTCCCCCCCCGTCATCATCATCATCATCATCCCATCGTCTTTATCATGCTCTGCGCCTTGTCCGCCGCTTCTACTCCTGGCCCTCTTCTTGTCTTTTCTCCCTCTATTCATCCTCTTGTGTGTTGTCTTCTCCTTTTGCTTCCACACGAGAGTCTCCTATCATTTTTCATGCACACACACACACACACACACACACACACAGTTGCCTTTTGTTGCTGCACTTTGTGGGGTTTGAAATTTGCGATGTTGCCGCTTTTCATACCGAAAATTAAGCTAAAAAGCTTAAAAGAAGGAAAACTTGATGGAAAATTTGCAATCATACAAAATATATGGTTAATTTCTAAACTCTAAAACTCTCTAAAAATAATAAATGCTAAAAACATGGTTTATTTGAAATAAACCACAAGCTCCTTAGTTTAAAAATTAAACATTTCATTAAGTATCTGTAAATTCTTGAAACTTGTTTTTATTATTTTTTTTTTATTTTCTGTTTAATCAAGGCCAAATTGAAAGCTTAAATTTGTTAATTTTGTTATTTTGACAATCGTGTGCACAGGTTTTTCTTTATTGTTATTAATTCCCGTGGTATCAGGTTTATTTTTTCATGAACAAATGCTTAAATTAGTGATTATCACAAAGCTAATTAATAAGCACGAAAAAAAAGAGTAATAAAACTGCTTTAGTATTTGCTTCTCGGAACATGCATTTTATTTATAACGTGTTTAGATTAAAAATTATTATATTGTATTATTTTTGGAATATCTATCAAATTTTGTATTATATTATTGTAAATAATTTACAATGTTCAATAGCGAAAAAGCACACAATGAGTGTAATTAATTAAATTAAATAAACATGAGCTCAGGAGGTTATTCAATTAAACTTTAACTACTTACTTGTAAACATTTAGCAATTCAGAATAAAATTGAATTAAAATAGTTTAACTTTTGCTAATTGATTTTTTATAGTTGGGCAATAGAAAATAATTGAGAAATAATTAAAAAGTGAACAATTTATGCATTTTCCTTATATTATAGGGTATTTTTTTCCGTATTTTTACTAGACCAAAAATTTGAATTATTATAAATTCCTAAACATTGATTTTCGCTAATAAAAAATATAACAAAAGCAAAGCTTTTTTTTTATAAGCGTTGCTTATAAAGTTCTTAAATTGCTTGAAAAAAAATTGCTGAAAACAGCGGGAAGAAAATAGCCCGAAAAAGAGTAAAGGCAAAAAAAAAAAATATGAAATAAAAGGCCGAACGAGGCAGCAGCAGAAGCAGACAACAAAAACATGATCGTCCTCACTCGCTCGCACTTGCTGAGTACGTTTCGGGCCATCGCTCGCCTTTGCCATCTACCTCTCTCTCTCCCTCTCTCTCTGTCGCTATCTCTGTCTTGCCTTCACTCTGGCACTGTGGGGAATTTTTGTGTGTTTTTTTTTTGGTTGGTGAGTTCGTCGTTTCGTTGCGACCGTCGCCTTGTCTGACGTTCCGACGTACCGTTGTTTGTCGTTTAGTCGCTTGGTCGCTTTGTTGTTCGATTCGTTTTATGACGTTGCGAGTTTTATGTCTGCGCGTCTGTTTGTGTGCGTCTGGTTTTAGTTGTGTGCATGTGTGTGTGTGTGTGTGTGAGGTATTCAGTTGCCAACGGCGCTGCCGCCTTGCACTTGTTGTTGCTGTTGCGTCACCCGCACTCTTTTACCTACACACACACACACACACACACATACACTAGGACAAGCGTTCCTGCGCACGATGTCTCTGGCTCCCCTGCACACACCCCACACACCGCCACCCACTGTAGCCGCTCCCCCCCCCCTTCCCCGGGCTCGTTCTCTCGTTATATTTGCCATGCCCGCCTACTGTTTGCTTTCGTGTACATTTTAAGTGTATGCCTGTATGCACAGTGGTGTTCGCAATTATAGCACCTGTCTAAATTGCAGTAATTTATGGGAAAAAAACTTAACTGACTGCAAATAAAGTGTGTCAAGGTTTCTAATTTAATATTATTTAAATGATTATTGATTAAAACTAAATAAATATGAAATAAAATAAAAATTTAAAATATTACTAACTATAATAATTATTACAATATTTACGCAATTATAGCACCTGTCTAAATTGCAGTAATTTATGTTTTGTCAAAGGGAAAAAAAGTTAACTGACTGCAAATAAAGTGTGTCAAGGTTTCTAATTTAATATTATTTAAATGATAATTGATAAAAAAAAAATAGATATGCATTTAGAAAAATAATATAATTATTATAATATATATAATATATATATAGATATGCATTAAAATAAAATTGTTTAGAAAAATAATATAATTATTATAATATTTACTTTGTAAATATATGTATTTGATAATGATTACTTCTTTTTGGCACCCACTGTGTGTTAACGTGGACCTGCTTTGCTGTTGCTGGCTGTATAAAAGTTCCCGCGTTTTGTTGTTGTTGCTGCTGTCGCTGCTGCTGCTGCCGCTGCTGCTGTGTTCTCCTTTTCTGTTTTTGCTCAACCTCAGCAGTGGCCTCTCCTCCTGTTCCATCTCTTTCATCCTCGAGCGTTTGCTTGTACACCTCCCCCCCTCCACCCTCCACCCCGTTTCACCTCTTCTTCTGCTTCTGCTTCTGCTTCTTCTTAGTCGTTGCTCCATTACTGCTTCGATGGGTCGTTTATTTGTTGTAGGTTGGAATCCCTTTCGCTCTCCACCGCCGGCTCTCAGTCGCTCTTCCGCTTGACTTGTGCGCAGAGCCCCCTTGTGTTGCGTGGTCTCTCTTTCACTCGCATGGTATCGCACTTACACGCCATCTGCCCCTCTCTGTCGCGCTCTCGCTCTTGAACATGTGCCTCGGCATCATTTTCGTCTTCTTCTTTGAGTTGCTGTTGTTGTTGTTGTTTTTTTTTTCGTTAAGCTATTACAGTACACTCTGTTACAGTGAGCGAAAAAGGGTTTACTATTTATTATGAAAAAAAAATAATATGGTATTTTTCTTTATTTACTTTTATTGGCTTTTAAAATTAGGGTTTAACATTTGTTTAACAGTGTTCAATGTATTTTTTATTATTATTATTATAATGCAGCTTTTTGCTAGTGTTTCTCTTTTTGGTTTCTTATTTTTTTTGTGTGTGTATGTGTCTTCTGTTTCTGTTATTTTGTTTTCTTATATGTAGTTTTTAAGCTTCCTTTTCATGCATTTTGTCGTCGACTGTGTTTGCTGCGTGTATGTGAGTGTGTGTGAGTGTGTGTGTGTTGTTATTTTTTTATATTAATTTGTTTGCACTGGGGCTGTTTTCAAGCTTTCTGCTTTTTGCCTTTTGCTTTTTGCCATGCTGCCTGCCTTTGGGTGAAAATTGGCAACGGCGCTACTTTAATCTTACGCGTGCTTAAGTTTTTTTTTTGTTTCTTTCCTTTTTGTCTTGCCTCTCACTCACACTTGTGGGAAGTTTGGCAACGTTGCCTTGTCTGCTTCTGTGTATTTTTATTGCTTTGCTTGCGACGCCTGGTTGATTTTTCATTTTTTTTTTTCTTCTTTTTTTGTTTCCCCCCTCCCCTGTGTGTGTGTGTGCTTTTCTTTTACCGCCGCTGCCGCACGCTCGGACTTTTATTTTACTTGGTTTTGCGGAATTTCTTGCTTAATTTTCGCAGCTTAAATTCAATTCAATTTTCGTTGTGCGCTCAATTTTCATGATAGTGTGAATTTTTGTTTAGTATTTATAGTAGAGTATTTAGTATTTCGTTTGGCATAAGATAAAAAAAAACATGTGGCCAAAAATACCGAAAATATACTGGGAGGTGGGAGCGAAAGAGATAGGAAGATGTAGCGACGTTGCCGGATTTCACAGCACATAGCAGCTGTTTCCATCTTCTCCTTTTCGTACGGTTCTCAAGTGTGCTTGTGTGTGTGTGTGTGTGTGTGTGTGTTTGATATCGAATGATAGATGAGTGGGCGAAAAATTATTGATGAGTTCTTCTTCATTATCATCGGACATCATCATTATCTTCCTCTTCTTATTCGCTTAAAGGGCTTTGAAAACTTAAAAATAAACTAGCCTTAAAATCAAGCTGTGACTCATTTTCAAGACATTTATTATTTATTAAATTCTAGAGTTATTTTTGTAATTTTTAACCTTTTTGGTATTAAAATATAATTACTTTATAACATCTTAAACATTATATTCACAAAACGTAGTTAAAAAATGTATGAGTAAATTTCCGGAATAATTAAACCTTTTTTTTTTCTTTCTTCAATTAAGAAAACAATTTAAAAAACTAAATTTTGTTGAATCATTCATTTTGCTGTGAATTTGAATTTCAATTGATTTCAGTAATTGCTTTTTATTTCAAAATAATTATGGGAATTGAATGAACTTTGTGTTTGGGATTTTTGATTGTTTATAAGACATCTAGGGGCTATGTTTTTTTTGTTTATTACTTATAGCACCTCTATTTATTTAAAGATTAAGGATTAATGTATTTGAACTTATTCATACTGTCATTGAAGGGAAAATAAAAATGTTAATTAAAAATATATTATCAATTTTAGACCAAGAAAAAATCTCTATTTAAAAATAATCGATATTTTTTGGCGACTATCGTGTTTGTAAAATATCACCAATTAAGTCAATTTCCATATAGGAAACTATAAAACCTAATATTAATATCAATTAATATTTTATACAATTTATTTTGAAGAAAAAGTTGACCCTTTGCTTTTGAAACATTAGAAATAAAAATCTAAAAATATCGATATGTTGAAAATGTTGCTTTTTCTTCACCTCTAGATAATTTATGGAATTGGCTTATATTATATATGTATTTTTGAAGGACTTTTTGGCCGTAAATACCTTAAGCTCCCTGTCGATAACCAAAAGTCAGTCGAGGCAATTCAATGACAGAAATATAATCGTAATCGTAATCGTAATCGTAATCGCTGGCAGACGATAATGCGATTGCGATAATGCGACTGCCTTTGGTTGCACTTCAAACTGAAACTGAAAACCGGTCTGGGGGGACTTTATCAACTGGAATATTTATGGCCATTATCGATTTTCTAATCATCTAACCTGCTATGCCTGCTATCGTTATTTGTTTCTCTCTCTCTCTCCCCCTCCCCAGCCCCTTATTTATTACTTTATTTTTAGCAATTCAACTAATCAAAGTGTTCTTTTCTCTTTCTGTCACTTTTTTTGCAGGTTGAAAATCGAACGAAAACACAACATCGGCGGAAAAGTTAACTTCTTTACTTGCTTCTCATCTATTACATTTAGTTGATTTTTTTTCCTCGTGTGTTTCTTGTGATAGAGCGAAAGAGAGAGCCGAGCGAGCGAGCGAGAAGGAGAGACTGACCAAATGCGTAATATAAAAAAAAGAAAAAAGAAATAGTGGTGTGCAAAGCTGTTAATTAATGGAAAAATTCGTAGTGTCGTGTTTTTCGGTGCGGTTCGGTTCGGTTCGGTTCGGTTTTTTAGGGGATTACAAATAAAATATATATATATATATAATTAATATATATAGAGAGAGAAAAAACGAAGAAAAACGCACAAAAACCAACTCTTAAATCTATATATATTTTTTGTATTTTTTGTTGTTGTGAAAAAGAATTGAAGGAAAACCAATCAATGTGTGTGTGTGTGTGTCTATATAATTGTCTTATATCCTTATCCTTACAGCAGTGTGTGTGTCTCTATGTGTTTGTGTGTGTAAATAGATTAAAAAAAAAAGAAATAATACAAATTGAAGAAAAGAAATATTCAATAATATTTATAAATATATATAAAAAAATAGCAAAAAGGAAAAATAATAATTAATACATCAAGAAGAAGTGCAAGCAACAAAAAAATAAAAAAATGCAGAGCCATTAAAAAAAGGGCTACAACAACAACAACAACTGTGCTGTTGTGGCAGCAACAGCCACATAATAATACCAGGAAATATATAATAATAAATAGTAATAAAAATAAAATACAACAAGTGACATACATAAAAGAAATTGATTTTTTTTTTGTTGTGTGTGCGGGGCATTTCTCCGGAGAGAATGTCGCAGTGCAATGCTGTTGGCGGCTACAGCAACAACAGCAGCAACAGCAGCAGCAGCAGCAGCAGCAGCAACAGCAGCAACACATTAATCAATTTTGAATCGATCTATTCTGGGCGCCAAAACAAGTGTTTAAGCCAAAAGAGTTCGGCATGAAATGGAAGCAGCTATACGCTCCACTTCAGTGCAGGTCGGTGCTCCGCCGCCCACAAACAACAGCAGCAGCAGCAGCAGCAACAGCAACAGCAACAGCAACAGCAACAGCAACAACAACAACAGTAGTAGCAGCAGCAGCAACAGCAGCAGCAGCAGTAGCAGTAACAACAACAACAACAACAACAGCAGCAGCAACAATAACACACCCAACGGTGCGCAGCAGCAGCATTTGCAGCAGCAACAGCAGCAGCAGCAGCAGCAGCGCGTTGCTAGCAGCAACCAGCAACAGTTGCAGCAGCAGCAGCAGCAGCAGCATGATAATGGACCAACGTCCCATCATTTGCATCAATCATCAGTCTCTAATCAGCAAAGTAAAACAACGCAACAGCAGCAGCACCAGCAACAGCAGCAGCAGCAGCAGCAGCAGCAGCAGCAACACCAAAAGCAGCAGCAGCAGGCCGCCAACATGTCCGCGTATCAGCAACGCCTGCCATCAGGTGCATCATCGATTCACAGGTGAGTTTTTGTTTTTTGCTCAACTCTTAATTCAAGTAATTTAAGATACCGCAAATCGGTAAAACGGAAAATCGAATTTTCCCACAAACAAATTTCCGCCGCAAAGCTCATTTCCTGTATAAGGAAAAAGTGCAAAGCAAAAAAAAAGTAAAGGAAAACTTAAAGAAAAGTTAAAGAAAAGAAAATGCATAGAAGAAATCAGCTCAGTCAGACTTAAGGAAAAGTAGTAGAAGTCGAAAAAGAAATTAGTGAAACATTAGGTTATATTTAAGTTTTTAATATATTTATTTGAACTATATTTAGTTGGGGAAATGCTTAAAAAAAATCAAATATATAGAAGATATATAGTAAGACTTGCTTGGGATTTAAAATCGTATTAAAAGAAAGTCTAACAAGAAGGAAAAACTAACTTTGGGTAGTCGAAGCTTATATACCCTTTGCAGTTTGCTTTAGAAATTTGGGTTCCAAATGGAAATCGATCATCAGTTATCGATTATTTGATTCGATATTTATTGATATTTTTCTATGACAATTTTTGTCGAAAAATCAATGTTTAAAAATCTCATAACAAGGCCAAAAATGCATTAATTTAAATTCGGAAAGCTGCTCTATGTTAGTTTTTATTAGGTTAATAAATCTGCATACTTAATTTAACGATTTACAAATTTAAAATTTTTTCCAAAATTTTTGACAAGTTTTATGGATTAATCCCTTGTAAAATTTTGAAAAATGTATTTTTCTCCTTAAGATGCCTAGATCGATTCGGATGTTGATGCTGATCAAGAATATATATGATTTATAGGGTCGGAAATGATTCCTTCACTTAGTTTCAAGTTTCCAACTAAAATTAAAATACCCTAAAAAAGGGTTTAAAAAAAAACTATATTGATAAACTCAATTAAATAAAAAACGGAGTTATTTAGAACCCAAATTTTGTGTAAATAATAGTAAAAAAATAATGTAAACTGATGAATCATTTTTAATCATATTCGTATTCAGTTAAAATGAAAATAAAATAATATTCTCCATTTATTCTTTGAGAACTTCTTTGAAATACTCTTTCCCTTTAGTAATTTCTTTAGAAAATTCATTTCAAATATTTAATTCAAATTTAACCAGGTGGCAATAATTAAAAATGGCATTTTGCTTTCAGCATATTGTATTTGGTAATTTAAATCAAATAAAGTATATATATATATTTTCCTATACTTTCGAACAAACTGTCAAAAAATATATATTTTTTTGGACATGTAATTTTAATAATTGTGAATTAAAATCAAGAATTATTTGAATTTATTATTATTCCACCTGTCAGTTGAACTCGAGATTGACTGTCAATATTGCTTACAATAAATACGATAATAAAAAAAGGTTTCGCAAATTGCATTTATTTGCATTGAGGTGGAAGGAAAAAGTGAAATGATTTCCTGGGCAGTCAGTTGGAATTGTTTTCCTTTTTTTTTCATAACATAATTTTCCCTTGCGGCCTTTTGTCAGTATTTTTCTTTAATTATATATATTTTTTTTGATATAGAAATTCGAGTTTAAATCAGAATTATTAGTTAGGATTTCATTTTCCTTTTGACTTCCTTTGTTTTCATCTTTATTTTATGTCTTAAATTTGCTCTATAATTGGTTGAACATTTTATTTTTTGTGCCTTAAACTTGCTTTATTTACAATTGGTTTAAATTGTTTTTTATTGATCTCATTTGTCCAATTTGCAGCTCTTCATCTTTATTATAGTTTTCAGTAATACGAGCTATTAGTTATTCTTTGCCCGACTTTCGAGTATTATTTTTCTCTGGAAAATCATTTTCTTCTAGATATTTTTATATATATAAACAGATGAAAGAGCTAAAGTATTGACTTACATTTTCTTGCAAATTTGTATTAGTTTTCCTTGAACAATTTTAGCTATAGCTCCCCTGCTACATTTTTCATACAATTTTCCTCTAATTGGTTACGGCTTTTCCTTGGGCTTTATTTTTCTTCAATCAATTATATGGTTTTCCTCCTGTCCCTATCTTCCTAATATATATATATTTTCCTTTTTTTTGCTGTGTAGGTTTCGTATCATTTTCCCGCGAATTGCACTTTTCCTTTGCCATCCTTGTGCGCAGCAGAATAATGAAAGGAAGATGAAAATAATGTTGCTGCCAGGGTATTAGTTTTCCCTATTTTCCTTCGCTGGAAAAAAATATAATTTCCATGCAGGGTTTATTTATTTATTTATTTTTTTTTGCTTCTCTGTGTGGGCTTGGGATTTTCCATGAAGGAGGTAAACATTAATAATGAAAATATTTATGTATTTTTAGTGAGCACTTGAAAAAAAGAGAGAACCTGAACCCACCCTGCTGTCAAGGATAGTTATTTTCCTAATGAGGGGATTACTTATTTGTTATTATTATTATCATATATTGCAGCGCTCTTCAATGCTCAGAAAATGCAATTTAAGCCACTCAGATTTCCTTTATCAGTCGCCGCGGCATTTTGCAATTAAAATTCTCGGAAACTCAGTCAGTTGAGATTAGATTTCTTTCTCTGTGATGGAAATAAACCTGAAAAAATAGGGGGGTTTTATATTAATGCTTCTTGAGTGGGAAGTTGAAGGTGACGCCACTTGAAAATATATAAAGAATACTCAAGATTCCTTCAAGATTGATTTCTTGTTAATAAAACTGTTTCATTCTCAGAACCTTTTAGACTGACCTTGACTTGTTTCAATGCCACTGGTTACAGATTACTTAAATTAAGCTGAAACCAGTTTCCATTTTCAATGTTATGCTAATGCTCTTCTTCTATTGTCTCTGATAATATTAAGTTCCATAAACTTTATTTATTTATGACTTTAATAAGCCCCTCCGAACTTTGGAGAGAAACTATTATGTATTCATGTCTAACATTTATTATTCATTTGAATTTTAATGAAAGGAAATGTTTGAAATTGTTTGCTTGGAAATATTTAAGATTTTCCAATCAGTTTTAAAGAGTATATAGATTTATTTTTTTTTACATTTGAATATTAGAGAGGTTTTATAAATATGTTTCAGATACGAGTAGTAACAGTTTATTTACTAAAAATACAGTTTTCGCTGGCAATTACTATTGAAACCCTGTTTCATTCCTTTTGTTCCTAATTCCATTCAACTATTTACTGTTCTATTCCGCTGTTCGCTGGTTTATTCAGCTTATCGCTGTTCCATTCTTTTAGTTCAGCGGTATCTCAGTATCTTTTGGATATTCTCTGTTTCATTTTCAGTAGTTCTGTGTTCCATTCAGCTATTCTCTGTTCCATATTCACCTGTTTTTTGTTCTGGTCAACTCTTATCTGTTGTTCTTAACTGTTTCCCGTTCCATTTAAAGGTTTTCTGTTTCATTCAGCTGTTCCTCCGTCTTTTAGTAGATGTTCAATGTTTCCTTTTTGAGTTATTTTTGTTCCATTTCACGTTTCTTTGTCCCATTTCCACTTGGTTTTTGTTCTAGTCAGCTGTTTTTACGCCAAGTTTAACTGTCTCCGCTTTCAACTCAGCTGTTTTTCATTCCATTTAGCATTTCATTGTTCCATTCAGCTGTTTCACCAGAAAAACACTTGCAATTCATAGAAATTAAACACATTCCACCTCCTCCTTTGGCATATTTCCGCATTTATTTCGTTTTCTCTTGTTGTTTTTCTTTTTTGATGAGTCGGGGGAAACCTTCAAAGCGAAATATCGCTTACCAGCATTTTTGCATTTGAATTGATTTCATAATTTGCATTCAACGCCAGTTGGTAGGTAATGAGTCATTGCAAAAATAGAAAAATGATGGAAGGAAAGGGGCGAAGAGGCGTTGAAATAGAGCCATAAAAAAGTCCGGAAAACGTAGCAAATGAAAATAAAAAAACAAACACACAGATGACGTTATAATAATGATAATAATGAGGTTCAAGTTGTGGCTTTGCTAAGTGGAAGCAGTCAAAGGAAAATCACTTGAAAATACAAAGGATTGGAAGAGGAGGGGGGGGGGGGAAGCTGATGAGTGAAAAAAGGAAACTAAAAATAATTATATGTAATTTAACACCATTGACCTGCCACAATGACGATTACAACTGTGTAAGAAGAGAGAGAGAGAGAGAGTGAAGGAAATAAAAGGAAATCCATCCATCCATCCTTTTTTTCCCCCATTTTATACAATTTTCAACCATTTTCTTTCTTTTTTTTTCGACCATCTTAAATGACATCAATTAAGAGTAGAAGAAATGTTCCAAATTGTAAACGAAAAAACCCATTTTTAAAGTTATCTAAGGGATATAAAAAATACATCAAAGTTCTGTTTAATCTTTCTTGTTTTTTCTTCTTTTTTTTCTTTGTCGTGTTTGCCAAATTAGAACGCAATTTAAAGTTGTTGGTTTTTGTGTTTTTGTATACATTTTCTTGCGGAAAAAGTTTCAGTGATTGATGTCATTTGGTATAGAGATAAAAAACTGTTGTTTGCCAAAGAGATTAGCACAAGATAATACAAATTAAAACTAAAAAATTACAAAAAAAAACCCCGGAAGATCTAGATAAAAAATAAGCCCCAAAAAGGTCTTTAAAATATTATACATATATATTATATATATTCAAATAAAGATAAATAGGGAAAATTAAAACAAATAACTAAAAACATGATGTAATCATGGTTTAAATGCAGATCGAAAAGGTATAATTAAGATTGTTGGAATACTGATATAATTAAAAAGAACTATATATAGGGTATCTTTTCTATTGAAACTATTCCATTCATATATCAAAAAAACTACAAATTTCAATCCCAAAGGGTAGGTAGAAATTGAAACAAAAATATAACCACAAAATTCAAATGTTAAGGGAAGAAAATTCATCTGTTAATCGACTTTTAATGGCACTCTCTCACCCCCATAGATACATTTCCACCCGGTTTTCCTTCTGTGCAAGCCACAGTTTAGTTCCAGATCTCAGATATTTATGCTCGACTTGTACTGAAATTGAAATCAAAATTGAAATGGAAATGGAAACACACACAACACACATATACTACTACACTCTCCTAATGGCAATTTAACTTCATTAGAATGTCATGAGAGTCCAGAATCTGTTCCCTTTTGTGTTGTTTGTCTTTTCCGCAGGAAAAAAAAGAAAAGAAAGAAAGAAGGAAAAATACGAACTGTAAATGGGAGGGAAAAGAAAGCCAAGCCAAGGCAACAAAACTGTAAAGAAAAGCAAGTAAAACGATAAAAAGCTTCTTTGCTGGTTCTTCTTTTCTTTTCTCTTCTGTTTTTTGGGGGGACTTTATCACATTTTTCTCTGGAAAACTCTTACTCTCTCTCTGTAAACTACATACAACCGCACTAATGGGTATTAGTTTTCTCTTATTCTACTCTCTTTTGTATTCTTTGGGCTTTAAATCAATTCAGAGTTAAGTTATCGCATTTTATCGGTGAAGTTATCGAATGTAATCGTTGCTAATTGAGTTGGAAAAGAGCTTGTAATGTAAGCTTTTCATTTCAAAGCTGCTTTACGGGTTTTTATTAAACCATTTATTGAATTTAATCATTGCTAATTATGTTTGAAAAGTAGTTATATTGTGAGTTTTTATGGATTAATAACCTAGTTCTTTTAAATTTGATTTCTTTTCAATTTTAATTTTACATGTTTTAAGGAAAGTTATTGGAATTTGTCAAGGAAAATGTATATTTAATTATATTTCGATACATTTAACGATTAACTATATAAATTATCTTTTTCTCATCATTTATTGTCCGCATTTTGTATAGTTCAGGTTCTTTTTTTACAATCAATGATTTTATTTTGTTCTCGTTTCGTGTATCGTTTAAATATTTATCGTTTTGTTTTATTTATCGTTCTGTTCTATTTATCTGTTAGTTTGATTTATCGTTTTATTTTGTTAATCATTAAGTTATATTTATCTTTCACTTGTATTTCTCGTTTAGTTTTATTTGTCTTCTAGCTTTTATTTAATGTTATGTTTTATTTATCGTTTAGTTTATTAATCGTTTCGTTTTATTTATCGTTCTGTTTTATTTATCTGTTGTGATTTATCGTTTTATTTTGTTAACCATTTAGTTATATTAATTTTTCATTTTTATTTATCGTTGAGTTTTATTTGTCTTCGAGCTTTTATTTATTGTTATCGTTTTATTTATCGTTTAGTTTATTAATCGTTCCGTTTTATTTATCGTTCTATTTTATTTATCTGTCGTTTCGTTTTATTTTTCTCTTAGTTTTATTTCTTGTTTAGTTTGTTTTATCGTTTAGTTGTAGTTTTCTTTTGGTGTTATTTTTCTTTCAGTTTTATTTATCTTTTAGTTTTATTTGTCTTTCAACTGTTATTTTACCTTTTTGTTTGTTGTATTTATCGTGTTGAATTTATCGTGTTGCATTTATCGTGTTGCATTTATCGTGTTGCATTTATCGTGTTGCATTTATCGTTTTGTTCATTAATCGTTTAGTTTTATTTATCGTTTTTGCTTTTCCCTTCTCTATCTAATATTTGTGTGCAAAAAATGTCAACAGTTTTTGTTTCATTCACAAGGGGGCAAGCACTCACTCACACACACACACACACACACACACACACAACTACATATAAACATCACATTTTTAATCGCTTTTTCGAACGGTCAAGGTTGCAAAATATTTAATGAGTCAAACGCGACGACGCCCGCTATCAGCTGGCAGCACGCTGTCGACGCTGGCAGAGCAGCGGCAGAGTGAGCAGCGCTGCTTTTTGCTTGTTTGCTTTTTTTTTTTTGTTGTATTTGTATTTTTTTGTATTTTGTTTATCGACCCGGCACTTTGCACTCACACATACATATAGGGTTGTGTGTGTGTGTGTGTGTGTCATTGATGTTTTTGTTGTTGTTGTTATGGTTTTGCTTGTCAGTCATTTGTCGATATTATAGTATGGCCCTCTCCCTTTTTTATTATTATTTTTTTGTTGCCTTGTCTATATTATATTTTTCCGCCAACTTTTCTGATTTTTCCATTCCGTCGTTTCTACTTTGCGTGTGTTTTTTTTTTCGTGTGCCATTTTTAACCCATGATTGCGCTTTGACTAAAGGGAAATGCTATTTATAGAGCTCAAATTGTATTAAATTGTAATAAACCTTAAGTGTATTTATGAAATCTATATATATTTAATAATGATTTTGTTTTATTTTTCGATTATTTTATTTATTTATCGGTTTATATATCGAATATATAAAATCTGTCACATTTATAGTTCATTTAAAAATTAATTTACTTCATTTTTCGATTATTTAATTTATTTATCGGTATATATATCGAATTTAATAGAGAAAATTGGATTTGGAACATGGTGGTATAATGTGTTCATAGATTTTTATTATTTTTTTATTTATTTTATTTTTATTTTTATTTTTTATTATTTATTTTGTTATTTATTTAGTTGCAAACATTTTCACAATAAAATTATTACCGATTAGTGCAGCTTTTTGAATTTAATCGATAGAAACTAAGTTTAAAATTCTTGAAAACATAAATAAAATACTTTTTGATGTGGTTTTTAATAAAGTATTATTTGAATAGAAATTAGAGTAAAGAAAATAAAATATTTTAATACACTTTTTCGGGTCAGAAGC
Organism: Drosophila serrata; assembly: GCF_035046125.1. Lineage (NCBI taxonomy): Eukaryota > Metazoa > Arthropoda > Insecta > Diptera > Drosophilidae > Drosophila > Drosophila serrata. Next base: position 562,703 of record NW_028257174.1, on the reverse strand, counting down.
TTAAAACTAAGTGAAATAGTCATTTTCGACCCTATAAATCAGATATATTCTTGATCAGCATTAACAGCCCACTCAATCTAGCTATATCAGGGAGGTTTTTTAAATTTTTTTTTCATAATTTTATATTATTATTATTATTTTTTTTTAATTTGATAAAAATTCGATTTCTTTTTTCAATTTTAAATAAATTATGCAGATTTATAAAGCTAATAAAAAATAGCATAAGACATTTTCCGTTTCAAAATGAATCCATTTTTGGCTTAGTTATGCGTTTCTAAAAATTTGATTTATTGAAAATATTGCCATATAGAAATATATAGATCCATACTAAAAATACGAATATTTTAACCTTGGTTATGATAAATTTCCAATACGATCCTATATTTCAATAGCTAACTGCAAGAGTATATAAGCTTCGGCTTCCCCAAGTTAAGTTTCCTTTCTTATTTGTTAATACTTTGCTTCCAAATCCATCTAAAGCTTCAGTTTATTGAACAACAACACCAACAAGCTCCAATTAAAAATGATTACTGCTTTTGATATTGATAATTACACACCATGCGTTATTTTAATTTACAAAAAAAAAAAAAGAACAAGAAGAATGTTTACATTTATATAAGGGCCTAAGAAAATACAAGATACAAATACTGGTACTCTGTTTCAGTTAAGTTTATTTACTTATGCACATTCGATACTGTGGGGGGAGCAAATAAATAATGGAAAAGTCATAGCCAAGGCAGAGATACAAATGTATCTGCATTAGGTATCTGTATCTGCTAGTCTTTGTGTGTATCTGGTAGCTTGAGGAGGAGGGAGGCCTTTTGTTATCGAATATGCAGCTATAAAAATAAACAAAGAAACGCCATCCCATCGACTTTAAAATTCATTCAAAGAAACAAAAAAGTTTTCGCCCATTTTCAGTTGTTAGTTTTTCTCTCTTTTTGTATTTCTGTGTTCTGTTTTTTTTTTTTTTTGTGTTTCTCTTAGCCGCCAACTATTTCGTTAGTTTGTAACTTTTAGCGAAAAGTTTTGGATTTCTATTTTGAATATTTCAAGAAGTGGGCGGAATGGTTGAAGTTTTTCTTTTTGCTGCAGAAGTTTTTGGGCGAATTTGGGGGAAGGAATTGGAAGAAGGTTGATTGGGAATTGGGGTTTGAGAACTGTATTTATTTTTTGGGGGGAATTGTAAATCAATTTGAACTTCGCCTTGATGGAAAGTTTTTCGATCGATTAATTTTACTCTACCAAAAAGTACTTTTTAAATTTATTTCCCATATGCTTTTTAGCAATTGACTTGCGGGGATAATCTTTTAAGCCCGCGACCTTAAAAATGATTTTCCTTAAACCAATCACATTTCTATATATCAAATTACACAATATACTTTAACAGTGAACATAATTTGTTATAACATTCGATTGCAAAAGACTTTCAATCAAGTTTTTCGAAAGGAAAATGAACACGAGCCTATTAATTATTTAGAGCGCACAATAAACTACTTTGTGTTTAATTTGCTCTTTAAATCATTAATTAATTTACTGGGGAGCGTCAAATGTTTTGAAGTCTGTTTTTATTTGTCTTTTACAACTTCAAATTCAACAAATATTTATTGGTAAATATTCTACAATATTTACAGAGCATATAAATACCTTCTTCTTATTTGGTTTTGGAATTTTGATAGGATATATGATTGCTTAGCTTCTCTTACATCTTTCGATTATTTATTAAAATTATCAATAGCTGTTTTATAATATATCTGAAACTGTTTTAACTTGCTTTAATTGGTAATTAAGCAAGGCATTGGAAATATTCCATATAAGATTCTTTGATAACTTATCGAAATATTCAAATAGAGCTTAGTTATTTATCGATGCTTTTCTCCTACTATCTCCAAAACCATTTTTATCGAAATTATCGATAGGTTTTTATCATTATATCGAAGCTCTTTGTACTTGGCATTGGCATATGGGTAATATATATAAATAAATCCAACTTATGACCTATCCCAATAATAAATCGCATTGGGGAAGTGCAGTTTGCAGACGCGACCCGCCAGGGGGCGCCAACCGAAACGAGAGGAAAAGGCAAAAAACGCAAAAAAAAAAAAAAGAAAACCTACACACACACAGATAAAAAAATGCCAATAAAATGCACATACGTAATGAAATATAATTAAAGAAAACGGAAAAAAGCAGGCAAACACGACAAAAATAAAATAAAGCGAGGGAAAAGCCAAGTATAATTAACAATTGACGCGGTCGCTGTCGCTGCCGCAGTCACAGTCGCCGTCAGCGTCGCTGTCGACGTCCAGACAATGTCTATTTTTGCACAGAGCGCAATAACAAAAACAATGCAAAAAGTGCAGCGGCCCCAAAAGGAAAATAAAAAACACAATAAAACAGAGAGAAGGAGAATGAGAGAATAAGAGAAATAGAGACGACGAGAAGTGGCATAAAGACGAGGAGATGGGGGGGGGGATGGGAAAACATCGGAAAAGCGGAGGAAAAGCACTCATTATGAAATCACCTTCAACTATAGTTTTGCACTGCAACGACCCCAAGATGGACAGAGATAGCAAGATAGTGAGACAGCGAGCAGACAGCAAAAGATAGAGAGACGAAGATACAAAGATACAGAGACAGAGAGACGAAGATACAAAGAGAAGATAGAAAGATACAGAGACAGGGAGAAGAAGATACAAAGATACAGAGACAGAAAGAAGAAGATACAAAGATACAGAGACAGAGAGACGAAGATACAAAGATACAGAGACAGAGAGGCGCAGATACAGAGACTTTAGTACGAAGATACAAAGATACAGAGGCGAAGATACAAAATAAACAGAGATATTGAGACGAAGATACAAAGAGGCAGAGAACATTAAAAATAATGAAAAGAGCAGATTTATAAAAGAAAAGGATAGAAAAACAATGGGAATAAAAACAAATAGTATTTCCCCAAAATATTTCCTATAAAAACTTTAGGAATTCCCCAAGTAATCTAAAAATAACATATATAATTAGCTAAAGAAATTTCTTAGTACAATATGAGTCAATTAAAGACATTTAAAAGCTAAATGTATATATTTAAAATATATATATTCGTGTAACAAGATAATGACGACTTTTAAATTACTTAGTCTACTTAGATATCCTTCTTAGGGGGCTTCTCACCTTGAATTTTGATGCCAAACCATGTTTTAAAAATAAAATAATTTAATTGTAAGCTTAATAAGGCTTTTATAGCATTCGTAGTAAAAGAATTTATTAATAATGATGGATATATATTTATATATATTATAATATATAGTAATATAATAGTTATTACATCTGTATTAATATTATATTTGTATCTGTTGAACTTTTCGATACGGTATCTGCAATCTTTTCTGTGCTCTCTTAGCTCTTTTCTCTTGCAACTTCTTCGATTTATAGGGGTATATATAATATCATATATATATTTTCCATATTACTATACCTTTACCACAGTTAATCGGAAAGACAAAAAGTCAAAGACGAAAGAACTATAAGCCTCGGGGGTCAAAACCCACAACATTTGTTCACATTCCCAAGCGTATTGGAAACTTTTCCGGCTTCTCATTCCCTTATTCGTTTTTGATGATGATGATTGCCTATTGAATTTTTGATAAGCTTTACTGGCATTTCCCACTCCCCTCCCCCCCTCCGCTCCACCCCTGTATCAAAATTCTATTTTTATTGACTTCGATCGGAATTCTGGAATCAATAGTCAGCAGTTATCATATTGCGTACTTGCTGGATTATAGTTGCGGTTATTTATCGTATTTCCCAGACTGAAATGAGAGCTTGTTGTATACAAAAAAAAAAAAAAAATTTCAATAAGCAAAGAAAAGTTATAAATATTGTTATCAACAAGAAAAATAGAGTCCAGAAATGTGATTATATTTGTATATTTAGTACTTGTAATTGTTAATATCAAATGATAACTAAGACTGCTCTAATTTTAGCTCAATTTTGAAGCTCTCTATCATAATTGCCACCTGTCTTTGACTCAGCTTTATGACCTCCTTTTTTTATTTTGTTTTTCTTTTCTTTTTTTTAAGCCCTGTCTCCACTCTTACCTTATCTTATCTATCATATATTTTCTACCTCCATTGATCATTGATACTTTAATACTTGTTGTTACCTCGTTACCATTCTCTTCCGCGTTTAGTTTTCTTCGATCGTTGGATCCCGTCAATCGATTTGTGATAACGTTCACGACATATTGATAACGACAATAATCTCGGTTTCACCAATGTCACGTTCCTGTTTCGAACACACACACACACATTATAATCTTTAGATTATTAAATGGCGATAAGGTTTATGACTTTTATTGTGCATTATTATTTATTTAACACGGCATTTCGTTGTACGTTTGTTCTGCTTTCCGATTAGATTAGAAACAGCCGCCACAAATAATAATAATAATAATAATAATAATATATAAAGTATAATAATAATTAAGAGGAAAAGCAACAAAAACCGATTAATTCATGGCCCCGTTTTTGGCGCGCATTTTTTTTAGTTCCATTTGCAATTGTTGCTGTTTTTTTTTTATTGTTTTTTGTTGTTGAGTTCGTCAGAGTGGAAAAGATAGAGAGAGCGGCTTATTTATTGTGTGGTGATGCATGGCAACGTTTTTTTCTAGTTTTTTTTTTGTACAACCCAGATTAGATAGGACAATTTTGTAGCTTTTTCCCTCGTTTCCGTTAAATAAAAAAAAATCTCACACATATTTATACACACTGTGGGAAAAACACTCAATCAATGAATGAAATATGAGAAGGGAAAAATATATATTGTATAGATTTTGATATTGAATAAATCACATGAAGGTTTATAAAGTGCAGGGAATTTAATATAAAATAAAGATGAAGGAATTCGAATTGTTAGGCAAAACTTAAGTTAAAACTTTACATATATTTTTGTTTAAATAACCTAAACAATTAACTAAAAAATTAAAAGAATATTAATGAAATGATAATGAAAATATAGATTTAAAACGTAAATAAAGATAAACCTAAAGGTAACCGGAACTTAACCATTGGTTATTTATTATGATCTTTTAAAAACTATATAAAAACCAAATGGTTATAATACACAATCTATATTTTAATATTTTAAATATAATTTGAATAGTTTTTAATACTTAAAAACAAATAAAACGTACTTCGGAAAGCCGAATTGCTTTTAGTTTGCAACTGAATTATAGGATTTAATCAGAAATCGATCGTAAGCTTTCTTTGAATCAATATTTATCGATATTTTCATATGACAATTTTTATTGAAAAATCAGATATTAAAAAACTCATAACTAAGCCAAAAATGTTTTAATTTCAATTTGGAAAGCAGTTCAATACTACTTTTTTTAAGGTTAACAAATCTGCATACTCAATAAAAAACGTAATAAAATTAAAAATTATTTTAAAATTTTAATGATCTTTTTTTTGTGAAAAAAATATTGAAAATATTTGAACATTTTTTTTCTCCAGAAAATAGCTAGAAAGATTTGTTTTTTTGTGCTGATCAAGAATATATATGATTTAAAGGGTCAGAAATGAATTCTTCACTTTCTTTTAAGCTTCTGACTGAAGGTGCAATACCATTTTTTAATCGATATTTATTAATATTTTTATATTAACATTTTTGTCAAGAAATTAAAGTTTAAAAATCTCATAACTGAGCCAAAAATCCATTAATTTTAATTCGGAAAGCTGTCCTATATTAGTTTTTACACTGATTACAAATCTGCATACTTAATAAAAAATTTTAAAAAATTCATAATTTTATACTTTTTTTGACAATTTTTACCCCTTAGAAAATGTTGAAAAAATTCGAAAATTTATTTCTCTGCCAAACATAGCTAGATCGATTCGTCTGTTAATGCTGATCAAGAATATATATGATTTATAGGGTCGGAAATGACTCCTTCACTTAGTTTTCAGCTTCTGACTGCATGATAATACCCTAAATGGTATAAAAATGCAATATATTTCGATATTTTACGATATGTGTGTCCATTTACAACTCTATACTGTTTCACACACATTCCGTATTACGTATAGAATTGGATTTTGTGTGTGTGTGTGCTTATTTTGATGGGATTTTTGTATCAATTGTTTATGAGAAACCTTTGCAGTCCAGGGCAGAGTTGAATTTCATGCGAACAACGCTGACTGGTTGGCCATAAATCGCACCTAATCTCCTACTTCAACCCTTTCCCTCTATATATATATGTATATATTTGTATATATATATTCCTATATCTATATTTAGTGAGTTATAGTGTTGTTTTTTTGTGTTGGCAAAAGTTCAATGTACAGCTATGAAAATAAGTAGTGAAGAGAGGTGGGGAGTGGGGATGGATGATGATCGTATGTCCGTCTGTCCGTTCGCCTGTCCGTTCGCCTGTCCGTTCGTCTTCATCCGGATTCTTTGTATCTTTTGTATGGACAGGAAATTGCTTTCGCAACTTGATGTGAAAATTTGCAAGTTGGTGGCAATGTTGCTTAGTACTAGGTATAGTATTATTTACACGTTTAACCAGTTTTGCTTTTTTTTTTTGTACTAAATGATATTCAACAATGTATGATCTTGGGTTTTAAGTAAAGATTTACCTTCAAAAGAGAGCTAAAATTATAGTAAAAAGCTTATTTTCCAAGACATTCTTTAAATTTACTTCATTGTTATTTCCCATTTTTTGTTATTATCAAAAGATACTCTTTGAATTTCGCTGAGATCTTGTAATTGGAGTAAATTTGTGTGCTTTAGAATTTTTCTGCAAGCTTCTGACTTTGCTTATGAAATTGAATACTAATTGCATATCGCTGAAATAATAATAATAATAAAAATAAACATTATAACATGCAACTGAAACTGGAAGAACAAAGAGCCAGGGGCAAAATTTGCTGACTGACTTCTAGTGTAAAATGACAAAGAACTCTATGGCAAAACAGCTGTAAAAACAGCTGGAATGCAAAATAGCCATGAAAATAAAAATAGAAAGAAACAATAAAAATTAAACAATTGAAAGGGTACAAAAAGGGAAAAACAATTTGACTAGATTGCTGTTTTTCTATTATTTATTTCTTGCCAAAAGTGTACATATAAATCTGCAAATTAGTAACAATTTATTTGTAACAATTTATTTATTATTTAATTCGTTATTTCAATTCAAAAGTTTTGCTAGATTTTATATATACTTTCCCAGGTATTAAAATTTAAATAAGAAGCTTAAAACAAAGTCAAGGAGTCATTTCCGACCCTATAAATCATATATATTCTTGATCAGCATCAACAGGCGAATCTTTCTAGCGATTTTCTGAAAAAAATTTTTTTTTTTCAAAATTTTTTTTATTTTTTTTGTTAAATAAAAGGGGTTTCAAAAATTGGAAAATTTTGAAATTAATTAAGAATTTAAATTGAGTATGCAGATTTATAAAACTACTAAAAACTAATATATAACGGCTTTCCGAATAAAAATTGATGAAATTTTGACTTAGTTATGAGTTTTTTAAATTTTTATATGTCAAAAAAAATTTTAAAAAAATATCTATTTAAAGAATATTGTAATTATGGCTTAATTTAATTACAAACTGCAAGAGCATATCAATTTCTTTAAATCCGAAATTAGTTTCCTTACTTGTTTATAAATATTTTGATAATAGTAATAATAATATTCATTTGATGGTTAAAAAATAATGAAAAACCCGAAAATAAATTATATAAAGTATATTCTTTATTGGCAAAACGATTTCGTCATGTCTGTCCGTTTTTATTTCTATAAATACCTTTAATAATTTTGTAATAAATAAATACTTTCCATAAATAATAATACCTAAACAAATCTCAGAGTTTGTAAAAGCTAAAGTCCCTTGTTTTCAATGTAAATATTTATTATTACTTGAATATTTTCTATAACTCACTCAAGTATACCCTTTATTGGGTCACTTTAGGCATTAAGTAATATTAAAATATTTATATACATCAACGTGTGTTGTGATAACTCTTGACAATTATTTATAATTTTCACGATATCGTACTTTGCTTGTAGATGATTTAGATAACAGAGAGCCCTCAGATATCGCGTGTATATAATATATAGTTATATAGAGTGTAAAGAGAAGGAGTGCCTATTATCACAGCGGAAGAAAAAGGGCAATGTACGCAATAATACTAATAATAATAATACTAATCTAAATGAATGAATGGTCTCCCATATGAGTGTCATGAGTCATGAGTCATTTGTGATTTTTCCACACACTTAACAACCCGTTTTCTGTGCTATTTCTCTCTTTGTTTTGTGGTCTTTTGTCTTTATTGTATTATATTTATAATCTAGTGTGTGTAGCAGGTGTGACAGGTGTGTGTGTTGTATTAGCGGGAAAGTCCAAACTGTAGTAGAGATGATAACTCATCGATGGCTAATGTTAAACTACAAACTAAATGAGCTAAAATGCAAATTTGCAAATTCGAACTCATTAATATTCAAGTGTCTCCTGGGTATCCATACCCCATCGCTCTGAGTGTTGTGAGTGTTTCAAGTGATAGATCGATTGATACATGGCAACTGTCTTATAGTAAATATATAACCTATATATTACATACTTATATACTTGTATATATATAAATATATGTGCAGACAGGTTTCTCGACATTGATGATAACATCCTGACAACGTTTACTTGGTTTATTGCTTCGATTTGCTCCATTTAATCGATTAACTCGATTCCGTTGATCGAACAAAGTGATTTGGTGATTAGGAAATGAATCATCATTTCGATTTGCAAAATACATTTACTACTAAGCTATTAAGCCTTTCAAGTGTCCACTAATAGATAATTTATTTAATTTATATTGCTCATTACGTATACGTAATTGCAATTTCATTTTATTTTGATTAATTAATTGATAATTGAACTAATAATATTGCTAGTATATATTTGTTGTTTAATTTGATGATTCTCCTGTAAAGTTGAACAAGTAAGAAAGTTAGTTTGTGGGATCCGAAATAGCTATACCCTTGCGTAGAAAATTAATCATAACTAGGCCAAAAAAGCCTTTAATTCAATTAATTCCATTTTTTAAAGGTTAACAAATCTCTATATAGAGTTTTAAAATTTAAAAAATTCAATTATTTCGTCAAATTTTAAAAATTTAAACGATGTAACCGCTTATAAAATGTTGAAAAAATTTCCAAAATTTATTTTTCTTTCCAAGATAGCTAGATCGATTCGGTTGTGGATGCTGATCAAGAATATATATGATTTATAGCGTCGGAAATGATTCCTTCACTTAGTTTTAGGCTCCTGACTAAGAATATACTATCCGGGAAAGGGTACATAATAAAATATGTAGATTATATATAAAGATAAAGACTAATTAAATATAAAAGAAAATCATTATACATTCTAAAGTATCTCAATCTTAACTGAATTTGTAGCTTGAATTTGTAAAGTATCTTTTGTATCGGAGAACTTTCAGTTTGTCAATGGAATACCCATTAATAAGATTTAAATTAAAAAAAAAAACAAACCAAAATAGATACACATTTTATTTAGTATCCATTTCCCCTTTAAAGAATCCTTTAATAATTTATAATGCCAGAGAGTTGTCCCCTTGCATCTGTAAGTTCTCTTTAGTTGATTATTTTAGCCGGTATTAAAGTCACAAAAGTTGCCATTTTCCGGCTCGAAAAAACAGCTGATCCATCTCCCTCTTACCTGTCTCTCTCTACCCCTCATTCTCTTTCTCTTTCCCTCTCTCTTTGTTGCCATCTCGCTCTCTGTGTGTGTGGCTTTTCTTGTCTCGAGCACAAATTAAATTTCCAACGAATTTAATGGCACACAGACAGACAAGGAGGAGGAGGAAAAGGAGGTGAAGGAGAAGAAGAAGATGAAGAAGGAGTGGAATGGGGGAGGTGGTGAAGGACGCTCAATGCTTTGTGGGGGGGTTGTGTGTGATACGTGGAAGAGAGACACAAATAGCAAAGGACGTTGTAAAGTTGGACGCCATCTCGCTCTCGCATTAGCGAAAAGTTTTTAGCGCCTAAAAGCAGGCAAGCACAAAAGTGCAAAACAAGAGCTGGAGAAAAAGAGATAGAGAGACAGAGTGAAAGAGAGACAGAGAGAGCTGGGAAAAATGCAGAAAATGAGCGTGGAGGAGGAAAACTGCAAAATTCAGTGGGTAAAATGGGAGTAACAAAATAATAAAATAAAAAGAAAAAGGAAAAGGAAACCAAAGGAAAACCAAAAAGAAAAATGGGCGGTTTAAAAAGAAGAAAGCAAAAAAATAACAGGAGCCACCCAATTATCCTTCTTTATTTCTTTGTTTTCTCTTTCCGCTCCTTCCCCTTTATTTATTTGGTTTTTTAATTTCTTCTAGGTGTTTGGGGGAAAATTCATAACAAGGCTGTCATCGGGGCCCCAACAAAAATCGATAATATAAAAAGTTTTAGTATTGTTTTCTTTTTTATTTATATTAATATTTGTTTCTTTTATTATTTTTTGTTTGTATTTTTATAATTTAACAAGAGACAGTGAGATAAATTTTACTCAGTTACTATAACAAAGTAAAACTAAAACATTCATTGAAATAATGTAAATATATTTTTAATATAATTTATTTCCAAGAAGTATTCCTCTTAAGCATTTTAAGTTTTCAGTAATTCCTATTTGCTTTATTTTCGTGTTATTTTATTTATGAATTTTAGGTTCCTAATTTTAACGTATTTAGAGATTTCAATTCTCCCAAAAAGTATGCTATGATATAATGAATCTTTTAAAAGGAGTACAATTTAAAGCATTTTAGCATTTATTTTTTGATTTTGTTTATGCTTTGCTCTCTTTTGATTCCCCTTTTATTCATAGAAGAATTTAGCTTTTCTTTCATTTTCCTTTTTTTTGCATTCTTGCTTTTGCCTGTGTTGGCTTTTCTGTTAGTTTTTCTTTTATTTTTGCTGTGTTCTAGATATGTATGATGTACATATGGATGTACATATATAGTTGATATAGTATTATATATATATATATAACGATATATATATATAGTTGATATAGTATTATATATATATATATAACGATATATAATCTAATATATAAAATTCTCGTGTCACAGTTTTCGTGCCCTTACTCCTCCGAAACGGCTTGACCGATTTTGATGAAATTTTTTGTGCTTATCCGGTATCTATGAGAATAGGCCAACATCTATTTTTCATCCCCCTAAATGTTAGGGGTAGTCCACCCTTAGCGTTTCCAAGTGACCCTACTGCTGCGCCATCTACAGGCAGCCAGCTGAATCAAAGCATTTCCTGTCAAACATTCAAAACATATTGAAAGAAGAAACTTGAAAAGTTCTGAACCGTTTATGCCCAAATTTTTAGAGAACATGCGTTGAGGTTCCAGCTCGGTTATTGACTACTTTTGATGTTGATAGCTTATCTGCGGCTGCGAATATATCAATTTTTTTAGCGTTTCCCCGTGCCCCTACTACTGCGCCCTCTACAAGCAAATCAAAGCATTTCCTGTCAAACATTAAAAACATATTGAAAGAAGAAATTGGAGATACAAATTTTATTTTTTGTTCAGGTTCAGTAAGAAACGAAGTCATGCCACCAAAAAAGTCGAGATTGGGTCGTTGTATTCGCAATACAGAAGCAAAAAGACGTAAGATTACGAATATGACTGACGAAGAACGGGCCTCCTTCCGAGAGACTGAGCGGCAGAGAGCAATGCAAATGCACATAGAGGAATCAGCAGAAAGACGAGCAGATAGGCTTGAGAGAAAACGATTGAGAGTTAGGCAGTCGCGTTCTGCAGCAATCGATTTGATTCACTCTCAAAATAATGATCGCGACAGGGCAAGGGTAACTGAAGCGCGTTTACAGCTTGCAGCAGATCAAACCCTGCATTACAGTTCTGAACCGTTTATGCCCAAATTTTTAGAGAACATGCGTTGAGGTTCCAGCTCGGTTATTGACTACTTTTGATGTTGATAGCTTATCTGCGGCTGCGAATATATATATTTTTTTAGCGTTTCCCCGTGCCCCTACTACTGCGCCCTCTACAAGCAAATCAAAGCATTTCCTGTCAAACATTAAAAACATATTGAAAGAAGAAATTGGAGATACAAATTTTATTTTTTGTTCAGGTTCAGTAAGAAACGAAGTCATGCCACCAAAAAAGTCGAGATTGGGTCGTTGTATTCGCAATACAGAAGCAAAAAGACGTAAGATTACGAATATGACTGACGAAGAACGGGCCTCCTTCCGAGAGACTGAGCGGCAGAGAGCAATGCAAATGCACATAGAGGAATCAGCAGAAAGACGAGCAGATAGGCTTGAGAGAAAACGATTGAGAGTTAGGCAGTCGCGTTCTGCAGCAATCGATTTGATTCACTCTCAAAATAATAATCGCGACAGGGCAAGGGTAACTGAAGCGCGTTTACAGCTTGCAGCAGATCAAACCCTGCAATACAGTTCTGAACCGTTTATGCCCAAATTTTTAGAGAACATGCGTTGAGGTTCCAGCTCGGTTATTGACTACTTTTGATGTTGATAGCTTATCTGCGGCTGCGAATATATCTATTTTTTTAGCGTTTCCCCGTGCCCCTACTACTGCGCCCTCTACAAGCAAATCAAAGCATTTCCTGTCAAACATTAAAAACATATTGAAAGAAGAAATTGGAGATACAAATTTTATTTTTTGTTCAGGTTCAGTAAGAAACTAAGTCATGCCACCAAAAAAGTCAAGATTGGGTCGTTGTATTCGCAATACAGAAGCAAAAAGACGTAAGATTACGAATATGACTGACGAAGAACGGGCCTCCTTCCGAGAGACTGAGCGGCAGAGAGCAATGCAAATGCACATAGAGGAATCAGCAGAAAGACGAGCAGATAGGCTTGAGAGAAAACGATTGAGAGTTAGGCAGTCGCGTTCTGCAGCAATCGATTTGATTCACTCTCAAAATAATGATCGCGACAGGGCAAGGGTAACTGAAGCGAGTTTACAGCTTGCAGCAGATCAAACCCTGCAATACAATCGTCTTGCATTCAGATATAATCCAACTGTTGATTATAGCTCGAATCGCAATGTCGTTATTGGCCAGATGCATCAGGTCTGCATATACTGTCAGGCTCTCAAATTCAAAAACGAACCAAAAGGATTGTGTTGCGCTTCCGGGAAAGTGAAATTGCCTCAACTTGAAGCACCACCAGAGCCTCTGCACTCTCTATTCGCTGGATCTACTGCTGAATCGAAGCATTTCCTGTCGAACATTAGGAAATACAACTCTTGCTTTCAAATGACGTCATTTGGTGCGGAAATTATAACTGCGCAATTCATGCCAACTTTTAAAATCAAAGGACAAATCTATCATAAAGCCGGTTCCCTGCTTCCGTTCCAAGACAGCGAACACAAATTTCTTCAAATGTACTTCATTGGTGATGATGGAGATGAAGTAGATGCACGTTATGGAATCAATAAATCGCTGAAGAGGCCAATTATTTCGCAGCTACAGAATCTTTTTCACGAACGGAACAATTTGGTGCGTTTATTCAAAACAGCAATCGATATGATGCCTTCGGATACCCATAAAATTGTCATTCATGCAGACAAAACGCCTGCTGGAGAACATATCAGGAGATATAATGCTCCAACTATAGACGAAGTGGCAATTGTCATAGTCGGGGATCAGTTTCAACCTCGAGATATTGTTCTCCATCGACGAAACGATCGATTGGTAAACGTCGCAGAAACTCACCGTTGTTACGATGCTTTGCAGTATCCACTAATCTTCTGGGATGGTGCCGATGGATACCATTTCAATGTGACTTATTTCTTATGCGTTCAACCACAATATGCCACAGAGAAACGTGGCAGTCCATTTGGAGAATGGTCAACGTGTCTATTTCACAGAAAAAAATGTGCAAGAAAGAGTCCTGAATCGGCCAGCGACAACTCTGACTGCCTTCTTCACCTTATGCCAGGAAGATGATTTTGCCAGAACCTTGATGTATTCAGAAGTGCCCTCTTATCGATGAGGCAGTACGAAGTCTGCCGGGTCAGCTAGTATATATATATATATATATATATATATAACGATATATAATATATATATATATATGTGTGTGTGTGTGACACAGACACAAGGCGTGGCTGAAGAAGAAGAGGAGAGGCAGAAGGCAAAAGCAGAAGCCGGAGAAGGGGCAGAAAGATGATGATGATGATGATAAAGCGGGCGGGAAAAGTGGGTGGCAAATGGATGCTGTTTGCCATGAGTGTGTGTCGTATATAGAAGTACATATGTGTGTGTGTGTGAGTGTGTTGTATGTGCATAACTTACTGCGCACATAACGGTACATGTGTGCTCTCTCTCTCTCTCTCGCTCTTGCTCCAGGTCTTTCTCTCTTGCTCTCTGGCTTTATATATATAAATTTATATATTAATCTGCATTTTCTCCCATCTCTTTCTAACTGCAGCTTGTTTTCAAACGAATTTTCAAGCTGCATATTTGAAATAAGTTTTGTTGCAAACTTTAAGGCCAAAAATAAATGTATTTTGGGGGAGAGGAAAATGCCAAAACGGAAAAGCACTAAGAGAGGATTAAAAAGATAGATTAAGTAAGAAGATACATTAGATGTAGATGATGTATAAGGAAGATGATGAAAATGGTTACAAATAGAAGAATAGAAGATGAACATAATGATAAATGATGTTTAAGGAAAGGGAAATAAATGATATTAAAAATAAAGAAAGACGACTTTAAAATGGAATAATACTTAAAAATTCTTTGAAATCAGAAAAAAAATTATGAAAAATTATATAATGATAGAAAGAGACGATGAAAGGAATATATATTAGTTTAAATATATACTAAAGGATTTTATATAGTTTTTATGGTTAAATTTTAATTAATTTTAATGTATTTAGAGTATAAATACCTGAATTAAATCGTATTACAATGTGTGAATACATTTTCTGACTTGTATCTTTCTCTTTCTCTCATTCCAGGTAAAACATCTACACAAACATGAATCAAAATATATATACTATATATATAAAGACTAATAAATAAGGCAAACAAAGCAAAGCAAAGGAATAAAAGCATGTGAAGGAGACGTTAAATAATGTAATGTATAGTCCAATCTTATATAAAGTTCCAAAAAAATTCACATGGAACAGAAAAATAAGCCTTGATGGTCTAGAGATATATGGGTTAATTTAAAAATTCAATTAAAATTCAATTTTAATATATAACAAGAGAATTATATACTTTAAATAGGAACAGGAAATAAGTACAGGAAATAGAAGCACTTTAAGCCGGGTAATGGGCAAGGTCAAAGGGAAATCTAATATAGGAGAAAAGACGTAATAGAAACGCATGCGAAAAGCTTCAAAGGAAAAGCGGAAAAGTCAAAGTTTACACTCACAAATAAAGCTACTCTCAGAGATACTTAAAGCCAAAGATATTATTATACGTAGTATATTATAATAGTATTATATCATATATATATAAATAATAATCGTCAGAAAAAAAAGAAACAAGAATAACGAAATTAAAAGCAAACAAGCTAAATAAATACAAAAAACAACTCTTATAATAAAGCTCAATGAAAGGTTAGAATATCAAACAAAAAGGCCAAATCATATAGGAAAAAATAAATAATGACGAATGAGTCATTAAAAAGAACAAACAGAAGAAGAAAAATAGACAGAAAGGCATAAATATAAAGCATAAAGAATGCACAGCAAAGTAAAAACTTTAATTTGAACCATAAATTAAAGTTTACATTTAATTAAATACTTTAATGAAACTCAAATAATGCATAAAAAATATAAATAAAAAAGGTTCCACATTAAATACTCAAGAAATAACTAAAAAAATTTATTTCACAATTTTTTCGACAAAATCAAAATTAAAAAAACACATAACTAAGCCAAAAAAGCATTAATTTCAAATCAGAAATCGTTCCCATGTTAGTTTTTAAAAGGTTAACAAATCTGCATACTCTATTTAAAATTTAAAAAAAATTAACATTTTTTGACATTTTGTGAAAATTTTATCGATGGTTCCCCTTGTAAAATTTTGAAAAAATTTTAAAAATGTATTTTTCTTTCTGAGATAGCTAGATTAATTCGCCTGTTGATACTGATCAAGAATATATATGATTTATAGGGTCTGAAATGACTCCTTCACTAAGTTTTTAGCTTCTGACAAATATTATTATACTCGGGAAAGGGTATAAAAAACACTTAGAAGACTAATTAAAAGAATATGTTATTTATTTTTATGTTGAGTACTATAATTTTTAAATCACTTAGAGTTAGCTTCTTTTTAGCATTTTTTTTAATTTTTATGGATGGATCTCTTCATTCATGATTGATGATTTAGGACCATCATTATCTAAGATTTTATTTTCTTCCTACTTTTCTGAACCAAAGGCCTTGAATATGATTTCGGTGTTTTTTTCTCTTATTTCTTTAATTAATATAATTAAAAACTAGAATGGAAGCTAATTTCGGCACGCCGAAGTTTGTATACCCTTGCAGATTAAAATTCGATCACTAGGAAGTAATACAATATAAATTATATATAGTTATCTTAAAAAACAATTAAGTAATGCTTGCTTTCATTTTTTTCAGTTATATATTTTCCTCTATTGTTAATAATATTTATGATATAGTCGTCCGATTTTCATAAAATTTTACACAAAATTCTAGATTAATATATTATAGCAATTTATCAAATTTTATGAAAATCTGTTGAAAACTGGAAAAGTTATAATTTTTTTCTAAAAACCTTCCGATTGTTCCTATGGCAGATATATATATGTATATACTATATAGTCCACCGATTCTCCATACTCCGACTTATATAGTAGTAAAATTACATAGAAGAATAACTCCATAGTTTCATTAAAATAGCGTAAATTCGTTCCAAGACATATCTCGCACATCTGTGCATATGATTCCCAACTTGTTCTAACATCCCCGGAACGAAGTGACTGCTGCCAGCCACGTCTCAGATATGTGTTGTGTTACAAAAGTTGCAAGTCATTGTTTATTAGTGTTCAAAGTTAGTAACTGATCATACATACTTAACGCTTATAGTTAATTACTGATCATAGTTACTTAATGTTCATTAATACTTACTGATAATACTTACTTACTGTTCAGAGTTACTTAATGTTCACAGATACTTATTGTTCAGAGTTACTTAAGGTTCATAGATACTTACTGATCATAGTTACTTACTGGCCATAGTTGTATAAATCGTCCGATCGTTCCTATGGCAGCTATATATATGTATATATATAGTAAACCGATTCGCCATGTTCAGATTTATATACTAGTAAAATTATGTAGAAGAATAACTCCATAGTTTCATTCAAAAAGCTTAAATTTGTTCCGAAACACATCTCGCACATCTGTGCATATGATTCCCAACTAGTTCTAACCTCCCCGGAACGAAGTGACTGCTGCCAGCCACGTCTTAGATATGTGTTGTGTTACAAAAGTTGCAAGTCATTGTTTATTAGTGTTCAAATTAAGTAAGTGATCAAACATACATACTGGTTATACATACTTACTGATCGTTGATACTTACTGGTCATGATACTTAGTGTTCAGAGTTACTTACTGTTCAGAGTTACTTAATGTTCACAGATACTTATTATTCAGAGTTACTTAAGGTTCATAGATACTTACTGATCATAGTTACTTACTGGCCATAGTTGTATAAATCGTCTGATTGTTCCTATGGCAGCTATATATATGTATATATATAGTAAACCGATTCGCCATGCTCCGATTTATATACAAGTTAAATTATATAGACGAATAACTCCATAGTTTCATTGAAATAGCTTGCTCTTTGTTGTAAATCAAATCTCGCGCATCTGTACATATGATTCTCAACTGGTTCTAACCTCCCCGGAACGAAGTGACTGCTGCCGGCCACGTCTCAGATATGTGTTGTGTTACAAAAGTTGGAAGTCATTGTGTTTATTAGTGTTCAAAGTTAGTAACTGATAATACTTACATATTTATTGATCATACAAACATACTTACTGATCATAGATACTTACTGATCATGGGTAATTACTGATCATAGTTACTTAATGTTCATAGATACTTACTGATCATAGTTACTTGCTGTTCAGAGTTACTTAATGCTTTTAATTATTTACTGATCATAGTTAATTTCTGATCATGGATACTTACTGTTGAAAGATACTTACTGATCCTGTTATCCATTTAATGATCCATTTAACAACCGTTTTCCTGGTAGTTATATTATAAAGTATTCCGATTTGAATAAAACTTAAAAACGTAATTCTATAATAATAAAATAAAATTATAATAACAAATTATAGTCGTCCGATCTGGCCCGTTCCTGCAAGGGTATAAAAGAAAAAGATAATAATAATAAATAAAATAAAAAGAATGTGTTCTTAGCGGTTGAAGTTTGGCAACGTTGCCTGGCCATGATAGGCCATCTCTGTCGCACCCAGGTCGCCGTTGGTCTTTAATATTTAATGAATTAATAAACGGAGAGCCTGTGGTTGTGTCGCTACGCCGGCAGAGAACGGTTGCGTCGCCGTTGAAGCCGGCAGAGATGCGTCGCCGCTGCGTCGGGTCAAACGCGTCGCACGTTAATCAGAGAAAATCAAAGAAAATATATGAAAAATCAGGAAAATCAGAGGGGGGAAAACTTTGTATATAAAAACCTCTCAATAATATCTAGAAAACTGGGTTGAGAACTGGCATTCAAATTGGGATTGGTTTTATATGTTAAAATAGGTGTGATTTTGTTTTTTAATTAAATTAAAAATAAATAGAACAATAACTGATTAATGTTAGTTCGGAAATTGTTTATAATTAACAAAGGGAACTCAATCTCAAAGTTAAATTAGCAAAGCCACGTTTTCTTTTCTTATTATATATTAAAATATAAAAGTAATATAAACTAAATCAATTAACATTTTAGTTATTTAATTAAAAATTAAATATTTATTTATGCATAATTTTGGCATATTTATTTTAAAATGTTAAATGCTCTTTACATTTACTAGATTTTGTTTAGTTAATTATTTAATATATTTTGTACATTTATTTTCCGTTTAAATTAATTCAATTTGTCGTTAAATTTGTTATAAATAAAAAATCAATCGGCTTATAAATATTTATTTCCATTTAAAATATAAATATGTATTTGTTAAATATTTTAAAAAGCAAAAGAAAAATGTAATCCCCGAAGTGTGACTAATTTTTGGGCTAGCCATTGTAGTCTCTGTCGCTGCTTCTGCTGTCGTCGACGTCATGCTTTCTGCTTCTGCCGACGATGTTGCGGTTGCAGCTCGCTGGCAACATCAAACGCGCTCACTTGCAACCTGGCAACTTGAACATCGAACGCGCACAGTAGCACATGGCCGCGCGCATCATGAAAACGACAGAGATGGCCAATTAGCTTCAAACCCGGTTCGAACTAGCCCCTAGTCCTCTCTCGCTCGCACCGGTTCGATAACGAACTATTTACCGGCCGGGGTTTTCGGGGTTTGTGTCCCCAATAAAGAAGAATAAAAAATAAAGCAAAAAAAAAAAAGAGAGGAATAATAATAATAATAGAGTCAGTAAATCAACCGTTATTGTAATAATAACACTCGTAGGTGTGTGTATATGCATATATATAGCTCATGTGGCGAATTATGCAGATATATGCGGCGATGTGATCATCCGATTATCTTGGATTATAAAAAAAAATAAAAAAAAAAAATACAAAATAAGCGGTAGAAAAACTGGGTCAAGCCTCAGTTGGTTCCACTTGATGCAGCCTGTTAGAAAATGGAAAATTCGCAGAAAATATAAAGACAGTCTACGATCCTTGATTTTAATAATATATAAATAATAAAGAAAAATCTGCACTGAATCCGATTTCATTAACTTTAAAGCAGGTCAAGGCTCTAATTGCAATAGTTAGGGGAAAATAAAAACATTTATTCAGTTAATATAGCTAAATATACTATTTATTTATGGTTTTTTATATTAAAATTTATACAAAAAATATTTCAAAGAAAAAAAGAGCTTAAATTTTTGATTATATAGCTATAAATCTAAACTAATAATCATTAAAATCAGAAGAATAAGTTTTTTTTCTTATATTTATTTAAAATTGAAAGTAATTAGTGACTTCAGTAGTTACATATAGATGAAAAAATGTTTTTTATAGCAAGGACTGATATAATAATGGGGTTTTAGAAGCGAAATTTAAATATAATTAGGGTCAAGCGTAAATAAAGGATTTTTAAATAGGGTTTCTGAGACTCTTAAATGGGATTATATAAAGAATTTTCTTCAAGTTATATTATATATTTTAGATATTTAAATTAAAAGTTGGGACCCACAGTAAAATATTTTTTAGTTTAATATAAAGTGTAAACTTTTATATTAATATGTTATATTTTATATATTTTTCTTAAATGTAATATAGAGAATATAGTGAAACTTGAGCTATGGGTACCATTCTGATCGGTGTATTTTTATCCGTATATATATCCATGATTTATATAAGATTTTAGCTATTTCTTATTTGAAATCGTTAAAAGAAACTGTCCAAAGGAAGGAAAACAAATATTTACAATTTTACTGCAGTTACTGTTGATTTTCTAGAACAATTTTTGGCCAGCAGTTTTAGTTGATTTCAATTTCCTCACATATTTTCATAGCCTTGTTCCTTAGCTTTCCTTTGCTTGCGAGTCTAAAAACCTCTTCATTTATTTGAACAATATTTTAATAATCTGTTTTTTTTTCTCCTTCCGCCCCCACTGGTCGTACAGGGCTCTGGAGCAGCAGACTCAGTATGCCAAGCACCTGGGCCACCTGCAGCAGCAGCAAGCGCCTCCGACGAGCCAACAGCAGCAGCAGCAGCAGCAGCAGCAGTTTGCAAGCCAGCACCACCACCACCACCAACAGCAGCAGCAGCAGCAGCAGCAACAGCAGCAACAGCAGCAACAGCAGCAGCAGCAGCAGCAACATCAACACCAACAGCAGCAGCAGCAGCAGCAGCAGCGAGCAGGGGCTAGTCCACTGTCACCACCTCGTCCTGGAAACCCTAGCGGCGGCAGTGGAGGAGGCAGTTGCGGCAGCACTGGAAGCGGTGGCAGCAGCAGCAGCAGCGGAGGTAGCAGCACCGGCAGCAATAGTGCATCCGTCAATAATAGTTACCCGCCACCGCCACCGCAGCATCGATACGATCGGGCCTATAGCATTGGCTCGGCGCCCACCTATCGCGAGACTCCGTACACGCGTCTCACGCAGCAGGTGCATCAGGTGGTGCAGCAGGTCGTGCAGCAGCAGCAGCAGCAGCAGCAACAGCAACAACAGGCGCAGCAGCAGCAGCAGCAGATGCCGGGATATCAAAGAGTTTCGGCAGCAACGGCAGCAGTGCTGGCGGGCAAATCGTCCGCTCCTGGCCAGGGTTCCAATTCAAGTCAAGGGAGTGGAAGCGGCGGGAGTCAGGGTGGAGCTGCTCCGCCCGGCGGCGGTGTGGTGCAAGTGTCGCAATCCGGCGGTGTCCTGGTCATGGAGGCAGCGCCCCATTATGCCAGCCAACCAAATAGTAATCCCTCCCAGCAACAGAAGCAGCAGCAGCAGCAGCAGCAACAGGGAGCGGGGCCAGCCTCATCTGCCGGGGATAATTGCAGCCGCATAATGGTCGGTAATCGGGGCATCCTGATACCCCACTCGCAGGCCCTGCAGTATTCCAGCGAGTACCTGACCAATGTCACAGCTGCCGTGGCTGCCGGTGCAGTGATTCAGCGCCAGCCGTTGCAGCTTCCCCCGCAGCAACAGCAGCAGCAGCAGCAACATCCTCCCGAGCCATTCGGCAGTGCTGGTGGCCAGCAGCCGTACAAGAAGCAGCGGCTAAGTGATGCCAATGCCAGCACCATGAATCACCTGCCACCGCCACATCCTCAGCATCAGCAACAGCAGCAACAGCAGCCGCCGTCGCACCAGCAACAACGATCCTCGCCAGCGCAACAGCAGCAGCAGCAGCAGCAGCTAAATAGCAGTCGACAGAGTCACATTGATCTCTGCCGTCAGGTAGGAGGCGGCACGCCCATGGGCATACAGCTCAAGGTGGATACACTGCCTCAACAGCAGCAGCAGCAGCAGCAGAGGGAGTTGCATCACCTGAGGGAGCAGCATCATCAGAGAGAACAGATGCAGCAGCAGCATCACAGGGAGCAGCAGCAGCACCATCAGCGGGAGAGAGAGCGGGAGCAGCACCACCACCAGCAGCAGCAACACCACCACCAGCAGCAACAGCAGCAACATCAGCAACATCAGCAACACCAGCAGCAGCAGCATCAGCAACACCAGCAGCAACAGCAGCAACATGCTGCACAAAGCAGAAACCCGCCACTGTCAGCGGTGAGCAGTAGCTTGGCAGGAGTGGGAACGGTGACTGTGTCCACAACAGGACCAGGAGTGGGATCGAGCAACAGCAGCAGCAGCAGCAGCAGCAGTAGCCATGTGATTGCTGGAGGAAGTGCCAGCACTGAGGCCTACCATCCACAGGTGAGTACATTACATTAGATTCTACAAGAAAATCTTATTAACTTTCACTTTCTTTCTTACCAGGTGGAGGCCATTTCGCCGACGCTGCCCAGCGATAATGCCATCGAGGAGCGTGGTAGGACCAGCGCCAAGGAGGAGCTGCTTATGAAAATCCAAAAAGTTGATAATGATATCAAATCCGCTGAGACAACCATGGAGACGTTGCGTAAAAAGGAAAAGAGCCTTATGGAGGAGGCAGCTTTGGCTAAGCAGCAAAAGGCCGCCAAGGATGTTGTTGCTAATAATAACAATAATAATAATAGCAACAATAATAATAATAACAACAATAACGAACAGGATGAAGTTGTGGAGCTGGCCTGGCGTGGCCAAATGTTAGCGGAGAAGATCTATGCGGCCAATAGAAAGACGGCCCATGACCAACATTCCAAGCTGCTGCAGATTGCAGTAACAACAACAACAACAACGACGACGGGGACAACTTCGACGACGACGACGAATCAGTCTAGCGATGCCATGAGCATAAGACCTTGGTTGCCGCTATATAATCAACCCTTGGATGTGGAGGCCCTAACCGTGCTAATACGTCAACATCAGAGTCAAGTGCGTGCACCTCTCCTGTTGCACATACAAAAACTAAAGGCCGAACGTTGGCTGCACAATCAGGGCCTCGTGGAGAAGTACACCAAGGAGCAGGCCGATTGGCAGCGACGCTGCGAGCGAATGGAGGCGAGTGCCAAGCGGAAGGCACGTGAGGCCAAGAATCGCGAGTTCTTTGAGAAAGTATTCACGGAATTGCGTAAGCAACGTGAGGATAAAGAACGTTTCAATCGTGTCGGTTCGCGGATTAAATCCGAAGCGGATCTCGAAGAGATCATGGATGGACTCCAGGAGCAGGCACTCGAGGATAAGAAGATGCGTTCATATGCCGTCATACCGCCCCTAATGTACGATGGCCGGCAGCGGCGTTGCGCCTATCACAATGAGAATGGACGCATCGAGGATATGATGGCAGAGCATCAACAGCGCAAGGCTCTCAATATGTGGACAGCGGGCGAGAAGGAGACCTTCAAGGAGAAGTATCTGCAGCATCCGAAGAATTTTGGAGCCATTGCAGCCAGTTTGGATCGTAAGTCGCCGCAGGATTGTGTCCGCTACTACTACCTCAGCAAGAAGACGGAGAACTATAAGCAACTGTTGCGTAAATCCCGCCAGCGCACGCGTAGCTCCCGGAATCCGGCCAAGGCGCAGGCCGCACAGCCGCAGTGCATCATTGATTCAATGACCACGGGTGTGATGACGCGCCTGCAACGTGAGCAGCAACAAAAGTCCGGGAATCGCTCATCGGCTGTGGCCGAACGTGAGCGTGCGGAAAGGGCTGCGGAACGGGAACGTGTGGCAGAGAAGGCTGCCGCAGATGCAGCCAAGGCGGCAGAGAGTGCAGCGGAGAAGGCAAGTGCCGCCTCGAAGGCAGTGGAAGCCACGGCGGCTGGCGAAAAGGTGGCCAAACAGGCGGCAGCAGCGGCACAAGCGGCAGCAGCACAAGCAGCAGCGGCACAAGCAGCATCATCATCGGTAGCAACAACAGCAACGTCCACGACGACAACAACGGTGACGACGAGTGCCACAACAGCAGCAGAGAAAGCGGCAGCAGAGGCAGCAGCAGCAGCAGCAACAACAGCAGCGGCCAAGAATGCCTCCAGCGATAAGAATGCCACGACGGCAACAGGAGCGACTACGGTGGCCACAACGGGCATTGCTCCAACCAGCGGCAACACACCTGCAACCACAAATGCAACAGCAGCGGGAGCAGCAACCACACCATCAGAGATCTCAGCGAGCGGCATCGATTCTACTGCCAAGAGTAGCAAAACCGTCGATGACGAGGCAGCAGCAGCAGCAGCAGCTGGAGGAATAACAACCGGAGGAGCAGCAGCCACGGTGGCAGCCACGGCTGGTCATACACCAGCCACTGCAACGGCAGCCAATCCCGCATCCGAGGGCAGTACGGGCACGGCAACGGGTGCCACGGCTTCAGGTGGTGGCAATGTCAAGGGAGCTAGCAAACCAGAGACAGCCACGGAACCAGCGGTGGGAACAGCGGCCAAAGGTGCCGATGCGGGCTCTGAAGGCAGCACAGATCCTCTGGCCAAGACTGCCAGCAAAGAGAATGGTACGTGTGATGAGTTTTCAGATTTACTATAGAAATATAACTAATTATTATACTCCTATTCCTTAGCTACCGGTGTAACCACATCTGCGGCTCCAACGCCGACGCAAGGCGTAACCCTGAATGGCTTCAAGACCGGTTACCAGACGGTGGTCATGGCCAATGTAAAGGCAACGGCGGCAGGAGCAGGCGAAGATTCAGGAGCAGGAGCAGCTGCAACGGGAGCAACAAAGAATGCAACAATGGCAACTGGTGGTGGCAATAGTAACGATAAAATCGTCAAGACAACGCCAACATCGGGCTCGGTTCCAAATTCAACAAGTACACCCGCCGAGAGTGTTGGAACAGGAGCAGGAGCAGGAGGAGGAGCAGCCGGAGTACCCACATTGACCACCGCCACAACGGCGGGCAATTATCTTGGCCAGAAATTGAAGGCGGCCCAAGTGGAGGGACTTGGGGCGGGCAATGATCTGCATTCAGATGTTAGGTGAGAGTTTAAACTATGAATTAGCGATAAATTATGGAGGAATTGATAAAATGAATGATGTGTTACGTTTGGGATATAAATATGAATGATGAAATGATGTATTCATATACTAAATAATAATTTTCGTACACTTTCCGTTAATATTCATATTTTAAAGTTAAATCCGAAATGTTTTTAATACTTTATTACTTTGATATATCAATGTTTAGGGTGCTTTTGATATTGTAATGTTAAATGCTTAGTTTTTGTGATATTTAAAATTTGTATGCATCAAAGTTCACTGTATTATTTTGATAACATCAATATTGTGATGAAAAATTCCATAAATTTCGATATTTAAAATGTTGATATATTAAATTATACAATAATTTCCTTAACATTGGTATCATAACCATAAATGTGATATTTTTCGATACTTTAATAATCAATATAACTATCTTAGTCATATTTTCTTTATGTAAATTGTAATCTAGACTTCTTATTGGACTTTTCCCCTATATACTTACTACAAATATCAATTTTATTAATTATTCCTCTTAATATTTATATCCTTTATAACTAAAACTATAACTAATAATATCTATATTGCCATCTCTCTCGATTTTGCAGTGACTCAAAGCGAAAGCGTTTCGAAATGAATGCCAGCGGTGAACCACAGCAAGTGGGTGGAGCGAGTGCCACCAATAGCCACAATAGCAATAATAATCTGAAGGCCAATGCCAAGGATGTGTCGATGGTCAAGTCATCATCATCTTCATTAACATCCTCTGTCGCTGCATCGGTATCATCTGGATCAGTGGCCTCCTCTGTGGTTACCTCCACGCCGGCATCTTCATCCGGTTCCATTCTACTGATCAGTGCCGCCTCCATAATGTCCACTGCAACTGGTTCAGGATCAACAGGATCAACGGCATCCACTGCTCCGGCGATCTCTATGCCCCTGCTATCGGATGGAAGTGAGATTATTGCATTGGATGGAAAGGGTAAGTGCAAGAACTTCTTTAAATTATATATTTATATTTGTTTTATATATTATTCAAATCATAAGCAACGTTCCTAGATCAGTTTGTGTTGAAAAAGATATGAGGATAGGCTTGAATTTTTAAAAATTGAAAGGGAGAAATCTTTGTTAAAAGGAAAATATTTTTATTTATTGTTTTCTTAACTGGAAAGTGATAAAATCGAAAAGCTTTTCTTGGGCTATCGATTTCTCTTTTTTTCACAATTATTCTAAAAGATAATTATCGAATTGTCTCAATTATATCGCTTAACTATCGATATATTCAGGAAAGTCTACCGATAAATCTTTTGTTATTTCAAATGGAAATGATCAAAAGATGTCTTTGTTTGTTAGTTAATTTATATCAGTTTTTTTTCTTAATTTATATTTTAAATCGAATTTCTCCAGCTTCGATAATAGAATCTTATGGTGTGTATGAGTTAGAGATAGAAGCTGCTAAAACTAATTAGTTTCTAGATAAAATAATATAATATAATTTTGGTTATCATTTTAAAATTTAAACATTATCCCGCTTGTTTTTTTTTTAATAAATTTAAATGTTTTCAAACTTCGTTTATTTTCAAAACAAAATAGAACATGATATATAGGGAGCCTTAAAATTAAAAGCTTTCCAATTGATGATGTCCTTGCTGTCCTAGATTTGAGCTTTCAGCTATCCTAGACAGCTTTTCCCAGCTTTACAAGCTTTTGAGCTTTGTGAAATAAAACTTGAATCTAGAAAATCCTGTTTTAAATCCTGCCTTTCAGCTTTTTCTATAACTTTTTGTTTTACAAAGCTTTCATTGGTTGTTTGTTTTTCAAAAAAAAAAGGAAATGTCATTGTGCGTCCCTTCGGAAGCTAATGAAAAATGCATTTCCCATTGACAATAACTGCAGTCCTTTGGCTTAAACCAAAAACCAAAAAACCCAAGTTACCAGGACTTGCTCCTCCAAGGAAGACACACTCTGTGTCCCTCTTTTTAACTGCGTTTCTTTGCCTTCTGTTTGCGCTGCGTTCACCGCCAGCGTTTTTCGATTAATATTTCATCAAAAAAAGGAAAACCCCCAAAAAGAAAGCAGGAGAAAAGCGGGAGAAAAAGCTATGATGGCCTCAAGTCAGAGTCAAAAAAAAAAAGAAAGAGTTGACAGTAGAGAATATATATATATATATATATATATATCTCGATTTCCAAGTTCCAGTTTTTCGGCCGCTTGTGGCTTGTGTTTGCACCACCGCCACCACCACCCACTTGAGTCAACCCCTCCCCGCCACCCAACTTCACCTTAAATCCACCCACTTGAGGCAGGAAACCACCACCCACTTGGCACTTGCCACATGCCACATGCCACTCCTCCTAGCTTCCCTGCTCAGTGCTCATCATCTTCGGCCTTGTTGTTGGCTGTCATCATCATCTCCCTGGCGAGTTAATTAAACTCAATTAAATTAATTTCCTTTCCTTTTTTTTAACGTCTTTTTTATTATGCAAGTGATTTAATTTAATTATTAAATTGCGGCAAGGATTGTTTACCTTTCGCAGCGTAAAAGCAGAAGCCGAAGCAGAAGCAACGTTGCCTTCTCTTATCCCACCTTTGTCCATTTCCATTTGCATTTCTCCGCATTTCTCCAAAGTTGAAAGTGGGGAAAAAAAGGATAACGATAAATGCGATAAAATTCGATTTGAGTTGTGTCTATCGATAAACATTGATAATAATCATTAATTTGGTCATTTATCATTGATTTTATCTACTGATTAAAGTCGTTTTTAGGGATCGTGATCTGTAGATTAGTGTTTTAAAAATGTCATTAATCGGCTTTATTATTCTCTAACTGCTAAGCTTGATTGTGTTGTAAAATGTTATCGATTCAGTTAGGTTTCTTTAGCTATGGATTTGGAATATATAATTCAAGACTCTTACACTTCGCGTTGTTCAAGGCAATTCATCGATTGATCTTCGATAAATGTCCTTAATCGCCTTCATTTTTCTCTATCGATTAGCATGGATTCAGGAAGAAATTAATCGTTTTCTGTGTGATATTTCGATAATTGTTGATAACATTTATTTATTGCTTAAATATTTGTCTTATGTTTTGTGATTTATTGTTATATTTAATTGATCTTTTGAACCTTAAACGATTTAATATTATGCTGAAATTATTTTAAAACAAAATTCTCTCTTTTATATTAAATATTTGATATCTTCTTGTGATCATTCAATATGCAAATTATTCGCATAAATCTCTTTAAACTGATTGATATTGTATATATTTTTATATAATTTGTTATATATTTAACATTTTATGGACTTGTCTGCTTGAATTTTTATTATAATGGCAATGATTTAACTGCTCTATTAATTTGTTATTGTTAATATTATTATTAATAATGACAATGATTTATCTGCTCTGTTAACTTTTTGTTGTTTACTCACCTGTAACATTTACTTACCTTGTAAATGTTTTACCTTTCTTTCGTTTATTCCTTCACCCTTTTTATACACTTGTTTTCTTTTTCTCTTTTTGTTTATATATATTTGATATATTTATTTAATTGCATTTCTAAAGAGAGCGCACAAAAAAAAAAAAAAAAAACATGGAGACAAACTTGTAGCATTTGTTTATAAATTCGTAGATTTCTTCGATGATTTTTGATTTTTGGAGTGTGTGTGTGTGTGTTGAACCTTAGTTCTGTTGTTGTGGATCCTCTCCAGAAGTATCCATTAGAGTAGGAGCAGGAGCTGGACCAGGAGCAGGAGCAGGAGCAGGAACCTCCCTCTTACTCACATTGCTGCTGCTATTGTTACTGTTGTTGCTGCTGCTGCTGCTGCTGGCATTGCTCGTGTTGCTCGTGTTGCTCGTGTTGCTCGTTGCATTGTTGCTTGCCGCCGCTTCGATTTCATCGGCGTGGCACATCTTTCGATGTTTGTGAACAAAATAGTAACTGGGAAATTTACTGCCGCATGTCTTGCAGGGATAATATTGGACATTCATATCCAAGGGTCGTACCTCGCGACGCAGCAATGCAGCACCCGTTGCACCTGCAACTGATGTTGCAGCAGCAGGAGTCGCTGTGGCTGCCGCTGTTACTAGGGAATCTGCCTCAAGGCTGGCCAAGGTTGTGGGTGGCTCTGCAGCCAATAGCTTCTTTTCGCCACCACTCGTGGTCGTAGTCGTCGTCGTGGTTAAGCTCAAAGGATTAAGATGACGCTTGGCATGCTTTTGATAGCAATATTGCGACTTGAAGGTGTGCTTGCAATAGACACAAACGTAGAGCTCTTGATTGGAGGAACCACCGCTCGTTGAGGCTCCTGCTGAAGAGCCACCATGGGTTGAATGCTTCCTGGAGGAGTTGGAGGTGGCCACCGATTGCACAGCATCCCCACTATTCTCACTCTCCTCCTGCTGCTGCTGCTGCTGCTGCTGCTGATGGCTCAATTGTCTCTGCTGACTGCTGATGGCCCTGGCCATTTGCTGGTGAAATGAATAGCTAACACTCTGCTGACTGCGATGCTGCTCTGAGGAGGATCCTCCTCCAGGTGCTGATGATGTGGCTAGACCTCCTCCAGCCGGATGATTGGTATCCATACCCTCGGGCTTGTGGCCATAGGCTGTATTTAAGATGCGACGAAAGCGTACGGGTCCATCGCAGCTGGCCACATCGATAATGAATTTGGAAACGGATGATGGTGTTGCGGTTGTTGTTCCAGAGGAACCCAATTGCTCCAGCTGGGCAGCCGGGACAGGAGCCTTGGCCACCTGAAGGCCACTGCCACTGGTAGATGTTGCTCCTCCTCCTCCTCCTCCTCCGCCTTTTCTTGATCTTCCCTTTTTGCCCTGACCCTTGTGTGTACTTTCCCTTTTGGATTTTGATAACTTTCCACTGGAAGGAGTTGCCATAATGGAAGTTGGAAGTGCAGGAGTTGTTGCTGCTACTGTTGGTGTTGGCTTGACATCCAGTCTTTCGATATTTAGACTTCCAGCACTACTTCCAGCCAGGGAACTCACCACGGATACATTACAGTCCATATCCACATCGGGTTCCACTTCCTGTTCATGTTCAGGATCCAATTCATTATCTGTCACCGTATTGCTATCGATAAAGACTTCAATGTCCTCCTCCTCATCATTATCCTCTTCGTTATAAGCAGCACGTGGACTGGTGGCAGCCACTTCCATGTTGAGGAAAACCGCTGGAGGTGCAGGTGGAGGAGGAGCATGTGGAGGAGCAGGTGGTGCCTGAGGTGGTGCAGCTACTCCTGCGGGTGTTGCCTGTGGCATGTGTGGCATGAAACCGAAATTTGGCATTGTGGCCTTGCTGGGTATTGGCCGGATAACCTTGGCTCCACTGCTGGGCACAGCAGCTGTTGGACAAAGCTGGCCAGGATTGCCATTAAGATAGCCCTCGGTTTGTGCCCGGGCCAAAAAGGAGCTAAAAAAAAATTAAAAGTAAATTGTGATACGAGGTTCTTGAATATTTTTTTAAATATTTCATAAAGTTCCGCGTGAATTGAAGTGAATTTTTGTATATAAACTCTTGAGAGAGTAAACCTAGGGATCCTTAAGGCTAAGCCAAGGAACCCTGGCCTTTATAACCAAGAAATGTGATTTAAAGATGATGGAATTTTAATGAGATTTGGAAAATCTTGAAGTGTTCTTTTCTTCTTTTGTAACCCAAACCCACCGGCATATCTCCAGGGCCCTTGGCATGTGCAGGACATGAGTGGCCAATAGGACGGCAAATATGTTGTCCACGGTCAGATCCAAATATCCCGTGTACATGTAGGTGAGCAATGGTGCAAATTGATCCGCCGTCACATTGCTCAAATAGAGGAGCAGCTCTCCCGTTGCCGTTCCCGTGGCGCTGGAGGAGTTACCATTTGCCGCCGCTGCCGCTGCCAAGGTGGCCATGGTTGAGGCTTCATCCAAACGAATGGCGGAACGTAAATAGCCACTGTGCATCCCCAGGACGAGGGAATGGGCCACAAAACGTACACTGCTGGGAGCTGGACCCACCTCCAGGATGACATCCGGTGGGGAGCTCATGACCAGCGAGGTGGCATTGCCGGGTAGTCCTACTCCCAATCCCGACGAGCGTGCTATGGCCGGTGTGGTGCTCCCAGTTGTGTTGTTGCTGCTGCTGCTGTTGTTGCTGCTGCTGCTGCTGCTGCCCGTCAGCCAATTGGTGAACATTGCACGTGCACAGCCAATAACAAATAACAAACAACAAACAATTAAAAAAAAATAGGAGCGAACGCGCGAAAGGATGCGTCAAAAGGATGCGAATGCGAATGCGACGAGTGGCGGGTTAGGACACGTGACCAGGGCGAAATCGACTGGCGAACTGATGGCCCACGGCCCTGTGTCTCTGGTATTTATACTCCAAAAAAGGCAGCAGTCGCAGCAGCAGCAGCAGCAGTCGTCGTTGTCGTTGTAGCTGTCCTTCGTCCTGTGTCCTTCGGCCTTCGGGATTCGTGAATTCGAGGATTCGTTTGGCTGTCGGTTGCCAGTCATATTATTCTTACATTTCTTCTTGTTAATTGTTTATTATGGGAATCTCTATAAAAGGAGATAATTTAGTCAAAAGATTTTAATTGATGAGATGCTAAAAATAATTATTAATTGAAGTTTTAAGAGATATATAGTAGTTTTATTTGTAATTACTAAGAAAGAAATTATTTTATTAGGAATTCTCATGCTACACATTTTCTCGAAGAGAAATATATATATTTTTTATGATTATTTCTAATATTTTAATATTTGTTATTAATGTATTTTCGTTATATAAATTCAATAATATTTTTAATAATTATTATTTATTTATATTCCGTATATAATGGCATCATTCGATTTTTTAATGCGTTAAATACGATATTTTCGATATATTTTATTTAAGGCTTTTTACTTAACATTTCCCTAAAAAAATCTTTTTAGAAGGGATTTTATTTATTTCTACACTGTAAACTTAATTAAAAGTTAAGCTACAGGATAAATATCAGGGATAGCTACTTTGGATTTTTGCTGAGTTTTATTATTATATTTCTAAATGTTATAGAATATTTATATTGTGTATCTTGTTGATATTAAATATATAAATATTTCTTAATTAACGTTTTCGATTGCTCGAATGCTCGATAGCGATATTTTTCGATATTACAAACGATATAAATTATATATCGTACCATTATTTTCGATATATTACGATGAAGCTAATTATAGCTATATTCCTTGTCTTTTTATATATTTTTCACTTTCTTTATATCACTTAAAAAGTTGTTTAAGTTTATTTTTAACAATTTGGTTATTCTTTTCTTTATTTTCTGATTATTATTATTTTATTTTTGAGCTTGTTGCTTTCGGTTGCAAGTAAATGAAAATAATATTTTGTGACCAAAAAGTGTTGCCTACTTAAGCGGGCAACCGGGGATAGGGTAAAGGGTAGGTTTTTTCTCCAATTTTTCTCCCCCTACCCCCCTCACTTTTTGACCCAAAATGCAGAGTGGCAGGATTTCGCGGTCCTTTTGAGTACATTTTTCCACCCACCTCCCCCTTATCACCCCTCCTCCCCTTCGTTTGCATCTCTCACATCCATTTGCATGTGTCATTTGAGCGCTTAACAACTCTTTACCGTTTTCTTGTGTGTGGGAGTGTGTGTGCTGTACTATAGTGTGTGTGTGTGTGTGCGTGTGTGTGTTACCACCCGAAAATGTTGCCTCAATCGACTTAATTGATTTGTGGGCATAACCAACACATATTTACACACTGTTTGTATCCTCTACATATAGCATGTTGATTTACTGGAAGTGTGTGTGTGTGTGTGTGTAGGGAGTGTGCGTGTGTGTGTGTGTGCCTTATCTGCTAGTAAATGTGTGTGTTTCTTGTGGTTGTATTGCTGGAATTACCAATCAGCTATTAGCGTAAATACCCTTAAAAATAATCTTAGTTGCTTCAGGTGATCTGTTTTAAGATGATTTTTGAGATATTTATTCCTTTTTTTTTGTTGGGATTTCATTATAAAATTAATTAAATATAATAATAATATGTAATAAACATTATTAAATCCCTCTCAAAGTACCAATTCATGACATTTTATTGAGACTTGATTAGAATTTCTTTGCTTAAAATAAAATCAAAGCTTAAATGGGGTTTTCATAGTGAAGATTATTTGTAATAATATTTATAATTATATTCCATATACTATAACTTGAATTTAGTACATATCTTATTCTTCTTTTGATTTCATTCAGAGTATAAACCCCTGATGTAAACAACATACACCTCCTTTGGCTTTCTGCATTATTTTTCTTAGATTTCCATCAGCATACAAAACCCAACGCTGGTTTTTCCCCCATTTCCTTTCCCCCCCCCTTGTATTTTTTTTTTGTGGCTTATTTGGTTTGGCTTTTAATTACCGTTACTGCTGATCGGTTTATTTGAGCAACCGCACCCTTTGGGTCTTTCCTTCCTACCTTTATCCTCTATCAATCGGAAAAAAAAGGACATTCATTGCGGTTGCCCCTAAAAATACAAATTGGGGGGAGAGACAGATTTCGGCTGTCCGATATGGCAATTGGTCAGTTTGTTGGCTTTTTATTATGGCTATATGGCTATATGGCATTGGCCCTTATTGATAGGCTAATTTAATTAAGAGTCGCCTTTTGTTAGGACCTCCTCGTCCACTCACATCATGTCCGCTTCGATTTCACTTCAATCAAGCGTTAACAATTTTAATTAAATTATTTCCAAATGTAATTATAAATGTGCGTCATGCATAAATTGTGTTATTAATTTATTTACCTACCGCCCACGCCCACCGCCCACTGACAACAATTGCAATTACACCGAAAAGTCGAAAGTCCTGCAGGATCTCTCTCTCTCTCTACCGGATAGGTGCAAAATGGGTAGAAATTGTGGCAAATGGTGAAGGAAAACAACGGACAGGGGCCATTTCACCAGACGCTGGTCCGAGGCCAACTTTTTGAATAAATAATCACAACGTAGGCAAAAAATAAATTTCATAAATTGGCATAAAAACGTGGAAAATAAAACAACACAAAAAATAAATATATAATATATATATACATGTTCTGAAATGCAGAATATATATATAAAAAATCCAACTGTGCGCAGCTTTTTTCGACATCATCGTCGTCAATCTGTGGCATGTATTTTAAACGTTGCCATTAATACCCCATCCTGTATTGTATCCTTATCCCGGATGTACACTTTGTCGATGTCCCTTTTTGTCTGGTTTTTTATTGCTACATATTTTTAATTGTTTAATGCACTGTGCGTGCATGTTTTCTACTTTTTTTTATGAACTCTTTGGGATCATCTTTGAGTGATCGATATTAGTGGGATTTTTATTAGTAAAATTATACAAAACAAGAAAAGGAAACAAGGATTGAATTAAAAATCGATCATAACTAAGCTTAAATATTCACATTCTTTGAATTCATATTTATCCATATTTTTATATGACAATTTTTAATACTAATCAAAATTTGAAAATCCCATAACTAACCCAAAAATGCATTAATTTCAATTCGGAAAGCGGTCTTGTGCTAGTTTTTAGCAGGTTAACAAAGTTGCATACTCCATTTAAAATGTAAATTTTTTGGCTGATTTTTCCAAATTTTCATGATGTAACCCCTTTCCTCTAAAAAAAAATGTTTAATTTTTGAAAAAATTTTTTTTCTTTCGAAAATGACTAAAAATATTCCCTTATTGATACTGATCAAGAATATATACGATTTATAGGGTCGGAAATGAATGCTTCACAGAATTATAAGCTACCGACCAAAATTATATTCATATATTCATGAAATATGAATAGCTCTAATTGATTCCCACCTTATGTGGTTCATTTCGTCCCACTGTAAGCTGCACAGTGGAATTGTGTCACCTGATGTCGCTGTAGCAATGTCTTTCCGTGATGCACAATTCAATTCAATTCAATTAATGAAACGTTGAAAAACGAAGCGCTGTTGTGTCACTTTTGCCTCACTTTGTGTGGGGCCACACTTTGTGCTGATCTTTGCAGTAAGTTGGCAAATTGCCTGACAACCGGAAAACCAAATCGAAGCAGCAGCAGCAACAGGACACACACACACACTCCCCTCACCTCACCTCACCTCGCTTCACCTTGCCTGTCAACTGGCTTACACACACACACACACTCACACACGCACAGCACCAGCTCGGCTTTGTCCATGTTGACAAGGAACTTCTGTTCCTGCTGCTCCTGCCTCTCGTCCTGCGCTCAGCTGCAGCTTATCCCAGTTGGATTTTATTGTTTGCATACACTCCACTCCACTCCACACACACAACCACGCACTCACATCTATATACATATATATACACTCACTGGTATCCTTGCAGCGATATCCTGCCGCTGCTCATCCTTCGCTTCTGGGTGGAAGCGAGTCAAAAGGGACAAACCTTTTATGACAATTAAAACATAATTGACGGTCAACATTAATAAACCAAACGCACACCGAAAAAAAAGAAATACAATACAATACACGGCAGCAGAAAAGCAAAAGAGCACAAGGCAACAGCAGAACAGAACAGGATGTCCAGGATATATGCATACATATGCACTTGGAAAAATGAAACTGATAAATTTGATATATATTTTCAATACACTGCTTGGGTTTTCTTTTAAAGATTTTTAGGAATTGAAATTTTTGAGTTTGCGGTGTCTTGTTGGTGAATTGTTGAACATATTTCTTTGATATTATTTAATTATTCAATCTACTTCAGCAGTATCTATAGATCTATTGATGAATCGTTGATTAATTACTGATGAATGGTACTGCAGGGTAGAAAGCTCTTTGAGAGATATAACCTTTCACCAACGCACACCTCGGTTTATTACAATTCTTCAATAAGGCTTGGTGAACTGTATTTGTATATGTTTTCTTATTATTATTATTATTATTTTTTGAGGAACTACTTGTCCAAGTTGGAATATTTTTCGCTTTTTTTTGTTGTGTGCTG
Organism: Drosophila serrata; assembly: GCF_035046125.1. Lineage (NCBI taxonomy): Eukaryota > Metazoa > Arthropoda > Insecta > Diptera > Drosophilidae > Drosophila > Drosophila serrata. Next base: position 526,454 of record NW_028257174.1, on the reverse strand, counting down.
TGTGGTGTATATGTTACACCAACAACAACACCAATACTGGCCAGCACAAGATTGCAATTGAACTCTTTTTTTTTTTTTTTTGTATAAAAAAAACATAAAACAAAACAAAAGGGTGCGATGAAACGAATAACGCACTAATCCCCCAGCCAGGATATATATAAACTCTCTTTGCCAGATCCCCAGAGATATATATATATATTCTCTACCCCTGTCTTTCTCTCTATCTTTATCTTTCTGTCTATCTCTATCTCTCTCCCTTATCTCACACAAATCAACAGCCATTTTGTGTTAGTTAAAAATTCTTTTTGTGTGCCCAAAAAACCCCTCTCTCTCAAAACAAGAAAAAAAAGCAAGGGGTGCCACCCAGAAGAAGGCAAAGCTCCAAAAACACGGGGGGAAAAATAAACTAGAAAACGCGCCAAAAACGAAATTTGAAAGCATTTTGTGTGTGTGTGTGTGTGTGTGTGTGTGTGTGTACCGTCAATTTGGTCTATTAAACTGGTGACACACGACCGTTACTTACTTACCATTATTTCTGTTGCTATCGCTGTTGTTTTTGTTTTATTAATTTGTTCATTGCATTTTGAAGTGATGTCTGTCTCTGTTGCTGCTGCTGCTCTTTTGTGCATTATGCTGATGGAAAGTAAACGCGAAATAAGAAGTGCCTTGGTTGGGGTTGCCAAATGCAATTTGATGTTTTGAGCTATGTCCGGCTGTCAAAAGGCCCGAACGAACGCCCAACCGCCCAAAAGTATGCAACACACGCCGCTGCAAGCGGCTTAACTGCCCGCAATGCAGCAAAAAGTGGGAGGAGAAGGATGGGTGGGTGGGTGGCGCAGGTTGACAAAGCAGGCGGCAAAAACTGGTCAGAAAAAGGGGGAAGGATGAGGAGCAGCAGGAGCAGGAGTACGGGGAGGGGGAAGGGTAACAGCCACCAAAGTCACCTGACAAAGACCCAGGACCCGCGCACCGTTTATGAAATTTTGAACAAAACTGAAATTACGCTAATTGTTTGGACTCGCGCAAAGTACACACAAAAAAAAATGATAGACTTTATATTAAAGAAAAGGGTCAAGGAATAATGTAAATTTAATAAAAACCAAACAAAAACCTTAAGGGATTTTTAAAAGGAAGTCAAGGAAGTCTAACAAATATTAAAATTCAGTCAAATTTCCCATATCTTTTGGGTTATTTTGGTTTAATATAATAGTTAGTTTTAAAATTTAGTCAATTTTTCATATTTATTGGGTTATTTTGGTTTAATATAATAGTTAGTTTTAAAATTTAGTCAGTTTTTCATATTTATTGGGTTATTTTGGTTTAATATAATAGTTAGCAGCAACGTTTAAGATGCAATTTTGTTAAATGTTTTGTTTTAAAACTTTTAAACTTGCAAAACCGATATAAAATACTTTTTTTTTAGACAAATTACCAGAAACAAGGCGTGTTAAATATATAGCTCTGAGATAAGGATTTCTTTTAGAACTTAAAAATATATATTAATTTGTATTTTCTTCCATATACATCATGTAAAAGTATTCTCTTAAAAAAATTAGCAATGGTTAAAATAGAGTTCATTTTGGCTTACTCCTTAAACAATTGAATAATATAAATTATTAAAAAGTAAATTCAATATTCCGATTTTTTAACTTAATAAAAACTAAAACAGGAAAGTTTTCGGAATTGAAATTAATAATTTTTTGGTTTGCTTTTGATATTTTTAGATTTTAATTTTCAAAAGAGAAAAATTTATATATTTTTAGGGACAAAAAGCGAATATTTGTAATATATCCATTTACCATTAAATTTTTTAATAATTTAGTATAAAATATAGAAAATATTTAATAGACAAAAAATGCTTTAAAGAAGCTATTTAAAGATTTTTAATAACAAAACAAACGACTCACTCATTTATATTCCGGTTAATCTGTTGGTTTATCTCATGTGGCCATGACTGTCCCTTATAATAAACCCAACATTTTCTCCAAGTGCATAAACTGCACCCTTTTAGGTTTTTTTTTTTTAGTTTTTTTTTTAGAAGGGAAATTTGGATGCTTCCCATTGCCGCCTGGCCAAAGCAGCAAAAACAATTAGCGAATTTGATGAGGAAATCCGTGTAACACGCGTTGGAGGGAGATGGAGGGGGGTTTGGGATTTTGTCAGGGAATAGAGGTTGCAGCATCCATTTCCCTCCTCCCCCACCTGTTCCCCTTTTGCACCTGTGTGTTTGGTGCAGCTAATTAATAGACTTTGGCGGATGTGTGTGTGTGTGTGTATCTCAGTATCTCTGTTTCGTTTTGTTTGTCCAACGCATTAGCCGCCAATTCGCTTTCCGCATCCGCATCTGCATCTGCATCCCCCATCCGCATCCTTCATCTGCATCCACATTCGCGTTTTGCACAACCAATTTGTTTGCCTGGCAGTTTGTCAGTTTTGCGGCTCCTCTGGCCCCCACTCCCATCCACGCGCCGGCCTTCCATCGAGTGTGTTTGCTAATTAGTAAATCATAATTACTCACTCGCATTTCACAATTTGTAAGCCGCCCTCAGTTGGCCGTTGCAGCACATCATCCCTTGCCTCATCCCTTGCCTCATCCCTTGCCTCATCCCCATATCTATCCCCCCATGGCAATCCAATTCATCTGTCCAATAGAGCCACCAGGAACCTGTCCGCCCCCCCAACCAGTCGGTCCCCCCCTTGAAAATCCATCCATCCATCCGCCATTCGCCAGATCGGAAGTTTTTTCTTTTTGTTTTTTGAACCCGCTCAAAATGTGTCAACTTGGACACGCAAAAAAAATATATAAACAAATTTAAATTTAAAAAAAATAAAAAATCAAGTAGGGAATCGATTTAGTATGGTTAAATTATGAGAAATACTAACAGGAAATCTCTAAAACATTTATTCATTTGATATAATAATTGAATTTTAAACAAATTTAAACGTATAAATTTTAAAATTTTATAAAATAACTATATCTTTCGGTTGAAATATATGATATGATCTAAAATAATAAATCTTGGAAACATATACTATACTTATGATATAATAATGTAATTTTAAACAAATTTCAACAAAAGTATTATAAAATAACTGTATTTTTTTGGGTTGAAATATCTAATATAATATAAATTATAAATATATATTTAAAAAGTACATTACTTCAAAGTAATGTTAAATTTTATGACATTTACCTTAACAGTTCTATAGTTAAAATTTTAATTTTTCTTCTTCAATTAAGGGATCATTCCTATATCAACTATAGGATATAGTCTTCACATTTTTATAAAATGAAGATTTTTTATAACATTTACACTATTTAAGATATTTGCTGAAAAAAAAAAACTCGAATTTCCAAGCCATCCCTAATATATCTTCTATTTACAAATTCAAAGACTCCTATTTCTAAACAAAACAACATTTAATTTGATACTTAAAAGTAAGGTTAACATTACCTTAATTATAAGGATTCAAAATATAATCTCTTAAGGTTCTAGAATATTTTCGTTTTCAATTATTTTGCTCAGTGCAGCGGTAAACGCGTCTTTCTAATTGCCTTCGCCAACGCGCAATGCAATGCATAAAGGGAACAAGGCGGGAAAATTGGTTGGAAAATTTGGAAGGGAAAAAGGAAACGCTGTCCCCATTCCCCTTTCCCCCCTGATCCCTACTCCCCCCAAAAACAAAGGGGTGAAAGGATGGGGAATATTAGCAGAAAGTGTACTGGGCATTGGCAGGATTAGTGGATTAATGTTGTCAAAATCGTTTATTTAATGCAATTTTCTTTGCTTAAAAAATTGTTCTTGTAAACAAAAAATAATATAATATAAAGTACTAAGAACTAAGATGAGAAATGGATTTCAAGTAATACAAATTACTTTTTAGGAACCAGAAAATATTGATACCACTTTGATTCAGGGTATTATAGTGTTAGTCAGAAGCTTAAAACTATTTGAAGGAGCCATTTCCGACCCTATAAATCATATATATTCTTGATCAGCATCTCTTTTAAGCTATAATATAAGCAGCGAATCTTTTAAGCTATAGCCGGCCTAAAAAAATTATTTTCTGAAATTTCCCATTTTTTTGAAAATAAGGAAAGGGGTTACATCATTAAAATTTGCAAAAATCTGCGAAAAAATCACATTTTAAATGGAAAAATGAGATTATTTAAGATAAGCTATGATTGATTTCCGGTTCATTTAATATATAAACTTTGGCTGCCCAAAGTTTCGTTTCTTCTTAAGACATCCTTTAATATTCTAGTTTGTTTATTAATTTAATTTTAATAATTATTAGAGTCTTCTTAAAGGCATCCCCCGCCAATGCATCAATTAAAAATATTGTTCAAAATTACCCATTAATATCCTACTTAAGCCGAAAAAGGGAAAGGGTAAGGAACACTTTATGAAAGGGTAAAGCATGCCAAACCACAGGCAATTTGCCTCACAAAACTGTTGCCTTCTTTTAGGCGCTGACAAACTAATTACTGAACCAACTAAAAACTGAAACGGAAACGGAAACTGCCGAAAAAGACCAACAGGAGGAGGCAAGCGTGTAGTAAAAATAATCCAAAAATAAGTAAAAAGCCGAAGCCAAAGAGTCAACATACATATATACACAGCGAGAAGATTGTGTAAAGAGCCGGAAAGGAACAGCATCTGCTAATTATGAGTGTGTGTGTGTGTGAGAGCTTCTCTTTCTCTCTCTCGCTCTCTGTTGGTTCTGTCTCTTTCGCTGAGACTTTTGCTTACATATGTAATTAAATTGCTCAATTAAAATTGCACACCCTTTTGATTATCTCTCTCTCTCTCTCTCTCTCTCTGTCTCAGTGTCTCTCCCCTCTCGTTCGCTCACGTTATTAATCAGTGAAAATTGTGTTGTTGAAGGAAAAAAAAACCAGGCATATTATTTTTCAATTGTTAAGAAATTAATTACAATATATTTGAATATATATATTTTAAATGAAATGAAAAGTAATTAATTATATAATTTTAAAAGTGTATACTTAATATTAGTTAATATTAGTATTATTAATTTAATACCAATATTAATTGGAAATTATTTCTATATAATATTATAAAAATATAATAATATTAATACTAAATTAATACCATATAATTTTATTAATTTAATAATAATATTGTTATTAATTTAATATTAGTATTAGTATTATTAATTGAATATTAATATTAGTATTTTTCATTTAATATTAATATGAGTATTATTCATTCAATACCAATATTAATTTGAAATTATTACTATATAATGTTATATAAATATTATAATATTAATATTAAATTAATACTATATAATATTATTAATTTAATCACAATATTGGTATTATTTTAATATTATTATTAATTTTAATTTAATATTAATATTAGTATTATTAATTTAATATCAATATTAAGATTTAATTGGGATTTCGATTAATAGTTTCCATGCCTTTAAATATTTTATTTTCGATTTAAAAAAATATTATTTATTAGATATTTTAAAGAAGAAAGTATGAGCAGTTTTATTGTACATTAGTTAATTTTCTTCTTTAAATTAGAAGCCAAAAGACAAAGCAATTAAATAATTCCAACTATTTTTTTTAAAGATCTAACTTAATTAACTATTTCTCTCAGTGCACTCGCACTCACAAACCACACACACACCCACACACTCGTATGCACTTTTGGGGGAGCTGCTGCTGCTCCAGTTGAAATGACGGCCACAATTGCCCGGAATAAAATATGCTTTTCCATTCTGTTGTATTTTCAATTTTCTTTTGTGTTGCGCTGATGCTGCTGCTGCTCGGTCCTCGTCCTCGTCCTTTCGCGTCCTTTTTCTCGCCCTTTCTCCTGAGCCAATGCCGCCTTTGCCGTTAAATCAACACCATTTCGCAAATTAAAAGTGCCAAGCAAAGCGAAAGCGTTTGCGCCAAACCGAGTCGAGCCGGTTGGCGGGGTAGAACGAAAAGCGACGTTCATATTAACTGTATTTACAATTATACGGTGCTCACTATCTGCTCGACTTTGATCACACTTGGAAAAAGGGATCATAGTTTTTCGATAAATCTAAATCATTTTGATTTATTGGCAATTTATTTGATGTGTTAGAACCTAGCATTTAATATAAATAGAAAGGAAATTGAATTAAAGGATCAAAACGGAAATGAAACTTAACTTAGCTTTAAGTCATTTTCATTCTTTGAGGTAGATATTTATCGATATTTTTATATGGCAATTTTTCCAGTAATCAAATATTCAAAATCTCATAACTAAGCCAAAAATGCCCTAATTTCAAATCGGAAAACGGCTTTATGCCAGTTTTTATTAGGTTAATAAATCTACAAACTTGATTTAAAATGTTAAAAAATTCAATTTTTTGTCATTTTTTTTTTTTTAATTTTAACAATTCAACACCTTCAATTTTTTTAAAAAAATTGAAAATTTTATTTTTCTCCAGAAAATGTCTAGAAAGATTCCTCTGTTCATACTGATCAAGAATATATATGATATATAGGGTCGAAAATGACTCCTTCTCCTTCTTTTAAGCTTCCGACTGAAGGTGCAATACCATTTTTTAATCGATATTACCTATATTTTTATGCCTATTTTTTAGAAAAATCATAGTTTTAAAAATCTTATAACTAAGCCAAAAATCCATTAATTTCATTTTGAAAAGCGGTCCTGTGCTAGTTTTTAGCAGGTTAACAAAACTGCATATTCCATTAAAAATTGAATTTTTGGCCGATTTTTGCCAATTTTAACCTTTAACCTCCTTTTTTCCAAAAAAATCGAAAATTTTTGTTTTTTTTCGGAGATGTCTAGAAAGATTCCCCTATTAATCCTGATCAAGAATATATATGAATTATAGGGTCGGAAATGGCTCCTTCACTTTCTTTTAAGCTTTTGACTAAAATTATTACACCCGGAAAAGGGAAATAGTACCCGATAAAATGTTATACTAAATACATGATCATAATCATTAAAATGAAGGATCACAGCATTTAAAATGGTTCCTAATTAACTTGCTGATTTATTTCATAAGCAAGAATACAAAAGGATGTAAATTTCAGAGATGTTTAGATAATACTAATACTGAGAATAAAGACCCCATTAAAGAAAATTGAGGGAGATCCTTTTTTTTCCTCTGTGTGATCCTTTGCTCTATCTCTCTCTCTCGTTCGGTTTCTGTCACTGATTCTCGCTGGCCTGCCCACTCCCACCCTCTCACTCTCTTTGCATATGTGTGGGTGCATTGGCTGTCATAATTCCTTCTGTTGTACACCCATCTCTTTCCCTCACTCTCTCTTGCTACCTCTCCTGCAGGCTGCCACTTCCACTTCCAGTTTCCTGGAATTCGCTGCTCTTTGATGTTTGCACAAGTTGGCAGCTCTCCTTCTTCTGCTTACGCAAGTTATGCTGCTTCTGCTGCTTCTCCTTCTTCTGCTTCGCTACTCTCTTTCGCTCTGCCAACAACAAATTCCCCATGGTGCTAATTAGCGGTTGTGTCCTTCGTCCTGCGACGCGGCTGCTCCTGCTGGCAGCGTTTTGCTTGCTCTTGCTTTCGCCTCCCCCTTGCCGGAGATATTCTCGTATATTTTTTAATTGGCCGATTTTTGTTTTGGTTGTTTCTTTTTTTTTTTTTGTTAACAGCGTTTTCCCGCCTGCTTTCCCACCCGTAGTTGCTTGCTTTTCCGATGTGAAGTTTGTTATATTCCAAATTGATTGTTATGGGTTTATTGCGGCTGAGATTTGATTGGATTTGCGTTTTCATTTTACAGGAATTTTTTGTTAACATTTAGGGTTTAAAAAATAATAGTTTGCATTTATTAAACTATTTTGTCTTTATTTAAGAATGTGTCCTTTAAATAGAAATAAAAAGGAAAGAATAATTTTTGTATATTTTCGTTTTATTAAAAATATTCATAACTTTATCTTTGAAAATAATGTAATTATAAATATTTAAAATAGTGTTATAAAATCTTTTCTCTCACTTTGTTCACTTTGTTTTGCTTGCTCTCTCTGTCCCTCTCGCTCGCTCTCTCTATCCCTGTCTCTCGCTTCTATTGTTGTTTTCAATTGTCTAATTGAAAGTTAAATAAATTTTTGGTAACTTGTGCAGAAATTTTGTGCTGCTGCAGCAGAGTCGAGAGAGTAGAATCCAGTGGGAATTACCACGTGGAGAATGATGATGGGTTTGCCGATGGGAGGATAAGTTTAGGTTAATTTGTGTTTGCTGATATATGTGTATATATTTGGTTGGCAAAGCCAAAAACTATTTACCCAAAATGGTCGAAATTTAATTGCACAATTATTATTGTGCAGCATTTGGAATGATGAATGCAAATGCGAAGGAGAAAGGCAGGTAGTGGGAATGGGGGCATGCCACAGGGAAGGGAGAAAGGCAGGTAGTGGGAATGGGGGCATGGCACAGGGAAGGGAGAAAGGCAGGTAGTGGGAATGGGGGCATGCCACAGGGAAGGGAGAAAGTCAGGGACTGGGACTTGGTTTTGGTAATTGCTTTGATAATGTGTAGTGCTACTATTACTTACTAGGTCAGCATCCCACAGTCACAAAACAGAGACATTAGGCCTACAAATTGAGAATGTCTTCTTCCATATATATATTATAAATATATATATATAGATATATATTTGCCGCAGCAAAATCTCCCTTCTCCCCCTTGCTCCATAGACCGCGCCTCAATATTTACTCTTTGTACTTGCAAAAGAAATTGTACTAATGGAATTATTTCATTTTGGCCCAGCAGCAGGGGAAAAGGAGACTGAGAGCTCTGCCTCCAAGATGGGGGTTGTGGTGCTCTGTTCTGTGGCTGTGCTGTGCGTTGCGTCTCGTTTTGTTTTGTTTGTCGTTTTGATTTACTTTTGGTTTTTGCTTTTTTTTTTCCCACCCCCCCGACTCCTTTTTCTTTCGCTTTTTCCTTCCCATAATATATATATATATATCTATTTTTTTTACTGTGCAAATAACTCGCAATGTTCCACGTTTCATCTGCCTTTTGCCTTCTCCTGCTCCAAGTTATACTCCTGCTTTCCTCTGTCCCCAAATAGTCGCAAAACTGCACAAATCAAAGTGGAAAATATATAGCCACAAAATCGGTGAGAATCGAAGCAAAGCACACAGATAAAATCTAGGTTTTATATATATTTTAGAAGACTCTGTGATTGGTTTCTTTTTAAATATTAAACCAAATTCTTGAGGATCTCTCAATCTCAATCTCAATCTCTTTCTTTATATATAGATATATTTCTTTGATGTTATAGATCAGCAAATAATTGCCTCATAAATTTCTTTGTTCCATTAAACTCCCTTTGAAACTAGATTTTTAATCCCTGGCGATTCCTGTAGTGTCCTTATTTTAATATATATTTATGGTTTTGATTTTTTTTTGTCTGTGCATAAAGAAAAGCCAAGCCGCACATCTTGTTCCGCTTTCCCTTGAAATATCTCCGTATCCTTCACCTCCACTTCCTCCTTTTTACTGTGGCGGTGCGGTGCGGTGAGGCCTCTCCTTCTGCTGCCATCGAAACTTTTTTGTTTTCCTTTGGGGGCGGTTCAAATAATTTTTTGACTGATTGAATTATTAATAAAATTGATCGAAATGCAAAGAGAGATGCTGCTGCCGCTGCTGCCGCTGACGACAACGAACGTTGCTGGTCAGCAAACAAAAAAGCTCACAAAAAATTAAAAAGAAAGCAGGCAAAACTGAAATGAAATAAAATAAAAAACGGAAATTCATATCACAGTTTGGTTCATGTTTTTTTTTTGTATTTCTCTGTTTTATTTGTTATTATTATTTGATTGAATTACTTTAAAGCGAAGGAGAAGGTTTTCTCGTCTCCGCTTGCCCGCATAAGTATGCTATGAAATTCGAACGAGTCGCTGTGAGCAATAAGCAATGAGCATTCATCCTATAGGTCACATTTAATTAACACAAATTTCCATTAATATGCATTAATTACAGACGACTTGACTTCATTTTTGTCGAGCTGTCATGTCCGAGTGTGCAAGTGTGTGTGTGAGTGTGTGTGAGTGTGTGAGAGAGTGTGTGTTTTTCCCCGAAACGAAAACAGAAAACACAGAAGGGACATCAATTGTGTGTGTCTGACATTTGATCAGTATGTCTCCCATTTTGTGGTTTCATTTAATTATAATTGAATAATTTGATTTGAGAAAGACAGATTTTAATCCAATCGAAGGAAGCACTTGGAAAATAATCTACACAAAGTTTGGCAATTTCATTTTTATTTCGAATAAAATATTATATACAGAATTTGCTAATTTTATACCCTTTTCCGGGTATTAAAATTTTAGTCAGAAGCCTGAAACTATGTGAAGGAGTCATTTATGACCCTATAAATTATATATATTCTTGATCAGCATCAACAGCCGAATCTTTCTAGCTATATCCGGGAAAAAGAAAATATTTTCAGAAATTTCCCATTTTTCGAAAAAAAGTAAAGGGGTTACATCATTAAAATTTGCAAAAATTGGCCAAAAATTCACATTTTAAATGGAGTATGCAGCTTTGTTAACCTGCTAAAAACTAGCACAGGGCCGCTTTCCGAATTGAAATTATTGCATTTTTGGCTTATTTATGAGATTTTGAAGTTTTCAGTAAGTAAAAAAAATGTTCATAAAAATATCAATAAACATTGATTCAAAAAATGTGAATATTTTAAGCTTAGTTATGATCGATTTCCAATACAAGCCAAATTAATTCCCACTTAATGTCAGATACTTTCTATTCCAAATAAAATTTTAAAATAGTTTTCGGTGAAAATCTCGCTGTTGATTTTTTAAATCATTACAAAAATTGCTGACTTTTTGCGGTGATTCATACCTGTTTTTATTTTTTTGTTTTAAGCCCTGCCATCGGCCGGAGTGCATAAAATATTTACACGATATATATTTTTAAATCAAAATTAAATAATAAAAAACAAGGTTTTGCCCGGGCACTCGACCTGGACCCCATTCCGCAGATGATTGACGACTGTCCCTGTCCGTGCTCCTCCTGCTCCTGCTCCTGCTCCTGCTCCTGCTCCTGCTCCTCCCCTCTGGCAACCTCAGCCCATATTTTCCGGGTCCTTTTATTAATTAATTTATTTGGTGCTGCCTCTCTGGAATATCATGTGCCGGGGCATGTCCTGGAATTTACCATTTACCATTTACCATTTTCCCCCTTCATTTTATGACAGATATTATTTGAATTTTGATTTGTTTCTATTTCATATATATATTTTTACATATTTAAATAATCGTTTTATCATTCGAATTATTACTAAACCCTAATGAATTAATTATTGAATTTTGTATATATATAAATTTAAGCAGTATCTTGATGTCCATTGCATTGACACACAATCTCATTTCGTTTTCATTTTGATTTACAACATTTTTTGTATCGGTTGGCCGCTATTTGTTGATCTCTTTACTGGTTTATTGGTTGCTGGTTGGTTACTCCTCTTGTTGTTATTACTGTTATTAATATTAAATATTTATTTTCATGATTTTTATTTAATTTGCAATCTATAATTGCAATTTGATTGAGCTCTCTGAGCCTTGTGCAAAAAAACAAAACAAAACAAAACAAGAAAGGGAACTGCCATTTTTTATTTTTGTTGCATTTCCCGCCCCTCCGCTTAACAATCAAAATTAAAATGAGTGGCTTATTAAAATTTTAACGCTCTGAAAAGCATTTTTTACTGATGGGGGAAAATATGGAGGAAAAGCGAGACGAGAGGCTACTTTGATGTATTTTCATATTCCGTCGAGATTCGCGAGAGTATATAAAGGAAGGAAGGACGAAGCTCAGTGCTTTTATTTGGTCAGCGAAAGTATCAAAAGCTGGTACTTCCCCGCCTGACATTTTTTGTGAAAAACTCTCTGATTGATTTTACTGGCAATCTCCAGCTTTCCCCCCCTCCTGAAAGCCATTATTTCCTGTCTCCGTTTTCATTTTAATTACATTGATTTTGGTTAAATGCGGCCGCTCGCTCACTTTTATTTGCACATCATTAAAATTGTAAAATTATTAAAGTGGCAAAAACAAAAACTAAGACAAACAGAGAAGTGAACAGAGAAGTCGATGTGATGATGATGGTTCTGGTGGTGGTTTCCCTCAGTTGGTCAGGGATGGTTCTGCAAGGATAACAATCTTGAGGGAATATCTTGAAACGGAATTAATTCAGATTATAAACACACGCTTTTTTTGTTTTATAAGCCAACAAAAAATAATATTAATGAAAAGTTGCATTCCTATTGTTTCTAATACAAGTTGCTTGCTTTAAATTAGCTTTCCTTTGCTGTTAACCCTATTTTAATGCCATTTTCCATTTTCAACCATCATCAGCAATCGTTATCATCTTTATCCTGCAACCCCAAGCTCTTTTTCAAGGAAAAGTGCGGGGGAAAAGCGTTTTAAAATATTCAATTGCCTGCTGCTCATTATTTGTTAAGTGGCTTAATGAAAGCGCTCTCATCCTCATACTCACCCTCATCCTTGTCGTCCTTTCCCCTCTTTTTTTCCCCTGGTTCCTTCCTGCCCGCCTGACCAGTTGCTTTAATTAAATCGCATTTTTTAATGTGTTTGCATAACTTTTGTGCCTACAGTCGTGGCAAAAAATCAGCATATTTATTGCGTTGATAGAATAAAGATTAATTACAGGGATTATATATTGTGTATGTTTCTTATTTCTAAATATAATTAAGGAAGACCCTAATATTACACTTATTGTGGAGACTTAAAATTATAAAGCTTGCAACTCTTAACTAAATTTATCTTAACTAAAATAAGTTATTTACAATTTTCCCACTTTGAACAGTTTTTAAAATTATAATTTTAGTCAGAAGCTTAAAACTAAGTGAAGAAGTCATTTCCGACCCTATAAATCATATATATTCTTGATCAGGATCAACAGGCGAATCTCTCTGGCTATCTCCGGCAAAAATTTAATTTTTTCAAAATTTTGAAAATTTTATAAGGGGTTGTTACATCATGAAAATTTGCAAAAATCGGACGAAAATTTACATTTTAAATGAAGTATGCAGTTTTATAAACCTGCTAAAAACTAGCACAGGAACGCTTTCCGAATTGAAATTAATGCGTTTTTGGCTTAGTTATGAGATTTTTAAAACTATGATTTTTTTTAAAAATAGGCATAAAAATATAGGTAATATCGATTTAAAAATGGTATTGCACCTTCAGTTGGAAGCTCAAAAGAAGGTGAAGGAGTCATTCATGACCCTATAAACTATATATATTCTTGATCAGCATCAACAGCCGAATCTTTCTAGCTTTATCCGACCGAAAAAAATGTTTTTCAGGAATTTCCCATTTTTCGAAAAAAAGAAAAGGGGTTACATCATGAAAATTTGCAAAAATTGACCAAAAATTCACATTTTAAATGGAGTATGCAGCTTTGTTAAGCTGCTAAAAACTATCATAGGAACGCTTTCCGAATTGAAATTAATGCGTTTTTGGCTTAGTTATGAGATTTTTAAAACTATGATTTTTTTTAAAAATAGGCATTAAAATAAAGGTAATATCGGTTAAAAAATGTTAATGGAGATTCAGTCAGAAGCTTAAAAGAAAGTGAAGGAGTTATTTATGACCCTATAAATCATATATATTCTTGATCAGCATCAACAGGCGAATTTTTCTAGCTTTATCCGACCGAAAAAAATGTTTTTCAAAAATTTCCCATTTTTCGAAAAAAAGAAAAGGGGTTACATCATTAAAATTTGCAAAAATCCGCCGAAAATTTACATTTTAAATGGAGTATGTAGCTTTGTTAACCTGCTAAAAACTAACATGGGAACGCTTTCCGAATTGAAATTAATGCATTTTTGGCTTAGTTTTGAGATTTTTAAAGGAAGCGTGTGGCAATCTTTCTCCCAGAACGTTGCAGGATTGATTATCGAAACATATATATATATATCTTAATATATTTTCTACATAATTAGAAACTATAGCACCTCCACTAACCGCACTCTCTCCCCTGTTCCTCCTTCCAGATCGCCTGGCCAGCTGTTTTGTGTGCAAGGCGGAGGCCTGCCCCCGAACCCGTCCCCTGAAGAAGGGACGTGGCCAGCAGTACGGAATTCCGGATGAAACGATCCCGGCGGGCGCACGCGTCTGCAACAGCTGCCAATGCAAATCGGTGCGCAGCCGTTATCCCAATTGTCCGCTGCCCACGTGCCCCAATCCCAAGGATCGGGCCCAGCGACTGCGGAACATTCCCTCCCGTCTCTTTGAACTGGCGCCGGAAGTGCGTGATCCGGTCATGGCCGAGTTCCAAATACCGCCGCACGCCACCCGCTGCTGTTCCGCCTGCCTGATGCGCATTCGCCGCAAGCTGGATCCCCAGCTGAATCTCACCGATGGCTCCAGCGGCGGTGCCGGCAGTGGCAGTGGCGGTGATGAGACGGATGTCAGTACCTCGTCCTGCGATGAACGTGAACCCGGTGGCTCTGACACTGCCTCCGTGGAGAGTCCAGAGAATTTGCAGCGTCACAAATCGCTCACCTCCATCAAGCAGCACCTGCAGCTACATCAGCAGCAGCAGCAACATCAGCAGCATCAGCAACATCAGCAGCATCAGCAGCAGCAACATCACCATCAGCAACAGGCAGCGGCAGCAGCGGCGGCCCAGCAATTGTCACAGCCACAGCCACCGCCGCCCAAGACGTCGTCCGCAACGGTGCCACAGCGTGGAGACACACCGCTGATTATCACGCCCACCCGGATGAGTGGCAAGGCGGGGGCATCGGTGGGTTCTGGTGCCACCAGTGGCAGCAATAACAACGACAACGATCGTCTGCTGCCACCGGCCGCTGGACAGGCGCCCAAGAAGCAAAAGACCAGCGAGGAATACGACTCATCGGCCACCGAGACGGCGGATGAGGAGAATGAGAATTCGCCGGCCAATCGTCAGAGTCCCAAGGTTCTCTTTCATGGTCATGGACATGGGCACAACAATGTGGCCGGCCTGCAGCCGCCAGGTGTGGCCAATATGGGTGTGGCTCCAGGTGCTCCCGGTCAGCAGCAGCAGCAGCAGCAGGCGGTCAATGGACCCATTGCCATGCGTCGCGAGGCAGTCAATAATGTCCAGGATTGTGTCTTTTCGGTGATTGAGCGTTCGCTGAAGCACAAGGGTCCACAGCCCAAGGGAGGTCAGCAGGGACAGCAGCAGGGACAGCAGCAGGGACAGCAGGGACAAGGACAAGGACAGGCTTCCACACCTGGTCAAAGTCAGTCACCGCAGCAATCGTCCAACAATCTGGATCGCAAGGAGCTGACCATTGTCATGGAATATCGCCAGGAGCCACCGCCATCTGGCATACTCAAGCAGCAGCAGCAGCAGTCTGGCGGAGCACCACCACCGCCGCCGCAGCAATCCTCCGCGGGTGTGCCACATGGCACCTCTGTGCAAAAGCTGCAGAGTTCCCGGCCAGCAGCCGTGGCACCACCACAGCCTCAACCGCCCACCAGCTCGGGAGCTGGATCCAATTCTGGCAACAATGGAACCAGCGATAGCCTGGCCACCTTGTCGGTGGTCAGTCCCCACCTGGGCTTCGGCGTTGGTGTGGGTGTGGGTGTTGGCGTGCCACCGGGCAGTCATCCGGGTCTCATGGCCCATGCTGCTGCCTCGGCAGTGGATAAGGCCACCATAACGCCGGTGGTGAAGCAGCCAGGAGGCGGAGCAGGAGGCAAGAGTAGCCATTCAACGCCCACGCCACCGGAGACGATCATTTACAATGTACCAACGGCACATCCACCGCCACGTGGTTTACCCCAGCCGCCGCCGTCGCAGCATCCCGGTCATCCCTCGCAGCAGCAGCAGCAGCAGCAGCAGCATCCAGGACAGCATCCTGGTCATCCGCCGCACGGTCAGCATCCGCAGCAGGTGCATGCCCAGGTGCAGCAGCAGATGCAGCAACCGGTGCCGGAACCAGAGCCGCAAACCCTGGATCTGAGCATCAAGAAGCCACCGCGTGATGGCCACTCACCGCACACCGGCTCTGGCTCATCGGCAGGCAGTGGCGGCAGCTCCTCATCCTCGGCAGATCGTCACCATGGACCACCGCCGCCTAGCATGTCCATGAAGCACATTGTCCGCTCCACGGCCATGTATCGTGGCGATACGGTCACCGTGCCCTCGTTGACAGCGTCCAGTTCGTATCTGTATGCCCAGCCGCCGCACGGTGTGCTCAAGGGAGCACCGGGTGTGGGAGTCGGTGTGCCCGGTGGCGGGGCACTCTATGTCCAGCCCGTGCCAGTGCCCGTGCCCATTTCGATCTCCGGCCAGGGACAGATGCCACCGCGACCAGGACAACCGCCGCCAGCACAACCGCCCTCGGGCAGGGGCAGTGCCGGTGTGTCCAAGGTGCCGCCCAAGCTGAGCCCGCAGCAGGCGCATCATCTACATCCCGGTCATGGCCACTCGCCGTCCCAGCAGCAGCAGCAGCAGCAGCAGCAGCAGGCGGCAGCAGCAGCAGCAGCGGCAGCCGCACAGCAGCAACAGCAATTGCTCGTCAAGAGTGGATCGATTACCCATGGAACGCCGGCCAATAGCGCCCAGCAGCAGATCATTGTCCATGCCGCCGCAGCGGTTGCAGCAGCTGCTGCTGCTGCCTCCTCATCCTCATCGTCGTCCTCGCTCCTAAGCCCGAAATTCGATGGCCTGGTGAGACAGACGACGCCCGAGGCTGGTCCGCCAGGTGGTCCACCGGGCAGCGGTGGCAGCAAGCATGGCTCCATCACACAGGGAACACCACTGCACCTGCCGCCCCATCATTTGGAGAGCAAGCGAGCCTATGAGTTCTACAAATCCTCGCAGCAGCGTCACAGTCCCGCCCAGCAGCCAGGAGCCGGCGGAGCTGGTGGTCAACAGCTGCCACCGCCACCGCAGCAATCCTCGCCGCAGGCACCGCCACCGCAGGGCTATGGTGTGGGCGTGGGCTCACCCTATGCCCGCTCACCCTTTGGCGGCGTTGTGGAGCCACCAGTGCTGAGCACGCGGCAGATTGTGATGCATGACTACATCACCTCGCAGCAGATGCAGGGACAGCAACAGCAGCAGCAGCAGCGGAATATGTCACGTGGCAGCAGTGCCAGCGGAGGAGGTGGCGGCGGCGGTGGTTCGGACAAGGAGTCACCCTCGCCACGGAACAGTGTGGGCAGTGCCGGAGGCTTTGTCTACGGCGGTGGTGAAAAGGAGCCGCCACCAAGGGGCAGGCCGGAGTACTCCAGTCGTGCCTCGCCAGCGGATCATGCAAATAGGTAAGGAAGGAGGAGAAGGAGCAGCAGGATCAGGAATGGTACTAATGTCTCCTTTAAATATTTTACAGCACTCCCAGTCCCCATAGGACACCACCACCCCAGCGCCAGGGTGTGATTCAGCGTCACAATACCGGCTCGAAGCCGCCTTCGCCGGCAGCTCCACCGCCCAGCAGGATGCACATTGTGGCACCGTATCAGTATGCTCCAGGTGAGGACACACACTAATCACACACACTGTTTTGGCAGATATTAACCATCTTCCTATTCCCTTCTTTTAGCTGGCCACGATGCCCTGGCCTCATTTGTGGACGTGGCTGTGCAGCAGCCTCAATTGCCGGTGCCCTCGCAAAAGGATGACAAGTCACCGGGCGCCGTTCCCGGACAGCAGCAGGTATCTGGATCACAAGCTTCGGCACCGCCACCACCACCACCGCATGCCGTGGCCGTGGCTCCACCGCCACCGGTGGCCCATCATGATCTACGCTATCGTGACCTCATCCATCACCAGCATATGGCCGCCGTGGCTGTGCATCAGCAGCAGTTGGCGCAGCACCAGCACCAGCAGTACCGCCAGCAGGTGGATCTGCAGCGGCGCATGGATCAGGCCAAGCGGGATCAGCAGCGTCAGCATCAGCAGCACCAGCAGCATCAGCATCAGCAGCACCAGCAGCAGCAGCAGCAGCAGCAGGCGGCCCACCAGCAGGCCCAGCAGCAGGCACAGCAGCAGCATAACCATGCCCTCGAACGCGACCGGGAGATGCTGCAGCGCGAACGGGACCGTGAACGGGAGCGGGAACGCGAACGGGAGCGGGAACGGGAGCGAGAGCGAGAAAGGGAGCGTGAGCGAGAACGGGAACGGGAACGTGAGCGACGCGAGCAGGACAGGGAGCGGCGTGTGGTGGCCGAGGAGCGTGAACGGGATAGCCGGCGAATGGAGCGTATGTTTGCTGCCGGTGGCGGTGTGGTAACAGCATCGGGTGGCGCCGGTGGAGGACCACCCCCGGGTCATTACATACGAGCACCAGTGCCCGAGACCGGACCGCCACGTTCCATACCAGACCGTGAGCGTGAGGCGTAAGTATCCCTCTTTCCCTTGCATATAAATGTTTCCTTTAATTAATTATTATCCACTCCCTCACCTTAGATACTATCGTCCCGCCCATGGTGGTCCCACGCCCGAGGATGCCCCCGGTCAGCTGAGTGCCCAGAGCCTGATCGATGCCATCATTAAGCACGAGATTAGTCGCACCAACGATGCCACCGGTGCAACGGGACGGGAATTTCCGCGCCCCACTTTCGGACATGGCCCACCGCCACCACCACGTGGCTCGGGATCAGGCTCTGGGTCCGGGTCTGGCGGTGGCGGTAATACCCGTTCCTCGCCAGCCAATGTCATGCATCCGCTACAGTATCTACGCGATCACCGCCAGCCGCACGAAAGTGGAGCAGTGTCCCTGCTAACGGCGGAGAACAATGGAAAGCCCAGCTCATCGGGATCACCGAATGTCATCAACATTGATCTGGATCAGGAGCGAATCTCGGCAGCAGCTGCCGCCGTGGCCCAACAGCAGGCAGCGGCACAGCAGCATCAGGCACCGCCACCCTCCTCGCAGTCACGTTCCGTGCACGGCCAGCTTAGGACGCCCACCTCGCAGGCGGGCACCGCGCCCAGTCCCCAGCAGACGCACACCAAGAGCATCACCTTTGGTGAGCTCACCGACTCGATCATTACCAACGATTACGGCTCGAATCCGCATCTGCGTCCCACGCCGCCCTTCATGACCTACCTGCAGGAGCCACAGCCTATTTTGCCACCGGATCGCTGGAAGCAGAATCGTCGCCTCCAGCAGAAGGCGGAGGAGGCCAAGCATCATTCGCAACAGCAGCAGCAGCATCATGTCCAGCAGCAGCAGCAGCAGCAGCATCATCCGCAGATTGCCGGCTCTGGAGGCCAGGGCGGCAGCTCTGGAGCTCCCAGTGGTCCAGGCAGTGGCGGCGGCGGAGGCGGCGGCCGAGCCAATACACCCGGCGAGGATGGACGCAACATTATACGCATGCCACAGCCCGTAAGTCCCAGGAAATATGCCCACGAACTAATGATTCACCAGGTGATGGGTGCAGCAGCAGCGGCTGGCGGTGAGCCGGGTCACTACTTTTTGCCGGCACCGCCACCGGTACGCGTCGGAGTGCCACTGCCGCCGGATCAGCGTGGAGCACCTGGAGGCCCGCCCGGAGGTGGAGGCAGTGGTGCGCCCGGTGGCGGCAGCGGAGGCGGAGCGCCCGGCAGCGGCGGCGGCGGTGGCGGCGGAGCCACCACCATTGATAACTATGTCAAGAATCGCATCGCCGAGGTAATGCGCGACGATATTGGCTACGTGAAGAACCGCATTGTGGAGGTGCGTTCCGAGGACGAGGTGGCCGCCGATCTGGTTGCCGCTCACTCCCATGCCGCCCTCCATGCAGCCCATGTGGCGCATGCGGCGCATGCAGCCCATGCCGCCGCCCTGGAGCTGCAGCACAGAAGCAAGGAGCCACCGCCGGAGATTAGTGTGTCACGGAAGACGCCCAACCAGTACGAGGTAGTGGATGGCAGCGGTCGGCGTTCGGCCGGCAGCGGCTCCGTCTCGGTGTCCGTCTCGGGAGCCAACAGTCACCATTCACCCTTCCATCCGGTGCCGGCGTCCTATGCCCCCAGCACCTATGCCTTCCCCTACAGCGCCCTGACCGTGCCCAGTGCCGCCGGCGGTTTGCCGCCGCCCCAATCGCTTCAGCTGGGTGCCGGTGGTCAGCTGTCCGGCGGTGGCCACCATTCGGTTGCTCCGCCCGGCCACCTCAGTGCCAAGGCCAAGGCGGCGCATGCCCTCAGTGAGCTGGGCGGAGTAGGAGTCGGAGGCGGAGCAGCGGGCTCTGTTGGCGGCGGTGGTGTATCGCTGGTGGTTGGAGGCGGCGGACCTGGCGGTGCCAGTGGACCAGGTGGTCCAGGATCTGGCGGCGGCGGCGGTGGCGGAGGAGGAGGCGGTGGAGGCGGCGGCCACAATCCCATTGGTTCCGCGGCAGCCGCTGCTATGGCGGCAGCAGCAGCGGCCCAGTCAGCGCCGGCGGCCAGCGAACCGAAGCCGTTGCTGTCGTCCAAGTACGAGGCACTGAGCGACGAGGATTAGTTGTGACTGCCGGCGTCGTCGTCGGCGTCGGCGTCGCATCTGCGGCCAGCAGCGATATCAGTAGCAACAGCAGCAGCACCACCGCCGCCGCCCGGCACGAGCTACGGTTATCCTGGCTACCGGCGACACTCCCAGCAACAGCAGCAGTCACATTCGCACCTAGCAACACAGCAGCAACAGCATCAGCAGCATCAGCAGCAGCAGCAGCAACAGCAGCAGCAGTCGCCGCATCGCCAGCAACATTACCAAACGGCGGTGTTGCCGCCGCCTCCACTGCAGTCCCAGCAACACCATCACCTCCAGCAGCAGCAGCAGCAGCAACAGAGGAGCCTCTACTATGCCGCCGCCAGTGAGCATTATGCGGGCAGCAGTGGTGCAGGTGGCGGCAACCCGGGCTACTACTGACACTATCAACAGCAGCAGCAGTAACAGCAGCAGCACCAACAGCAGCAGCAGCAACAGCAGCAGCAACAGCAGCAGCAGTAACAGCAGCAGTAACAGCAGCAGCAACAGCAGCAGCACCAACAGCAGCAGCACCAACAGCAGCAACAGCAGCAGCAACAGCAGCAACAGCAGCAGTAACAGCAGCAGCAGTAACAGCAGCAGCAACAGCAGCAACACTAAGCAACGCTGATGAGCGCCTGTGTAGGTTGTAGCCTCTAAGCCTAAGCGATTAGCACAGCCTGCTAAACAATGATGTAAACAAATACTAATTAACACCAGAGACAAGGATAATTATATAAAGAAAAGAGAGATAATAAGAAGGGAGCAGCAAGACTTTAGCTAGAGATTTAGAGAGCGATAAAGAGAGAGAGTGAGAGATCGATCATGTTTCACAACCAAATTGTACATTTCTGACAACATTTAGTTCCAATGCAATTTTATTTAGACACCTTAAACAAATATTATTAATAATTATAACCATAAATAAATGTAAATCGAAAAGAAGAGCGAAAGCCAATTTATAAAAATACCTAGCAGCTGGAAGAGAATCAAAGTTTTCTTGCAAAAAATAAGCAAGAATCGATTATAAATTGATTTACTTCGATGATTTCCCAGCTCTAAGTATTATAATCGGTAGAAAATTATGTTTATGTTTATGTCCATGTCTTTGTAATTGCCCTCGTCCTTGTCCTTGTCCTTGTCCTTGTCTTTGTCCTTGTCCCCCTGCTCATTTGTTTCCTCCTTAAATACTCTACCAGCTCTAGCTCGGCTCTAGCTGCTTCCTGGCTCCTCCTTGAGTTAAAGGAAATGGTAGTGATGATATAGAAACCATAAACACACCCCAATATTTATATATATATACATATATATATACAAATACACGACGCGAAATAACAATTAAGATAAAAAAACACACTGTTGGGCTGTTCTTAGAAAAAAAAGAAAGAAACTAAAACAAAATGGAAAACATAAGCAAAATTAAGTAAATATATATTATATATAGCGTATAAATTGTAAATTTCATAAAGCCCCCGAGCATCATTTATAATCAATTGTATCGGATACCCATTTACTATTTAATATTTACTACTATTTACTTTTACTATTATCCTTTGCCCCCACTTCGTTATGATTATTATTTTTTTTATAATTTATGGAGCAACCGAAATAGTTTTCTTATGATCTTAAGACAAAACGCTATTGGATTATGTAATAATGAGAGTTGGTAAGCTGTAAGTAAACATAATAATAACTACTATAAATATAAATAATAAATGTAAAAGTACACCCAATGCATATATATATATATAATTGGATATATAGTATATATAGTATATATGATATATATACAAGCATACGCATATTTTTTTATACAACAACAATTATGTCTTAAAAAAAAAACAAAAACTAAAAAAAATGAGCAGTGTTTAGTGTTAGCTATTTTACTGTTTAATTCGTGTTTTTTTTGTCTCGTTTTTTTTGTAACTTATTTTTTTTTGATACTCAAAAACACGCGGCAACAATTAAAAACGCAAAACAAAATTTAATATTTTTAATACCTAATGATGAAAACTAAAAACAAATTCTATAATAATTATATAAAAATATATATATATATATATATAAAGTAAACAACAAAAACGCTAAGACTTATTCAAAACATGTGTAAAATATTAACAAACAAACGGATATATGTTAAAGCTAACGGATGCAGATTAAAATGATAAATGGATAAAAGATAACTGATAAATATGATATAGATTTTCGCGGAAGGCAAAGATGCCACTCTCTGGCTGGAGCGGTAGGCAACGTTTTAGTTAAGTGCAACAGGAAGCGTATTTTTTTTTATAAATATATATAAATATATATAGAAATTAAAAAATTTAATAAAGTAAATGAAACAAATTCTATATATATACAGAAAATTTTACAAACAAGTATATATATATATATATATGATAACAAATGTATGTAAAGCGGCAGGCAGGGCGGCATAATAACTAAAGGAATAACAACCGGCGCCCGAGGGGGTCCACGGGGGGGACGGACGGTGAAGGAAGGGGAGGGGACGGACTGAAAGGACCATGAACGACTGGAGGACAAACAACGAAACGGCCTGCGCCGCCGCCGCCACCACCATCACCACACCTCTGATCCGATCCCGATCCTCAATAGAGAGCACTTTCACATAAAATATATAAATAAATAACTATGAATAACCGAATTTTATGGCTGGGGCGAAATTACAAAAAAAAAACAAAATAACTATATATACAAAAAACAAGAAACAAAAAAACAACGCCGGCTGCGTGAATGAATGTAAAACAATAAAACAAACAAACAAAACAAAAAATTGTATGCACCACAAGCTGTGCCCTAAATTATTTAAGCAAAATCACACAGATAAAACAACCTAAAACGATAAAAACTAATTCAAATTCACTAAATATTGGAAGGAATTCTTTTATTTGTTGATTTTTTCGCCCGTTTGTTTATCCTTTCTCTGTTGTATCAATTCAAAATCGATATAGTTATATATGTGGAAAACAAAATAAAATAACAATAATAATAAACACATGAGTGGAGAGTTAAAGAGCGATATGTAAGTGAAACAAAAGAAGGTAAACAACAATATTATTATGTGGAGTATATGTATGCAAATAGAGCTGATTGATTACGATCGATGGCACGATGATAAATGATGTTTACCACCTAAGTTTTAGTTGTAACCTTATGCCTTAAGTTGTAAGCTTAAACATAAATAAAATAATATTAAATTAAATACAACATATTAAAAAGCAAACAAAACAAAATACAAATAAAAACAAATACAAAAAAACAAAAAACAAATAAAAACAAAAGAAATGTAAACAAAACGTTTTTGCTTTCTTATTTTTTATCTGGGTAATTTATTTATTTGTTCGATTTTCTACAGGAAAAGTATATTTAAAACAAAATTGGAAATCCATAAAGCAATTTCCCCATTTTCCGATCGACATTTTGGTTTTTAGCAGCTCAAATTCGTGAAATTCCTGTTCGGATCCCGGCAACTAATCGCATTTTAAAATTTTAATTCAAAATTGGCGGTTAAATTGCATACTTTCTTCTTTTGTTATTGTAATCTGTAAATTGCTCTTGCTTTAAAAGAGTTGTTGTTGCAAAATAGATGTTTTTATTGTTTTTGCAAAAATATGTTTTTGTTGTTGTTGTTGTTGTTGTTGTTGTTGTTGTTGTTGTTGTTGTTGTTGTTGTTGTTGTTGTTGTTGTTGTTGTTGTTGTTGTTGTTGTTGTTGTTGTTGTTGTTGTTGTTGTTGTTGTTGTTGTTGTTGTTGTTGTTGTTGTTGTTGTTGTTGTTGTTGTTGTTGTTGTTGTTGTTGTTGTTGTTGTTGTTGTTGTTGTTGTTGTTGTTGTTGTTGTTGTTGTTGTTGTTGTTGTTGTTGTTGTTGTTGTTGTTGTTGTTGTTGTTGTTGTTGTTGTTCATGCTGTGGTTGTTGTAGGCAAAAGCAAGTCTTCGAGTTGGTCAAATTCGTTAAAAATCCAACCCGAAATACCAGGCGAACAGAAAGCAGCAGCAAGCAAATTTAATTTTATGCAAATTCATTTTTCACCCTAGAAGTATGCTACACCGAACCCCCAAAAGCAAGTCTTCGAGTCGGCCGGTTTCGCTTAAAACCCAACCTGAAATACCAGGCGAACAGAAAGCAGCAGCAAGCAAATTTAATTTTCTGCAATTCATTGCACACCCTAGAAGTATGCTACACCGGCCCCCAGAAGTATGCAATGCAAAAAATATGCAATATTTCTTGTAGTGTGACCAGCTCATTTTTCACAACTTCCAAGGAGGGATTTTCAGTATTTTTTTATAGGGTGACCAGCTTTTTTTATACTACTATCGAAATTTATCGATTAACTTACGTGGCGGCAACTGATCGACAATTCAAATTCAAATTCAAATTTGGCGGTTTTTTTTTTTCGACTTATCAAAGTTTAAAAAGCGCATAACTCTGCCAAAAATGCATCAATTTGAATTCGGAAAACGGTTTTATGTTAGTTTTTATTAGGCTAACAAATCTGCATACTCAATAAAAAATTTTTATTTTTGACAAAAAAAAAAACTAAAAAGCTCATAACTCCGCCAAAAATGCATCAATTTGAATTCGGAAAACGGTTTTATGTTAGTTTTTACTAGGTTAACAAATCTGCATACTCAATACAAAAATTTTATTTTTGAAATTTTTGGCCAATTTTTGCAAATTTTAACGATGTAACCAATTTTCCTTTCCTTTCATCGAACCCGTGGAGTCGGCGGCAATCAGTAGACCGGTGGACAGAGATTAGCGATGACCTGGGCGGATGTTATCGAGGAGCCCCGCGAACGACCTTGCTGCTGGAGGAAAAATAATTATAGGAACACCTGTGCTTGTGTTTATTTCTTTCATTTATTTTGTAACGTTTGTTTTGTCTAATTGCTATTTAAACTTAAAATTCGCCATAAACTAAATTGTTTTTCACTTCACGTCTTTAATTAACTATATAAAAATACGCACAATAGTGTTGCAAAATGGAAGCATAAATATATAGGCATGTATTCATCATCATATCAGCATTAACAAAAATTCATATACAGTTGTGTTGTTGTGTTCACTTGTTGTCTTTTTCGTTGTTTTGTTTTGTTGGGGGAAATCTATGAATTATTATGGTGTATATGTTTATATAAATAACGAACAAAGTATTATTATTATTATATAAATATATATATATAAATATATATGTATATATGCATAAATAGTGTATAATTCAACTGGCAATTACATATTCTTGTTCTTTCTTATTTCGTTTTATTTATCGATCGATCAATCATATCGGTATCGCTATTGGTTCACCACATTTAGTTTCATTGCATTTTGTGCATTTTTAGGAGGAAGACGACTTAACTTTTGGTTAAAAGTGTTTGTTTTTTTTTTTTGCTTTTTTTGTTTTGTTTGTTGTACAAAGGGGAAGAACATGTTTACACAAAAAAAAAAAAAATAATTATATATATGTGTTATTAATCATTTTGATGATAACCAAAAGCTAGCAATTTAAGTTCAAGTTTGGGGGATTTCACAAATTAAATAGAGCGAAAAAAACAGTAAAATATATATATAAAGTATGCGTAAAAAGTATTTTTAAATATATATATAGCATTAAATAGTGTTATTTATCCTTTGCACGCTTCCATAACAAACTCTATCCTGCTGCGGATCTGCAACAATTGTTGTGATTCGTACAAGAGGAAAAATAAAAACAAGTGAGGGGAGGACGAGGCGAGTGTAAAATCGAATTGAAAAAAAATTGAAGGTAAAATATGTATATATATAAAATAGATTGTTCAATTACAAATAATAATAAATTAATGAATATGCCTTTTTCTTATTTGCACTCTTTCTACGCTTTCTATTTTCGTGTTCGCTTTTCCTTTTGTATTTGTTTAGTTGTTTCCTTTTTCCATTTTATATTTGCACAAGACTCTATAACATAATTTGTGTGTGTTTTTCGTGTACATAATATAGTGTATAATTTATATAAAATATATATATGTATATATATATTAATGATAAGGCACTTTGAGAATTATTTAACCCCCTCCTCAGTTTCAGTTTTTCTTTTTTTTGTTGTTTTTTTGTTATTTTGTTTGAACAAGAGTCATGCTGCTTCGTAGATCATAAATATATGTGAATCATAATAAATAGCAGTAGTTAAATATTGGATTTGATTTGTTTTTAGCAACCTTTATAAATTATTTGAACAAGAAAAGGTCTCGATTTCAATGGGAAAGATACAAAACATTATTTAAACAATTTCCCTTAAGTGATTGGCGCGCATTTGCACTTGCATTTAACATGTATGTGGTATATATATATATATAAATATACATATATATAATAGTATATAGTGTTTATATATTTTCAATTACATTTCTACATTTTTAAAACTAATTTTTCTTGGGCTTTTTCCGGCACAATATACAAAGATCGACAATCGTTGCGCTTTTCCCTATGTAAATAAATATTTAAATAGGTTTCTTATAATTTTTTTGTTGTTGTTTTTCCTTTTGCTTTGTTTTTGTTGGTTTTTATTACAGCATATATGCACTTCAATAATTAATTATATATATATATTTATATATATAAATTAAGGCTTCCTCTTTCAATCGCTCTTGAAATAACACTAAAAATTATATAACTGCGCACCCAATAAAAAAAATTAAGAAATCAAGAAGAGGTTTTGTATAAAATAAATTAAATAAAAATAATAATAATAATAATATATATATATAAATATATATCTCGTGATATATATATATACATATGTAAATAAAATAAACAAAATGATTCTGTGTGTGTCGCGTTATACCAATATTTGTAAATATATATATATAAAAAACATAAAATTATCAATGGTCAAAATATGTGTGTGTGTTGTGTGTGTGCGTGTCTGAGTTCGTTGTGTGTGTGTGTTGTGTATTGCGTGTGTGGTCACATGGTTTTTTTTTCATAAATTATTAACATTAATTGGCATATATAAAGTATTATGTAGTATAGAGATGGGAGAAAAAATAATAAATTATGTTGAGTCGAATCGGCGTTTCTTGGATTTCGATTTTCTTCTTTTGAAATGCAAACAGAAAATTATAATATAATTCATCAAATTCAATTAACGATCTCTTCAATTCTCATTTGTTATGTCTTGTTTTGTTACTTTGTTGTTTGTTTTTTTGTTACTTTGTTTTTTGTTTATTGTTGTGATTTGTGGCTGAGGTATATCATCAATAATCATATAATATTCATCCAAGATCATCGCAATCGCTATAACCATAAATCGTAATTGGTAATGGTTTAAATATATATATATATATAATTTACACAATCATTATATCAAGTTTATATATGTACAGCAACTCTCTATTACATAAAATTTTAAGCGAAAAAAAGGTAAATAAATTAAAGGATTTTCCTTGGCCCTGGAGCGCTTCCGTTTCCGCTTTCCGCTTCCACTTCCGCTTCTCACTTTTGCCCGTCCAATGATTTCATTTAAAATTTGACTTGGAAGACACATTCTATATCTCACTAATCTCTAATCCAAAACGGGGCATCTATCATATATATATATATATTTATGTTTCTATATATACATATATATATGAATCTTCTTTTGTTACACAATATCTAATCCAAAATCATAATTATATATATGTTTATAGCTTTAAATATTGAACAAGGGCGATTGCTAACCTTTATAAATGCAGGAACGTTGGAAATTTCATCAATTTTTTGAGCAAGACATCATAATATAATCCGTGTTAAATAAACATTTTCGATAAGGATTCCCGAACAAGTTTTTGTTTTTGTTTTCGTTCCGGTTTAGAATGCTTGGAGGCTTCCTATTATTATTGTTTTTTATGTTTCTTCTTTTTAAAACATATATATATAGTTTAAGATCATTGTTTGCATATGGATTGTTTTTGTTTTGTTTTGTTTTTTTTGTCATTTACGTATCTAACATCTATCTAATCTCCGTTCGTCCTTTTTGTTGCGTTTCCGTTTCTGTTTCGTTTACGTTTCCGTTTCCGTTTCCGTTTTGTTTCCGTTACAGTTCGTCTTTAGTTTCTTGTCCGGTTATTGTGTTCCTGTTTGTGGTCTCCTTTCATATTAATAAATAACGATAGACGGCTATAAACTGTCACAGCTTGAGAGAAATCAGATTTAAGATCATCTCTGGAGTTGGGAATTAAAGTTCCCTGCTTCCGTTTTTTTTTTTTGTTGAATAATTTAAACAAAAGCCAAAAGTTCCAGCCCTTCGATAGAGGGTTTTCAGGTTCAGTTTCAGGTGCGGGTTTAGGTTCAAGTTCTCTGGATCTCATTTTCACTTTTCCCTGCTGTTATTGCTCCAAAAATGTCCGTTGTTGTTGTGGTCGTGTTCTTGCTGAGATTTTGTTGTCAAAGGATTCTGCTACTTTGTGTGCTTTCATTATGTCGATGGAGGGATGCACTTTTGGATGGGGGTTTTGGAAGGAAGGATATGAGTTTTTTGTTTGTTTTTTGTTTGTTTTTTTTTTTGGGGGGTTATTTGTTTTTCTTAAAGCCCCAAATTGGACTGCTGCTGGTAGCCCTCAACCGCTGAGCTAAGACGATTGAAAACCGGCAGCCTGGGCTGTGTCTGTGACTCCTCCTGCTGCATCGGTGTGCTGACACTCTTCTGGAGCATTTGCTTACCGGCAATCGCATCGATATCGTATGGCGGCGGTGTATGCACCGGCGAGATGGGTACATTGGGTGATTCCGGTGGCGTGGTCTGTCCCAGGCTCTGTCCCAGACCCATAACCATGCCCAGTCCCAGGCCCGAGGCCGAGGATGTGGATGAGGCGGAACTATTGCTAGCACCACCATTGCCCTGGGCCAGATTCATGCGATGCTGCAGCGACATGGCCTCGTGGAAGGGGAAACTGGTCAGCGAATTGGCGGGGCTCATCGACAAGGATCCGGTGGGGGATTCGCGATCGGATCCAGTGCTCATGCTTAGCGGTGGGCTTAGCGGCAGGAAGAACTGGCTGCTGCTGCTGCTGCTGTTGTTGTTGTTGCTGCTGCTGCTGTTGTTGCTGTTGCTACTGTTGTGGTTATTAACTTGGCTCTGACTGTTCTTCGTTGAGAAGAACTGCGGCTGCGATTGTTGCTGCTGCTGTTGCTGCTGTGACTGTGTCTGCTGCGTCTGAGAAGCAGACGAGGATGACGACTTGGCTGCCTGGGCCGCCTGCTGGGCACGTGCCTCATCCGCATTGTGGACAAAGTGACAGCGTGGCCCATAGGGGCAGAAGCCAACGCTGTGGAAGGTGCGACAGTATTCGGTCTTGTACTTGGGATGACGCTGCAGATTGCGCAGCTCATGATAGCCATGAGCAAACTGACACTTTTCGCCGTATTTGCACTCGCCGGCCTCCTCAAAGGGACGGCATAACTCCGTCTTGTATCTGCCAAGGATATAAGATATTAGTTTCAAGCTTTACTTTTAGCAAAAGGTACGAAAGGGATCCCTACCTGGACGTGTTCATGGGCTGCTGCGGCAGTGGCTCCGACTGAGTACGCTCCAGCTTGCGGTGCAGATTCATGTTGCCCAGATTCTCAATGATGGTCACCAGATTGGCCACTGGCTGCTGCTGCTGCTGCTGCTGTTGCTGGAGGAGCTGCTGCTGCTGCTGGCGATGCTGCTGGGCCGGCTGTGAAATGGTTCGTGTGAGGGCGCCATGCAGGCGATGCTGCTGTTGCTCCATGCTGCTCCTGTCCAGGACAAGCTCCACCTGCTGCTGCTGTTGCTGCTGCTGCTGCTGCTGCTGCTGCTGCTGGAGATGATCGCGATCACGATCGCTGGCCACCTGTGAATGTGCAAAGAAAGACGAAGAGGTGCAAAATCAATTTTTTGGTCGCTCGGGCGTATACGTAACGTGGCGAATATATATTTCGCAAAAAATTCAAAACCATAAAAAAAAACATACACACAAGGGAAAGACCAACCACAAAACAAAGCCAAAAACAGCAGGAAAGGATGGGGGGGAAATAAGAGGTAAAGGGGGGAAAACACAAACACAAAGGCAAAGTATAAGCAAAAAGCAAAAGCCAAGCCGAGCTTACTTTTACTTTTAACTTGACCTATAAGAGAAAAACAAAAGAAATACAGAAAAACCCAACACGAAGAGAGAGGGGAGAGAATGTGTTTGTGTTTAATGCCTTGCAAAATGTTTTTCTTTTATTATTATTATTTAAATATAATTATTTACCAGTCTCAAGCGGACAGAAAGATTTATATAATTTGCTTTAAAGATTTAAGAGAGATTCTGGGTGAAACTTATATGTTTTACTGCCTTAATTTCAACAGGCGAACCGATCTAGCCAGGTCTAGATGATCTATTAAACCCGTATTGCAAACCCCTTTCTATACCCTTTTCCAGATATTATGATTTCAGTCAGAAGCTTAAAACTAAGTGAAGGAGTCATTTCCGACCCTATAAATCATATATATTCTTGATCAGCATCAACAGCCGAATCATTCTAGCCATCTCCGGCAAAAATTTAATTTTTTCAAAATTTTGAAAATTTTATAAGGGGTTACATCATTAAAATTAGCAAAAATGGGCCAAAAATTCACATTTTAAATGGAGTATGCAGCTTTGATAACCTGCTAAAAACTAGCACAAGACCGCTTTCCGAATTGAAATTAATGCATTTTTGACTTAGTTATGGGACTTTTTAATTTTGATTTATCATAAAAACTGTCATATAAAAATGTCTATAATTATGAATCCAAAGAATGCGAATATTTTAGGCTTAGTTATGATTGTTTTCCCATACTTTAATTGCAAACTATATGGGTTTATACACTTGGTC
Organism: Drosophila serrata; assembly: GCF_035046125.1. Lineage (NCBI taxonomy): Eukaryota > Metazoa > Arthropoda > Insecta > Diptera > Drosophilidae > Drosophila > Drosophila serrata. Next base: position 495,130 of record NW_028257174.1, on the reverse strand, counting down.
TTCCCAAAGTTAATTTCCTTTCTTGTTTTAGTTTTCTTTAAACTTTTAGTTATATTATTTTAGCAACAATTGAAGCCCCAGTTTAGCGCGAAGTTAACCCTATTTAAGCCACAATTCAAGTCCAATTTAAGTACTTGGTAAACCCCATTTCAGCTACTAGTAAGACCTATTTAAGCTCTAAGCCAGCCTCTTTTTCAGTTCCCTATTTAGCCTTAATTTAAGCCCAATCTTGGCCCTATTTAGGCAATCATTTTAAGCCCACTTGGCAGCAAGCCCCCCTATTTTTATTTTCCATGTCGTCATTGGTGGTTTTGGGTTTGTTTCTTTTTCTTTTTTTTGTATTATTTTCCCTTTTTTTTGGGAACGCAACGTCCGACTTACATACTTGGCTTGTTCACTTCTTTTTTATTTTTTTTTTTGTTCGTGCGATGCTGTAACATGTTATGCAACCAGTTAACACAAACACAGACACACAGCAGACACTCTCTTAACTCATTCCATCGAGCGTGGCCAAAAACTAGCAACAACAACAACAATAACAACGATGATAATAACAACAATAGCAGCAGCAGTAACAACAACATACCAATTACATATGTATAGAGCTCAAGTTCAAGCCAACAACAACACACAAAAAGCCGGAGCTGTTGCTTGTTGGGAAAAAAAAAAACAAACCAACAAAAATCTGAACAAAAAAAGACACACACACATCTATACACACGCCAAGTAATCAACCACTTCACCAGCCCCCCCATAATGCCCACTTCCCCCCAAAAACCACGCAAAACCGCAGACAACAAAAACAAAACCAGTTGGCGGCTTGCTCAACACGCGAGTGGGAAAGGAAAAAAACAAAAGCAAAAACAAACTAAAGAGACAGAGACAGAGGCAGAGCAGCAGCAGAGGGTGCGAGCGAGATGGCTGGAGAAGGTGGCGCATGCGCAAAGGCAAGGAAAATAAAACAAGAAAGAAACAAGAAAGAAGCAGGGTTGCCAGGCCTTTGGAAATTAACTAATTTATAAGTCACTACATTTGAGCAAGTTAATAATTAAATACAGAAATAATACACATTAAATAAATAAAAAATAAATAACATAAAGTGAATAAATAACATGAAATAAAAAAATACGCCTTCAAACTAATGTAATTAAATTTTTTAAGCTTGTAGGGTATTATAATTTTAATCAGAGTCTCGAAACTAAGTGAAGGAGTCATTTCCGACCCTATAAATCCTATATATTCTTGATCAGCATCAACAGGCGAATCTTTTTAGCTATATCCGGGAAAAACTAAATATTTTCAGAAATTTTCCATTTTCTTAAAAAAAGGAAAGGGGTTACATCATGAAAATTTGAAAAATCGGCCAAAAATTCACATTTTAAATGGAGTATGCAGTTTTGTTAACCTGCTAAAAATTAACATACGACTGCTTTCTGAATTGAAATTAATGCGATTTTGGCTTAGTTATGAGAATTTTAAAACTATGATTTTTTTTAAATAGGCATAAAAATATAGGTAATATCGATTAAAAAATGGTAATGCACTTTCAGTCAAAAGCTTAAAAGAAAGTGAAGGAGCCATTTCCGACCCTATAAATTATATATATTCTTGATCAGCATCAACAGGCGAATCGTTCTAGACATATTCGGAAGAAAACAAAAATTTTCAATTTTTTGAAAAAAATGAAAGGGGTTACATCATTAAAATTTGCAAAAATTGGCCAAAAATTGAATTTTTTTTTAATTTTAAATTTAGTATGCAGATTTATTAACCTATAAAAAACTAGCATAGCAACGCTTTCCGATTTGAAATTAATGCATTTTTGGCTTAGTTATGAGATTTTTAAAACTATGATTTACCCAAAAAGTGATCACAGCAAATCACACCTTCGATCCATATATATGCTTTTGATATTATATGTGATGAATAAGAGTTTACATTAATATCAATATATTATTAGAATACTACCATATTGTATTGTATTTTACTCTCAATCAATATACATTCCCAGTTTAGTCGCAGGTAATTATTATAGTTTTCCAGTTATTTTTCCATTCTACAAAACTGTGGCTTTATAGTTTCGAAAGTTCGACTTTCGGAAGTGGCACCGTCTTATAAATGAGATTACACTCGGGTACACTCTGTATATAGCCCACTTAGAGAGCTCGTTATCTCCAGGGAGGGGTATACGAGGGAGATGAGATGTCGGTTGTGTGTGGGTCAAATAAAAAATAAAGCCAGACAGATGAGGCACATAACAAATAAATATTTATATACTCGACACAGATGTGTATGTGCATATACATATGTGCACTTCATTTAGGTTATCTTTGCCCCGATTTCAACAATATATGCACTACACACAGAGAGATACATACATATATGTATATTCCTTGAAAAATATTCATGAGTAATTCCATAAAGAGCCAAACGGAACGAAACGAAACAAAACAATTTAAATGTTCAATTAATTAATTTGCCTGCCCAATCAGTTTAGAAGCCATATATATTCCCATTCCCATTGCCTCGGTTTTTTTTTACTGCTGCTGCTGCTGTGTGGATCGTTGGCTTATCTTATCACTCGACACTTTTGGCATCGTCGTCGGGGTCTTGATTTTTTTTTGTCACTTCTCCCCATACACAAAGTATAGAATATTTGCGTTTAAAATTAATTAAGTAATGTTCAGACGATTACCGAAAGCAATTAGTGAAATATAAAAGTCCATCGTTCATTGACAAGTCGTGTTTTACAAAGGTAAGGCACTGAAATTGTACTCTGACGGAGTGAATATAACAAAAAAAAAAAACCAACGATTACGAATGAAAAATCAACAAGTTTTGGAATTTTTAAAGATAACCTCCTTGGCTTCATCAAAAAAACAAAATAAATGTAAGTGAAATTATGGAAATAAACTGGAATAAACAAAATGAACTGAAATGAACAATAGTTCTCCTAGTAAAACCAAGTGAACAAAATGAACTGAAGTGAACAAAATGTCCAGGAACAATCCTTATAAAATCAAGTAAATAAAATTCACTAAAATTTAGAGATCTTTCTTAAATAACTACAATTAAAATGAACAGAAAAAAACACTTTCAGCTAGTTTTCGACCGAAAATCTATGGACTTTTGGTACTTCCTGAATGGCATTATTTATTAATAATTGGTCAGCTGACATTGACAAGCACACCTGGCAACTCTGGCTTCGTGGTCTCTACAAGTTTCCCAGTTTCAGTTTCAATTTCAGTCTGTAACTCTGCGCAGACAGCTGCCGAGAAAAAATACAACAAAAAGAAAAAAAAGATATACGAAGATAAAAATAAAAACATTAACGAGCGAGCAAGCGCAACAAGTTTAGCAAACCTTTGGCGCAGCGCTGGTTTTTTGCTTTTGGATTTCTTATTTTTTTTTCGCTTTTGACCAACTTCAACGCTTACGGCATCGGCAACTGATGATATGGTTGCTGCTGCTTAAGCTTTTGCTTTTGCTTTTGCTTTTCGCCTCTGGGTTGCACCAACCAAGTACCATAAAAAACAATAAAGATATACAACAACAAAAAGCCAAGTTTATGCCTCCTGGTAATTTATGATTTCATCATTGGGCCAAGAAATAAAAGCATTTTATAAATTTGCAATAGACTATACAAAACCAACCCTTGAAATTGAATGACTTTTATGTAAATTTTAACCAAGGACTTAAAAAAAAAAAAACTCAGAAATTAAGTAATTTGCAAAAACGGTCTATAAAGTGGTAGCAAAAAGGTAATGGTAGTAAATCATGAAATATAGTAACAAGTGCTTTGGGACAATTACACATATTTGGGGTATACGTATAGATTTTAATAATAGATCGAACAGAAACCAATTATTGTATTGTAATTAATAAATGGTAAAGATGTTTTGAATTCATATTTAAGCTTGATGGATTGATTTTAAATTTTTAGTTAGGGTTGTACACTTTGTGTCTTAATAAAAGATCTTGAAAATATATCCAGAGAAAGTGAAGAAAAATAAATATTAAAGAAACCTTTGCAAAGGTGAAAATGGAAGGCCGCAGAGTTGAGGTGAAGAAATTCCATTTCCGCAACCGATAAAGTTAACCTTCAATTCACTTTTTTTCTTTACTTTAGCTTTTTTTTTTTTTTTTTTTTTTATTTGCTACTTGTATGACTATTTGTATGTCAATTAGTTGGATATTTGATTTTACACAGCTGTTTTTTTTTTTTTTTGGGACAACGGTGAGTGAATGAATTCACGGTCACATTTTTCGTGAATTGATTTCGCAAAATGGAGTTCCCATAAACTCCCCATGATTGCGTGTGGGAGGGGTGGAGTTGTGATTGTTTAAAAGGGGATACAAGAAAGGGGAAGGAGCAAATGCAGATGTAGGAAGAGAGACGGAGGAAGAAAGATGGAGAAATGGAGAAGAGGGAAGAGAGAAGGTGGAAGAAAGGTTCAGTGTTTTTTTTTAACGTATTTTAAAAAAGCAACTTGAAGATTTTTCTCTCTCTGTTTATAAAACAAGATTAAAACCCATTTGAGGAGAAGAAAAAGAAGAAGCAACAAGAAAAAGAACGGAAAAGGATAAAGAGGGGGGGGGGGGGGTAAAAACATTAAGCTAGATCTTAACTTGTTTTTACTTTTTTTTGCCATTTACTCTTATTGCCGTTTTTCCCGTTTTCATCTCTCTGTGTGTGTATTATGTATTAAGCTCGCGGTTGATTGCCATCTCTTTCTATAACCATCATCTATTGCCTTCACTCTCTTTCATCTAGGTGAGAATTTCCCTTTCATTTGAAAATGAAAATAAGTTTACTTTTCCTTCAGTCATGCTTCGTGCGCTTCTCGTCTTCTGCCTCTGCCTTCTACTACTCTAGCCTCTCTTTCTTCTTCCTCTGCACATCGTTTATTGCCACATGTGTTTTGGTCTTCTTGTTTCTTCGATATTTTCATTGTTGCGGTGGGTTAAGACAACAGACAAACAGACGGAGTGAGATAGAGAGAAGGAGAGAAAGAGATAGTGCGGGGGAGTTAGAGCGTAGAAAGAGAGCGGTGGAGCAAACGATGGAGATGGAGATGGAGATAAAGAGGGAGAAAGAGAAGGGTCTCCCAAAGAAATGAGAGTTACGTACGGGACAGACGACAGACCTTGAGGCAAAACTTTTGCCAAAAACTTTTCAATTTTCGAATCACACAGTTCCGGTTCAAAAAACCATAAAAAATATATATATATATACAATAAAAAATAAAAGAAGCATGTGGAAATAAATGTGCTCAATTTATTCAAGTCAAGGGTTTTGTGACTTTTACGATTCCTTCGAATATAATTAAAGATTTAAGCTAAAGGAGCGTGGTAATCGTAAAATAAAAAACAAAGTATATATTATATTTTTATTAAGTTAATTAACAGAAACAGCATATGAAACGAAGTTTATTGTTATTAACTTCATATAAAGAATTATTATCAATTAATAAGGATTAGCCAAGTTAAAGGATCTTTTTAATATTTCCCAAATCAACATTATGCAGGGTTTGTTTTAGGTAGTACCGAAGTATCAATCTATCTATAATAATATCTGTAATAATATAATAATATCTGTAATATCTAGCTTCGACAAACTGTATCTTTGTATCTTTGAATTCCTAATGATAACTTTAAGATACCAATATGAAAAACAGCTATGTCTTCTAATAAGTAGGACTTATAGAGCTTGTAGAACAGATATATAACAGATTTCTGATTTGAGAGTTTTTCAAAGGTTGCTTATGCTTTTCCAGATTTCTTCCTATATAACAAATATATCTTCTAAATATTTAGTATATTTCGTTTAAAATACTATATATTTATAAAGACTTTTGTATTAAAATCCTGTTGTTATCCTGTTCATATAACAGTTTTGCTATATTAAAGTTCTTTAAAGGTTGCTTATGTTTCACCAGGTTTTTTCATATATAACAAGATATATACATATATGTAAGTATTATGCAGACTTGATATATAAATATATCCACATATATATATCGTCGTTAAAGGTGTGTGTGAGTTTCAGGTCTTGGCTCACACCGACTGTTAGTTAGGTAAGATCGTTGGTGATTGTTGTTGTTGTTGTTGTTACTTGTTTGTGTCTCATAAACACGTTCACACAGATACACCTCGATGTCTGCATCGGTGTGTGTGTGTTTGTGAGATGCTGAAGACCTGCTGTTGTTGGTTCGTTTTTTTCTTTCATTTTCATATTATTTATTTGTATTTTTTTTTTCGGTTGGACTAACTGGTTTTATAAAGCCAGCAAAAACCAAAAACAACCAAAATAAAAGCAACAACAGCGCGATGACGACGGCGACGACGACGACGCAATATCCATAACCTCGATGAGCTAACACCAATACAATCAGCTGGATATGCGAATTGAAAATGAATACAAAGTTATTATTGAGTGTTATTTATAATACTCGAATGGAGCTCGGAGCAACCTGCACGATCGACCATTCAAGGAGGCGGCAAAGGGGGCGTGGCTCTCAATATTTAGATACATATATCTGGATGTATCTCCACAGCGAAGGTCACAATAATAGGTAGACTTGGTAATTACTCAATTATTTAATTACTTCCTTACTCAAATATACTTGAATTGATCTGAAACTTTTAATTCATATGTATTTTGTGTATCTGTTACCGAACCAATCATTAATAATGTCAATTTGTATTAGTTTTTTGTACTTTTTGACATTTTTTTATATGATAATCTTGTCAAGTTCTTGTTTGTATTATAATTTTCTGTGTGATTGCTTTACATTTAATTAATTTTATTTTATTCCTAGCTTAATGACCACTACTGTATATTGTGCATATTTATATATTCGCGTCTATTAATCGCCCCGGGGGAATAGCATTAGCAATTAAAGCAAGGTTTTTATATTTAGTTAGGGATGAGATGATGATCATCGTACCGAATGATCGATCGAATCGACGAGATAAAAATCTACAAAAAAATATACGCATCTGATTTCCATATTTACACACGAAGCTTTTTCGGTTCAATTAAAAGTTCAAGGTAAAGCCTCAAATTTTCTATGCAAAGTGCGATATCGAGATAAATATATTTTTACTGTTGATATTTGATTAGCAAGCCAAGACGCAGATCAAATTGAATGAAATCAAAAATAAAGGTAACTCTGTACCTTAAGTTTAAAGAAGGAATAAGAAAGAAAAAGAATGAGAAAAAGGCAACAAGAAAAGAAAAGCTGAAAAAGAGAACAAGGGGATTTGGGGACAAGGCAGAAAACAAAGTCTCGCATCGATATTAATTGTTGGCAAATTTGAATTGGTAATTAACACATGCGGGGCGCTGTCATACGAGTTTTTCATTGCATTTCGTTTCCATCTCCATTTCCATAGCATTTTGCATTGCATTGCATTGCGTTTCAACAGTTCTCCTTTTTTTATTTTCTTTTTTTCCTTTTATTTTTATTGCATTGCTGATCACTTTTGATCGATTGATGGGCAGGGAATAAAACACAACAAAACAATCTAGAACAGACACAGAGCAACACGATCTACAGAACCCGATAAAGCATACAAAGTGCAACGTGCTACGATGCACTCAAAGAAAAAGGGGGTGCAGTTTTCCCAACAAGAAACTAGAAACTATAATTCCGAAATATTTTCCTTAGTCTGGCACAGTCACTCTTTCCATAATGTTTTTTGGAAGACGGTCACAATATAATTGATAAAATGTAGTTGGAAAAATGCTTTAATTACTTCACGAACTCTTAAAAAATCTAAAATATTTAAAAGACCCCGTTAAAAAATGATTTTAAGAGCTTATTTGTAAGAAGTATCCCAATAAAACAATTTTAATCTAATAAAAACAAAAGTAACAAGGCAAAGTTTGACCTAAAAATTAATTGAATATCGAAAAGTCTGGTAAAATATTTCCTTAGATGTTTAAAATTAAGAAATTTATAAACTCAACCAAGTCAATTTGCTAAATAATGTATTAAGAACTTATTTATAAGAAGTAACTCAATAAAAGAATTTTAATTTAATAAAAACTAAAGAAATAAGAAAAAAGTGATATTAAGAGTTTACTTATAAGAGGTATCCTTATAAAACAATTTTAATCTTTTAAAACCAAAGGCAATAAGTCAAAGTTTGACCTGTAAATTAATTAAAAATCTAAAAGTCTGGTAAGACACCTCCTTAGAAGTTTAAAATATAGAAATTAAACCACAAAATCAAGTATATCAAGTAAATAATGTATTAAAGTCTTAACAAAAAACCAATGCATCAACTGGATTACACCTTAAACCTACTTAAACCTTACATAATATCTCAAGTTTTGGTGAAAAAAAAATCATGAAATGAGTAATATTATATCCAATGGTTTATAATTAAGGAACACCTTATAAAACCATATACCAAAAACTAAACCATATATTTCTATGGTTACCCACCGGCATTAAATTATTATTAACCATTAACCATGCGTTATAATTTACATAATATCCCAAAAAGTGTGGCTTGTAAAACTTGAAATGGCTACACATATGTATGTGTGTGTGTGTGTATTGTTAGCTCATAGTTTTGGTTTGGTTTTTGGTGTTTTTTTTTTCCTTAATTTTTTGGGTCGTAAGTTTTGGGCCATCCCATAGAGGTTCCCCTACCGATCCGAGCAGCTAACCAAACGATCCATCGATTGAGGTCTAGGTCGAACCGTCGCGTCGCCGTCGAATGGGCCAAAAGCATTTCACATTTTCGCGGCGTCCGCATTGTCCATCCGTTCGTCGGCTGTTAACAGTATTTGGTAAGCGCACAAAGCGTAGATAGCGAGAGTGTTTAAGGGGGGGGGGTCAGGAGGAGGCCAGGGGTAGGGGGAGGAGATGGAGGAGGAGGAAGCAAAGTGGAGCCAAAAGTGCGAAAGGGAAGACACTACGCATGCGCAACTGGCGTGCCAGTTTCGTTTCGTTTCGTTTCGTTTCATTGCCAAGCGTCCGCGTTCGTTGTTGTCTCGCTTGTTTCTTCCTCTTTCATTTCGTATTTCTTGTTTCTTCGTTTCGTTTCATAATTGTTGCTGTTGTTGGTGTTTCTTTCGAACCGGCTCTGGGCGCACTCACATAATAATAATTGGCAACAACGAAAAAATCACATAATAAACACACAATAAAAGAAAACTTCACAACTTGGCCTTGCTAAATTCGGAGCACAACAACCATAAAAAAAAAGAAGAAACAAATACAACCAGATACAAAATCCGGCACACACACAAAGACAACAAAAGACATAAATAAAAGTTTTAAAAGAAGAAACACATCGATTTGTATCCAAAAAAAAAAAGGTTCCGTCTTTTATCGATGCTTATATTAAAAAAGAGGTTTGTAAAATTATATGCAATAATAATTTTCTCCTGGTTTTTCTTCCTCTGTTGCAATTTTTTGTTATGTTTTTACATATATGAAAATGTTGCAATTGCCGTTTTTTGTTTTGCTTAAGTAAAACCAGAGGCCAAAAACAAATTGATGGAAAAATAAAGAAAAGGGAAAGGAGACGAAGAGACGGGATCATGGGGGACCTTTCACACGCACAGAGACACACACACACCAGCAGAAAATAAGAGAGGCAGCCCCACAGAAAGAGACAGAGAGAGACAGAGAGAGAGAGGGAGCGTTATGCAATCGAAATGGAGAGTTTTTCGAATGGGAGCAAAACCAATTGGGAAGAGAGGGGGAGATGAAGCTAGGAGATGACAGATGTAAGGCGGAAAATCCCAATAAAATTAACAGTTATACGGTCAAACTTGGAGAATTTCCATATTTACAAACTGAATCATTATTTAATGAATAATTACAAGTTAAGAAGAAAGAAAACATACTTTCGGAAGTCAAAGTTTACTAAATAAACTATAGGATCGTATTGGAAATTAATCCAAACTAAGCTTAAAATATTCGCATTTTTTGAATGGATATTTATTAATATTTTTATATGACAATTTTTGTCGAAAAATCAAAGCTTAAAAAGATCATAACTAAGTCAAAAATTCATTAATTTCAATTCGAAAAGCTGTTCTGTGATAGTTTTTAATAAGTTAACAAATCTGCATACTAAATTTAAAATTTTTAAAATTTGAAATTTTTATCAATTTTTTTTATATTTTAACGATGTAACCCCTTTCATTTATATTGAAAAATCTAAAATTTTTGTTTTCTTCCAAAGATGTCTAGAAAGATTTGCCTGTTGATGCTGATCAAGAATATATATGATTTATAGGGTCGGAAATGACTCCTTCACTTAGTTTTAAACTTTTGATTGAAGGTGCAATACCATTATTTTAATCGATATTACCTATATTTTTATATGACACTTTTTGAGAACAATCAGAGTTTTAAAAATCGCATAACTAAGCTAAAAATGCATTATTTTCAATTCGAAAAGCATTTCTATGTTAGTTTTTAGCAGGTTAACAAAGCTGCATACTCCATTTAAAATGTGAATTTTTGGCCGATTTTTGCAAATTTTAATGAAATTTTAATAATCCTTTTTATCGAAAAATGGGAAATTTCCGAAAAAAAAATGTTTTCCGGTCGGATAAAGCTAGAAAGATTCGCCTGTTGATGCTGATCAAGAATATATAGGATTTTTAGGGTCAGAAATGGCTCCTTCACTTTCTTTTAAGCTTCTCACTAATATGATAATACCCCAAAAGGGTATTCACATAACCAAAGCTTTGAACTCTAACAAAAATAACTTTAAAAAGTGATTTACAGCTCAACCATTAAACAGGAAAAGAGAAATGCATTTTCAGCGTTTTCTTTCACAATCAGCAAAACTCTCCAATTACATTATTTTTTTCTTTTCAATGGATTGGATTACATATGGTGAGTTTTTCAGAGTGGTTTTTGGTTTGAGATGAAGTAATGTGTGTAATAATACGCTACTTTTTCACTTTTAAAGGTTAATATTAATATGTGTTTAAGTTTTCATTAATATTATTAAATAATAAAGATTTAAAGAAGCCTGATTATTATTATCAATTAAAGTTCAACAAAACTTTCCCTTCCCTTCCCTTCGTTGATAAAAAGACAACACAACACAAAATGAATGACCAATAAAAGGTATTTGATTGCATTTAAAAATTCCCGAGAATTATATATGTACATATATGTATAGTTTTCAGGGGGTATAGCGTCCGTCCCCTTTCTAGTCCCCACTTTTGCCCTTGCCCTGACCTCTCTGTAATCAAGTTGCAACCCTCCCCCTGGCTCTCCGAGTTTTTCGATTTCCCCCCAGTTCAGTTCACTTTGGGTTCGGGATTCGATTCGATTTGGTCTTCTGTCAATGGCTTATCAGGAACAACAACGACGACGATGGGTTGTCCAGAGCGTAGAGCCTTATCGGAGATACACTCGCTTACGGTTCCCGGCTTGTTCCCTTTCCCAAAATGTTAGGTACCCTCCTTCTTCACAGTTTTCCCGGGGGATGTATGTATGTAAATGTCATAAAAAGAAAATAAAGAAACTTCTGTACATAAATCCCCAGAGGGAACTCTACTCGAAATTCTATTGGAAACTCGATTAAATTCGATCCGATCGGTTTCGAAGGGCCGCGCCAGGCACATTTTAAAAAATTGATTTGTGTCTCTTTGTACCAAGTGTTTATACGACAGAATTATTACGATAAACATTTCATAAATAAGACGAAAATTAACAAAGCTCTCGGGTTTTAAAGCATGTCACGACATTTATTGCTAATAATAACCAGAAAGTAAGCTAACTTCGGCATGCCGAAGTTTATATACCCTTGCAGATAGAACTTCGATGACTAGGAATCCATACAATATAAATTATATATATTTATATTAAAAAACAATGTAGTAATACCTGCTTTCATTTCATTCACCTATACATATTATATTTTCAGTTTTACATTCACAGATTTGCATTTTTCTTCTACATCAAACGATAGTTTGTATGGCACCTATATGATATAGTCGTCCGATCCGGCCCGTTCCGACATATATACGAGTGAGAGTATATAGAAGGCTAACTACAAAGTTTCATTCAGAAAGCTTCAAAACTGAGAGACTAGTTCGCGTAGAAACGGACAGACGGACAGAAGGACAGAAGGACTGACGGACAGAAGGACTGACGGACAGAAGGACTGACGGACAGAAGGACTGACGGACAGAAGGACTGACGGACAGAAGGACTGACGGACAGAAGGACTGACGGACAGACGGACATGGCTAGATCGACTCGGCTGTTGATCCTGATCACGAATATATATACTTTATATAGTCGGAGGTGCCTCCTTCACTGCGTCGCAAACTTCTGACTGAAATTATAATACCCTGCAAGGGTATAAAAAGCAAGCAAACTGATCTTGTTGAGGGTTGCAATTTCAATAAACTTAAAGTATTAACATTATTAATTTTCGTGAGAAGTGTGTGACCCTTTTATGATTAAATTGTGAGCCAGTGTGGCTGTGCTTTGATTTTTCCATAGTGTTAAATAGGAAATTTCATCATCATCATCATCATCATCATCATGGGACTGATAAACATAAGCCTAGTAATTTCTATAAGTAGTTGCTGTGTGTTGTGTTCTCCCCCGTTCTCTCTCTCTCTCTCTCTCTCTCTCTCTCTCTCTCTCTCTATCTTTATCAGTTGGAGAAAAGTTCTTGGGAGCCTCTTATCACCGTCGCCCCGGCAAATGTGTGTTCACTTGTGTGTGAGTGTGTGTGTGTTGTGTGTGCGAGCACATGGCAGTGGCAGTGACCCGCACCAAGCCCCCCCCACCCCACCCCTTCAACCCCATCTAGGAACCCCCCACCCATTCCCCCCGTGCAAGTCTCCCCTATCTCTCCCCGCATGCACACTTGTAGTATGTGCTCTTCCCTCACTCTCACTCAATTGCAGGCCAAGCACGTAAATAATAAAAATAAAAACAAGAACAAAAAAAAATTCTAGAAAAAAAACGAAGAAAACACACACATTTTAAGTGTAAAGTGTAGATTGAGAGGGAAAAGACAGAGCGCTATGTGTACACATGTGCATGTGTGATTTAATGTGATAAGAATACTTATTATTGGGTTAGTTAGTTCATACATATATAATAATAATCTTTCGTTCGCTGCTGCTGTTTTTGTTGCCACTCAAAAAGGTGATAAGACCGCGAAAAGCACAACTGACTGATATACAAAAAAAAAAAAAAAAAACCAAGAACAAAGCTCAAGAAACAAATGCTAAATGAGCAGAAAGGCAATGGGAAACCCAAAAACAATAAACAACAAACTTAAACTGCATATTCGGCATAATAGGAGGAGAGCTAAAAGGAGCTATAATTCTCCAGTCTAAATATCAAATAATAAGAATAATAATAATAATAACAACAAGATGATCATCATTAGCCGAACCGAAATCAGAGCTTTTTAAAAGAGCCTTTGGAATTTTCCAGAAGTTTTAAAATGTGAGACGTAGAGCAAAACAAAATGAACAAAACAAAACAAAACAAAACTTATTTGTATCATCAGAGTTAATGGTACGGTTTTTTTTTTTTTGTTTATTTCTTTTTACATTGTATTTAAATTCTTAAGAAAAATATTAACGTAACTGGTATTTGCCAGCTTAAAGGGAACTTCTTATTCAAATATTCCACAATTCTTATGAAACCATTTGCTTTTAAGGAATTTAATAAAAACATTGTTATTATGATCTCTTGTATGTTTTTTCTTTTCATCTCTAGTTGATTAACTTTGTTAAATTTGTATATAATGAGGATTTTAATAATATTTCAATATGATCTGAAGACCTTATAAATAATGATCACTGTATCAGTCTTAATTAATTTCAAAGGATCTTTTTCGGTTAATTAAAGTAAGGTACCCATTAATAATGAAATAAAGCAAAGGGGATTGATGATAATGAGCTCAGCGAGGAGGAGATTGTGAAAAGGGAGTAAATAAATGTGTGTATTTCCGAAAAAAAAATATATTAAAAAAAAAACCGACAAAATCAACCCTGGCTTTATCTCTCCACGCTTTGTACCCTCTTCTCCTTCCCCCCCCCCCACACACTTATTATTATCTTCTCTTTGCTTTGATTCCCCCCATTCCACAGGTTGTTTTTGTAAGTATTGATCCCTATATTCCCCTTACTGGTTTTATCCTCTTCTTACTCTCTCAACTTATGTATGTTTCTTCCCCCTTCCTTTGCTGCTTCCCTTTCCAGGGGCCAATAATTTATCGTCTATTTGATAACCCGCACAAACAAAACAACGAAGAAGAAGCAGAAGTAGACGCTAAAGAAGAAGGCAATGAAGAGAAGCAAACAAAATAAGGGATAAGGCAGAGAGGGAGAGAGATAGAAAGATCCAGGATAGAGAGGAGCAACATGTTGGAAATGTGTTCAACACGTGGTCTATCTTCCAGTCTCTTCCACTCGTTTACACGCTACTCTTCCAATCCGCAGATCAAAACCCATCGAAATCGTGATTAAAATTTTACGTATATGTATGTATATATATCACTCTTGCTTGCTTAGAACACAGCAGAAAAAACAGAAAAAAAAACAAAACAACTCACATGTGTTAACTGCTCATATAATTGTTGCTGCTGTTATTGCTATTATTGCTTTTGTTGTCCTGTAAAACCAGTTGCAGAGCGCTGCCAGACAGAGATAGCCTAACAGCAGCTAGATGGAGAGATAGAGATGGAGAGATAGAGATGGAGAGCTTGCTGTTGGGGCAAAACCCGCAAAAGCAAAAGCAAAAGCAAGCAAATAACAACAACAACAACAACAGCAGCAGCAACAACAAAAGGCAATCAAAAAGCGACAGTGAATGTGAATGGAAATCTACTAAACAAACGGCTCTACGCCGCTCTGCCAGCGTCGACAGCAGCAGCAACAACGACTGCGACTTCATTATATAATAGATTCGATTGGATTTTTCGGTGGATTTCGTCGTTTTGGGTTTTCAGCTTTTGGGATTGGCAATCACACAACAAAATAAAAACATGTTGCAAGTTATTCATTTCGGTTTTTTTTTTTTCTTTTAGGGTGGCCCGCATGAAAACCCGAGAAGGCAAAGAGCAAAACAAGCAAAATAAACGCCAGCATAACAGAAAATTATTAACGAAATTAATGAGCGAAACCGTTTAAGAATTTCGCGGGCGAAGCTCAAGAACAAAGGGAAACACACGAAAAAAAATTATCAAATAAATACAACAAAAATATATATTTAGTTTTGTTAAGTGTAGGATATAGTATACAATTGATCACAATATATAATTTTGTATTAAAAATCAGGATAATTATCTCATTCCTAAAATTCTTAAATTAATTGTTAATCTTTTCAATAATTGCAATTTTTATACCATTGCAGGGAATTATAATTTAGTCAAAAGCTTGAAACTAAGTGAAGGAGTCATTTCCGACCCCATAAATCATATATATTCTTGATCAGGATCAACAGGCGAATCTTTCTAGACATCTTCGGAAGAAAACAACATTTTTGGATTTTTTGAAAAAAAAAATTAAAGGGGTTACATCGTTAAAATTTTCAAAATTTGAGAAAATGTTGAATTTTTTAAAGAATTTAAATAAAGTATGCAGATTTATTAACCTGCTAAAAACTTACATAGGACCGCTTTCCGAATGGAAATTAATGCATTTTTGGCTTAGTTATGAGTTTTTGAAAATTTGATTTTCCGAAAAATGTTCATATAAAAATATAAATAATAATAATAAATAATGATTAAAAATTGTTAATGCACCTTCAGTCAGAAGCTTAAAAGAAGGTGAAGGAGTCATATCCGACCCTATAAATCGTATATATTCTTGATCAGCATCAACAGGCGAATCTTTCTAGCCATCTCCGGTTGAAAAAAAAATTTTTTCAGAAATTTACCATTTTTCGAAAAAAAGCAAAGGGGTTACATCATTAAAATTTGCAAAAATCGGCCAAAAATTTACATTTTAAATGGAGTATGCTAAAAACTAACATAGGACCGCTTTCCGAATGAAAATTAATGCATTTTTGGCTTAGTTATGAGTTTTTGAAAATTTGATTTATTCTAAAAATTGTCATATAAAAATATCGATTCGAATGCGAAAATCCGCGATCCTATAATTCGATTGCAAAGGTATATGATCTTGTACACTTTCACAACTTATTTAAAAGTAATAAAGAATAAATTGTTTAAGGTTTATTATTAATGGGTCAACCTGTCCTCTTCAATATTATAAATTGATTACATACCGACTTGGGGGATTAAAATGCATATTTCTGGTGAATTTCTTATTAGATAATTCTTTTCCAGTTTCATAGAATCGGGGGAAAAAATCAACTTGGAAATCAATTTTAAATGCCGTTTGCAAATTTTATTGCCATCCCTCTTCTCCTACCTTTCTTCCCCCCACTCACGCCGCCTTAAGAATGCAAACAAACAAACACACACGGGAGGGGGTGAAACAAGGGGTTGGGGGGAGCAGTAGATAGATGTACTTTGGCACTCAATTGAGCGGCCATTAGCAATAATACCAACAACCACAAAGGCGCAGCCGAGACAATTTCAAGATTACAACAACACACATAGGCAATAATAATAATAATAAAAATACAACAGCAACACATCGTCGAGCATTGACAATAGAATATGAAGTGTCTTCTCTCCTACAATCCCCCCTCCTTCTCTCTCTCTCTCTCTCTCTCTCTCTCTCTCTCTCTGCCTGACTCGCTCGCTGACTTTGTCGCTCTCCTCGATCGGCTCCACCTCTCCTTACCCCAATTCCCCTCTTGAATCAACCTACAACTACCAGATCCAGGCCAGAGCGAGAGAGCAGGAGATTGGGAGCCGTACAAAGGCATTGGTGTGGGAGAGATAGCAAAGGCAAGAGAGAGCGGTGGATTGAGAGAGTGGGTGGGCAGATGGAGCGCCAAAGGGTGAGATGGAGACCACAGCAAATGCTCCATGGTACACCAAACAGATACACTACATTGCATATTTAATATGTGTGTGTGTGTGTGTGTGTATGTTTTGTATTTGTACTTTTTACAACTGAACGATAAGAGCAGCAGCGGCAGCAGCAACAAAAATAATATGAACAATAATAATAATAATAGGCAGAGTCAGCCAGAAGCGCCTGCACGCAAATAACTTTGTTCAACATTTCGATTTCGGAAGGGGAGAAAAAATAATAATAATTGAAGAACAATTAAGTTCGGGTAATTTACTTAGTAGCAAACGCAACACTTTGGAAATTACAATGATATAACCTCACAGCAGCTCGCTCTTGGGTTTCTATTTTTTGTTATAACATATTTGCTGAATACAATTATATTATAACAGTAAAACAAACAACAATTGGCAGATAAAAAAAAGGTGAAATACACAAGCCCCTTAATATAGTATTTCTTTAGATTCTGTATGGGGAATTGATAAGGGTTCATATTTTATAACTTGGTTCATTTTTATATCATCAGAAAAAAGAAAACCAGGTACCTGTATTTTCTTTATAAATACCACATTTTCATCGACCCCATCAATATTTCTATTTCTTCATAGTTTTCTTGTACGTTGGTTGGGAAAAATCCGTCATTACCAGGGGTTGTGATCCTCGATTTCAAATCACTAACAACCCCCATCGATCTCCTACTCCTCCCCCATCATCTGGTCCTCTCGTTCGCTCCAAGGGTATCTCAAGGGTCGGTCAGCCAGTCCATATGCCGGCAATGTGTTGTTTTTGTTGTTGCAATTGCCGTTTTCTTATTGTTTCTTTAACCTCATGTCCTCATGTGTGCGTCTGTGTGTGTTTTACGAGTTCTATGCGTGAGAATCGGAGATGCTCTCAATTTAGCCTTTTTCTAGCCAGGATCTGTGCAGACTAACCCTTAGCAGGTGTATTTCTTGTCTATTTTTATATATTTAAAAAATTAATTTTATAAAATTTACATGGTTTGGCTCCTTAGTAATTTACAAAATAACAGAATCATATTTTTAAAACAAAAAGAAGAACTTTTGCGTTCTAGCTTTTTTTTCTAAAACTTGGTTTTTATTTCTGGCTAAATTGTAAGTCTTTACAGACAGCCCCAGTGCGGGTGAAGAAGAGGAGCGATAAGTGGAGTGAGAGAGGTACTACGCGACTTGAGCCTTTTTTTCCCTTACTTTTTTTGTGGGATGGGGCTGCGCATATTAATCGAGTCGAGTCGGATCGAATCGAAATGAAATGACGTTCGGCGATGTTGAGAGGTAAAGAAAAAGAAGGAGGTGAGGATTGAGGATTGAAGACCGAAGAGTTGCCTGTTTTTTGATTTTATTTCTTTTTATTTTAGGTAGGTAGCGGTCGCAACACTCGCTCTCCTCCCACTCCTTTTGATCTGCCTCTTCTTCCAGCAATGGCGTCGGGACATGGGCGCACACACACATGCGCATGAAACATGGACACGGACTTGGACATGCACAAAACACAGATCAAAATAAAACGACAAACGTTGTTGCTGTTATCGCCTCTTGGCAGGAAATGGAATTATATTTGTAAAAAGTAGTCGCCGTTTGTCGCTCTTAAGTGAGCCCCTCTCTTTCGCTCTCCCGTACGGTCTCAGCAGGAGAGAAGAAAGGCATGGGGCAAAAGGAGAAGGGGCCAGGCCAACGAAGAGCGATCACAATGTGGCGGAGGGGTAGAGAAGGGGAGGGGGGGCCTGAAACGTAACACCGCTGATTACGTACCGAGGATTTCGTTATAACAAACTAAGCACATTTTTTACACATTTTACTTTTCGGCCTGCAGCAAACACAACTGGAACCAAAAACAAAGCAAAAAGTGCATACAGCCGAAAGAAAAGGCAAAACTGCATACAAAATGCACATGTTCAGCAACAGTTGAGGTCAAGTTAATAGTGAAAATCATAAACCATAAAATACCATTAATTAAAATAATTAAGAAAGTCTACGAAAAATTAATCTACACATTTTCTATGAGCAAAACATCTTTTTTAATTTTTCAAAATACTTTAATATTCTTCTTAGAAAAAGCTATTATTTCAACGGCATTTGTTTGTATAAATTTCATAATAAAACAAGAAGAAGCTGAAAGCAAAGACGAAAGGAAAATTTATGCGAAAAAGTAAATTTTAGTTGCAGCCGCTTCTCTTTGCCCCCCGTCTGTATCTCTCTTTACTCTCCGATATCCACTCTCCGGTTTGCCTCTCTGTCCACCCGAATAAAGTGTACCAAAAGTAAAGTAAAAAAATAAATACAAGTTTTATGATCAAAACTAAAACCTTTTTTACCAACTAATTCCTTCAGTATTTATAGTTTTTTATGAAATAATTATGCCGAATTTTTAGAGTGCCGAATGCGACAATTTTGTCGCCTGGACAAAAAAGTAACAAGTAACAGTTGCAGCCGCTTCTCTTTACCCCCCGTCTGTATCTCTCTTTACTCTCCGATCTCCACTCTCCGGTTTGACTCTCTGTCCACCCGAATAAAGTGCACCAAAAGTAATATAGAAAAAATAAATACAAGTTTTATGATCAAAACTTAAATCTTTTTTACCAACTAATTCCTTCAGTATTTTTAATTTTTTATGAAAAAAATATTCCGAATTTTTAGAGTGACGAATGCGACAATTTTGTTGCCTGGACAAAAAAGTGACAAAAGCTGCTGCATTGGCCGTCGTTTCTATTGTGCATGAGATTGTGTGAGTCTGTGTGTGTGTGTGTCTTTGCCTCTCATCTGTGTAGATTTGTTGTGCGCCCTTTCGCTTTCGGCCGCTGCTATTGCAAAAGCAAAAATAAAAAAACCAAAATGTTTAAAAACAATGAATTTTCCATGCCAATCGTTGGCGATTATCGATAACACGCGGCTGCTGGCAAAGTTCATTTAAAATAAGTGGGGAAACAACAAAAGTATTTTGCAACTTTATCGGACATCAACCTGCCTTGGCCCTATTGCTGTTGCTATTTGTTTTTCTCCTTTATTTTCACTCTTTTCCCTTTTTGTTTTGCCTCTTTTTGGGTTCTACTTGACCCTTTGGCCCTGCATTTTAGTTTACGCAAATTCGCAAACAGGCAAAAAAAAAAAAATACAAACAAAAACAAAAATAAAACACGCTTGGATACAGTAAAGAGCAATAAAAACGCCGCTTACCCCATGACTTATTTATTTAACTTGGCCCTTTTAGCACTTGTATTTCATAAAATTTTAATTGATATCCCAGTTTCAGTTTATTTTCGCATTCTTTGCAGTGTTTATTGCATAATTTTGTTCAGTGTTCATGCTAGGAGGTATTTACTGTAAAAGCAACGGTCATTTGAGTCGGTCGCCGCCATACTCCCTTCTCCCACCACTCTCTCTCCCCCTCTCTCATTCACTCACTCAACCGCATCTCTCGTGTTAATGACGAGGAAAAAAAAAACTGCACGTAACCGCAGCAGCAGCGCGACAGACAGAGCTCTTAACTTGGCTCATTTAAGAGCAACTTTAAATCCCGGACACAAGAAAACAGAAACAAAATATACACCAGAAATCACTAAAAAAAAATATACATATATATATTTAAAAAACAAAAAAAAAAACAAAAATTCAAACCATACCAAACCCGGAACTGACTTAATCGAATTTGTTGTCGATCAACAGCTGCTGCCGGTGTCGGCGTCAGCGTCGCTGCCACTAACTTTCCGCACGCACACACACACATACACACGGAAAATAAATGATCACAAGTGTTGTTGTTGTTGGTGCTGTTGTTTTTAATGATGCTGCTGCGATGACGCCAATTGTTACAAATTATTTTGATGGGCGAGAGGGAGAAAGAGAGGGGGGGTAGTTAAAGCGAAGGGAAGGCTAAAAAAAAAAACAATTGCTCAGGTGAAAAATGCAATTTGAATACCCTTCGTTATAGATTTAAAATATTTAAGCTTTCAAGAGCTATGAGAAGTCTACAAGTTATATCATCTAGTTTTTTATGGAATATATATAAACCAAGAAAAAAAAACAACCTTTGGGAAGTCGGAGAAACAATATAATAATTTTTGAAATAAATCAAATTTAAAAAACCCCAAAGCTAAGCCAAAAAAGTATTAATTCCCATTCGGAAAGCTTTCCTATATTAGTTTTTAGTAGGTTAACAAATCTGCAAACTCAATTTAAAATTTAAAAATAGTTGAAAAATTTTGAATTTTTTTAAATTCTAACGATGTAACATCGCCCTTAAAAAATTGTGAAAAAAATTATAAAAACATTTTTTCTACCAGACATGGCCAAATCGAGTCGGCTATTGATGCTGATCGAGAATATATATGATTTATAGGGTCGGAAATGACTCCTTACAGCGTTACAAGCTTCTGAGTGAAATTATAACACATTTTCCAGATTATAGCCCCAATTAAAGTAAGGGTATTACAAGTTGTGCTAATAAAACAAGTGTCCAAAAGACTTGATATGCCCCGCCCCCACCCTGCTCTCTCAACAAGCTTATCACACAAAAAAAATCCTTATCAGACAATTATTTAGTCCATTTTACAGTCTGTCGTTATTTTTCTTTGTTTTTTTTTTTATTCTGGTTTCGTGAGTTGACAAACCGAAATAATTATGAATCAGCTTTAATATTGAAAATAACAACAAACAACATGAAGAACTGCTGCAGTATGCGGAGTGTAACGAAACGGAAATAAAACGAAATAATAAACAACATATCGAAATGAAAAATGAATAACAAAATTTAAAACGGCCGAGTGGAAAACACGTTATTGAGAAACGACTAAAGACTAAAGACTCGAAATACAGCAAACGGTGCAAAAATACACACTAAATATTGCTGTTAACGACGCAAAACAAAAACTGCGGAAAATGCAAGCAACTACAGAAATTACTAAGAGAAAAAAAAAAAAAAACAACAACAATAAAACGCAACTCCCAAAATAAATAACCCAAAAACATGTGGTTTAGGCATGTTTCAACTTATATTTAAATTGTTCACTCAGTTGGAATTCTACTTTGTAACCATAATTAAGAAAAAAAAAACACGATATTTTTAGGTTGTAATTTACGAATCTGCAAAGTTGAATTTAGAAACAGCAATATTTAAATTGAAATGGCTAGATATAATAAATTTATAAAGCATCCTGACTGAAATTATAATACCCTGTAAGGAAACATACATATATTACCTAAAATATTCCCTAATAATTCAATATTTCCAACTTGGGGCGCTTCTTTGAGATTTCAGATAACCTAAATTCCAGGAGGAGTTTTAAAGAAATTTCCAAGAGACCCATTGGAACTGGATCGGGTAAAATGTGGATTTTGGGAAATATAGTAAACTATGGGAAATCGAAAACACTTGCGAGCAATCCGCTAGGGAACAAGTCTCTAAACTAAGAAAAAAACCTTTGGGACTATACAGAAACCCTTCTTTATGGACATCGGGGAATATTCATAAAACATATAGAAAAGATAAAAGAAACTTGCACTTACCGCCTGGAATATGTCGCCGCACTCGAAATAATGCGAATTTCCAACTGTCGTCGATTTCTGTACTATGGTCGCCGACATTTTAGTAATTTTTCCTACTGTTGTTGTTGAATTCTTATAGATTTTGAACTTGATTTATTTTTTGTTGACTGCTTTGCTCGATCTTTGACGCTGCTACTGACGTTGCTTTTGTTGTTTTCACTGGACAAGACAGAAAAAAATATTCTTTATCTTGACGATTGCGTTTTATGTTGTTGTTTTTCGTTAGCTTTTCTATACATTTATTTCTTTGTATTTTCCTCTTTTTGTTTTCAAATTAATTTATATATTTATAATATTTTGCACTTGAATTGTTGTTATTTGTTTCGCGTAAATTGCATTGCAAAAAAAATCAGCTAAAGGAGAGTAAGAAAGAGAGAGAACGTGCAATTAGAGAGATGTCGTTGGGTTGGATAGTGTGATAGGGGGGAAAGGGGGAAGAGGATAAAACAAAATTACACGTGCTCGTCGTACGCTTAGGTGTATGTATGTATGTGTGCGCGCGAGCGGTTTGTAAGTCGGCGAGTGCGCGTCAGGATATATATTTTTTTTCACGCACATGCGAAGCTGGAAAAGAAGCAGCGAGCGGCAAGGCTTCGCTTTGTTCCTTTTCCTCGAGTTTTATTTTTTAGTTCTTTCCAAAACAGCAACAGCCGATGTGTGCTCGAGAGTGTGTTCGTGTGTGTGTGTTTGTGCGCGGTGTTTGCTTTACTTTTATCGTCTTCTACGTTCTCAGAGAGATAAGCTCGCGCTTGTTTTCGTCCCTTTCCACTCAATAGGTCGGTCCCTCTGGCCGTCCCTGTCGCACCGCCACTGTATTATGTGTGCGCGATCTCTGGTGGTGGTCGTACTTCAGCTCGTATCACACGTCTGTGTGTTTGTAATTTTTATTTTATTACTGCG
Organism: Drosophila serrata; assembly: GCF_035046125.1. Taxonomy (NCBI): domain Eukaryota; kingdom Metazoa; phylum Arthropoda; class Insecta; order Diptera; family Drosophilidae; genus Drosophila; species Drosophila serrata. The sequence continues at coordinate 471,721 of NW_028257174.1, read as the reverse complement.
CGAGCAAGAGGCAAAAACAAAATAAAACAGAACCAACAAAAACGTGAGTGCAAAGGCAACGATAGCTGTTGTTGTTTGTTCCGTTCTGCTTCTGCTTCTTATTCTTATTCCTTTTCAGCATCGACATCGGCATCGGCATCGGCATCGGCTTGCGAGTCCTCGACGGCTGCGCATGTGTGTGTGTTTGCTTATTTGAACTTGTTGCGTTTCTTTTGGATCCTTGTTTTCGCTTTTCGTACACCATTTAAAAAAAAATTTCAACAAAAACAAAAAATAAACGTTTCTACTAGTTGCGCCTCTTCTAACTGTTTTCGTTTTTCCTTTCGTTTCGTTTCCTTGATATTTTACAGTTTTTTGCACGACAAAAACTTGAAAAAAAAAATGCAGAAACCGCAATTCACGCTCACACACACAGACACTGGTTTTCGTGTTTTATTTTTTTAATTTGTCGAATTTTGTTAATTACTTTAAATACGGCCGCTGAGGTCCTTCGCTCGCTCGCAAAAAACCACAACAAAATGAGTGGAGGAACAGACGGAAACACGTCCACACACAACGATTATTTTTTGGCGAATAAGGGAGAAGGAGGAGTGGCGAATAGAGGATAGTGTTACCAAACTCGGCGAAGGGAGGGATCTTGACATCCGCAGTCAGCTGGTCACACCGAAATTATCTACATCTTACATTTTACACCTTCACAGAACAGTTTTACAAAATTAACGGAAATTTTTTAAATAAGCATATATTAATAAAAGATGAATGATATATATTTGTTAAAAAAAAAAAAACAATAAAGAAATGCGTTCCTTTCACTCACCTATACATATTATATTTAAAATTTAACATTCACCATATCTCAAATTTGATAAAAATTATAAAAAGAAAATGTAAAGATTTTTTTGTTAACATTTTCCGATTGTTCCTATGGCAGCTAGATGATATAGTCAACAGATTTTCGTATAATTTAACACAAAATTGTAGTATAATATAAAATTATTATTAAACATTAGGAACTAATATAAAAATCTGTTGAAATTTGGAAAAGCTTTAATTTTTTCTAGCAATTTTCCGATCGTTCCAATGGCAGCTAATATAATATAGTCGCGCGATTTTCATAAAATTTTACACAAAATTGTAGAAAAATCTAAAATGACTATATCTTAAATTTGATCAAATTCTGTTAAAAACAAAAAATGTTAAAATATTTTTTGTAAATATTTTCCGATCGTTCCTATGGCAGCTAAAATGATATTATGTAAAAAAAAGACAAACAATCAAATAACGCCTTTGGATAGCTACAATAATAATTTCTTAAACAATATTAATCTTAAAATAATGGTAGAGGTTGACAATAATAAAATATATTAAATATTTCAAAATTTAAAAGTAAATTTCGACAAGAAATATATTAAACAATAATAATTTTGCATTGTTTTAAACTTTAAACCAGCTGAAAGCACTAAAAAACAAAGACGCCCTTCTCTCTATGCCTCTCCCTTTCTATATCGCTCTCACATCGTCCCATCTCTTTCTAAATGCAGGAGGTAAAAATATGTTTAAAATTTGTAATTTCAACATATTTATTGATGTAATTCAAAAAATTAAATATAAGTTATGTTTATAATTATTATTTACTGCTTACTAATGCAAAATTACTTTGCAGTTTTGCGTTGGTTTTTTTTGTTGTTTTTTTTTCCTTAATTTTTTTTTATTATATTTATTATTATTATTTGTTTTGTTTTAACCATGTGGGCTGCGCTGCATCCTATTACTTCCCCCCAGCTCAGTTTTTTATATATTATATTTTGTTTATATAATTCTCCTCCTTCTCATGCATTTTATTATATGCCTTTTCGGTGTGGGTGTGTTTTGTGTTTTTTTTATTAATTTTTTATTGGTATTATTTATTGTTTAAACCTACATATTTTGTTTTTCATATTTATTCCACAATGTGTTTAGTTTTTGAGTTGTTTTTGTTTTGCATCGCTCGATTTTTGTTGTTGAAATTAAGCATTTGGATTCGATCTGACAGGTGAATCAAATGGAATATATATGCGTACATAATTGTTTTATTCGCTGCTATATATGTATATATATACATGTATATGTATTGACATATTTATATATATATACATATATATGTATATATATATATAACTATGTGTGTTTGGGTTTTAGTTTTATTTTTATTTGTTTGTTTTTCTTCGAAAATTAACGCTCCTGTACAGCGTTCCGTTTTGTTACCAGTATTATTTTCTCGTAATTTATTAGGCTAAGTGTTTTGTTTCTTGTTTTCATTTCCTCGCCATTTGTCCTCCTCGATTTTTACTTGTTATTGTTGTTTTCATGTGGAGCAGCAATGATTTGAGTTAGAATTTGAATCGATTTGAATTTAAAATCGATTTGATTCTTCGTTTTTTCTTCGAATTCAAATTCCTTCCTCGGTGTGTTTTTACTATCGATCGCAGTGATTCACTTGTGAATCACATTTGCTGGGGTATCATCTTCTTAGTTGTTTCTTTTCTTTTTTTAATTACATAATATGTGGTTTACGGTTTGCCTTTGCTGTTGGATTGAATTTTAATTAATATTTAAGAGAAACACCCAATGGATATTTCTCGACGCTGCGGCGGCGGCGGCTGTTATCCCACAATCCGTGTTCATTTCTCAATCTTCTGCATTTTGAATCTTTCACATATCCCCCCTTGTTTTTTTTCCCCACCCATGATGATGATTCGTTTCATCCCCTCCTCGCTTAGTCCGCAATTAGGGGCTTGCCATTCTGCTTCTCCTTGTCCTTGTCCAATTGCTCCAAGAGTATAGCTGGATTGGGTTGACCCTGATGGGTCTTCTGCTTCAGCATTGTCCAGTCGTAGATGTAATCATACTGATGGTTCAGCGTCCTAAACAGTATGCTAAAGGGAGCATAAGAGAAAGTTGGAAATTAGATATATGTTTAAAATACAAAATGGGTTAATAAGTAATTAAAATATTCAGATTCTTTGAATCGATATTTATAGATACCTTATATGACAATTTGTACGACAAATCAAAGTTTAAAATTCGCATAACTATGCTAAAAACGCATTAATTTCAATTCGGAAAGCAGTTATTAATAAGTCTGCATACTCTATTTAAAATGTACAAAAATTAAATTTTTTTCCAATTTTTACGATGCCAATTTTAACGAAAAAATGTTGAAAAAATTTAGAAAATTCATTTTTCTGCCTGAAGTAGCTAAATCGACTCGGCTGTTGATGCTGGTCAAGAATATATATGGTTTATAGGGTCGGAAATGACTCCTTCATTGCGTTATAAGCTTCTGACTATAATTTTAATCAATATGAAAAGGAATCGTTATTTGAAAGTTTCAATTTCTTCGCCTTAGAGGTTACAAAAATATATAGAAAGGGTATGTTATAACATATAAACGATTTAAGCTGAATTTTCTATCCATAACCTTGGTTGGCGCAGCTTATTCTTCAAGTGAATTATTAAAATTAACTTGGCAAACAAAGCTCAATGTAAGCAAACTCTTATTCCAAGGCAACACCGTGTTTTTTATAGATACTACTTTCACTTACCGGAACAATTGACGTAGGTACATATAATCCGGCTGCTCTTCAAAGCGCAGGCTACGACAATAGTTTAGATACATAGAGAACTCCGCCGGCGAGCCCTTGCACAAGACCTCGATCGGTGTCGACATCTTCTTTTCGGAGATCTTCTCATACTTCTGCTGCTTGGTATTGGCCTTCATGCCCTGCCAGGGCAGGACGCCGCGATTGAAATACATCATCACATAGCCAAGTGATTCCATGTCGTCGCGACGCGACTGCTCGATGCCAAGATGGGCATTGATTGAGGCATAGCGGGCGGTGCCGGTTAGATTCTTATCCTCACGATATATGATATGATGGCGCGTGTGCGGATCGCGGAACTTCTTGGCCAGACCAAAATCGATCAGGAAGAGCTTGTTGCAATGACGGCCGATGCCCATCAAAAAGTTATCGGGCTTGATGTCCCGATGAATGAAGCACTTCAGATGAATATACTCCAAGCGCCCAATCATCTGGTCGACGAGCATCAGCACCGTCTTGATGGTAAAGTGACGCGTACAAAAGTTGAATAGATCCTCCAGGGATGGTCCAAGTAGGTCCATAACCAGCGTATTAAAGTTCTTCTCCTTGCCATGGTGACGGATACGAGGGAAGCCAACGCCGCCGCTGAGAATGCGATACAGCTTGGCCTCGTACAGCAGCTGGGGATGACGGGCATGGGCACTTTCCATCTTGATGGCCACCTCCTCGCCGCTCTGGATGCTCATGCCCAGATAAATGTCGCCAAAGGAGCCGCTTCCTGCAGGTGACCAGCAACAAGTTAGTAGGAGATTCAAGAATGCGGCAAAAAGAGTACTTACCAATCTTCCTAATCACCCGATATTTGCCACCGACGATTATCTCGGGGCGGCTTTCCTTCAATATCCGCATCTTGTCCATCTTGGCTAGCTGCTGCTGCTGCTGCTGCTCCACCGCCTTAGGGACTTCTCTTATTAAAGCACTTGTGCTGGGTTACGTGAAATAACAGCTGTAATCAAGATTTACCATAATTAATGAAACGTATTCAATATAACTGGGCTATCTTTGAGAAAACATTGAAACATGAAAAATGAATGATGAAATTAACTTTGTACCCTTAAAATCCAACTTCTAAAGGTAATATAAACTTATTTAAAGGGAAAATCCCTAGTACCGTGGCACACAGCGGGATGAAATCTGATTGGCATATGATGAAATATAAATAGTAAACAAAATAAATGTAAATACTACTCACAATCAGAGCTTATTATTGCGCCGGAGAAGGTTCTAATATTCCACAGCTCGGATTTCTGTTTATTCAATTATAAAGGAAAAATATCGAAAAAATAGAAAAATGAACTGGTTTGATTGATTTTTTTTTTGATTCTGCCAGACTAAGCGTCTCTTTTGCAATGACTTTGTTTTGCCAGTGAACTTAGATCAAACATTTGAAAGCTGTTTTTACATGTATAAAAAATGTAATTAAAGAATTACTTGTAAAAATTTACAATGAGTAAAACCAATATTGATGAAACATACAAATGACAAAGAAAACTCCATTATAAATGGCTTAGTTTCTTTTCCTTTGTGAGTAATATAAACTAGTTAAATTTACAGCTTCAACAAAATATTAAATGTTATCCATTTGTGTTTAAACACAAATGGGTTCTTTTGGTGATTCAAAGAGATCTTTTCAACGTGTTTTGACAGAAATTGAACGTTTTTAACAGCTGATTGTTTTTTTTTTTTTGTTAATTCGTTTTACCTAAAGCTGGTTTGTTTTTGTTGCCAAGTCTGTACTTTCTTTTCCTCTTCTCTCCTTTACCCCGTTGGAATGCACATTACACACACACACACACACACTCACACAACACACTCGGCAGCCCCGCTATGACGCACAACAACAACAAGAAGAAACCAGAGGGATACATACATACACACAGGCTAACTGCTCGAGCAACAACACACACACCGTTGCAGTTGCACCTTACAAATGCTTTACACAAAAGAAAAATTTCGAACGCACAGACATACAAACATACACATGGAAACGCTCAGCGAGACACGCACACCATGAAGCAGCAAGACGACACACACACACACACTCACACAAACACGTCCGCATATTTAGCACGCATTTGGGACTGGACGAAATAAGAAAATGAAAGAAATGAAACGAAACACATCCTCGCGGATATATTTTATTTGCTCGATTTTGTTGGCGAGCAGCAAAAATCTTACCAAAAGACGGGCGAGCGAGTGAAACGAAAAATAGCTGCCGTGCTGGGTGTTTCTCAAGGTTGGTTTTACAATATATTCGTCGTCGTCTGGTGGAGAAAAAAACGGAACGGGGAAAATCTCTTCCGTTGGGCCGTTTTCCACTCAATATTTCTCGTATTTATTGCACTTTTAACGCGAGCCTTCGCAGCTGTTTTCGTACGCGCACAACCGAAAAAAGAAGAGAGGAAATATGTATATTTTATTAACTAAAATAAAATGGTAGACTCCAGCAAAAAAGTAACATCGATGTAACATCGATACCCCGATGTCTGAACTTTTCGTGCCTATCGATGGTTTCTTCTTTCCATAGTCGATAGCAATGTATATCGCTTTCCGTGAAACAATTATTTATTGATAGCCGTCGTAAAAAGCTAGCGAAATGATTTAATTGATTTAATTTAAATTGTGGTTTTGGTTTTGTGTTGGAATTTTTCTTTATTTTTTGTATTTATGTTTTGTCACACTATACGACATCGACCTATCGATACTATCATTAATTCCGTGGCCGTAATTTAGTGTTGCAAAGAAGGTGTTCTACAACACTGCATTGGCGGTATATTCAAATTAGTGACACATTTAAAAAAATGTCCAATTGATGTATTTCCAACAAGATTTGTATGTAAGCAATAATAAGATTTCCAGTTAATTACAATATTTCTAATCTAGATTTAGCTATTAGATCTAAAAAAAACAAAAGGCAAAGTTTGAAAAAACCAATTTAATAACCACACCTTAAAGAACAACCACAAGCCGCTTGCTTTTTTGGTCTATATATATTTTTATTAAAAACAGTTTTTTTTTTGTTTTTTGGTTGGTTTTTCTCTTTCAGTTTTTTTTTGTTTTCTGGTTTTTGTGAATTTGTTGTTTGGTTTTGTTTTTTTTTTGCGTTTTTTGTTTTGTTTTGTAAATAACGTGACGACTTGAAAACAGGAAATTAAATAAGTGTACTTTACTCGTAATGTAGTAGTAGAAAGTGTTTATAAAAGCAATATTACAATAACTGTGGTAGAATTGGCTCCTAAAATAGATATTTTACAACTGATACCACTTCTTGTCTTTATATTTAAGCATTAATTGATGCGCAGTGCCGCTGAAATCTTGAGCAGTGTTGGCCATACGCTCGGCGCGCTCCTCCAGCAAATTAAGCTTCTCGCCGCGCTCCATGGCCAATTGGTGCGCCCGGCTAATCTCCGATGCGGCGGTGGATGCCCGCTGGCCGAGCTGTTCCAAATTGGGACCAGGTATGTGCCTGGCCACCGAGCGATTCGCCTTGCCGCTCTGCTCGCCAACTGAGGGTGGGTTCAAATTCATATATAAAAAGAATCTTTTAAGAAATGTACGTGTATAATAACTCACATAGCTCTTCGCGATCGAGGAGCTTGGCGCCGCCGCCAAATAGACCCTTGAAGAAACCCTCCTTCGGCTGTTCGGGCATTTCCTGTACCGTATATAGTTCACCCATCATCTCCAAAATAAATTGACTGAAAAGTTAATAAAGTAATATAAAATAAATAACATATTTTGTAAAAGAAAATAAAAGACTTACCAAAATTCCGATGATATCGTGAATTTTTGAATTTCGGTGGGCGATGCCATGTACAATCCATGACCTTTATGACTAAAGCAAAATATTTTTGATATTCTGTGTGCGAATGGGAGAGAGTATTTAATATATTATTATTCAATGGTCATTATTAATTATTATGAGCTGCACTCACTGAGTTGTATCTTCATGAACAATGATCTGTTGACCCCATATCGAAAGCATTGGATCCACAATTCCCTGTTTACATTTTGTTTGAAAACTAAATCCAAAACAGAGTATGATTAATTACAATATCAAGATTAATACTAGTATGAAGAGAGGCCAACCTTAAGTCCATAAGCGGTAAGAAATCAGTATCCAATAACAGTTTTAGACTAGGAAGACTATGTACCATTAGATGGCCATTCGAAAGATAGGTTGCTAAGCAAGAGCCATCTGAAAGGAAGCGGAAAATTTACATAAATATATATTTTTTTACAACTAATTTAACTTTCATCTTCGTACCTTTCATCGTGATAGTTTCTGCCTTGACTGCAAAATCCATTTCCGATAATTGTATGCGATTGATGCAACACTGATTGGCCACATCGAAGACTTTTGTTTGCTTCTCGCTAGCGATAACGATATATTGTCGATCGGTGAGTGTTTCCAAGCCGGTGCTAACACTTCCGCTTATTCCGCTGCTGCTGGCGCTGCTGCTGCTCATACCGCCGCCGCCGCCGCCGCCACCTCCGGCACTGCCGCTGGTCGCTGCTCCGCCACTACCACTGGCACCGGGACCACCACTGCCGCCCGCTGCAGCTGCGGCTGCACCAGCTCCTGCTCCTGCACCCGCTGCACCGCTGCCAGCGCCAGCACTACCACCGGCCGCACCACCAGCTCCGCCAGCGGAGGCACCACCACCACCACCACCACCCGCAATCGAAGTGTTTGATATTGTATTGGCAGTTGTCGGTGTGAATGTGGGACTGGTGCGGCTGCTGCTCTTTGTGGGTGTGCCTGTTGGAATAACAATAAATATATTATTATGATGTTGATATTTATATATTTATTTAACAGAATATTATAAACAGAGCTCATAAAATGGTCTTAATTGATTTCATTTAATTAATTCTCTCGCTTATTAAGAGAGAGCATGAAAGATAGTTGGATCTGATACCATTTTCATGTTTTCGGTTTATAACCAACTATTATTTAAATAATATATACAAAATAATTATAATCTTACGGTCTTTCTTGTCCTTGTTCTCGTCACGCCAGGTCTCAAACGTATAGGGTATGATCGAACCGTAAGAGTCTAAAAAAGACATGGAAGTTATGGATCCTTTAAGTCGTACTACGGGGCCACCTGAAAAGGAATTAAAACGGATAAGATAATATTTAGCAGTGTTAAAAACGTTGAATAATTTTGAATTAAATTTTACTTTATTGATCACTCAAAAGAGTCTATAAAATATAGTTTTAATCATTATTTAAGCACCAAAAAGTAGTGATTAAAGTATCAAAAAGGCTTTACAACACAATCATTTAACTTTGAATGCCTTTATATCATAAGATCTTAATGGCAAAAGCACTTACCATTTATTGTTATCAATACTGGTTGAGATTTGCGCACATCTCGGTCCGGCATGGTGATAAACAATGTCAGTATCGAACCGAAACTAGTTCCAATCCACAAAGTAGGAACAAGTGTCAAAATATCTGTATCAGAAAAGGGATTAAAAATTTAAATTAATTAAATAATAATTACAAAAATAAATACAAGTTGCTAAGACTTACCATTTCGTTTTGCATAACTCTCGATGAAAGCTAAACAAGTAACAGATTCAGAGGAAGACATATCAATGCTGGACATTGACGATGATCTGGATCTTGAGAAAGTTCCATCCAATTTATCTGTAATTTATTTTTCGTGGTTGGTTTTTTTTTTTGTATTTTTTTTTTGTTAATTTTTTTTTTTTTATCAGAAAGGTTGATTATGTTGAGATGGATGCGCATCATACAGATAGGAGAAAGAGAGAAACAAATAAAAAAAAAAACGAGTTACAACAAGATTTCAAGATACACATTTTTAATAATTATTGTGAAACAGAGACAGGCGAATATATAGAAATAGAGAGAGAGAGAGTCAGAGATAGAGTGATAAAGAGATAGATAGATAGAGAGAGAGAGATAGATAGTAAAAGCGGCGGGCGGTAGTAGGCAAAACTTTTGCTTAGGATTTTAATCGAATTTTTGCTTTTATTGTCTAATTTTACTTTAATTTTAATTGCGATGTTTTTGTTTTTGCACTATGTTGCTTTTTTTTTGTTCTTATTGCGCTGCACAACACTAAGATACCGCTAGGCTGCCTAATATGTGTACGTGATTTGCATGTGTTTACAATGTTGATGTGTATGTGTATGTTTTCATTTCTATATAAATGTGGTATGCTTCAGCCGCTCGCAGGACTTTATTATCCTTTAATTTTAGCAAAAATTATTAAGGCTGCAGTTTTGTTTAGACAAGCTAATTAAATGAAAAGAAAATTAAAACTTGTCGTTCAAAAGTATTTGTATTAAAATAATATTACTAAAATCATTATTTTTTTTTAGTTTTCCAGCAACTTAAATTAATTTAATTTGTTGATTTTTTTGTTTTTGAGTTTATAGAAAGCTCAAATGTTTTAAATTTAATTTATAAATATTTTTAAATTTAATTCCTTCAACAAAAATTTAAAATTTGCATACATTGTGTATGTTTAACTCCGAAAACTAATGTTCAAAGTCCTTTTAATGTTTGAGAATCCTGGAATCGGGAGCTTGTAGTGCCATCTCACTTGCACACACACACCTGCGAGCAACTGTCGCCATTCTCTCCTGTTTTTTTTTTTTTTATTCGATTTATGATATTATTGAGTGATCTTTGCTGTGAGTGCAATTTTGAAAGCGGCATTATAGTAACGAAAGAAACTTTAAAAAAAGAAAGAAATAAAGGAATACACAAAAAAAGGACGATTTGCTGCATTTGTGTGTTTGTGGTGTGCTCAGCTAGGCGCTTATATGTATAGTTGTGAGAGTATGTGTATGCTTGTATGTGTGTGGACTATGCAAAAGTTAACGTTTTTGCCAAATTCAAAATCCAAAAATAATCGGATATTGTTGTTATTCTTATCTATGTTCAGTTATAAATTAATTAATTATAATTTCAGTTAGTTTAGTTTATTGTTTAATTATTATTTCATTCGCTTTTCTTTTTTTTATGTATATCGTTAATTTTTCTTTGTTGAAAGCGTGCCAAATGCAAATACAAAATACCGAGAGAGGCAGAGAGAGAGATAGAGAGAGAGAGTGGGAGAGCGCTAGATCGAGAGATATAGAGCGAGCGAGCGAGCGAATGAGACAGATAGTAAGACAGTAGCAGAGACAGAGACAGATAGAGAGAGAGATAGGAATATATAGAGAGTAGAAAACAAAAGAGACAGCGAGCAGAGAGCGAGCGAGCGAGAGATAGAGTAAGATCATATTTAGATCCTTTTTGTTCTAGGGCTAGAGAGAGACAAAGAGAGAGAGAGAGAGAGAAACAGAGCGAGCGAGCGATCGAGCGAGAAAGAGACAGACAGCTCCAGCCATCGACCCCCACCCCCCCAAAAAATATCCCTAAAGTTAAACAAATAAAAAAAAACACTTCAAAAATAAAAACGGAAAATATTTTCCAAATTTTACACACACACCAACAGACACACACACACACACTAGAGCGAAGAAAGGGGGCGGGGCCACAAGCAACGTGCATATCCTGCTGTCCATATGTGCCTGTGTGCGTGTGCGCGTGTATGTGTGCGTGCGTGTGCAGATAGAGACAAATAGGACACTTAGAGAGAGACAGAGAGAGAGTTACAGTGGAACTTCTACAAATCGAAACTTTGAGAGAGCTATCGGAGGACCTCTTAAGACACTTTAAACTTAACTTCCCGATCTACAGCCTTTGTTTTATGGTATTTCAAGTAGCTCAAAACTCAATCAATTATTTAAATTGAATATGAACTTATTTGACTTATTAAATTATTCGAATTATGAACGTCAAGTGTAGGAAAATATAAAAAAAATTAAATAGCGCCCATAATATATAGCTTTTGTAATGCAAAATATTTAATAGCGCGCAAAATGAGATTAGATTAAGAGCCAGGAGCTTAATTCAAGTTCTCTTTGTATTCACTGTAGCGAGAGCGTGCTGTACTGTACTGGTTCTTTCTGAGGTTAGGTTCGTCTTTGAGAAGTTGAACTGTATACACTGTACTGTAGGTGTGGGAGTGTGTGGAAGTGGAAGTGTGTGTGTGTGTGTGTGTGGTACACTTGAAAGAAATGCTTGTGGGTGCAATCTCAGTTCTATTTTTTGCTGTTGTTGCTATTGCTTTTGCTTGTTGTGGTTGCTGTAGTTGCTATTGTTGTTGTTGTTGTTGTTGTGGAAGTTGCTATTAGCTTGTTGTTGTAATTGTTTTTAACTGTTGTAGTAGTTGTTGTTGTAGTTGTAGTTGTAGTTGTAGTAGTTTGTTGTGCTCTCTGGTTGTGCTCCCACCTTGTGATTTGGACTTTTTTAGGGACTCGTACGATGTCACTGACTGCTGTTGCTGTATAACGGATGTTTGATGCGTAAACGGATGCGGATGCGGATGCGGATACGGATGCGGATGCGGATACGGATGCTGTTGATATTGATGTTGTTGCGCACCTGCACCGCCGCTAGCACCGCCGCCTGCACCGCATTCGCCCCAAGGATAATCAGCAGCGTCAAAGGATTGAGATTGCAACTCCTGCTGCTGCACCTGTTGCTGCTGCTGCTGTTGCACCTGTTGCTCTGTTGCCACCTTTAATGCAGCAAATCCACCACCAAATCCACTGCTTAAACCACCAACACCAACACCGCCACTAGCAACACCCGCACCTGCATCGTCTGCCCCATAAACGGATGATCCCGATGATGATGCAGCTGCTCCCGCTCCTGCTCCTGATCCTGATCCTGCCGCCTCCTCCTCCAACAAAGCCTGCTGCTGCTGTAACTGCTGCTGTTGCTGCTGCGATTGCTGCTGCTGCTGTGTAAACTGTTGCTGCGCCTGCGTTTGCTGCGACTGCAATTGCTGCTGCTGTTGCTGCGCTTGCGACTGCTGTTGCTGCTGTTGCTGCTGCTGCTGCGCAGCTGCAACTCCGCTGCCGTTGATCTGAGGCAATTGCAAAATATGTTTTTTTTTTATATAAACAATAATTGTGGGAGACACGGGAGAGAGAGAGAGAGAGAGATACACACACATAGTCAGAGATAGAGAGAGAGAGAGAGATATATATATATATAGAGGAAGAAAGACAGAGAGATAGAGAGAGAGAGACAGAAAGATAAATGCACAAAATGATTGAATGTCCTTATTAATTCTTCTTTATCTTTTTTCTTTTAAATTTTTCGTTGCCTTTTGAAATTTTTGGTATATTTTTTTTGCTGTTTACTATTTTTTCTATTCAGTTATTTTGTGCTATGCGTGTGTGTGTGTGTGCGTGTACGTGTAGGTGTGCGTGTGTAGGTTGTGCTTATGTGATTGTGAGTGGTCTTATGGCGATCTCTTGCGAGAGGTGCGCTCAACATAGGGGTTAAACGGAAACAACGAGTGTGCAGAAAACGAAACGTGGGATTAATGTACAGTGAACGCTGGCTAACACCCAAAGACATGGCTTATAATTTGTAATAATAAATAGAAGCGAAAAGACACATTTTCAAATTAAAGCAAGCCTAAATGTAACTTAATACATTTCTCTATTGATTTGAATTCTTTTTGAAGCATTAAAACGGAAAAACTTTGCATTTTGTACACGTGTCGAATACGTGATTTTCGTATACATGTCGTATACTTGATATTTCTATCATAAATACGTGAAATTCACCAAGGAATTACAAGAATACACAACTCCAAATACGACTACAGCCAATTTTCTAGTTTTAATTCTAAATCAAATAATAATTGACTTTAAAAAAGCTCTATATAATTATATATTTCTAGTTCTATTTCGTGTAGAACATAACTCGAGTCTATGAATGTGTTTATCTCAACACATTTTGCTCTGAAATTGAATTTGAAATAGTTACAAAAGAAATGATAAACTTACGCTTTAATTTGTTTAGAATATCAGTCTTTTTAACTCGTTTCTTTTTGAAGAGAAAGAGGTGTTTCTAGGATAGAAGAGTTTTTAGATACACAAAAGAAGAATGTTGAATTAAATAAAAAAATATATATATATAGAACATAATGTACATGTGTAAATTAAGCGAACTTAAAGTCTTTTGTAGCAAGCGATCACTGTTGTTGGAACAATTTACAGTAGTGTCTGCTGACGGTCATCGTTAAACGATTATTACATAGTTTTTTTTTTTTTTTTAATATGATACAAATACAAAAGCGTTGAATGGTTATTGAATTTCGGTGAGAAGTGCAAAAATATCGAATTATCGATAATATTCGACAACAACACAAATACGTATACACAGCGAGAAACGTAGGCAGAGGTCGTTGCATTGATTTGTTGGGTGTTATTTTGGGTGACATCGATTGACAGTGACATTAATATGAGTAAAGGCACAATAAAAAACACGAGAACACGATAATAGTTACTTAAGGTGATCATAACAAGGAATACGAATAGAATAGATTATTTATGACATATGTGTGTAAGTACGAATAAATGCGAGAGAGGGAGAAAGAGAGAGATTGGAAATATTGGAGAGATATATGTATGTATGTAAATTATGTAGAGTAGAGCGAATAAACTTTTGGTGGGTTTTTTAAATCTCTGGCTTAGAACGTAGAAATAGACATCATGTGGTTATATGTATGCGGGTGGATATATTAGCTGGTATTAAATATGAACAATCGATTTAAAAGTATTCGGTTATATGCATATATGATTTAGCTTAGAGGTCAAATCTTTCTGCTTTATATATTTACAAGTGGTTTAAAGTATACAAATGTGGTGACTTTGGAGAAAAGCGATAAGCGATAAACGAGGACGATAATAAAGGCAACGGTAAAGTTTTTCTTTTTTTAATTATTGCTTATCGATAGCCAGAACACACACACATTCAACGGAACAATCGAAACGAAAATCATTTTCAAATGAAATACAGGAAACAGAAACGAAACGAAAAAGAAATCGTTGAAATAACCCAAGTTATCGGTACCCCGAAGCCAAGGCCATCGATAGATTATAGAGACGACCAGAAGGAGCATGGGGCTTTTGGGAGGAGATTTGGGGCCAAAATCGATTGATGGGAGCACAGCCTCAAGCTTAATCAAACTCTCTCTATTAATGCGAAGATAACATCAGATCAGATCAGATCAGATCAGAGTAGAATCAGAAGAGTACACAAGGTAACGATATGTATATACATTGAGGTTTCTTTCAGCATAGAGGTGTGTGTATGTTCGTGTTAGAACTTATAGACTAAACACGGGAATATTTAACGTACAACAATCAACATTGGTTCATATCATATTCGATATTTCGATTTTGGTTACATTTCATGAGAATGTACCAATTCATTTTTGCACAGTGCACATACATAGACTGAGTGGTGAGTTTATGTGTGGTGTGATGTTTGGTGATTGGTGAAGCCTTTTTGTGTTTTCTTTTTTCGTTTTCCTTTTGTTTGGCCTACAGCACCCGCGTTTACATTCAATTTCTAAGCTTAAAAGTAGGTTTCGTGTCTTGCATACTAAGGAGTTAGTTGGTTGGTTAGTTAGTTAGTTTCGAGAGTTTGAGCTTTATAGTTACACATTGTATGTGGGTATGATGATGGTGCTTGTAAGTGGTTCTTGTGGTTCTTGTTCTTGTTGTTGTTGTTGTTGAGTGTGGGGTGACTGGTGAGAAGTTGTGGTGTTTTTGGTGGTGGTGGTGTTGTTGTTGTTGATGTTGTGGTTGTTTAATGATTTACCAAAGAACTTCCACACAATCACATAAAGGCAGTTGTATTGCAGCTCTTCTGCATCCGTTGCCTAGGTATTGAGGGAAAAGAAGAAGCATAGAATAAGACATTTTTGGCAAAAAAGTTTTGAAAGATGTTGGTTTTCGTTTTTTTTTTTTGCTTATTTGTAATTTAGTTTGTTGCTGTATTTGTTTTGAATTGGGTGCGTATGTAAATTTGTTGTTTGTTGGTTGCAGTAAAATTGTTGGTTATTATTTCATCACATTTTGTGGTTGCTGAAGATTGCTGTTCTAGTTGTTGTTGTTGTTATTGTTGTTGGTTTTCGTTTACATTTACGTATAAGTATATATATGTATATATATTTATATATATTTACGATTAATTTAACTTGGTTTTCATTGTTATTTGTCATTGTTGTTTAGCTAAGACTACAAAGTAGGCTCTATACACAAAATGCAATTTTGGTTTCGGTTTTTTTTTTTTATCATTTCAACAAAATTAACATAAGAAGCAACGGATTTTTCATTTTGGTATCGTTCGCATTTCTAGATTTCGACTTTTGTACTTTTTGCACATCGCTAGCTGTAATTTGTATTTAATTTTTTGTTTGGGTAGGGAATAGGGTTGCTATGTTTACAATACTTTCATCTCATTTTTGTTTGCTATTCTCTACTAGCTAAGTAGCAGCAACTAAAAGCAACAAAAAGCAAAGGAACAACATATAAATAGGGGAAGGGAAGGAAAAGCCATAAACCCAACCAGTAGCGACGACAAAACGTCATTTTTTTGGGGGGGATAAAAGAATTGTTTTTGGAGAAGAAACGGGGAAGGAGAGAAAACAGTGTCAGGTCAAAGAGAAAGAGGAGAGAGATAAACACTTGCAACGACGATAGAAAGAAAATGATACTGTGTTTAGACGTGGTTAAACTTGTAGAATTCTACAGAGAATCTAGAGAAAATCACTAAGTACTGGATTTAATGTTTCTTAATGTTTCCAAAATTAGATACATTAAGATTTTCCCACACTCTAATAGCAAGAAATATTTAATCGCATAAACACAGTACATTTTCGGCTCCGATGGTTGGTTGATTTTAGCTCTCCGATTCCAGGAGTCCGATTTGGATTCCATATCCATATTCTACCTGCCTGCCTAGCGATCACGCAAAGAACTCGCTCGCTCGCTCTGCGCATTTCATTAAATTAAATTAAATTTTTTTGATTTGTTTTACTTTTTTTTTTTTGTTAAAAGAAATGGGATTAAGATCGCTGCTGATATTGCAAGCGTCTCGGAAACTCTCTTATTATTCTTTAGGGGGGCGTAGGTAGGGTGAGGGTTTTGAGGATTTTTGAGGGGGATGAGATCCTTCGGCGGGGGCCATACTTACGTATCTTTTTGCCTCCGCCACCGCCGCTGGCGCCTCCGCTTACACCACCAGCTCCTCCACTTCCAGTGGTGCCACTGCCACCTCCGCCGCTGGTCAGCGGGGATACATCGTTCTTGAGGATTCGCACACCGCCACGTAAATCCCGTGGCTGGTACTTAATATTTGGAACTGATAATAGGCGTTGATCGCGTGCCTTTTCTTTGAATTTTTGACGGACCGGCTTCAGTGGAACAGGTGCCTGTGATTCTGCCAATGGCAAATTATTGGGCCGCTCCACCTCCACCGCTGCCGCCGTTGTTGTCATCTGCTCAAAGTCCACACGACGAGGGCCACCTGGGGCTAGTGCCCCATCATCTGGTGAATCAGTGGTGGAGGATCGAAATTTACCCCGCACCGCTGGCGATGGTGATGATGCTGATGCTGCTGCTGCTGCTGCTGCCATTTCAGCATCATCCAATGCTTCATCTTCCTTCAGCTCGGCCGTCGTCTCCTCTTCGGTTGGCGGTGGCGGTGGTGTTGGCATAACGCCATCAGGTGACGCCTCCTTGGGCGTGTAGAATATGGAGCTATTCTTGAGCGACTCCAGATCGGTGTTGACATTCATACCACCGATTTTCATATTGACTTTCGATAATTGACGCTTCAAATTGAACGTTTTCCAGGACATGGACTTGCGTCTATCCTGCATCTCCTTGGGTGCAGCATCTTCACGCTGCGGACTCTTGGCCATCATTGCCGCCGTTGCTGCTGCCGAGCCACTGATGAGGGTTTCCCTCGAACTATTCACCACAACGGGATCGGGTGAAGTGGGACGGGAGCCGACGATAGCCGTGGTATCCGTTGGATCGGTGCTCGAGGCCTCCGGTACAAATTCAAGTGACGGACTATCCGGACTGGTCGTATCGTTCAGCTAGATTGAAGATCGGGAGTTTTTTTTTTATGGGGGGTAGGAGGGGGGTGGCAGAGTTTTAATTCTCAGTTTTTTTTGTTTTTAATTATTGTTTTGTTTTGGTTTTTTTTTTTTTAAGTTTGTTTAGGCAGCAAAAATAAAAGTAGTTGTCGTTTTAATTTATCGACAAAGAGAGTGGGGTTTTTTGATTTGGATGGTTTTTTAGGGGGAGGGTTAAGGTGGTTTAACATTCACTTCATTTTGGGTTATTGGGTTTCTGTTTCTGTTTTTGTTTTGGTTTCTGTTTTTTTTTTTTAATTTTGGCAAACCGAAATGGACAGAAAAAAAGTAGCAGCAACAATTAAAGCATTAAAAGTGATTCGTGAAGGGGACTTGATGGGGATGAAACGTATATTACAGTGTATAGTTAATATTTGGAAAATATTTATTTTGAATTTTGTAAAAGACTTTCTCAGATAAGTAAGTTTTAGTCACACTTTTTAATCAAAGACAGCAAAACGTTGGTTGCATACAAGTAGCGCCCAACGAGGGACTTGCAACATGTTGCAACATGTAGCAAGTCCCTGGTTGGGCGCCAACTGTACGTAAATAAATATACAGATTATGTATAAAGAATATTTTGATGGAATTCAAACATATTTATATGTGTATTTCGAAGCAAAATGACCTTGTTGAGGCTTTAAGTGAGGTGTCAAGGTAATTTCTTAAAGTAAAATAACTTTTTGTGGCAAAATGGCAAGTGTACAAAGTGGCCAAGCATTTTTCTTAGTTACAAGTTCCTCAATCCTGACACTTTTGAAAGACGGAAAAAGATGATATATTTTACACATATGTATGTAGACTGAACTAGGTCAAGGGATATCAACAAACAAAAAGGAAATGGAAAAAGTCAATGACAGAGATTAAAAGCGAGAGAGAAAGAGCAAATGCAAGGAGCCAGTTTTGTCCTTTTTGGGGGAATGTGGATGATGTACCATAACTTTTTATATTTTTGTGGATGCAAGCTGCTTTTGCCTTGTTGCTGCTGCTTTTTTCGGTGCTTTTGCTTTTTTTGCATTTTTTTGAAGTGTTAAGTGTGTGTACTTTCTTTTTACAAGGGTTAACAGGGTTTGGGGTTAAACGAGGTTTTTTTTTGTTGGGGTTTTACTTGGGTTACTTGGAAAAAGAGTATCGTATCAACAATTTACAATTTATACTTGACATTTACTTTATTATTTGGGTTCGTTTGGTTGGTATTTTTTGTTTTGTTATTTATTTGTTTGGGGTTAACAAACACTGAAAGGGGGGTTAAACTTTAGGCAACGAGTTTTATTTAACAACTGTTATACGTGAACGTGTATAACGGTTTGATGCTACATGTGTGGTTGCGATGCACAACACACATACACACACCAACACACGCACACATACAAATACACATACGCATAGGCATTGGCAGACGAAAAAAAAAAACTCAAACACAAACACGCACACACGCACAGGCAATACAACGGTATTTTTTCGATTATCATAGATTTAGAATAGAATTTTGGAAGATTTCAAAATTACGAAAAATAATTAAAACTACGTTCAATCAATCAATTAATTAATTCGAATTAGATTTCAAATAAAACCGTATAATTTATTTATATAACTGGTGAGTGTGTGTTTGGGTGAAGTGTTCAAGTTACAAAGGGTGTTTTTTTGGATTTTTTTTTTCTATATTCAAGAAAGGTGACAGTAAAAGTCTCGCAACTAACACACACAGAAAAACAAACACTTCTTCAATCAATGCGTTAGTACGAAAAGACAGAAGAGCAGGATAGACACAGAGATAGAGAGAGAAAGGGAAAGAGAGAGATAGACACAGTGGGAGAAGGAGAAACGTAGTTTTTCTTTGCTGTTGTTCTTGTTGTTGCTGTTGGTTATGTTGTTTTCAGTTTGTTGTTTCAATCATATCATATCATGTTTCTTGGGTGTTCGCTAGGCTTTTTTTTTTGTTCTTTCTCAGGCACAACACAGATCAAATCAATTCAAATCAACTCAAATATCGGAATCGTGACGAATGAAATCGGGGTTTCGATCACATATACAACAATCATAGCCATCAAACGCGTCTATGCGATGGACTTGGAGCGGTGGCAATCACAGAAGTTATACGAAAAAAAAAAAAAAAAGAAGTCACACCAATCAATCCAAATCCAAATTGAAATTTAAATCAATCATCGAGGCAATCATCGTATGCAAGCTTCGTGCAAAAAACACAATTAAATTAAATATCAATCAATTAATAAATATGATTTTACCATGCTGCAGTTTTGTGCGTTTCAGTTAGAGGCAGTTTTATATGCTGGGAAACAGATACAGAAAACAGATATATATACATATACATATATATGCATATATATAAAGGTAGATAGGTAATAAAAAAAAACTAAAAGTATCAAGGGAATTACTTTTTGATCAGTTATTCTAACAAGAAAGTGCCTAGCTAGAAAGGAGAGGATTTTGCAATCGGACAATTAACTAAAAAGCAGATATATTTAGATTTCAACCTATAGAAATTAGAGCAGGATAGCACTTGGTTGTGAAAGTTGTGAAAGATATAACAGTATTACAGTTAGACTGGTCAGATTGAAAGAAAATATAGCAGGGTTAGGTCACTTTGGTTGGAATGAGAAAGCGATACAGCAGTTGGTTAGAGACGACTGAAGCTCACCGTAAAAAATACTAGTAAAAAACGGGTACCAAGCTATAACTGTAGTTAGTTTAAATATATAGTTTTATTGGTATTTAGGTCATATTTAATTTTCAGCAATATAAATACGTAAGTTGGATAGTTTTTCTTGCTTGCTTGCATGTGTGTGTATATAAATGTATATATAGTATATAGATATGGGGTTATATGGGGATCTAATTGCTAATTCTATCGGATTTACAATAAAATGCAGGAAAGTGACAGCGAGATAGAGCAAGAGGGGAGGAGCGAGAAATTAACTAAGAGGGAAACGAAAACAAAACAAAAAAAAAGAAAACAAAACAACAAACCAAAACAAACATTTTTGGATCGGCTACAAATGTTTAATGTTAGCTTTAAACATATATAAATATTATGTATATATAGATATATATATATATCAAATTTAGATACTTTTGTTAGTAATTAGAAATTTCGTTCGTAATGTAATAAAGTAAATATATATATTTTTGGTATGCATATTAAATTTAAATATGTTAAGTACTGAATAATATGTACGTGGCATGTTCAAATGAGCTGAGCATTTGTAATTGTAGGTCTTTTGTTAATGTGTGGGAGTTTACTGTTCTGTACCGTACTGTACTGTACGGATACTGTGCTCCACTGTACTGCAGAGCATACATATATATATAGCATACTTATGTGGGGCGAAATCATTTCGGTCTGTCTGTGTTTCTGGCTGTGTATGTCTGCGTGTTTCAATTCGAATTAAATCGAATTCGAATTTGAATCAGATTCGAATTCAATTCAAATCAAATAAATTGATTTTATATTGATTTAATTGAATTCTAAGCGAATCAAATCGAATTCGAATTATTTTTTCTGTCTGTATGTATTCGGTTTGTGGTGTATATATTTATTTTGGATCTCAGGTTCCACTGCGATTAATTGGGTTTACAGTGGTTACCCAACACACACAGTGTGTGGCAGAGAGTGGATACAGAGAGACAGACAGACAGAGAGAGAGAGACAGAGCGAGAGAGAGAGACAGATAGAGAGCGAGAGGGCACTTACCTGATCTGAGCTGGGCGATCGGCTTTGCTCCTCTTTGTTCTCAATGCGTTTTGGACTTTTTGGTGTTCGCGAGTAAGGATCATGTGCGCCATACAGATCGGGGCATGCAACACTCAATAGGCAAATTTTTTGGATTATATCAATTATGACAAGTCCATATTCGGTACCATAAGCCATTCTAAAAACAGAAAATATTCATATGTATTTCCAAAATCAACTGCATACAAATCAACATGTTACAAAAACAAAAAAATAACACCATCATTGAGGAAGGGGTATGGAACATAATTACTCAAAATGTACAAAACAATTTCAAAATTATGAGAAAACAAAACGTGAAGTAAATAGTAATGGTAAAAAAAAAAACGTTATTGTAAAATAAATTGAAAAGATACTGGAAATACTCAAGAATACCGGAATAATAAAAATGCTATTATTGAAAAAAATCCTACATTTATATATAATTAAAAAATTACTATATTGTTTTTACTAAAAATCAATAAATATTCGAAATAGTTAAAGAATAAAAGTGCATAATGAAACTACAGTCAAAGAATATCAACAAAGAGTACCAAACAAAGATAAGCAAATACAAAATGAAATATGAAATCAAACGGGGAAATTTACCGAAATACATATTACAGATTACCATTAAATTGAACAAAAAACTGAAAGACAAATGAATTATTTTGATGCGCATCATCACTCACACACGCGCACACACCAGGCACTAAAAATACGGTACAGTCCGGTTCCTGAGAGTCAGTCACGATATCAGTTTTGCTTAGATAGTTGGTTCTTAAGCGTCAGTTTTGGGGGGAATCACCCGAGGGACTGGGACTATATACCATATCAAAATAATTGTCATATCGAAATTTATAATTTGAATCAAAGCTATCCTTTAGAATTTCGTTTTTAGTTTTATGAAAATCTATTAACAGCAAGTTACTTTGATTAGTAATTAACATTGAACAGTAATTAACTCTAAAGAGTAAGTATTTATGACCAGTAACTAACTCTGATCAGTAAGTATCTATGGCCAGTAAGTATGCATGTATGATCAGTTACTAACTTTGAACACTAGTAAACAATGACTTGCAACTTTTGTAACACAACACATATCTGAGACGTGGCCGGCAGCAGTCACTTCGTTCCGGGGAGGTTAGAACCAGTTGAGAATCATATGTACAGATGTGCGATATTTGTTTTGGAACAAAGAGCAAGCTATTTCAATGAAACTATGGAGTTAATCTTCTATATAATTTTATTCATATATAAATCGGAGCATGGCGAATCGGTGGACTATATATATACATATATATAGCTGCCATAGGAACGATCGGACGATTTATAGAACTATGATCAGCAATTAACTATGAGCAGTAAGTAACTCTGAACAGTAAGTAAGTATGTTCAGTAAGTATCTATGAATAAGGAGTAACTATGAGCAGTAGGTAACTCTGAACAATAAGTATCTATGACCAGTAAGTAATTATGATCAGTAAGTATCTCTGAACTGTAAGTATCTATGACCAGTTACTAACTTTGAACACTAATAAACAATGACTTGCAACTTTTGTAACACAACACATATCTGAGACGTGGCTGGCAGCAGTCACTTCGTTCCGGGGATGTTAGAACTAGTTGGGAATCATATGCACAGATGTGCGATATTTGTTTTGGAACAAAGAGCAAGCTATTTCAATTAAACTATGGAGTTAATCTTCTATATAATTTTATTCGTATATAAATCGGAGCATGGCGAATCGGTGGACTATATATATACATATATATAGCTGCCATAGGAACGATCAGACGATTTATAGAACTATGATCAGTAAGTAACTCTGAACAGTAAGTAAGTATGTTCAGTAAGTATCTATGAACAATAAGTAACTATGAGCAGTACGTAACTCTGAACAATAAGTATCTTTGACTAGTAAGTAATTATGATCAGTAAGTATCTCTGAACAGTAAGTATCTATAACCAGTTACTAACTTTGAACACTAATAAACAATGACTTGCAACTTTTGTAACACAACACATATCTGAGACGTGGCCGGCAGCAGTCACTTCGTTCCGGGGATGTTAGAACTAGTTGGGAATCATATGCACAGATGTGCGATATTTGTTTTGGAACAAAGAGCAAGCTATTTCAATTAAACTATGGAGTTAATCTTCTATATAATTTTATTCGTATATAAATTGGAGCATGGCGAATCGGTGGACTATATATACACATATATATAGCTGCCATAGGAACGATCGGACGATTTATAAAACTATGATCAGTAATTAGCTATGAGCAGTAAGTAACTCTGAACAGTAAGTAAGTATGTTCAGTAAGTATCTATGAATAAGGAGTAACTATGAGCAGTAGGTAACTCTGAACAATAAGTATCTATGACCAGTAAGTAATTATGATCAGTAAGTATCTCTGAACTGTAAGTATCTATGACCAGTTACTAACTTTGAACACTAATAAACAATGACTTGCAACTTTTGTAACACAACACATATCTGAGACGTGGCTGGCAGCAGTCACTTCGTTCCGGGGAGGTTAGAACCAGTTGAGAATCATATGTACAGATGTGCGATATTTGTTTTGGAACAAAGAGCAAGCTATTTCAATGAAACTATGGAGTTAATCTTCTATATAATTTTATTCGTATATAAATCGGAGCATGGCGAATCGGTGGACTATATATACACATATATATAGCTGCCATAGGAACGATCGGACGATTTATAAAACTATGATCAGCAATTAACTATGAGCAGTAAGTAACTCTGAACAGTAAGTAAGTATGTTCAGTAAGTATCTATGAATAAGGAGTAACTATGAGCAGTAGGTAACTCTGAACAATAAGTATCTATGACCAGTAAGTAATTATGATCAGTAAGTATCTCTGAACTGTAAGTATCTATGACCAGTTACTAACTTTGAACACTAATAAACAATGACTTGCAACTTTTGTAACACAACACATATCTGAGACGTGGCCGGCAGCAGTCACTTCGTTCCGGGGATGTTAGAACTAGTTGGGAATCATATGCACAGATGTGCGATATTTGTTTTGGAACAAAGAGCAAGCTATTTCAATGAAACTATGGAGTTAATCTTCTATATAATTTTATTCGTATTTAAATCGGAGCATGGCGAATCGGTGGACTATATATATACATATATATAGCTGCCATAGGAACGATCAGACGATTTATAGAACTATGATCAGCATTTAACTATGAGCAGTAAGTAACTCTGAACAGTAAGTAAGTATCTATGAACAATAAGTAACTATGAGCAGTAGGTAACTCTGAACAATAAGTATCTATGGCCAGTAAGTAATTATGATCAGTAAGTATCTCTGAACAGTAAGTATCTATGACCAGTTACTAACTTTGAACACTAATAAACACAATGACTTGCAACTTTTGTAAAACAACACATATCTAAGACGTGGCGGGCAGCCATCACTTCGTTCCGGGGATGTTAGAACTAGTTGGGAATCATATGCACAGGTGTGCGAGATTTGATTTGCAACCAAGAGCAAGCTATTTCAATGAAACCATGGAGTTAATCTTCTATATAATTTTATTCGTATGGCGAATCGGTGGACTATATATACACATATATATAGCTGCCATAGGAACGATCGGACGATTTATAAAACTATGATCAGCAATTAGCTATGAGCAGTAAGTAACTCTGAACAGTAAGTAAGTATGTTCAGTAAGTATCTATGAACAATAAGTAACTATGAGCAGTAGGTACTTCTGAACAATAAGTATCTTTGACCAGTAAGTAATTATGATCAGTAAGTATCTCTGAACAGTAAGTATCTATGACCAGTTAATAACTTTGAACACTAATAAACAATGACTTGCAACTTTTGTAACACAACACATATCTGAGACGTGGCTGGCAGCAGTCACTTCGTTCCGGGGATGTTAGAACTAGTTGGGAATCATATGCACAGATGTGCGATATTTGTTTTGGAACAAAGAGCAAGCTATTTCAATGAAACTATGGAGTTAATCTTCTATATAATTTTATTCGTATATAAATCGGAGCATGGCGAATCGGAGGACTATATATATACATATATATAGCTGCCATAGGAACGATCAGACAATTTATAGAACTATAATCAGTAAGTAACTCTGAACAGTAAGTAAGTATGTTCAGTACGTATCTATGAACAATAAGTAACTATGAGCAGTAGGTAACTCTGAACAATAAGTATCTTTACATATATATATATATATATACATATATATAGCTGATATAGGAACGATCAGAAAATTTAAAGAAAAAAATTATAATTTTTCAACAGATTTTTATCAATGTTGATATATATCCATTTATATTATTCTAGAATTTCGGTTTTAATTTTATGAAAATCGGACTACTATATCATATAGCTACCATAAAAAACTATCGTTAAAACTAGAGGAAAATTCAAAACGATGAATTTAAAACTAACATAAAAATATATGATTTATATTGTGCTAATTCCTATTGATCGAATTTCAATTTGCAAGGGTATACAAACTTCGGCGTGCCGAAGTTAGCTTCCCTTCTTGTTAATTATAAACTTTGATATATCAAGATTTTAAATGCAGCATAAAGATATCATTATTTTTTGTACTATCTACTTTTGTGTCAAATATCGATATTTTATCTTTAAACAAATAAATAACAAATTGTATAATCGATATGATTTCTGATATTTTCCCCAATCCCTCGGTCATATCTGTCGTCCATGGGGGCTTTTTGAGGCTGTATTTGTATTTTGGTAATCAATTACCAAAGAGGGAACTGGGTTAACTCGTAGTTCTTGGCGTCTTCTGCTTGCAACTGTTGCATACTACGGAATATAATACACAACGCAAACAAATTCAACAAAAGCGGTGCTGCTTAGGGCGGGGACAGAGGCGTGGCAAAACGGGGGGGTTCTAGGCTAGAACACTCTGGGTGAGCGTTAGCGGCGGATAGGTTCTTCTTCACTGTTTTTTGTTTTTTTGTTTTTTTTTTGGCTACGTCTCAGGCGCTTTCAGAGAACGTCATGCATATTAGTACGAATACAAAACTAGACTACGTCTAAGTATTTTTTTTTTTATATTTTTGGGCTGGGGTGGAGGGTTCTAGTAGTAGTCCGCTTTTCCTGTGTCCTTTGTCTTGGTGGGAGAGTTGTTGTTGGGGGGGTTGGACGGGTTGGCTTTTGATTGGTGGCAGGGGGGAGGCTTTTTGGTGGTGGTGTGTGTACGTGTGTGGCTGGATCGATGGACAGATGGATCACTGGATAAATGGATGGATGGACATATCGAAGCGAGTGTCACGGGAATGATGGGATGGATGAATGGATGATTACGGCGCGGCATGGTTTGGCTACACTACTTACAGGCCATAGCTGGAGCTGATGCACAGCGAGGTGACCTGCACGTTCCGACGATTTGGTCCGGTTGTGAGGCAGACCAGCTGCGATTGGAAGCCCGGTGGCTTGCGCTGTGCTCCAAAGCGCACCTTCAACGAACACTCGGTCGTCTTTTTAATGGAGAAATGGGAAAGAAATGCGTTAAATTAGTGGAAAATAGATTTAAAAACCAATCTAAGAGGTACCTATCTTTTTGAACATTAAAGTCTAGATTAATACCTTATCTGAATCACTCGATTCCGTCTTTTGCACTTGATGGCCCGTAAGAAAGTCACATTCGGGACTGGTGCCATAAATGTCATCAAAATTCTCATAGAGTATGGGTATCTCCAGCACCAATACCTCCGATGTTGACTCCATTTTACGGAACTTAAATAGCATAACCTGGCCCATGGCCCCCGCCACACAGAGGCGTCGCGATTCCGAACAGAGGAAGATGAGATGCACCGCCAATGGATTATCGCTTTCCGGATGCGAGTGGGCGACGTGAGAGCGCGGCTTCTCGAACATCTTGGCCGTCTTCAGCTTGTAGAGGATCTGCAGCGTACCGGCACCAGAGTCCCAGAACTTGAGGCTACCATCCTGGTGTCCGGTAATTACGATCTCCGAATAGCTGCACGACGCCGGCGACCACTCGCCACCGGATATTGGCCATTCGCGCTCCGAGAAGCAGCTCTTTTTACTTGTCGTTGTGCGACCAACCTGTAATATGATAATTATAATGATTTGCGATGATTTATAAATAGATTGAGATGAGAATGATAACTCACTGAATAGAAAGCAGGAACCAAATCCGATGGGCAATCGGTTAAATATGTGCAACATGTAACAGGTGATTCGTGTAAGTCCATTGGATAAGGCGATTCAAAACATGGAAAACCGGGTGTTAATAAGTCTATTAATACTAAGTCGTATTGCAGCAGCACGGCGATTGCATACGGCTCCTGGGTCTCTGCAATGGGAAACGTATGAAAATATTAAACAAATGTATTAAGGAATGTTAGAGAATATCGATACTGCATCCATATTTAAGGCAAAATTCAATTAAGCTATATTTGAAGCTTGCAAAAACACGATATTCTGTTTAATATACCAAAACATAACATTTTAGGTATTACATTTCTATTAACACTTTCTACGTACCACAGGGCCAGGGATTTTCGCAGAGTGTGATGAAATCGCATACGGCATGCTCCATTTCCAGCACTGTGGTGGCCTTGCCCACCATCACCGTGATGCAATTCGACTTGGAGCCCTTCTCCGACGGCATGCCGCCCGAGAAAATGGTGAAAGTTTCCCTGCAAAGCAACAAAGTAAATAGGAAATTAATTAAAATAAATAAACATCAATGTAAAGCTTCTTTATCATTATTGCTTTTTTATTTGAATTACTCAAAAATAATGAGAGCACACCCTCTGAGCTTTATGATGCATTCTCATTATCTCCTTATCTACCGTGTAATAAAAATAAAAAGCCCGACAAAACAGCAGTGAGCTATATACTATATATGTATATATTTATTTATGAGTTATAATGCAAATAAATACTCACCCAGTTGTGCTGGATTTCAAGTCAACTTTATAAATCGGTTTGCACTTCTCCGCGTTGCCATCCTTGTTGGGTTTTGCTGTTGTTGAATCATTGCCATACAAAGTGCATCAATTAATATAATATATATATATATATATAGAATATAGTAGTATATAATAATATTGCAATTATAATGGAAACTTACCATGCGGACAGACCTGCGACTGCGGCTTGGCCTGGGGCTTCGTTGGCCAGGAGCAAATGGAGCCATCGGTGTGCGAGGACACAAAGTACTTGCCCTCGTAGTGCCAGGCCAGTGACTTGACGGCCTCGGCCGCCTGCCATCGTATCTCAGCGCATTTCGCCTTTAGATCCCACAACACAAGCAGCCCGCACTCAAATGCAATAAGCAACTTAAGGGAGATAAATAGAATAGAGTTTAATATATATATATAACAATTAATTTAAGACAAAGAGGGAAAACCATATTGAAGCTCAAAGTCTCACGTACTTCAAATTATTGCACTTTAATCTCTTTATATGGTTTTCCATCTTAACGACGCTTAGGCTTACCTTGTTTGCATCCAATGGATTATCACATAACGCAATCACAGCACCTGGATGACTAGTTCTAACCCTAATTTCCCATATATTTTAGATAAAGTAAAAGGTTTAGAATTAGATCAAGTGTTACAATCTCCATGATATATATACTCACACTTCAATTGCTTTATTCCAGTTAATAATATATCCACTAAGTGCAAATGTATCTATGTGAACAACGTGTATGTTTCCCTTCTCGGTGCCCACGTACAGCCATTTGCTGCCCACGGGCAGATGTATGCAAGTCACGCTGCAAGGATAGAGAGATGGAGGTTTGGATTATGTCATCATCGTTTAATTTTTTAAGTATTTTAGTGTAATAAAAAAATCGTTGAATGCCTCCTCATCTTAATGTACTAATACTTTACAGGTTTGTGTGGTAATTTGATATCAAATTAAATGTTAAAACTCACCGCTCCCTCTGAAATTTCAGACTCTGCACAATGCGCGGCGTCTTTTGGCGAATGTTCCACAAGTGAATGGTGTCATCGGCGGTGACGGTGACCAAGGCTCCCTCATTGACCAGAAATTGGGTAAAGAGCACAGCGCACTCGGATTCGCCCTCGTGTTTGGCATGGGCATCGACGCCAGGTCGTCCCAATCTATTATATATGTATATATATGTATATTATTATTTTTCCACCAGAATAAATCAAAGGTTAGGTCAATGGACTTTAACTTACATGCGAATGTAGCCCGATTTGTCGCCAATCGCTAGTATCTTTTGTACCGGATCGAAGGCAAAGGATGTGGGCGAGTATGGAAAGCCATGGCGAAAGGTCTGTGAAAAGAAAGGAAGGAGCATTAATGAGAGACTTTACCCTGTCTAGAAAGCATATTTCTTCACTCGAAAGCAAAACATTAAAGATAATGCCATTGAACATCGCTTATCTCTTGAAAAACTGATAGGTTGGGACATTTTGGTGATACTTTCGACTTTAACTGTTAAGATAACATGACTTTATAATAATTTATTAATTTACTGCTTCAAGTAGCATTATTTCGATGGCACAGAATACGATAATTAAAGTTATTTTACATTGGCTTTATTTATAAATTGGTTTTTATATATATTTTTTGAGTCACTGATGGTTTTAAGCATCGGTTATAGCCGCGTGTGTCTTATGATAGATTCATTTGAGTGCAGCTACCAAATAAAACACCCGCTAGCTGCAACAGAGGCCTCTCGGGGGGTTTACACTTCTATTATTATTTATTATTCAATTGTTATTTAATAAATATTTTGGCTTCTTATTTAGTGTTTGTATTAATTCGTTATTTGGAGGTAAGAAGAGAATTTTATGCCAGACAAGAGATCCTTAGTTTCTTAAACAGAACTTTTGTAGGGAGCTTCCCATCAAAGCGACTCTGATTAGGATCTCATCCGGCTAAAATCTTTCTCCAGCCGCCCAGTTATCACATTTAATATCACTATTTTAAATTCATCTTTAATAATCAATCTTTAAGGTAATTTTTTAATTATTTTGCTTACCTTTTTCAACGTAAAATGATCGGCCTTGAGTTGCTCCTGGATCTCCTGCTCCTGTCGTGTGGCTTGGGGCTGAACGCTTTGTCGAAATCCATCTAGAACTCCTTTGAATGTGAACTTTTTCATTTTTGTAACATGAGTCGTCCTCGTCCTCCGGCTACTCTATCCTTTTAGTTATACGATGCTCAGCTCGATTCGGTGTGCTCCAAGTCGAGTCCCAAGGTTGTGGCTATTAATTGGTAATAGTCGTCAAGGTTTTCGGGTGTGCCGTGTGTGTGTGCCGAGACAGAGTGGACAGGGTGCTGGGAGGGATGGATGGTTGGTTGGTTAGGGGGGGAAAATGGATCCTGCTCCGAGGAGAACCGAAAAGGTTGATGGGGATTGGTTTCTTCCTCTGCCGGCAAAGATGTCCCCTCCGAGTCCTTCGATGTTTAATTAGTGCTCCTTTCTAGATAATCGTAACTAGAGGAGCCAGAGCTGCTGCTCGTCTCAGTTCGTCCTTGTTGCTGTTGTTGTTGTTTGGTTGGTTTTTGGGAAGTGAAACTAGGTTAACAATAGTCGAATTATTAGCTACATTGAGAGATAGAGAGAGGGCGAGAGAGAGAGAGAGAGAAGAGGACATACAATTAGTACGGCGTTAAAACTAGTTGGTAACATAAATTACAATGTAGAGACTTTATGTTAGCTCCGCTCCCCCCCAAAAAACAACGGGTCACTGGGGTCGATTTTCAAACATGTTAGAACTTATTTAAACATGTTTTATTTCAAAAAACAATATCAATTAATTATTTAAGCATTGGGATATGTAGCTTTATTTAACTTTGCATTTAAACTACTCCTTTGAAGTCTCATAGAACATTAGTTCTTGAAGATACACATCTCTACAAATGAAAAACTTAATGAACAGACGCTGAAAAGTGCGCTGTAATAAATTGCAATAATAATACACCTGTTTAGAGATTTTCTACACCTTTTCCAGAGAAGCTCCAACTGTTTCTTGCTTTACTTTTCCCTGAAATAAACTTTAGGAATTCCAATTTCCTCCATTTCAATATCGGATATCGGAACAGCTGTCAGTGGGGCGATATTAAATCGGTTTTTTTTTCTTGCAAATCTGACCGCATTGTTTTCCATTTTTTTTTTTTTTTCTTTTTTTCACTTCTGCCTTTCTTTTGTTTTTCTTTTGTGGTTCGTTTGCCCTGGGCCTGGGGGATTACATAAACCTTGATTTCTATTCAATGGCACACGTAGATTAATTAAGAGCTTCCAAGCCCCCCCGTTGCCGTCTCTGCTTCTATGTGTATAGGGTATATGTGGGTGCGAGGGAGATGGCTGTGGATCAATCTGTATAACGGGATATTGCGATTGCAATGGCGAAATGTTAAGCGATGATTGTTGGCTGTTAATTGAAAATCATCGTCGGCTACTACATTATGTTATGTTGCACAACGTGCCGAGTGTATGTACATATGTACATATATTTGTGGATATATGTATGTATATGCACTTTTTGATGGCACACAAATCGATTTTCTTTTCGCACACACTCGCTCATCACTCATCGCAATGTTGTGTGTGTTGCGACTACACTCAGCTTTCCTTGTTTTATTCTATTCTTCGTTTTTACTTTTTTTTCCCTGTCTTTTTTTTGCCTGTTTTATTTGCAATTGTTTACGCTTTGACAAACACAAACACACGCGCATACACACATGTCCATGTGCAAAAAGGAAACAGACATACATACATACACATATGGGTCGCCAGGACAAATGCGCGCAACAGTGGGGCAAACAAAAAAAAAAGAGGAAGAGGAAGAGGCAACGAGGAGAAGAAAAACTGGGGGAAAGTGGAGAGGTGGGAGAAGGACAAGCAAATCGTTGGCATACTTTAAATTTTATTCCCGCAAACAAACATTGGTTGGCAAGGGGGCTAAGTGGGGGGTACCAAGTAAGAGTGGGGGAAAGAGAGCAGTATGATAGGGGGGCGGGAGGTGTGCGTGCGCGCGTGTATGTCTGTTTGGTAATGACAGTGGTGTGCCATCCCCCTTCCACCTTCACTAATGATGATTAAAATGCCATTCGCCGAGAGAGAGAGAAAGAGTGCGAGCGAGGGAGTCGTAGGATGCTGTGTATGTATATATGTGTTCGTAAGCACTTACCATCTCCTTTGCTCAATACCTCTCACACACTCTCTCTCTCTCTCTCTTTCTCTCTTCCCCGTTAGGAGACTTTCGGTGTATGTGTGTGTGTGTGTATTGATAACCTCGATTTACAGATTTTTCTCACAAATACATGCTTTTGGCTTTTTTGGCCCCTGCTTGTTGCTACTCACATGTTAACTACATCTTCCTTTTTTTTATGCTCCTGCTGCCTCCTTTTTCACCACTTGAGTGTATTTTAGAAAAAAAATCCAACAACAAAAAAAAGGGAATGAGAGAACACAAGAAAGTTTAAATTCCAGCACTTAAAAAAACCAAGCACCGTTACATTTGCTTAACAACTGTTCTCTCACAGGCACACACATACACACACACACACACGGGCACAGTTGGAGCGCGCTTTTTAAGGTTTATTGGATATTCTTTTTGACTTTCGTTTGGCTTTTTTTAGGTTTTCCTTTAAGTATTTGTGCAAAGTAACTTGGAGTTGAAATCTTTTTTATTCCTTACGGGGACAACAAAAAAAAAATTATGCTACTACTTGGCTGGTCAGTCGTTGACTGAACGAGCTGCTGCTGCTGCTCCTGGCGCTGCTGCTGCTGCTGCTGCAAAAGTGAGAACGCAGAGACAAAAAGAGAGCAGATCCTAGCCTAGGATCTCTCTGTGTGCGAATCTAACGCACTCACTCGCACTCGCACTTTGCAACCGCAATCTGTGCCTATTGGAAATGTAACGGGACGGACTTAAGCTGCTCTCTTCTGTGTCATTTTTTTTTCCTTACTTCTTTTTGTTAGGCAGCTTTTCAGGCGTTTTCTGATTTTTGTTTAATTAAACAACAAAATCTCGGCTCGCAGAAGGCTCCCAATGGCTATGTGTGCGTGTGTAGCAGCTGCCATGTGAGCACCTATTGCGCAGGCTTACGCTATTCGCCCCCGAAAAACGTTTTCGCGTACTCGCCAGGATACAACAGCAACGACAACAACAACGTGCTGGAGAGGGGGAGAGGGGGAGGGGGGAGAGGATTCAAAAACAATGCAAAATGTTTTGCGCGCGCGGTCACATGACACGAGTCCCACTAACACACACTCACACAAACGTGTACACATACTTACATACTACAGTTGCGGTCAAAATAATGGTTGTATTTTCAAGCTTTAAAGAATTGTATCCAAATACTAAGGATTCAATAAAAAAGATTTTATTCATTTTTTTTTTACCACATATAAAAAGCTTTTTTCATTTTAATGAGCATTTATATTGCAATTGTTCGTAAGATTTTACTGGGGAATTAATTTAATTAATTTGATAAACCAAAACCTATCTTCTTACAAATCTAAAAAAAATCGGTCGCTTTGAAACACTATTACTTTGACCGCAACTGTAATTGGCACTTATACAACGGTAAACTTTGTTGAGGCAGCGCAGGAGCAACGTTCACACACACACACACATGCTTTTCATTTTGTGTGAAGAATTTTAGATTTTAAAGAAATTACTTTGCCGAAACATCTGGAACACGGTTTTTCTAAGGGAGGGGGGGAATCGCTATAGATATTATTTATAGGTTTTATGCGAATTTTTGCACAATTTTTGGCAACTTTATTTTTGGTTTTTATTCAAAAAACGGGGAAAAGCGCGTGCGGACGCGTCGAATGCTTGGCAGCGAAAAACTGAAACTGGGAAAGCACTGAACGGGAAGCGTTCGTTTTCCGCGCAGTTTCCACGGCACGTGTATGTATATGGGGAATACACACACACATATACACACACGTGTGTCCGTGTATGTATGTCCTGTTGGTTATGCAAAGCAGCCAAGAGTTGTAGGGTTGTCGCGACTGGCTTTGATTTGGCGACTGGCAACCCTGGCTGGCGAGCGGAGCCTTCTCCCCAGGAATCGATACTTGTTGTTGTTGCAAAGGAGGTGGCATCAGTTCTTCGTCCTCTCGTTCTCGTCTCCCTCTTTTTTTATATATACATACATATGTCTGAGGTGGGGGAGTAATAATCCAACATGCGAGTACATACTAAAAAATTTAATCTGCTAAAATGTAAATACCACTACATTCCTTTCCCCCCCCCCCCCCAACCCACAGCTCTGTTCCACACACAGTCACACTCTGCTTACACACGCACACTATGGCATTTCCCCCTTTTGATAATTTGCATGGAAATTGTAATGAGTTATGTGCCGTTATGCGCCGTTATGTTCTTTAGGCGAGAGCGAAAGCAAATCCATTACCAATAACTCAGCAAAGTAGGCAATAAAAAGGAGCGAAGGCGAAGAGAGAAAGAGGGTGGTAAAGAGCGAGAGAGAGAGAGAGAGGAAGGAGAGAGTGAGAAATTCTTGCGTCAGTTGGGATATAGTCCAATAGGAAACTTGTTGGGCAGTAAAGATACATGCATGTAGAGGGAAGACTTTCTCACGCCTGATAAGAATCTGCGTGGCGGTGGAAGTACGATTACGAAAGCGAGAGTGAGATGGCAATCAAGTGATTCAACTGAAGCGAAAAGAGCAGCGGCAGCAATAACAACAACGCCAGCTTAACCGATGATATTAAAAACCAAAACGCAAATAACAAACATGTTGTCATTCCAGCACACAAACGCACACACACAGAAACGCAAGCCGTTAGAATTTGCATTCCGACACACACACACAGGCAAATAGCATAACATCATCTGCCATCGCCCCCACACCCGACACCCTCTGCACCCGCCGCCCACCTGTTTCATGGCGTTTGCCTCCGACTGTTTCTCTGGACACTTGTCGCGCGCGCTTGACCAACCCAATCCGGGGTTGGACTGGATGCACGAAATACCGAAATCGAAATCAAAACGCAATACAAATAGCAAACAAAAGCACAACGAACACGGGAGAAGTAGAGCAGTTTTTTTTTGACAACAGTTAAGGGTGCAGTGTGACCAACACTCGCTAAGTTTAAATATACCAATCAATTACACCATTACAATACTGAAAAATATGTTTTAGCACTAGCAAAGTTTCTCACCTTTTTCGTGTTTGGCAGTATTATATTGTGAGTCTTTCTTGGTGGATTTTCGGCGTTTCTTAAAGAGAAAATTAACATTTTTATTTCCGAAAAATTAAAAAATTATTAAAATTAATTGAATACAATTTAAATTTTCGCGTGCAGTCTGGCAGCGCCACTTTCATGAGCGCTTCAAGGGCAATTTCATCAGTTTTTAAAAAGTTCGTAAATCTTTAATTTAATCGTTATCAGCTCAGATTTACACAAATCTTCCGGCGGATTCAATGTGCCATTTATTTGGCGAGATAAATATAATTAAATTAAATTAAATACTTTGTCAAAATTATTCTCACAAATTTATTAATGTTCAATCACAATATAAAGTGTGGTTTCTGTACTCCCCCGGGATAATAATGTGTTTTCTATACATAAATAAGGAATGGGTGAGGGAGAACTGAATCCCACATTGGTCAGAAAGTCTCTGCAGCAACACACGTCATGTCATT
This sequence comes from Drosophila serrata, assembly GCF_035046125.1. Taxonomy (NCBI): domain Eukaryota; kingdom Metazoa; phylum Arthropoda; class Insecta; order Diptera; family Drosophilidae; genus Drosophila; species Drosophila serrata. The sequence goes on along the minus strand of NW_028257174.1, from coordinate 435,614 downwards.
GAATTAATTGGAATCCATGCGTACACGTCACAACGTATTTACAATATGAAAGACACACTGTCTTGTCACGCCTCGCTCCTCTGCTGCAGGGCACCATGGAGCAACCACTCGCGCCCACCTGGCTGCTGGCAACGCTTCAGCAGCTCCTCCAGCTTATGGGCCTTCGTCTGCTCCGTCAGGTCTTTCTCCCGCAGAATGCTTGCGATCTCCTGGAGGACGGCCTGCCTCAGCAAATGGGGCTCATCCTCGGTAATGTGGCGCTTAACGTTCGCCACCAGCTCCTCGAGATGTTCATCAACGGCGCCGGGGAATAGCTGATCCATGGCGGTAGCCAAATTAAACAAATACTCGCGATTGGGGCCGCTGGGACCAGCAGAGCTAAAGATCTGCTTGGCAATGCTGGCAACCTCCCAGACATTGCCCGCATAAGAGTCATTGGCCTGCGTGGCCACGTACATGATCACTTGGATGGGCTTCGACTCCGGCAACGATGGGCCGCTGCTATTGGTGGCGGTGGCTACTCGTGAGTATTCGTGGAACTCCAGGCTGCAGCGCTCGTAGCCGTTCTTCTCCCGATAGTCCAGATGGTCGAGCACAGCGGCCTTTTGGCTAGCCGCAATGCGATAGGCCACGCCGTACACACGGTCTTGGCCAGGATCACCCGGCAGCAGGGTGACAACACGGCCCGGTCGCTCCGGTATACCGCGATGATCGATACTGTGCTGGTAGAAGCGACGCTTGAAGCCCCAAACGAAGCCCCGACGCCGGTCTATATATGGAAAGTCCGCCTTCCACACCAGCGAGCCATAGCCAAAGATCCACACATCCTTGTCCGTGGCCAGCGGTGCCTCCACTTGATTGCTGGCCTCCGCTTCGAAGCTGTCTAGCAGTAGAGATTTCGGCTTGTCATTTGCGCATTGCCCGTTGTTCTCCTTTTCCGCCTTCAGCTGTTCCTCAAAGAACTCGCTGTAGAGATGAATGGAGAGCTGCTCGGCCTCGTGCCCCGGCCCGTCTCCGGCTCCGGCTCCGGATTCTTGCAATCCCTGCAGATAGCCCAACATCAGCTTCGTTTGTCCAATAGTTAGTAATGACACTTCCAATCTAATGCCAATTCGATTATTTAGTATCGATTATTCAGTATACCGCCATCAGTGTTACCAGCATTCTTAAAGATAGGAAATGTTTAATATTTAAATGATTACTTTGAGCAAGGAAAAACAACAAGAAACTAACAAGGTTTGATATTTTTTATGGCTCAATATTTTTGATATTTATTAAACTACTAAAAAATACCTTTCGATTTGAAGTTTATCGAGCGATAACTTTAGCTTTGGCCGGCCACACTGCGTTCGGCCAATCGATTACGCTGTCGGTGGCTGGTCACTCTCGAGATTAGCGTTTTCGTCAAAGTGAGCAAATTTCGTTGTTTTCCGGTGCAGTTTTCGCTGGCGATTGCTGAAAAGTAAGTATTAACCCGTTTCGTATGTGCTTTAACCCATGTGAGTGTTGGCCGGTGACTCTTACATCCTATCTTATCGTTTTCACGCGTTTTCTCGCCTTCAATTTTTTCCCTCGGCACGGGGGCCCCAAGCCTCTAACTACACACACACACACACGCATACCGGGAATCCGCGTTTTCGCCCCGTGTATGTACGAGTGTGCATGCGCGTGCTTATCTCTGTGTGTGTGTGTGTGTGTGTGCAGTTTGTGTTGGTATAGTTTTTTTTTTCTTGCCCAGCTTTTTAGCTGGCTTTTTGGCTTGTGCGGCCGCATCGGACTCAGAGGTAGCTTTCCAGCTGCATCTAGGGCAGGGCGGTACGTGTGTGTATGTGAGTGTGCATCCCGGAAAGCGTTCTCCGCATCCAAAGAGGCAGCCGTCTCGCTCTCAACGTTTTGCCATCTCGTTCGGCTTTCGAAGCCCCGCGAGATGTAGGCACACATACACACACTCACACACACACACATAGACACCCATACACACAAGTACATATTCCAGCCGAGCCGAGCCGAGGAGACATGCATGGTCAGAACGCATCCTGCTGCCGCCAGACTAGGACACTGTGCCACAGTTTACGGCTAATTGAATTATCGAAGAAAACAGCAGCCCTCTCACACACACGCACACTTACAATTTCTCTCTCGTTGCAGCTTCTGGCGCGAAGAGAACTGCGACGCAAAAAAGCATAGGGAAAGCAAGGAGAGGAAGGTCACCAGAGGAGTCCAGAGTAAAAAAATCCACACAATAATCCAAGAGGCATGTCACAAGCGGAGAAAATGCAGGGACAGGGGCACGACGATGAGCAGTCCTCCGACATAGAGGTAAGTTTCTAACTAGGCCAGAGCTTCCATCATGACATACATTTAACTCTCTCTTGCTTTTGCTTTCGCAGGAGTCTGGTGACGGCGTAGGGCGTGATGATCAGACCGACGACGATGATAACTACAATGAGGACAGCAATGGTGATATGCAGCAGGAGCAGAATGATAATGGCCAGAATGGGCAGAACGGTGGACAGTCGGGTGACGAGCAACAGGGCAATGGCAACAGCTCCCAGCAGCAGCAGCACCAGCAGCAGATGGATCGCTCTAGTGCCACCAATCTGATCATCAACTACTTGCCGCAAGACATGTCCGATCGTGAGCTGTTCAATCTATTCAGCGGCTGCGGCCCCATCAACACATGCAAGATAATGCGCGACTTTAAGGTGAGTTTCGGTAACCAGGTGCACGTCACAGGTGCCAGTAAATGCAGTGGAAAATGTCTTCATTGTTGTAATTCTTTTCTATATCCTAGACCGGTTATAGCTTTGGCTATGGCTTCGTGGATTACAAATCCGAATCGGACTCTGAGGATGCCATCCAGAAGCTAAATGGATTCTATGTGCGCAACAAACGCTTAAAGGTGCGTTGCCTTTATTATCTCGATCTTCTCACTCTTAACATGTTTTGCATTGTCCTCAGGTATCGTACGCTCGTCCTGGCGGTATGGCCATCAAGGATACCAACCTGTACGTGATCAATTTGCCGCGCAACATCAACGACGATATGCTGGACAGAATATTTTCACCCTATGGCAGAATTGTTCAGCGCAATATATTGCGCGATAAGCTCACAGGACGTCCGCGAGGTGTTGCATTCGTGCGGTGAGTAGAAGATGCTGCATGAACTATTAATGAAAAGTGGGTCAAAGGAGTAGAAGAAAAAGAAGTCAGAATAATCAAAATAACAAGCAAAGTCCCGCGCAAATATCTGGGTCAAGTTGGTTGAGACCATTTTAGGTAAACTTTTAAGTTGTATGCATATAATTTGAGGGTTCTTATTTGACCCATATACATATGTACATGTGATTGATACTCAATCAAAGTTTGGCTGTGAGGGCTTTTCGAAATGGGTCAATCTGGGATAGTTTGTAATAGTTATTTATAGGGTCATATTTATTTAATTTCTGTACATATGAGGCATTTATTTAGCAAATTAGGATGTTGTAGTAATTGATGGATTCGGAAATCGATTATAATCTTAAAATATTCGCATATTTTGAATATATTTAATGTATGGTGACAATTTTTTCGATAAATCGAAGTTTAAAAAACGCATAACTCAGCCATAAAGGCACTGAATTCAATTCGGAAAGCTTTCCTGTGTTAGTTTTTGTTGCGTTAATAAATCTACATACTTAATATAACATTTTAAAAAATTCAAATTTTTTGGAAATTTTTAAACAAATTTTAACGATGTAACCCCTTATAAAATTTGGAAAAAATTTCGAAATTTTATTTTCCTGTCCGAGATGGCTAGATCGATTCGACTGTTTGTGCTGAACAAGAATATATATGATTTATAGGGTCGGAAATGTCTCCTTCACTTTCTTTTAAGCTTCTGACTAAAATTAGAATATCATTTTTTGAGAGGATATTTATCCATATCTTAACCATTCAAATCAAAATTTAAAAATCTCATAACTAAGTCAAAAATCCATTAATTTTAATTTGGTAAGCGGTCCTATGTTTTCTAGTTTTCATTAGATTAACAAGTCTGCATACTCAATTTAATGTTTTAAGAAATTTGAAATTTTGACAATTTTTTCCAACTAAATTCATAAATTTATAACATAAAATTTTGGAAAAAAATTGAATTTTTGTTTTCCTCGCCAGAGATAGCTAGATCGATTCTGCTGTTGATTCTGATCAAGAATATATAAGATTTATAGGGTCGGAAATGACTCCTTCACAAAGTTTTAACATTTTGACTAAAATTAGAATATGCAGCAGGGAGTTTTTCTCTCGATATGCATATCTATATATATCCTTGTAACCCGATTATCCGATTGATTAGCAACTATAATATAGACTAGAAACCCAGGGAAACTATAGGTACAATATCTTTATGATCTTAAATGCTAAAACAACCTTAATTAAAACCTCTTTCAAATCTGTGTTTGCAGCTACAACAAACGCGAGGAGGCCCAGGAGGCAATCAAGATGCTGAACAATACAGTTCCAGAAGGTGGACAACAGCCAATTTGGGTGCGCCTGGCCGAGGAGCACGGCAAGGCGAAGGCGGCTCAGTTTATGTCCCACATTGGGGGCGGTGGTGGCGGCGGCGGTATGAACGGTCCGCCTCACATGGGCGGCGGCGGTGGCGGACCTTTGCAGCCGCCTCACCATCATAACAACAACAATCACCACAATAATCCGCATATGCAGCCACACTACCATCAGCAGCCACAGCAGCATCCGCATCAGCATCACCATCCGCCGATGCACCACCAGCAGCAGCAGCAACACCACCACCACCACCAGCAGCAGCACCACCAGAACCATCACCACAACAACCACAACAATCACCACAATATGGGACCCCATCCACACCATATGCAGCAGATGCACCAAATGAACATGGGCATGGGCATGGGCGTTGGAATGGGTATGGGCATGGGGGGCATGCCCATACACGGCGGTGGAGGAGGCGGTGTTGGTGGTGGGAACGGCGGCAACGGGGGTGGAGGCGGAGGTGGTGGCGGAGGCTTCCATCATATGGCGCACAGAGGTAGATCAAATAGACAGACACGATCTCAAAAACCGCATCCATATAACCATGCACAGAAATTTATTTAAAACAAAAACACAAACACACACACACAAAACACACACACGACGACGACGATGATCATAATATTAATTTCTTTACACAAATATATTAGCTGCATCTCGCAGGAGGTGAAGTATTCATGCTGCCATTGCCGATGATTTGCTGCAGCCAACAACGACAACAGCAGCAATAGCAACAACAATCACAGAGCAATGGCAACAACAACGGCAACAACATCAACATCTGCTGCTCCAACAAGAGCCAGTGCATCATCAGTGCTACCAATCAGAAGCGGCGCCCATAAGCCCACAGAACCACCAGAGAACGCCATCCTCATATTCCTACCAGCTGCATGTCTACTTTCCTGTGTTTCCTATCCATCGGCAATGATAAGCATTGCTATTTCCGTGCACCACAAGCTCATATCTTCCTTCCTGTACCTGTGGTAAACTAGCTCCATTCAAAAGGATAACAATGGAGACACTCTGTAAATACGATTGATAACTACCATGATGCGGAAGCACGTCGCCAGGAATAGCCAGGAAATAGCCACCAATTTGGAATATATCGAAGGTGGAAATGATATTTGGTAGCTGATGAACAGCATGGCAAACAGAAATGAAGAATGTATAGCTGCAGCTGCTGTCGGAGAAGAAGGACGAAGAATTGAAAGTTTAAAGAAGCTCTAGAAGAAAGAAAGCAACTAAAAAACCCCAATCTCTCTCGCTCTGTGGCCGCCTCTCTTTCAATGCATGAATATCTAAAGTTGTGATCCTTGTATATGTATCCATGTGTTAAGGATGAGGGCAAATCCCAGCATTGGCAGCAAGAAGCAAGCTACACAAGAGATGCAACAAAGCAAAGCATGTAAAAAATACAGAATATAACACTAGGACAACACATAATCAACATGTTGACGATGCATTGCTTTTAAAATAATAAGAAAGATGTAAGGTGTTTCAAAATACACACAACAACAACAACAAAAACACACAAAACTTGAGGTCGATTGGCGTCGAATTAATGAATACTGATTACAATAATTTGATTTAAAATAATACCTTGTGAATTTCTAAGTAAATAAGTTATAATTCCAATGAATTTGTATGAGAAGAGCATACGAAACGCTAAATAGAAGAATCCACTAAACTTACCCAAAAATAAGAACGCGACACCTGCGGGTGGACAAGGATATCGGACATGAACGGACATGATCGGACGGTTAATTTGTAAGATTTTAAGGTACCCCCAAACACAACAAAAGGAACAAGAGTTAAAAACTACATCTTAATAATAGTAAATAAATTATTAATGTACAACTCACACACACACTCGTACACTAAACACACAGACAGAACCTTGTATCTATATATAGAAAAGTATATATATAATGAGGATATATATGGCACTTATATATATGAATGTATAAACACCTGATTTCCGCAAAATTCTAACAAAAAAGAAAAAACTCTTCTAGAGTGCGCTGAATATGAAATAAATTCGCAATTTTCCAAACCAGCAAAACGACGGGACAGCATCAAAGTCCCAATTTTTTTGTTTTTTTTTTTATTTTTTTGATCATAAATAAATAAAGATAATCCTTAAACGTAATCACTAGTCCCATAGCATTACAAGCTAGCAGTTAAGGTAACGTATTTTTTTTAAGTTTTTTTTTCCAGACCTAAGTGAAAGAAACAAGCGAAAATACATGTATTTTTACAGTTAACTCTAAGGATAATAAACAAATATCGAACAAATCGTGACAAGTCTTGACATGTGTGTGCGCGAGCAAGCGAGATAGACACAAGGGCGGCGACCCGAAACAGAGCGAGAGAGAACATGGGTACAGTCGCAGAGCAGTGCCGTTAATTGTACAGGTACGGTACTGTTGTGATGTATGGAGGTTGTTTTTTTTTAGCTCCGTGTTAACTGTTAGGTACTAGCTGTTAGGATCTCCTTTTTTTTCTCTTTTTTTTCTAGCTGAAATTGTAGTCTACACCTTAGGACTAATCGTTAAGTTGAAGAAAGCTGGGAGATGAAAGAAAGCCCATACGCTAAGGAATCTCAATGAATTAAATCATAAAAATATAATAAAAAATGTATAATTAAAAAAAAAAACAGAAACGATAAAACTGAATTTTTGCAAACCTAAAGAATAGAGTTTTTTACTGAAGTATTCTTAATACAAAAACTGATAGTTGATATTTAATTATTTACACAAACACCACCCAGACAACACACACCCATTATCAGAGAAACAAAACTGCAAAGAAAAAATATATTTTTATAAGTTTCTACAAAAATATATTCATAATTATATATATATATATCATTGGATGTACATATTTTTCAGTGACTGGATGCCAATGGATTGGGAAAATCCCATTAAATATATACATACATTAATGTGTGTTTTTTTCTGACCACTAATTGGAAAAGTTTCGCCTTCACTTTAAAATTTTCAATTTGCCGCCTTACCAACGCCGTATCTGGCAACCCTGATCGATAGCTATCGATAAAGCCTTCCAGGCCAGAGCGAGAGGCAGCTAGTGTTCGAATCAGCTGCTGGAAACGACTGTGTTGTTGGAAGGCAGAGCAGCGCATTCCAATGTCAATTAAATAAGCAAAAATAAGAGTGAAGAAACAGAAAGAAAAGCAAGCTAGACGGACGAACCGTACCATAAAATACGAAATAGCAACCAGGCAGGTGTACGTACCATCAACATACCCTCTCTATTGTCTAACCGAGGATACGATATCAATCAAGACAGAGGAACAGCAGCAACCAGCGAACTGCGGACTACGCAATAAGCGATAACGACCTTCCCACCGTCACCACCACCACCACCCCCTCGGATCACACCAATATCCGCACTCCATTTTGGGGAGAAGGAGCTGGAGGAGGAGCACCATCATCACTGCTCGCGATGCCCCAAACGAGGGCTGCGGCCGCTGAGGCGGCGGCCGCCGGCAGTTCTAACGGTCAGCCGCTGGTAAAGATCGGACATTATCTTCTGGGCGCCACCCTGGGCACTGGTACCTTTGGCAAGGTAAAGATCGGTGAGCATCAAATCACGCGCGTCAAGGTGGCAGTGAAGATACTCAATCGTCAGAAGATCAAGAGTCTCGATGTGGTGGGCAAGATACGCCGTGAGATCCAGAATTTGAAGCTCTTCCGGCATCCGCACATCATCAAGCTGTACCAGGTAAGTTGAGACACAGCCGTGGCCAGGTGTTATGCTTAAACAAAGGCATAGCGGAGCTTAGTACAAGCAGGTGTCATTCTCCTCCAGTCTTTGTTTATATCAGAAAATTATTCCCAATTCCAACTAACCCCCTTCCATCCACACAGGTCATCTCCACACCCTCGGACATCTTTATGATCATGGAGTACGTGAGCGGTGGCGAGCTCTTCGATTATATTGTAAAGCATGGAAAGCTGCAGGAGCATCAGGCCCGTCGTTTCTTCCAGCAGATCATTTCGGGCGTGGATTATTGCCATCGTCACATGATCGTCCATCGGGACCTGAAGCCGGAGAATCTGCTGCTCGATCACAACATGCACGTAAAGATAGCAGATTTTGGGCTGTCGAACATGATGCTGGACGGCGAGTTTCTCAGGACATCGTGCGGTTCACCCAATTATGCCGCACCGGAGGTCATCTCTGGCAAGCTATATGCCGGTCCCGAGGTGGATATTTGGTCATGCGGTGTCATCCTGTATGCCCTTCTCTGCGGCACTCTACCCTTCGACGATGAGCATGTGCCCACGCTGTTCCGCAAGATCAAGTCGGGCATATTCCCCATACCCGAGTACCTGAACAAGCAGGTGGTGAATCTGGTGTGTCAGATGCTTCAGGTGGATCCCCTCAAGCGTGCCAATATCGAGGAGATTAAGAAGCACGAGTGGTTCCAGAAGGATTTGCCCGCCTATCTGTTCCCGTCGTCCATTGAGCAGGACTCCAATGTCATCGACACATACGCTGTGGCCGAGGTTTGCACCAAATTCGGGGTGAAGGAGAGCGAAGTGCATAACTCCCTGCTAAGCGGAGATCCTCACGATCAGCTTGCCATCGCCTATCATTTGATCATTGACAACAAACGTTTCGCCGACGATGCCGCCAATCAGATCAATGAGATAAATAATTTCTTTGTGGCTGGATCACCGCCACCGCCGCCAATGGCGCCACCCTTGCCCCAAGCTACCCTCGATCATTATCATCAGCAAGCGCCATTGGCCACGGTGACCGTAGGTGGCGGTACAGCGGCCAGCTCGGGCACAGCCACACCTGTACCGCCCGCAGCAGCAGCAGCAGCACCTGGCGTTGGTACGCCCGGTAGTGCCGGCGGTAGCACCATTCGTCCCCATCCAGAACGTATTGCACCGATGCGTGACCGTCAGCTGGCCATGTCCGTACAGACATCGGGTGGCGGTGCCTTCCCGGAGAAGACGGCACGTGGCGGTACTCCAATTAAGCGTGCCAAATGGCATCTGGGTATTCGATCGCAGAGCAAGCCCAATGACATCATGCTGGAGGTATACCGGGCCATGAGGGCCCTCAGCTACGAGTGGAAGATCATCAATCCGTATCATGTTCGTGTGCGGCGGCAGAATGTCAAGACGGGCAAGTTCTCCAAGATGTCGCTGCAGCTGTACCAGGTGGATGCCAAGAGCTATCTGCTGGACTTCAAGTCGTTGACCAACGAGGAGGTGGAGCAGGGCGACGATGTCATTATGGAGAGTCTAACGCCGCCGCCGTTGAGTGTGGCAGGTGTGATGCCGCTTCAGCCGACGGGTCATCATACCATGGAGTTCTTTGAGATGTGTGCCGCTTTGATCATACAGCTGGCACGATGAGGAGGATAAGGAGGAGAAGGAAAAGGAGGAGGAGCTGTTACTGCTGCTACTGTTTGGTGGTCTTGGAATCTTCTCGGTTTTATTTTTGGCGGTCTGCCTGGGGACCGCCCTGAGGATTGACCATTAGGACCCTTTAAGGATGACGCGCACACAGAAGGATCCCACAAAGGAAGAGAAGCAGAAACCGGAGCAGGAAGGCACTTAAAGATCCTTCTTGCCTTGGCCACCACCACCTCTTCCCTTGTGCTATCCTTTGTGTGATGCTTAAAATAATCTAATTAAATTTTTTTTGTAATTCGAATGCCACCCCGCCGCCGCTTCTTCCGCTTTTTGCAATTTTTTGCGTAGCTCGATTTTGGCGGGGGGCTGAGCTTCATCGATCTTGTTTCTATATTCTATATATTTCAGTTTAAACATGTTGAATTATTATTATCACTATTATTATTTTAACCGAACCATGAATCCAATTTCTATTTTGTATTAACGAAGCGAAGGATGTGTGTGTTGTTTAGCTTGTAATATCCCTGAATAAAGCGATCCATCAAATAATCTAAAACAAATGAGAGACTTAAACTTAAAGTTAGCCATAATTAAGATTAGTTTTTATTGCATTTTACATTTTGTGCACTCGCTCGTAACATAGTTCTCTGCCTTTACAGTCTCCCGTTTCCATATGTAAAATCATCAATATCTGTTCCTGTTCCCTGTAGTGGACTCCTTACTGCTTCTGTTGCTGCTTCCGCTTCAGCTTGTCGATCAGCGTCTCAATGCTATTGGCGTCCACCAAACCAATGAACTTGTCCACCACAACGCCATTGCGGAAGGCCAGCACCGCCGGCACGGCCTTCACTTCAAAGGTCTCGACGAGATCCAGGTTCGTCTCCACATCAATCACCGCCAGATCAATCTCATTGGAGTTCTCCAGCAGTTCGAGCATCTTGGGCGTGAGTATTTTGCAGGGATCACACCATTCGGCATGGAAGTTTACAATCACCGGATTGTCGCTATTGATCACCTGTGGATTTAACATATATAGTATATAGTTTAGATATTTGTAAAGTAGTCAGAAGCTTAAAACTAAGTGAAGGAGTCATTTCCGACCCTATAAATCATATATATTCTTGATCAGCATCAACAGGCAAATCTTTCTAGGCATTTAGAAAGGAAGAAAATTTTTGAATTTTTTTTTTCCAAATTTTTAACCCTTTTTTTTTTCATTGGTTCACGTTTTAAAAAATTGACAAAAATTGAAATGGTTTAAAGATTCAATTTTGGTATGCAGATTTATTAATCTATTAAAAACTAGAACAGAACAACTTTCCGATTTGAAATTAATGGATTTTTGGCTTAGTTATGGGTTTTCTAAGTTTTAATTTGCAGTATAAATTGTCATATAAAAATATCGAAATATCGACTTAAAAAATGGTATTCTTATTTTAGTCAGAAGCTTAAAACTTAGTGAAGGAATCATTTCCGACCCTATAATCCATATATATTCTTGATCAGCATTAACAGGCGAATCTTTCTAGACATTTAGAAAGGAAGAAAATTTTTGAAATTTTTTTTCTATATTTTTAAAGCTTATTTTTGCATTGTTAACACTTTAAAAAATTGACAAAAATTGAAATGGTTTAAAATTGAAATATGAGAATGCAGATTTATTAATCTATTAAAAACTAGAACAGAACAACTTTCCGATTTGAAATTAATGGATTTTTGGCTTAGTTATGGAACTCCAGCTCTGCTGGAAGATAACTTCCAGGGTGACTTCCCTTGTACGTATGTATGTACCTGTAGCTACGTCATGTACTTGTTGCTACGTCATGTACCTGTTGGAACGTCACCCTCCAACGGGATGTACTCTGTACTCTTTAGTAGATGCGAAATGTGTACATAGTTTTGGGGAATGACTCATTAACCTATGTATTTAGTGACAACTTCTTATCACTACTCAGTTAATCCCACTGCAGTGGACAATCTAGAGGTGCTAGCCACACTAGTTCCTACTTTCCAGCTGGCCAAAAGGGGTTCAAACCGGTATCCCAATGCCTCATTACGGTTTTTGTTTTTGTTATTGTTTTTTTTTTTTCTTTTTTTTTTTTGGTAGTTCATTTGCATACACGAGCCAAAGGCCAACACAGACATAGAGAGGGCAGCTCTCACACACACACGCACATGGAGCAGAGGAGCTACGTCATGGGGTGGCTCCTCCTTCCACTGCCTTCCCGCGCCGGAACACAATCACGTAGGCCATCCATATGCATTCCCATTTCCATTCCGCATACCAAAACCATTGCATAATCCTGACTCACCTTCTGATCGAACTCGTAGTGATCCTTGATGACTAGCTTCTTGTGGAGGCCCTGCGACTGCGACAGGTACTTCTGCGTGGCCCTTGCCGCCTGGGGTGCCACCCTTTGGCAGCTGCTCTGGGCGCTGGAGGCTCCACCGATCAGGCAGGCGGCGGCCAGACGTGGCGCGATGCCCTCGGCGGCGATCTTCAGCATGTCGACGGTGTGTGGGTGTAAAGCGGGGCGGGGGCACGGATTTCGCGCGTAGTTGGAACAGGCAGTGATTAGATTATGTTTTCAACCAGTTTTCCTTTTTCCCCTTTCGTTGGCTCTCCAATGTTTGTTTATAAACTGAAGATGGTATCGATTTGTATTTTTTTGTGTGAACATCGATTTTATTGCTTTGGGAAGGTAGTGAAAATGGAAATATTAAACTGGAAATGGTTTTAAACTTTGATGACGCTGGAACGATGCTGCCATATGTGGCTCTTTTACGAATGCGCGCCAAGCAACACAATCACAGAGTGGCAACACGGCGGTTTTACTTGTCACCCAATTGGAGTTTCTTCTATTTTTTAACTGGAGCACACAACAAAAGTGAAATAAATCTGTACATTTTGCAGAGGCAACTTTATTAAAATTCGAATAAAATGTGTATAGTTTTGAGTAAATAGTTTATTATAACCGGCAGCTAAAAACTCAAATTGTCTTGTGGCGCGCGTTTTCCCTCAGTACCTCTCTTCCTTGCCTCTCTCTTTCTCTTCTTGCTGCCCTTCGGTTTTCCCTCGGCTCGAGCGGCAACAACAAAAATCTGGCCATTTGCCGACGAACATTGCGCGCGTTCGGTACTTCGTGTGTTAATCGTGTTTTGGCAGAGTTGCCAATTGTTATTGTTCTTTAGCCGCGCTGCCGCCGCCAGTTGCCTGTGTTGTTGTTCTGTGTTTTTCATTTTCGGTTTTTTTTTTGTTGCCTGTGCCAGCGCGCGCGTTCGTTCCCTCCCAAGCAATAACACGCCGCCCGTTTTTATTATTATTTCGACTCGCGGCACGGTTAGTTTAGTTTTAGCGCGTCCCGGTGGGCCTCCGCTTGTGCTGCATTTGGTGTATATTTTTTGTTGTGCTTTTTTGTTTGGTTTTCGTCGCCTCAACAGTGCATCCTGCGGCAGGCGACATTACCCCCACCCCCTGCTGCTGCTGCTGCTGCTGTTGAACCCCACCACTCACACATGTTGAAAGTCGGGCTCAGAGCGTGTCTGTGTGCTGTTCGTGTTCGCGGAGCATATGGTTGTGTTTGTGCCTGAAGAAGAAGCAGAAGCGGCAGCGGCTTGCGGAAAAATCTGCTGCATAAGCGCGGACTTGGGGGGAGAAAAGGAGCGAAGAAATCAAGGTGCACGAAGCGGAAGAAGGCGAAACAGAAGAAGGAGAAGGTACAGCGGAAAACGTGAGTTTTTAACAGTTAACTGTAAGAGAATCCCCAAAATACCCGAGTTCTGATTTCCAATCTCCAATTGGAGTTTCAAGCTGTGTCTGTGTATATGTGTGGCCCGTGTGCCCCTGTTTGTTTCTTCCTCTGTTTGTGTGTGTGTGTGTGTGTCCGTTTTCCACCCCAGGAGCGCGCTTGAAAATCCAAAACGCGGATTTGGACTCTCAGCCTCGATTCCTAGCGACACATTCCTCCCCCTTTGGAACGTCTTGAAACGTGTTTCGGGATTTCGAGATTGGCGCACAGCTGTTTGTGTTTGCTCCTTGCTCCTTTTCTCCGCCTTGCCTCTTCTTTTGCTTCTTGTAGTTGCGATTTATGACATCAACACACGCTTTACGCACACACACACACACATACACAGACAGACAGACACGGCCTGAGTCAGAGCCCGAAGCTTTGTCCTTAGACCAAAGCTCTCGTGCCGTCTCGCTTTAGAGCCTGATTCGTGCTTACGGCCGAAGCTGAAGCTCAAAGCCTGGCTATTGTTGTTGTTTTCATTTCTGTTGTCCTCGACTTCGCCTCGAATTAATTGTTATCGATTTATGTCCTGCCTCTTGGGCCGGTGCCTCTTCTAATTTTCTTATGGCCAGTTTTTGTTTCTCTTCTTTTGAGACATTTTCACTTATTGGAAAGCAAGTCTCTCTGTGTATGTGCGTGTGTTGCCTTGCTCTCCAGTGGAGTTAACGGTTAATGATCTTTGCTGCTAGCTCCTCGCTCTCTCTCTCTCTCTCTCTCATTTTTTTGCACCGAGAGCCAAAGTAATGAGAGAAATGATATGTTTTACTTTTATTTATTATTAATACCAATTTACATAGCAAATATTATTAATTGCATTAAATTTAACTATATTTGGCATATATTTTGAGCTATTAAGAATTAAAAAAAAATGTGTCTATATTATATAGCATGCAATTTTTTATAAATATAATAGCAGAGCAGAAAGTATAACTCCAGTTTCGAATATTAAAAAACTCATAACTAAGCCAAAAATCCATTTATTTCGATTCGGAAAGCAGTTATGTTCTAGTTTTTAATAGGTTAATAAATCTGCATTTTCAAATTTGTATTTTAAACTATTACAATTTTTGTCAATTTTTTAAAACGATAACAATGAAAAAAAGGCTTAAAAATTTGAAAAAGAAATTTCAAAAATTTTGTTCCTTCCTAAATGCCTGGAAAGATTCGCCTGTTTATGCTGATCAAGAATATATATGGATTATAGGGTCGGAAATGATTCCTTGACTTAGATTTAAGCTTCTGACTAAAATAAGAATACCATTCTTTGAAAAGATAATTCTATATATTTTATATGAAAATTTATTCTAAAAATCAAAGCTTAAAAAATTCATAACTAAGCTAAAAATCCATTAATTTCAAATCGGAAAGTTGTTTCGTTCTAGTTTTTAATAGATTAATAAATCTGCATTCCCATATTTTAATTTTAAACCATTTCAATTTTTGTCAATTTTTTAAAATGTGAACCAATGAAAAAAAAGGCTTAAAAATTTGGAAAAAAAATTCAAAAATTTTCTTCCTTTCTAAATGTCTAAAAAGATTCGCCTGTTGATGCTGATCAAGAATATATATGGATTATAGGGTCGGAAATGACTCCTTCACTTTCTTTTAAGCTTCTGTCTAAAATTATAATACCCAGCTAGGGTATAAAAAACAACTAAGACTAGAAATGTTTAGGGGGCGGTCGATGGGCGAAGAAAAAGTTGTATGATGCTTCCACCTAAAAATACCGATAATCTCATCATGTTCCCCTCTCCGCGATCGCCAAAAACCGACTCGATCTGAACCCAGATCACCTCGAAATAGAATGAAAATAGAGGAGCTCCGGACTAGCCGTCAGGGGGGGGTTTTCCGTATCTAATTTTGGGCTCGTCTTGAGCAGGTTCCTGTGTGGCTCAGGCCTCTGGTTTTTCCCCATTTTCCCTTTTCTATTTACGATCTGTTTATATATAGACTCTGTTTTCGACTTCGGCTTAGCTCGGTTCGTTTCGCTTCTGCCCCCCCCTTTGGTGGCAAGGTATCAGAGGGAAGTTCAATTACCTTTAAATGGATTATACAAACAAGCAGGAGGGTTGCCTTTTTGCCCCAAGGAACGGAAGCCTCAGAGACACACACAAACACACACTTCTCCCTCCTAGATAAAGCAGAGCAAATAGAGACACAAAGCAGAGCAGAGCAGAGCAGAGCGGTCTGATCTGATCCCGACTCCCATTTCCACATTTTCCTTTCCCCTATCACCTTCTACAAAGAGAGAGAGCCCCGCCCCGCCACGCCCCGCTCCGTTAAACAACTGTCGGGGCGAGGCGATGCTGCCAAAAATAAATTTGAACTCGAAACGCGAGGAAAAACGGCTGCCAAGAAAAACCAACGCAATGAATTCGCCTCCAAAGACCGGCCCATGATGATGATGATGATGATTGTCTCGGTCTCTCTCTTTGGGCCTGGGCCATCGAGTGATATGTGTGCCGTGCCTATATAGCCCCTAGACTATAGTCTGTAGTCTGTAGTCTGTAGTCTGTAGTCTGTAGCCTGTAGCTGTATCTATAGCTATAGCTGTATCTGTATCTTTAGCTGCGGCTGTAGCTGTGCCAGAGCAACCCACCCAAAAACCAGCCCACTGCCTTATCCCACACTTAGAGAAAGTGCCTCAAGGTTTTTGAGATTCTCAGACATTAAGTCTTAGAACTGTCAAGGAACCTTGGTTCTTTATCGAAACTATAATTTAAGGACAGTTTCGGGTAGTTAATTAGGATTGGGTAGTTAATTAGTTCGATTTGGGAAAGTTTTGAAAATCAGGAAGTTAAAATATGGTTATAGACAGGTGTTGAAAATCATAAAGTTTATCTGTAGTCTAAGAAAAGTTTTCAAAATCAGTTAAATTATACAGTTTATAAAAGGTTTAAAAAATCAGGAAGTTATAATATAACATAGTTTATATAATGTTTTTAAGTTAATGAAGTTAAACTGTAGTTTAAGGTAGGTTTTAAAAATTCAAAAAGTCTAAGAACGAAGTAACTATATTTTAGGAAAGATTCGATAATTGGATAGTTAAACTATAGAGTTAGGAAAGTTATGAAAATCAGGAAGTTAAAATATAGTTATAGACAGGTGTTGAAAATCAAAAAGTTAATCTGTAATTTAAGAAAAATTTTAAAAATCAGGAAGTTATAATATAGTTTAATAATGTTTTAAAGTGAAATTAGTTAAACTGTAGTTTAAGTTAGGTTTTGAACTTCGAGAAGGTAAAATGTAGTTAAAAAAGGGTTTTAGATTCAAGTTGTGGAGGTTTTTCATTAGGAAATATAAAAGAAAGGATGGGTTAATTGTATATATTAAAGAAAAAGGATTAGAAAAACTATATTTGCTTACTCTTCAATCCTTTCAAAGACTTCTTTGTAATAAAGGTCCTTCAGGATTAGATCTTATCTCGCCCAGAAACCCTAATAGAACTTTATTGTTGAGTCATCTTACTCCTATTTGTATAATACTTAAATCTAGAATACATTTCTTAAGATAAAAGATATATAAATTTAAGATATATGTACAATTTAAAGATATATTCCACCCAATTCTAATTTTCCCTTAGTTTCAAGCATTTTCTTGCTGTGCATTAGCGGCGAGGCCAGGCCTCAAGGATGGGAAGTGCATTCTCCGGGGCGGGTGGAGGAGCTAGGTGGCATGGCCTGGGCCAGCTCTTCCAAGAGATGACGCAACGTGGCACGGACGGAGAGAGAAGTACGTGCCCGACCTCATTAGTTTCGAGTTTCCAAAAAATGCACGCACACCGAAGCACACACACACAACACACACATACAGAAAGGGAAAAGCCGAAAAAAGCGAAAATGGAATATGGTTTTTCCATACGCCATCGGTAGCCATCAATTTCCATCATCGTCGAGAGAGCTTAAACAGCGGCTATTTGTAAACGTTGGCAGATGCCTAGCGGCCCCCGCACCGCCCACTCCTTTGGCCAAAAAGCGATCCAAACCGATCTCTCGTGCGGCACCGGCTCTCTGCAGCTTCTACCCACTACCCATCCCTCCCCCAACCCACAATCCCCTCCCCATTTGCCGCCCGCCCTCGTTGGCCACTTTGGGGCGGCTATTTTTAAAGTCGAAAATACTTTTCATCTGCCAAGTTGCGAGATGCCAAGTACAGTTGCCTGCTCGAGCGATTGGACCAGATCAGATCAGATCAGAACGGTTTGGATTGGGTTTCGGTTCGGTACGGTTCGGTTTGAATTGGAAAACCGAAAAGTTTTTGGTTCGAAAAACGGTGATCAAAATCCAGGATCTGGTTACCAGGCAAGCTATCCATCAAGGTAGACTTAAGCTTTATGTATATATATATCAAATTTCTGCTTTCTAGGAACAAGAATGTGGTTTAATTAGGTCTTGGTATTAATTGGGCTTACAGAGATTAAGAGTTTAAGAGGTTTTCTTAAAATAGAAGTCATACAAAGTTAGCTTTAAATATTTAAAATAAGAAATTTGGAAGTTAAGCTCCAAGGCTTTACCTTAGGACTTGTGGGAGTTTTCTTCTTAACTGAAAAAAGGTTTAGTAAGGATTTCTAACTACTTTATATAATATAAGTTCTCTTGAGCCTTTTAGAATAGGTAAAGATACCTCTTGAACTCTTAAATATCTTACAAATACATTTCATATAAATCAAGATCTCTTGAGCCTTTTAGAATAGGTAAAGATATCTCTTGAACTCCAAAATATCTTACAAATACATTTCATATAATACAAGTTCTCATGAGCCTTTTAGAATAGGTAAAGATACCTCTTGAACTCCAAAATATCTTACAAATACATTTCATATAATACAAGTTCTCCTGAGCCTTTAAGAATAGGTAGAAGATACCTTTAAATTCTAAAATATTTCAAAAAGATACATAATAATATAAGTTTTCCCAAGTCTTTTAAAGATACAGATACCTGTAAGCTTTAAAATATCTTTGAGATACAAGTTATTCTTGGGTATTTTGTTGTATTTACTTAAGTTAAAGGCTCGTTTTTAGAACCTAAGCTATATAAGCTTCTTCCAACTTCATTTTTAGAATGTCCTTTAGCTTTGCCTTTTTCGAGTCCTTTTTCCATGACTTCCTCACACCTAAGCCGACAGGACATTCCCTTGAAGCCTTCCTTTTAGCTGGTTTTTCTTTTGGTTTTTCCTGCCTGCTGGCGCTGCTTTTCATTTGGCTGTGACTGTGATTGAGTATCTGTCTCTGTCTCTGTGTGTGTGCAATGTAAAAATTGTTTTTCCGAAGCTCCGCTCTTTGCCTCGCTCGCTGGCTGGCTCTCTCTTTGCCGCTCTCCGCCTGGGACAGGCACTCAGATACAGATACGGATACTTGGATACACGGATACTTGGATACTTGGATACACGGATACTTGGATACTAAGGCGCAAGGCATCAGCACAGATACAGATGCGCAACGGTAGAGCAGAACTTTCGGTTGGAAATTTGCCAACCCCTCATGGCGCTTTCCAACGCAACGATCAGCTCGACCCCAATAGAACGTGCACCTTCGGAGACGGAGACGGAGATGGGTGATGGGTGGTGGGGGATGGGGGGACGGAGCAGAGATGCGGACGCGGCCAACAGGCTGCGACGGCGGCTGCTGCTGCTCGGACCGCTCGAGTCGGTATTCTGTGGCTGAATTCCGAATTCGCCTTTCAGTATCCAATTAGACTGCGACGGCTGCTCTTTGAGTGCGGGCCCAAAAGAAACGGAGCAAAAAAATAGAAAGAAAGAAAAACTGATTTTTGGGGAAAAACGGAATTGGAAATTGGAGGAGAATCGGGAAAACTCTAAAGCGGAAAATCGGGCCAGTATCGGGTAAGGCTCTTGCTTTCGCTTAGCTCTCTTAGGTCTATTTCGGTTTATTTTGCTTGAGGGAGGCATCTCCCTACTCCTCCCTAGTTCCCCCTTTTCTGCCTTCTTTCTCGCGCTTTTCCGAAGATTTATTTTTTTTTTTTTCACAATTTTCCACGGCTGCTGCGGCTGTTGCTGTTGTTTATTTGTAATTGCCGAGCAGAGATCTGCGTCTTCTTCTTGATTGCTCGAATTGTTGTTGATTCGTCATAAGCATAACATATAGCCCCAAAGCTATACACTTCTATATCTATATCTATATATATAGATCAGGAATCTGGCTGCGTTGCCGGTTCGTTGAGGTCTTGAATCACCATGCTTGGTTTTTGATTGTGAAAATATCCTGAAGACAGGCTTGCAGGAACTTTGGGGGATAAAGGAAGGAAGATATAGTCTAGTCCTGGGGAGGGACTTTAGGATATTAAGGGTTGAGTAAGCTCAGTGGATAAATATGTACAGGAAATATATAGTCAAGTTCTGGAGAAGGTATCTAAGATAGTAAGGGTTGAGAGGGTTGAGTCAGCTCTTTGTTTATTGGGGAATATCCTGCCATATAAGTCTGCTATAAGAACTAAAGGTTTTTCTCTTGAAATATGATTCACTACAATCAATTCTCTCAAGTGGTCCTTATGACTCCAAGGATCTTTTAGTTATTCATATTACCTGAGCATTTTTAAAGGTTTCCATAAGTTGCAGTTAATATTTAAGACTTTCCTGGTAGATATATGTAAGTTCCAATAACTCCCAACTCAAATGTAGGGACTTTTCTATATATCCTTGTGGAACCCTTAAAGATCAGGTATATACAAAGCCTTTAGTAACATCATTTATTTCCAAATCATATTGATACGGAGCTATCTGCTAGATCCTTGTTTGGTATATAGAAAAGCTCTTTCTTTCTTTTTTTTGGGCCAACATAATAAACACGAAGCTTATCGAGTGTGGTGGATCTAAATGAATATGGTTCGGTGGTTCGGTGTTACGATGACTGTGACTCACTCAGACCAAGTTCTCCGTGGAGCCACAAGCCCACCTTAAGGCGATAAGATAGTGCCTCAGGGCAGCCATTCATCCAGATTAGATATTAGTTTCAGTGCGGTCTCAGCCAGGGGTTTCGATAGAGGAGCAGGTCTCTGATCTGCCCAGATAAGGTGCGCTGAGAACAATCATGGGAAGCCGAGTCGGCGTGTGCTCGTGCTCCTCCTCCCGTTTCTGTGTGTACTATAATCGTATCTGGTGTATCTTTCCCTGCGCTTTTCCCTTCTGCTTTTCCTCGGAAAATCCACAGAGCCCTCCCTTTTACCCTCACCTTCAGCCTCCCATCATCATCGCGACCGATCTCTTTGCTCTTCTCAGTCGCTGCTGATGTTTACGTTTTGGCTTGTTTTCGTATTAACAAATTCGTTTCTCTGCGTATTTTTAATTTTAGTCCAAGGTTTGAAACAACAACTACAACGACAGCCGAGAAGTGGTGAGGTGGAAAACACGGGACGGGGGAGGAGGTGCTGAGGCAAAGAAGAAGCTATAAACGATATCAAAGCCAATAGGAAGGAAACGCACACAAAGAAAAACCCAAAGACAAAGTCTTCGTCGAGTCTAAAAGAGAGAGAGGAAGAGAGAGCGCCAAGAACGAAGAACGGAGAACGAAGAACGGAGCGTTGTGAAGAGCGTGCTAAACGGGAAGGGAAGAGAAGGAAAGAGAAAAAAGAAAGACGAAGATAGAGACGGGAGACAGCTGCTGGCGGTCAGCGACTACGTTGGACAAGACGTCGTTGAAAAGAAAATATTGCGCATACGCCGCGTGAACCGAAGGCAAAGAACAACAAGCCGTCCCGCGCTCCTCTTGAGAACCGTTCAAAAAGGATAGCAAGAAAGCCAGCTCAGAGAGGGGAGTAGAAGGAGTAGAAGGAGCACAAGGAGGAGTAAGAGAAGAAGCAGGAACAGGAAAAGGATCAGAAGAAAGTAGTAGAGGGAACAGGAGCTGGAAGGAGCCAAAAAAGGTTGCAGGAGCAGGATCAGGAGCAGCAGACCCGAGGAGTGAATCACACTGGAGGGCAGTGTGACCGAAAAACAAATTTCAAACTGCAGCCGTCTATAAATCCAGGTAAGAAGCTCCAACCCTTTTTTTAATAGATAACAATAAGGCTAACAGGATAGACAAATAGGGTAAACTTAGGGCTGTAGATAAGAGAACTTGAAAGGAATGTAATAAAAACAATAATTTGGGTAGTATTTACTATATTCTTTGCTTGCAGCTTCAACTAAGCTTTTTATTTACCAGGAAATTAAGCCTTATATCTAGGGTTAATTATATATTAATATGTTAATGATATTTATATGATATACCTTATCTATATATATCTAAACTCTTGTTTTCATTTGCCACTTGAAGCCCACCTTAAGTTGAGCTTAAGTTGCACGGTGGGAACCTCAAGGGGATCTCAAACTTCGACTCCGAGCCACTGTATCAGGGGGGGTAGGGTTCCAGGTCCCAGGTCTCAGGTCTCAGGTCTCAGTTCCCCGTTCTCCGATCTCAGTTCTCCCGCCTGCGGTCTCAGGTCTCCCGTCTCCGGTCTCCGGTCTCCGGTCTCCGGTCTCAGGTCTCAGCTTTGCCCAAAAGAGATTGCGCAACGCCGCTCACTCGCTCCCACTCGCATGGGGTAACCCAAGAGCAGAGTACGTGTGAGTACGCTGTCCGATTTCGATTCCGATTCCATTTCCATTTCCCCCGATTCCTATACCGATACCATTGCTCTCTGACAGTAAAAATTGTCAACTCAAGCGCTGCGGTTGGCAAGACGCTCGGGGGAAAATGCGTTCACAGAGCGGTGGCGGAAAGCACGCGCGGATTACCCTAGCCACAAGAGCTATTCCACAGAGAAGGGGCCGGCCCCAGCGGAGAAGTCACCATCATAATCATCATCATCATCATCAACCAACCTCGGTGGTGATCACGAGGAAGAGGAACGGACGACGACAGCCGGCGGCTACAACTACTACGATCGTGGGACGCAGGTGAAATTGTTTAGAACCGAACTTCATTCAGGTTGCAGTCTTATCAATGTACAAACAAAGCCAATTAGAACTTGAGACTTGCTCAACCCGATGACACCTATATACAATATATATATATATCTATGTCCCCTTGGAGTTGTTGTGGCAAAGGTAGAGCTGTCCCTCCCTTAACCCGCCCCGATTCCCAACTGGGCTCGCTTTTATCAGCGGCTTATCAGTAAATAATTCCACCTGTTGGTGCGGCTTGCGGGAGTGTATGTCTCTGTGTGCGTGTGTGTGTGTATGTGTGTGTGTGTGAGATAACTCGAGGTGAGGTATCGCATTAAGCAACGCTTGTGCGCCACACACTCGCAGTTGTTGGGTCCCCAAAAAGCAAACTTTGCTTGTTTGCACTGCTCAGTTGCGTTGGAAATGGAAGCCCCATTGCCAGTGGATTTTGTAGATAACCAAACCGAGACCCACACTTGTACCCACACACACACAACAACAACAACACACCGTACCCTTACACACCCGCATAGGGATAGATACAGATACAGAGACAGTCTGCCTCAAATCTTATCTTAAAACTTGACTCGACAGCGGCGCAGTGACGCAGACGCTTAGCAATGCTTGTCCGCTTTCGATTCCAATGCTCAAAAGCACTGCGCCAGTTTATCGGGCAATCGATCATAGTTATATATTGTATATATATATTGTTTTTTTTAGTAAACTCCCACCTC
The DNA here is from genome assembly GCF_035046125.1 of Drosophila serrata. NCBI lineage: Eukaryota > Metazoa > Arthropoda > Insecta > Diptera > Drosophilidae > Drosophila > Drosophila serrata. The sequence continues at coordinate 412,259 of NW_028257174.1, read as the reverse complement.
AACTCCCTGGAAGCCACCCATGTTTGATTGGGGACTTTTGTTTTAAGGTTATGTTGATTGATATTCAACAAGAGCGTTCATGTTTGGTACTTACTACCCCTTTTTTGGAGCTTAGGGATGATATTAACTTAAGAGCACTTTGATCCTTGTTTGATCTTCATTATTATGCCTGCTTTTGTATTCATTTGAAGCTATGTCGCCAATTAATTAATTAAAACTGTGTGTGTGGGCTTATTTACAGTTATTTCCCAATTCAATTTGCAGCCCTTTCTCTCTCTCTCTCTCCCTTTTGGTTCTCCTTTGCATTCCACACGTCAGCTTATGGTGTCGAGGTTTTACAGTTTCGGTTTCCAGTCTCAACCCTAACTTTGTTGCAGCTTGAGAGCGGCTGTATGTGTGTGTGCCTGTGCATTTATTTATAAACTGCGCTCACTGTTGGGGAGCTTCTGTGCCTGTTCCTTACCCCACCGCACCGCCCCGCCCCGCCCCGCCCCGCCCGTTGGGTCTCTCTCACTCTGGCTGTGTTCTTGAGCTTCTTCTTATTCTTTTTCGCCTCTTTGCACGGTTTGTTGTTGTAAACTCGGTTTCAAGCTTTAATTACGTCTCACACACACACACACACACGAGTGTATGCTTTTATTTGCAAACAGTTGAACTCATTCAGGCCCAGCTGTTGCTGTGAGTGTGTGTGTGTGTGTGTGAGTGGCTGATGATGGGAGGTGGTGCAGGAGGTGGGCAACAGTCTATTCTCTCCTTTACGGTTCTTCTGCGGCGGCGGCGGCTGCTGCTGCTGCTGCTGCTGCTGCTGCTGCTTCTTCCTTCTCTGCCCGGTTTCCTATTTTTGTTTGCCCAGCGTCGACGTCGCTGCCCCTAGAGTGTGTGGTGTGTGCCCCGCTGCACTCCAACGGTACTTTCTGAGCGTGCCCGAATTCGAATTTCAAATTCAGTCGAGCTTTGCGCCCCATCGCTGCCGCTCGCGAAGTTAGTCGCGCGTTCGTGTTTAGTACGTTCGCGCTCTCTCCCTCTCTCTTACTCGCACTCGCACTCCGCGGGAGCTCTCTCTCTCTCTCTCTCTCTCCAAACCCCCGACTCCCATTCTCTCACGCGCGCCCTCTTAGCTCGGTTCTTGTCGCACCCATTGCCACCCACTTTGTCTTTGCCCGCTCGCCGGCTTTGGCGCGGCCTCAAAACGTGAGTACCACCCTCCCTTCTTTACCCCCCCCCCACTGTATCTGTGTGCCATGTGTGTGTGTGTGTGTGGGAGAGTTTCATACTAATCTCCAGTTTGTAAGATTAGATATCGGGACACACTCAGCACACGGTTAATGCTGGGTTTTTGTTGTTGCCGCGGGCATAGCCTGATTTTGCTCCATCCTTGCTGCTTGGTGGGGTGAGAGGGAGGCGGAAATAACTCCAGAGCAGCTTTAAGGGAAAGAGAGAGAGGGAGAGATCCTGGAATCCTGGAATATTTTGAGTGCCTGCGCCAACAGCTTTTCACCTTCACGCACGCGCTTTCCTCTACGCGTGTGTGTGTGTGTGTGTATGCTTGCCTATGTGTGTGTGTCTCAATTACGCCTGCTTTTGTTTTTTATTATTTTATTAATTAAAGAACGACAGATACCAAAACAGCACATAAATATGTACAGTTCTATATGGGAAATTGAAAGATAGAATGTAAAGTAAGTTCGATTTCCATTGGAATTAATTGGATTCCCACCTGGAATCCTTTTTCCAGGAAGTTTAATTTTTAATCGATTGTGATCAATCTGTTTGTTTTAGTGAAATCGATATCTAGATGGTTATCTTCTTGTCATAAACTTTCTTTCTGGATTAAAGTAGAGTCCTTTAAACTAAATCCCGATTTTCCCTTATGGCTTTTCTTTTGCAGCTTCACGACGTCGTCTTGCAAACGGCTGAAAATGGAGAAGACTCCCCGGTACACGCAGCGGGAGCGTAATATGGTGCTGAGCTATGCCGCCCAGTACAAGGATGTGATTGAGAACAAACGCACCGATGCCGAGTCCAATCGCAAAAAGGACGAGGTCTGGCTACAGATCGCCAAGGACTTCAATTCGCGGGTGTATCATCAGCGCAGCGCCAAGCAGCTTCGTCAGCTATACAAGAACATGAAGCTGCTGCTCAAGAAGGATCTGTGCGGCGAGGATAAAAGCAATCACTCCTTCATGGATCTCCTCAATACGCTCTCGCAGCAGGAGTCTGTGGCCCAGTATATAGCGGAGCAGCTGTCGCCGGAGGGAGCGGGCGGTGGTGGGAGCAAGCAGGGAGGACATGGCAATGGCGGTGGCCAAGGGAATGGACATCATGGCGATGACTATGATGACTCCAAAGTGGGGGTAAGTCTCAATACACACACTTGTTTTTACTTGACTTGAGTTATTTAAGCAACAGAAGTTCGGAAACTTCTAAAATCGATTTAAAAGAAATACATTATTGTATAATTTTCGCAATCTTTGCAGCTTTACGTCGAGGGCATGGACACGGATGTGATCGTCATCAAATCGGAGACAATTAGCGACAACGAGCAGACGGATAATGGCATGGATTGCCTGGATGACGACGATGATGATGATTGCATGAGCCCCAAGGCGCCGGAGGTATGCCTGGAGGAGGAGGACGATGTCCTCTTTCCCACAGATCTCCGTCAGTTGCAGCAGCAGGTAGCCACCGGTCCCGGTGGAGTTAACTCCTCTTCGGCCTCCTCATCTCTGCTGCCCGGTAATAATAACAACAATGGTGGACTGACTGATCCCCTTCGCCGTGCCGCCGCCAGTTCACCGGTGTGCTCAACAAAGACCTCGGTTAGCTCCAGCGGCAGTTATGTATCATCAACGCCCAAACCGGACATTTCCATCCAGACGGTGGGACACATACGAGTGGGTAGCTTTGCCAACATTAACAAGACGCTGCAGAACGGCAGTGCCGGTGGTGGTGGTGGTGGTGGCTCCTCCAGTGCAGCAGGGATCTCGTCCAGCAATGGCATAGGCGGTACCAATGGCACTGCCGGCACCGTACTTCCCCTGACAGCGGAACAAGTCCAGCAGCATACCCTGCTCAACGGTCTCGGCCTCTCCGCCGTGAATCCACCGCAGTCGCTGCAGGCTGCCATCAATGCTGCCACAGCCTTTGTGTCCGCCACCTCATCGTCGGTGGGAACTACTGGCAATCGTCGGACACCGCCCACGCTCCAACTGCCGCGACTTCAGCGCGGTAACAACAACAATAATAGCAACGCCACCAACGCCGGCAATGGCAACACCAACAACTCTTCCGGTTTGCATAGCAATGCCAATGGAGTGCAGCTCCTGCTCAATGGGAATCATCATCATCAGCAGCAGCAGCAGCAACAGCAGCAGTCGCAATCGCATCACCATCCTCATCATCCACACCTGACGCGGGACAAGACAGGCGGCGTGGCCATTGGGGCAGCGGGCAGTTTCAATGGCTACAATGGACTGGCGGTGGCGGTGCCCTGTGGCAACCTGAATACCAGCAGTGGAGCAGGTAGTGGAAGCGGCAGCGGAGTCAGCAGTGCCAACAGCAGCGGCATTGGCGTTGGCCTGGGCATCGGCGTGGGAAACAATACTGTAGTCAGTGGAGATGGAAGCAGCAGCAGCGGCGGTCGAGGAGTGAAGAGACCGCATCAGGAGTTAATGGATTCGCTGAAGATTGAGGAGGCACAACGGAAAATAGATCTGCTTAATGCCCAGACCGATTACTGGCTAACGCTGACGCGCAAGATCAACAGCCTGGAGGGAGCAGGACACTTCCCGAATCCAGCGTGTCCGTGTCACTTTCCGGGTGCCAGTTTTCTATCCCCAGCGGTGGTCCAAGCAGCCGCCGCTGCTGCCGCCAGTGCCTCGTCGTCCTCCTCCGTCGCCGTCACCGCATCCGCCAATGTTAAGCCAACACAGGACAATGGCAGCTAGTCCGCAGCGAATGGGGGCGGCACTAAACCTGGGAATAATAATGGCCTGGTGGAGATCGTGTGGAGCGGCTGTGAGAACAGCAGCACCAGCAGCGACATCATCTCCATTGTGGACATAGATGACGAACGGTCGGATGCGGATGAGCAGGATGAGCATGATGACTCCGACGATGACGATGACGATGACGATGACGACGATAGCCAGGCCATTAGGGATTTAATGCTGCCCAATGTAGATGAGGATTACTCACAGGATGCCTTGGTCAAGGATGTGGGCGTGGTGGGTGTAGCAACGCCGCCACCAACGACAGTCCATGCCACTTCGCCGCCGCCAGCAAAGCGCTTGAAGCGCCAGGAAGGAGGTGCCGCCAGTACTAGCTCTAGTTAAGCATGCCAGGCAGCCCATACCTTAACCCTACCTTACCTTACCTTAGCCACTACTATTTACTATATATATTTATTTACGCCTAGTTTTCGAGAGTGCCAAAAATGAAGGAGCAGAAGAAGAAGTAGCCATCAATGTTAATGCTTGCCAAAGGACCAAAGGCTTCGGGCCACAGGTCACAACCACTCGCCGCAAAGCCAGCTATTTATTTGTTAGCCTAACATACAAATCCTAGGGTTAGTTCCTTTTCTATTAATATGTTTTTTAGTTTTTTGTTTAGGTTTTTTTTTGCTGAAATTCGTTGGTCGATTTTTTTTTTCCCTGTCATATATTTGTTTAAGTGATTTTTATAAATGTTATGTTTTAAGGGGGGAAGGAGAGAGCTGCTACCAAAAAGAGAGAAAAACACAAAACAAAAAGGAGATGATAAATCTTTAATTTGTACATTTTACCTTGTAACAAAATTTAGACGTAAAAAAAAAACTTACTTAATTAGCATGAGAGAAGTTGAGAGAAAACAAAAGAACGAAAACTGTACAAATGTGGTTCCTAATCTAGTCCTTAAACGAAACAAAGAAAAGTTGAGAAGAACAGAAGAGAAATAAGAAAAGAAATGAAGGCAAAATCGAAGCAGAAAGCGGAAAGTAGGAAAGCAGAAAGAAGGATGCAGAAATTGTTATGCATAACCGTGAAGTGAACTTGTGTATTATTTATAAATATATAGATATATATATCCCTTTCCTGCTCCCCATGCCCACCCAATCCAAAATCGCATCCAAAGAACACTAGCTAATTAATTGTACTTAAAACAAACAAAAAACCAAAAAAAAACAAGTCAACAAAAACCCAAAAATCAAATCTGTACAAAATAAAGGGGAAGTACCAGTGAGAAGAAAGAGAGATGGAGTTCCCATGGTGGAGCAGGAGAACCTTGCTAGTCGTCGCTGCATAACTGTATTTTAGTGTAGTTATTGCTAATTGTACGTGTAACATACAACAAATAATTGCCAGTAACACCCAGTAACCACAATTTACAAAGAAACACAACAAAAAAAAACACAAAAAATCGAAAACAAAACAAAACAAAAACTATTTATACAACTTTTGTAAACAAACAACTTATTAATAAAACAATGAATTTACTTTGTGGCCTAGCCAGAGTGTTTCCAATTCATCATTAAATTGATTTATTTTCAGAAGTCAAATTTAAATATTTAAATGAACCAGGCGCGCCTTAAATTATCGATTACGGCATGGCCAAACGAGCATGCGCAGTGGAAAGTTCAACGCCTATCGATATATCGATTCAGTAAACCGCGCAAGGTTTGTTTTTAAACTTGCCCGGAATTTAAAAAAAAAAACAATCTTGATTTGAATAATACTCTAGGTGAACGCTTTATTAACAGCAGAAAAATTAATATTAAAGTTGTGGAAATCCTTAAACGCTAACGAAACCCCTACAAATCATTTGGCAAAATGGACCGCTGTCGGATTCCAGATCCAGGAGCCCAAGTTCCACGTAAATCCCCTACTCGTGGTGATGCGAATAGTGCTCATAGTGCTCCTCATGATGAACCGGCTCCTCGTAGTGACCATGCTCGTGCAGATGCGATTCGCTGTGATTCTCCAGGACCAGGCCGTGGTTGTGATTATGCTCCGTCTTGGGATGCAGGATCTTCAGCTTCTGCTTGGTGCCGCCAATCTCGATGGGCTTCTTCACCAGATGCTGATCCTCCTTCTTGATGTAGACGGGCACGGCATGGTAATGATGGAACTTGACGCTCTGATGGGACGTGGCATGCTTGTGGTCCACCTCATGATGCAGCTCCGTTTCCTCATGCTCGGGCTCCTGATGATGCTCGTGCCCACCGTCATGGTGTTCGTACTCCTCGTGCTCCTGGTGGTGATGGTGATGATAATCGTGGATCTTAAGAGCTCCGCTAGCAGCCAGCAGGACCAGACAGGGAAGCTGTAAGATTGATTTAGGAAACTGAGTAAGTACATATTCCATTCAATCTTAATGGTTAGGATTCAAAGGATGTAAATATTGAAAGCTAAGGATATTTAATTCAGGTTTTACTTTTATATATTTAATGAGATAAGAGTTCACTAGAAAAACAAATAAAAACTAGGTTTATAAAGTCACAAAAATACTTTTATGTGAAGCCTCAAAAAGTTTAGGATTTTCTATAAAAGATTTCCTTTTTATATATATATTTAAACTCAAGAAAACTGTATATATTTTCTATATTTCACATATATAATATAGATTAGTATCCTTTTTGGTATCCTTTAATCCCGACTTAAATATATATTCCATTTGTATTCTCTCATGCTTACAATGAATTTCAGCATGTCGTATGGTTGCTTAAAAAGCTTGTTGATTTGTTTTTAATATTAAAACACAGTAATTGCACAGTAAACACTTAAAAAAATTAACGTTTTTGGCGAATCGTTTGTTACGCGAGGCACTCTCCTTGACGGTTGCTGGTTGAATGTGACTCGATGTTCGGTACTAGATTCGATTTATACCCAAACTAAGAGAGCTTGGTGAAACGAGAAATGTGCAACAAATAGTGGCAGCAACAACAACAACCAACATATGCAACCGTTCGATGGAATGGAACGGCAACGAACTTCAAGTCAAAGTCGAGGCGCCGCCGCAGCCGCTTGCTTGTAGTAATTTATGGCCGCTGCCACAATTGTTTGGGAAATTCGATTCCCGATGCATATGCGTGCGTTAGTGGTTCAATTAAAGCGGAGATTACGTATACGTATATGTGGCCGTTACCGTCATTGGAGGCCTTAGGCCTTAGGCCAGTTTCCTAGCGCCCGCCAGGAGAAAACCTGTTGCCAATCAACTGGTTAACCACCCAAAAACCACACCAAAACCAGTCGATACTGCTGCCATGCAAGTCCAAGGCAATTAGGCAACAACACAAAGGAAAAAAACAAATAAAAATAATCAAACAAAATCGACAATGAACCAAAAGAAGCCTCGAAATCCTTTTCACCATGGAAATGATATCATCATCGTTATTTCCACATTTATTTAAATAGCTCAAATTCCGATAGGCAGGTTTCCTGGGTGGCCATTTTTGTTATCATTAAAATTCTACTTGGCTATCGATAGCGATCTTAGCCATTTCCAACGATAGACTGGCTTCCGCATTGCTTTCCAATTTGTCACTGTCGCTAATCGATGATAAATGATGGATTTGAGATCGAGAGTGAAGGGCTGCGCCGCGCTGCTCCGCCTTGCCCAATCTCATCGATGCGTTGTGGCAACATGGGTGAAAGGTGCGTCTATGTCTGCGATCGAAGCAATAGTTTGATCCCATTTTGAGGCAAGGCATGGCAATGAGCAATTAAAATGCAGCACAACACTATTAGGTAACGCCAGACCAGGCAGGTGAACGTCCGACATGGGAAGCTCACGGAAAAGCCCCGAAAAATCATTCAAAAATTGCTTAAAGCCACCGATTTATTGGGTTAGTGTGCTCTGGGCGAGCTACCCCTCTCTATCGCTCTACACCATCGTTGAGTGTGTGCACATATAATCGATTTGGAAAAGTAAAAGTAAACTGCTTTTCCCAGCCCCACAATTTGCATAACAGCCATAAAGCCACCAGTCGTGGCACTGCATCCACATGGATATTTCAATATTTAACTATGTGTGGCTCCATGTTTCTTCATGTCCAACATGCAGTCTGGTGCTCATGTCGCCTTTGTCTCGCGTGGGGTTTTTAATTATAAATATTATATAACATCGCAATTAGCAGGAAGCGCCCGCTTACTCAAAGAGGAAAATTCCAAAAATTCAAATTTTAAAACTGGTTCAAGGATAACAATCGATAAGGCATTTAATCAATCGATTCTTGCGGGCCCGCCAGTTGCGCAATTTGTCCAATTGGCATTTTCCGTTTAATTATTTATTTTTGTATGTGATTATAATATCACAAATTATATAAATTTCAAAATAGATAGTTGCAAAATTTACTTAAGTTTGATTGTGTGGCAAAGCGGTTTAAAAATTATGCTGCTAAATTTAAAAGTTCTAACAGGTAAGCTTATCGATGTTATCGATGATGTGTGAGCTCTAATAAGAACTGCAGCATCTCTAGTTCTAATCGTTAATCGATACTTGGCGCGAGGGTGCAGTGTTCAAGGAAAAAAACAACGGAATCGGGCGGCGACAAAGCACAAAAAAAAGAGCTATACCCGAAGAAAAGCTAACCCTGTTATGGATCTGGGCGACTCCAAGGTGCGGGCAGTGCGTGTGCTTGGCCAGGGCACCTTTGGCCGGGTGTTCCTCTGTCAGCAGCGCGACGCCGATGGCGAAACGCGGAAGGTCTGCGTCAAGCGGATCATTGTACGGAACCCGAAAACCGAGCTGCGTCCCATCATGGAGGAGGTGTACATCATATCGCAGCTCCGTCATCCCCACATTGTCCAATTCCTGCGCTCCTTCAACCACGCCGGCACAGTTAACATCGTGATGGAGTATGTGCCCAATGGCACCTTGCGGGACGTGATCGAGCGCCTGCCGAGGGGAGGATCAACGGGCGGCGTGCCTCAGAGGCGTCTGTTGCGCTTCTTCTGCGACATGGTCGTGGGACTGGAGTACCTGCACATCCGATGCGTCATCCATCGGGACATCAAGCCGGAGAATATGCTGCTGGATGCCAACGATCGGGTCAAGATTGCAGATTTTGGCATCTCTAATGTCCATGCGCCCAGCACACAGCTACAGGTGGGAATGGGCACACCGCTTTATATGTCGCCAGAGGCTATGGCCAGCCAGGGCAAGGTGGACTTTAAATCGGATATATGGTCACTGGGCCTGGTCCTTTACGAACTGTGCCTGGGCAGGAGCCCGTTTACCGCACTTCTGGAGAAGGGAGACGCTGCCACCGCAACTCCTGCCCAGCTTCAGGCAGTTATCCAGGCGCTGGTCCGTCCCAAACTCGACTGTCAACTCATCCGCCGGCTATACGAACCCGTGTGGGCACGCATCTGCGAGCTGATGATCGTCTACGAGCAGAAACGTCGCATCTGCCTTCCAGATCTCTACCATGTGGATGCCGGGATCACAGCGGCGCTGTACAGGCAGTATTTCGACTATAGATACTAGGAGGAGTGCTACAAGCTATATTAGGATTAAGTAATAAACTATAAGACTGTGTGGACTGCAAAACCCCCATCCAAAGAGAAGTCTCTCTGCAAGTGGCATAAGATTAACCTTTAATTTCTAGTCTTCCAACCCAAGTACATCCCTTAAAGCTTCTGGCCCCGCTGCTCCTGCTGCTGGATCTTTCGCTTGAGGCTCTTGACTAGGGCATTCTGTTCCAGCTGCTGCTTGCTGCGCTTTGGAGCCGCCGCTGGCTCATCGTCACCGCCATCGACTTGCTCCTGACGTCGCTTCAGCTTCTCGCTAATGATCCGCTGCATGCCCTTGGTGGCCTTGTAGTGGGAGTGGGTGGGATCGATGTTGAACTCGTGCGACTTGTAGACAGCCTTGAAGCGTGAATCCTCTACATTCAGCTGGAAGTCGTCATCGGGCTTCTCCGAGGATTCCAACTGCTTGCCCTTTGATTTCTTCAATTGCTGGCGACGTTTGCGTTTAGAGCCGCTTGCCGACTGCTCCAGCTCCTCCTGCTTAAGGATCTTGCTCAGGCTGAAGTGTTGCTTCTCATCTCGGCCATCGCCATCGTCTAGCAGCAGTTCCAGCTCTCTCTCCTGCTGCTGTTGCGCCTCGTCCTCCTCGCCGGTCGTCTTACCCTTGCCCTTTGACTTGTTCTTCTTCTTTTGCTGTTTCGTCTTGGGCGGAGCATAGTCACCGTTGGCAAACTCCTCGGCAAAGTAGGCATCGTTTAGATCAATGCCATCCGGGACCAGGGAGGCATCACTGTCATTGCCGTCGTCGCCCTTGGCTTCGAGCTGCTTTTGCCGGCGCTGCTCCTTGCGCAGCTTGTTCTTCTCGCTGCGCTTCTGCAATACCTTCTCAATGGGCGTCAGTTCGGCGGTAGGCTGCTGTTGCTCCTTCTTCTGCTCTTGCTCTGTCGTGTCATCCGTAACATTCCAGGACATTTCCATTTCGTACTTTTGTTCCTTCTCCTGCTTCTCCTTCTCCAGAATTTCAGCCAGCAGGTTCTTGTAGTTGGCAATGCGTTCCTGTTTGCTGGGCTTCTTGGGCTTCGCAAGCTTCTCTTCCTGCTGTGGCTTTTGTTTATCTTTCTCCTTCTCCTCCTCCTGATCATCCTGTTCCTCCTCTTCCGACTCCTCTTCGCTGCTGTAGGCCACTATCTGGCGCAGTTCCTTGTCCGTTAGCTTGTCCACCTGGCCGCTGGATAGCTTGTCGCCCAGCTCTCGCCTGTCCAGCGCCGTCTCGTCCCAGGTCAGATCCACCTTGGCCTGCTGCAGGGCCGTTGTGGTGAATTGGCGGGGCTTGTAGCTACTGGCATCGGGCAGTTCGTGGCACTCGTCGGTGGGTGTGTCCTCCTCAAAACTGGTATCGTCTGGGATAAAGCGCAAATCGACGCGCGTGGCAGAGCTCTCGTACTCAATGCCATCGCATTCCTGGTACACCTTGTCGGCTGTGGCAACGGTGTCACATTCCACCACGGCGTAGTAGTAGCGAAGACGATTCAACTGATACTTTCGTAGCTTCTCCATGTGATAGTTGTCGCCCTCCTCTGCGTCACTGTCCTGCTCGCGCACCAGCTCATCGTCAGAGTCGTCAGACTGCTCCTCGGTTCGTTCTACTAGCTCCTTGGGACCGTGCACCTCCTCCTCGGCCATGCGTGCCTTGCCAAACTCCGAGGGATAGATTTTAACGCTGAGAATACTGCCGCCGGGCGGCAGGAATGAGCTCAGCATGACCATTAAATCCTCGGCACGAATGCGATCCCAGTCCATGTTGCAGACGGCCAGGCGGCGTGTGCTCTCCTCAGTGCTCTCGGCATCGTTGTCCAGCTCGCCCCACACATGATCGATCTGCAGCTCGGGGCCCTCGTCCTCCTCATCGTCGCTGTCCTCGTCGGAGGAGGAGTCTGTCATGAGGCGGCCTTCGCCACGGGCATAGTCCACGTCCGGGTTGGTCAAGCGCTCGCGCAGATCCTTGGGCAGTTCAGAGTCGGAGCTGTCATCACTGGCTTCCAGGGCGTCGTTTTTCTGCAAATCGGCTATGGCCAGCTCTTCGGCGCGACGCTCCTGCAGCTCATCGGATGCCTCCTGGTCCTGCTCTTTCTGTTCTTTCTCCTTGTCCTCCTCGTCGCTGTCGCTATCGTTCTCATCCAGCTCGTAGTACTTGCGCAAATCCTCGGCATTGCTCTTGTTCACTGGGCGGCCATACTTGTCCACGGTGTACTTCACCTTGAACTTGTCGTCAGTGAACATGCCCTGGAACCGCTTGTCGATCTTCACCTTGCGCTGCACCTTCGGCACGCCCCGGAACCGGGGATCGGCCAGCAAATGCTGGAAGCGCTCATCCCGCCAGATTCCGTTCTCCTCCGTGTTGTTGCCGGCCCCATTGGCGGTGGCGGCTTTGGGGGTCTTGACAGCCTTCGACGAGGGTGTGGCCTCCACCTTCTCCTTGTTCGCCTTTTTCTTGACCAGTTTTCCTGACTTTTCCCCTTTTGTTTTGGCCATTTTAAGCAGTGGCAAAACGCACGGAACAAGAGAATGTCAACAACACGTGCGAGGCAGTGGGTGTAAGGCGTTGCCACCTTGTTGGGAGAGAGGAGCTATTGGCGGTGCAAGATAATGTAAAGTTATCAAGTTTCTTTAATTTGCATTTAAGCTTCTTGTATAACAATTATATCATAATTATTATTATCATAATCGTTTATAACAATCAACATACATAAGTAATACCTACGATTTAATTTTAAACATGCCGCCATTTGGATCTGGCAGCCCGGCAATTTTATGATGACGCTCTCTCAGAGAGCTGAGAGAGAAAGCTTATCGTCATCAACAAGGCTGAGTATGACCATATCGTTAGCGGCGCCAATCGAACTACCAGTATCGGCTCGGCGCTGCCACGTTCTTGATTTATCGCTACCAAACAATGTAGATTTCTCTGTTAATTTGTCAAATGCAACTTTATTAAGTAGCTTAAAAAATACCAAATAGAAACAAATCGAACTAATATGAAATACCGCCAACTGAATCTGGCAACTTTGTTACCTACCCGATTATTGCCTATCGGCCCGCCATCGACTATCGTCATCGATGACGACTTGCTTATTCGTTTACAAATGAGAAAGTGTTTTTATTTTACTTTTTACACATTTACCGACACAAGTTAATGCTAAACGACCACAACAATGAGCAGCTCCAGCAGACAGTAAGCCAGAGGCCCGTCTGAGGCCCAACCTCTGCCGACTGACTGCCCGCCCGCCCGACGAGACCGCCTGCCTGCGTGGATGGATGTGTGGTTGTGGGTGCAGAAATACATAGGAACACCAATAGAAACCAAATCACCAATCAGTTAATTGCCGCGATTACGCCGGAATAGACGCATAGATAAGCCCACGCTAGCGAGCGCAAGCAAAGGTGAGGAGAAGCAAGAAAAAACAAAAAAGAACAAAGATTGGCAGAGAACGCCGGAACGAACGGCGGGGGAAAGCGGAACAAGCGGAGAAATCAAGATGAGTAATAGCAACGCTGCTGCTGATGGCAATAACGGTAACCGACGCACCGTGGACTGGCAACGCTTCGGCCTTGGCGGCGATGACGATGATGGCGAGGTAGCGGTGGCCAGTTTCCGCCAGAGGACCAACAACAATACCGGCGGCTTTGTGGACCTGGGCAATGAGTATACATATGCGGCCGGTGGTCATCATGCATCCGGAGCGAATGAGATCTTTGCAGGCGAGCAGGGCGATAAGCCATGGTAAGAAGAAACTGTCCTAAAGGATTACCTCGAATATACTAATAACATCCCCCATCCCTCAACAGGTGGCGTTCGAACTTCTTCATCTCGCAACCGGTGCTCTTTGGAACCTGGGACGGTGTCTTCACCTCATGTCTGATCAACGTGTTCGGTGTCATTGTGTTCCTTCGCTCCGGCTGGATTGTTGCCCAGGCGGGCATCCTCAATGCCGTGCTGATTATCTTCTGCACGGTGGTGATTGCTTTGGTCAGTGTTCTGTCGGCCATTGGAATCTGCGAGCGGTGTCGCGTGGAGAGCGGCGGTGTGTACTTCCTTATAGCCCACACCCTGGGCTCCCGATTCGGCGGCGCCCTGGGACTGCTCTATTGCTTTGGCCAGGCGGTCGGCTGCGCCCTAAATGTGATGGGTTTCGGTGAGTCCATGGCTGGGTTGGTGGGCCTCGAGGGCAACAAGTGGGCCATCAGAGGCTTTGCCACAGCGGCTGTCCTACTCCTGGGTTGCATTAATGTGGCCGGCGTCAAATGGGTGATCAAACTGCAGTTTATATTGCTGATGATCCTGCTAATATCGGCGCTAGACTTTATGGTTGGCAGCTTTATTACCGAGGACAGTGGTGAGTGTTTGCGTGAAGATAAGGATCCTAAAGAGTTCTCTTAATTATATCCGTCTTGTTTTCTTTTGCAGATCACGGCGTGGATGGCTGGGTAACCGGAAACTTTGTGGAGAATCTGTGGCCAAAATATGAAGATGGGTATTCGTGGTTCCGTGTCTTTGGTGTCTTCTTTCCCACCGTCACTGGTGTGCTTTCGGGCATCAATATGAGCGGAGATTTGCGTGCTCCATCCACGGACATACCCAATGGCACTCTGGCTGCATTTGGCACCTCGTAAGTAGACCCTCTAGAGAGTCGAAAATAACATCTTACTTGACTTTATCTTTCTCTTTCATTGCTGTGTAGGACATTCCTTTACCTGGTGTTTGTCCTCTTCTTGGGCGCCACCTGCCAGCGACCAATACTGTATACAGACTTCATGATCTCCGTCAAAGTGTCGGCCGTGCATTTCCTGCTGCTGGCCGGCATCTATGTATCCAGCATGTCGTCGTGCCTGGGCGCCATGTATGGCACTCCGCGCGTCCTCCAGAGCATAGCCAAGGAGAGCGTTATTCCTGGAATCGATGTCCTTGGCAAGGGGGTATGTAAATTTGTCTATATCTATTTTTATACCTAAGCAGGGCATATATATTTTTAGTAAGAAGCTTAAAACTAAGTGAAGGAGACATTTTCGACCCTATAAATCATATATATTCTTGATCAGCATAAACAGCCAAATCTTTCTAGACATTTAGGAAGCAAGAAAATTTTTGAAATTTTTTTTTCAAATTTTTAGGCCTTTTTATTCATTGTTAACATTTGAAAAAATTGACAAAAATTGAAATGGTTTAAAATTAAAATATGAGAATGCAGATTTATTAAACTATTAAAAACTAGAACAGAACAACTTTCCGATTTGAAATTAATGCTTTTTAAGCTTAGTTATGAACTTTTTAAGCTTTAATTTGTAGAATAAATTTTCATATAAAAATATCAAAATATCGACTCAAAGAATGGTATTCTTATTCTAGTCAGAAGCTTAAAACTAAGTGAATGAGTCATTTCCGACCCTATAAATCATATATATTCTTGATCAGCATTAACAGCCGAATCGATCTATACATCTCCGGTAGAAAAAAATAATTTTAAAATTTTCTTCAAAATTTTATAAGTTAAAATTTATGAATTTAAATGTAAAAAATTGGCAAAAATTTAAATTATTTTAAATATTAAATTGAGTATGCAGAATTGTTATTCTAATAAAAACTAACATAGGACAGCTTACCGAATTAAAATTAATCCAGTTTTGGCTGAGTTATAAGATTTTTAAACTTTGATTTGTCGTTTGTATGGCTGCTATACGATATACATAGTTGTCCCATTTTCATAAAATTGTACACAAAATTCTGGATTAATATATAATGGCAACATATTAAATTTGATGAAAATCTGCTAAAAATTGGAAAATTTATAATTTTTTTTCTTAAAATTTTCCGATCGTTCCTATGGCAACTATATATATGTATAGATATATCCACCGATTCGCCATGCTCCGATTTATACACTAGTAAAATTATATAGAAGAATAACTCAATAGTTTCATTGAAATAGCTTGCTTTTTGTTCCAAAACAAATCTCGCACATCTGTGCATATGATTCCCAACTAGTTCTAACCTCTCCGGAACGAAGTGACTGCTGCCGGCCACGTCTCAGATATGTGTTGTGTTACAAAAGTTGCAAGTCATTGTTTATTAGTGTTCAAAGTTAGTAACTGGTCATAGATACTTACTGTTCAGAGATACTTACTGATCATAATTACTTACTGGTCAAAGATACTTATTGTTCAGAGTTACCTACTGCTCATAGTTACTTATTGTTCATAGATACTTACTTACTGTTCAGAGTTACTTACTGCTCATAGTTAATTGCTGATCATAGTTCTATAAATCGTCCGATCGTTCCTATGGCAGCTATATATATGTATATATATAGTCCACCGATTCGCCATGCTCCGATTTATATACAAGTAAAATTATATAGAAGAATAACTCCATAGTTTCATTGAAATAGCTTGCTCTTAGTTCCAAAACAAATCTCGCACATCTGTGCATATGATTCCCAACTAGTTCTAACATCCCCGGAATGAAGCGACTGCTGCCGGCCACGTCTCAGATATGTGTTGTGTTACAAAAGTTGCAAGTCATTGTTTACTAGTGTTCAAAGTTATTAACTGATCATACATACATACTTACTTGTTATAGATACTTACTGATCATAGAAACTTACTGATCATTGTTAATTGCTGATCATAGTTACTTACTGCTCATAGTTAATTATTGAGCATAGTTACTTAATGTTCAGTGATACTTACTGATCATAGGTACAAATTGTAAGGGCACAGAAACGTAGGCTACCTCTTTTATTTAAATTATAATCCTGAATCTCTTTGCTCTTCCAGCGCGGTCCCAACAAAGTGCCTTTGTATGCCATGGCCATTGTGGCCTTGGTCACCGTCACCTTCATCATTGTGGGCGACATCAACTTCCTGGCTCCGATTGTGACGATGCCTTTCCTGCTGACTTATGCCTGCATCGATTATGCCTACTTTGCGTTGGCCCAGACCTTTGACATTCAGGAGCAGCGCGAAGAGCGTTTCCGCATCCAAGCCTCGAGCCCAAGCTATGAGACGCGTCGCTATGGCAGTGTCTCCGATGGAGGCAATGATCTGGATCTGCTCTTCCCTGATCGCGTGCGTCACAAGAATCTGCAGAGTCCGCAGAATTCGCCCATGCATCAGACGGTGCCGCTGGACTTTAACAGGGCCGAAGGACCGAGTACCTCAAGTCAGGCGGAGCCCAGGCTTCAGGGTAGCGATGATGCCACCACATTGGCCGTGGATCAGCAGGAGCAGGAGCAGGGCAATGGCGAAAATGAACCAGAACCCATTGCGCCCATACGTCCACCAATTCATTCCAAGACGAAAAACTGGTATTCGGGCTACTGCAATCGCTGGGCCTCGCTTCTGGGGGTAAGTTCGTGAGTTGAGGAAGCCCAAAGCTGGCTCTTTTAACGAGTATTTTTCTTATAGGCCTTCACCAAGCTGCTGGTTATGCTGCTGGTCAACTGGTACTATGCCCTCACCTGCTTCGTGGTTGTGTTCGTCGTCTGGTTCTATGTGGGCACCGCCAATCCGGCTGTGAAGCCCGGCCTTACAGCCGAGTTTAACTTCTTTGCCTGGCTAAAGAGCATTGTCTTTAGGTGCTTTGGGTGAGTCTTGAACTTGGAATTGTTACAATTGGGAGTTCAAACCAATTCAACCATTGCCATCTCGCTCTCTTTGCAGCAAGCGCATGCACGAGTACGAACAGATTGTGGTGACGCCGTCATGCCCGGGCGTGGATCTATCGCCCACGCAGCTAAACGAACAGAATGAGGACTTCCGGCCGCGTCCCAACTATCATCATTCGTCGGTCATCGAGGGACGACTCATTGATGATATCTAAGGGATTCCAAGGATCCACTGCAGCTGCGATTGCGACTGCGCCTGCAATATGAAACGAGAGGACACACAGCTTGGACTAAACAAAAGGAAGTAAAACTAAAACTATATATATATGCTAGACAGGAATATTCGATATTGTATGTTTTGTATATCTATATCTATAAGGATCCGAAAAGCTAAAGGATATGGCGACAACAGCTGCGGTCCTATGACTCATTTTCATGCGTTGGATTTTCAATTAATTGATTTTTAAATGGCAAGAGAGATTGTTGATAAGATAAACCAAATTTTTGATTTGATTAGAGAGTGATAAATAAGAAAAAGATAAAGTTAAATTTAATTATTGAGAAAACTATTTTTAAGACAAAAGTAAGAGTTTCCCTAAGTAGCTTTAATAGGTTTTTATAATTTCGACCGCAGTTGTATGTTTAAATTCCGGCATTTACCACCGCCCCCCGTCCGCCTACACACTCGCACACACAAAACACACACAACACAAACCGCACAACCTAACACAGCAGCAGCAGCAGCTCAGATATGTATTTTAATTGTAATTTTAAGTTTTTTGCTTTGCTTTCGACTGTGTTGTTCCTTCTTGTTCGCCTATATTAACTGTAAAGAGAGAGAGCGTGTGTGAATTGTTGCTAAATATGGGATATATGTATGTTTCCATGTGATACTGAGATAATAAGTGAACCAAAAAAAAAACAAAAACAAAAAGAAAAAAGGTAAAAAGAAGAGAAGGAAAATCAAAACTTGATGATTTTGGCGCCTTTGCATTTAAGAAGAGCACACAAAACACACTCACACACACAGAGAAGCACACAAATCCAATGAAATTGTTAACACGTAACACCTAAATCTAAGTTGTGTAACCCTAATGTACTAGTAGGGATGTTGATAATATATCAAAATATCACTATACCGATATTTTTCCCAGAAAAACACAAAATAAATTTAATTATTAGCCCGATTTCATATATATTTTCTCAATCCATAACGTTTTTTTTGCATTCGGTGTGAATGTTAAGCGATACTAGATAGAAAATAACTAAACCATACAGAGACTTTTGTATAATTAACTTTATTTTATCTACAATATTATTTATAGTTACTATTTTATTTGAAATGTATCTTAGATTCCCATTTTTAATGAAATGAAATGTATCTAGTATGGAAAGTACCCAGTATTTTCGGTAGTTTCAAGTTTTAATACGTAAAAGTTTTAAGTGGACGTACTATTTAATTTAAAATTGGTCTTGTTTTCAGCTTTAAATATTATTTAAAAGTAAAAATAATACACTAAAACTATACATTTACCAGTGTGTAATTGGCCTATATAATTCGTAACTCTGCGCAGGTATATAGCAATAATCGCACCCTATATGCACCCAAGAATTGTATATATATACATGTGTATATCGGCCCCACATATATATGATATATCTGATTTATATACACCTCAAATGTTGATTAAATGTAACGAAATACACACAGAAAGAAAGAGATCGAGATCGCGTCCCCTTTTTGTACTGTATTGTAGCCCAATTAAAAACTAGTGTGTACTAACAAGAATAACAAAACAATAATAACGTAATAAATTCAAAATGTGTAATAAATAAATATAGTTTGTAAAAATCTATAGACTACAATTTGCTAAAGCATTTGAAATTATGCGCCAATGTTGTGGCAATCGATAACACCCCGGCCAGGGCTAGTCGATAAACGTCTTCGTTGAGAGTTTTCAAATTTGAACTCCTCATGTTGGGGTTATTTTCCTGAATGGAAGTCTCGCTTAAATGCTGTTTACATGGCCTATGGTCAGAGTTCTCAAACATATTTTTTGATTTTATTTCCATAACTTTTATAATCTGCCGCACAACCAGGGCTGCATCGATAACATCTCGCCGTAACCTCAAACGGCCACCGAGAGCTATCGGCATATTATTATTATTATTATTTTAGTTGCAAGGAGCGCTGGTGCGTAGGATTTCGCACCACCTGCAACCGAGCCCACACCCGCCATGAACAGCCTTGTGCGACGCACCCATCACCTCCATCAGCTGTGGCGCACATATTGCAGCGCTCCGGGGGCGGCCAGCCGGAATACAGGTGAGTTCGGAGGAGGAGATTCTTGGCACTTGTAGAGACCCAACATTTATGTCACCTCTGTCCACAGGTCGGCCCAGCTACGAGGAGTTCATTGGCCAGCAACAGGGACAGGCCCAGCGCAGCATCATCGTCCAGGTGAGCTCCGAGAAGTCGTACGCGGAGTTGTATAACTACTGCAGCCGGTTCGGCTCCATCCTCGGCGCTCATCACTATTGCGTGCGGCAGGACGAGGCGCTGCACTATGTCCTGCTGGAATATGCCACGGCCGGTGAGGCAGCGGCTGCCATCGATGCTGGCGTTACCAATGGCGAACTGAGCGGTGTTCCCGTCCGCTCGCCCTTCCTCTGGTTCCGTGCGGCAGCGGCAGCAGGTGCACGGCGTGGTCCCAAGCTAACTGCGGCCCCGGCACCGGCCGCCCTGCTCTCCGTCGACGGCAATCGACCGGTGGAAAAGGATCACCTGCTGTCGGTGCTCCGCAGCGCCAGCAATATTGAGGAGCAAGTGCAACTACTGCATCAGCATTCGCGCCTGAACGAGCTGGGCGTACGGCTGCGCTTCCTGGCCGCCCTGCAGGTGCAACAGGCCATCGCAGGCATGTTTCCCACCGCCCAGGCTTTGCCCTTTGGGTCGTCGGTCAATGGTTTTGGCAAAATGGGCTGCGATCTGGATCTGATCTTGCGTTTCGACAACGATACGGGTGGCGGCGGGAGCGCTGCCAAGCTGGAGCCATCACGACTAGTGTACCATACCAAGGAGAACCTGAGCAATGGACGATCACAGACGCAACGGCACATGGAGTGCTTTGGTGATATGCTGCATCTGTTCCTGCCGGGCGTATGCCATGTGCGGCGCATCCTGCAGGCAAGGGTGCCCATCATTAAGTATCATCACGAGCATCTGGATCTGGAGATTGATTTGAGCATGAGCAACCTGTGAGTAGGAAATGTCTTTATAATTTATCTTCTTTCCTTCTTTTGTATCATTAGACGAAATGATTTAGCCAGGACTCTTGGGTCTTTGTTCTTCAGATAACTTTTAGGCTTCTAAAGCTAAGTTCCTTGCTTTTCTCCGTGTTTAATTAATCAGTAATCAAGCTGGCAGAGTGTCCGTGTGTCTTTTTTGTCCGAGTTTATAAAAAACCAGAGTTCTTTGGGTGGGGGTCGCAATCTTTATTGTACTTATTGTTCGAATTGGATGTGAATTCTTATATCTATCGAAGGGTCTTGTGTCGTTGTCGTATATCTACTAACTTAAGCTAATTAGGCACTCATTACTCCTCACTCGCCACTGTCCACTTTAGCGACGATAGTTAGTGGCCTGCTCTTCCTCCTTCTTGACCGCCTGCACAAGGACAAAGCTCATTACGGCACAGATGACATTCAGCAGGCCCAGGGTCATGGCCAGTGCCACAATCCAACCGGTTTTACCCTCAAAGAACCAGGTCAGCTCATCCACACAGCCATTGAAGAAGGCATTCCCACTGACAGTGTCGCGACAGGAGCTGGGCAGAGGTTGACGCAAATCGAGATAATCCCAAGGTCCACTAGCTCCACAGCAACCGATATTCTCCTGGATCATGGTCAGCACGTAGCTGGAGTATGTATATTCCGATGTGGCCACAAAGCCGCGAAGCGACACATTCAACAGGGGCTGCAAACTGGAATTCATGGTGCTGAACTGCATAAGGACCGCTGATCCCGCCACCGTGGCTATAAATCCAAAGATTTGTGTGCCCACAAAGACGAACAGGGCCAGTGTGTTCTCCATCAAGGCACTCAGACAGCCCAAGAAGCTCACCGCCATCATGATAATGCTAATGCCAATGAGAACGTAGACGCCAATGTAAAAGGATTGCGCCTCCAGGATGCGTAGCCAATCGTTGAAACCGGGCTCAGCACGCAGCCAAACGGAGAGAGCGAACAGAGCTGTGGCTATCATCCAGGCAACGATGTTGAAACAGAAGAGCGTGTACTTGACGCAGCCAATCTGCTTCTCCAGCTGCTCCTCGGCGGCGCCATAGCCGATGCCCATGGTTCAGGAAGCTGTAAGAGCAAGGAATATATATTTATATATATTTTAAATGATTGAAAAGAGTCCGGGGAAGCTCCTAAAGAACTTGAAAACGAAATCTGTAGATGTACTTAAACTTCTCCTCCTTTGAGGAGTCACCTCATTCAAGTAATCCCCTTTCCTGCCTTCCTGAGTCATCTCAAAAGCTCACCCTGGCCTGGCGGCCGCCTTTATTAATCACAATGTTCGTTTGATTTTAACCTGGTTGATGTCTCTCTTACACCACCACCTGCTGCTCCTCTCTATCTCTCTACCGCGTTCTTGGTGCTCTCTCTCTGCTGGTCTTATCGCCAGTGTGTGTTTAGCAAATAAACCTTATCAGAGCCACGCACTAAAGGTGATTAATACCTTGCGAGCAATTGCAACACCCAAAAGAGAATAGTTAACAAATATGTGGGTTTAAGGTTTTCTTAAAGGATATTAGATGTTTTTCTTAAATAGATTGTTATAACATCTTAAGAACTTTAAATTCCCTTTCTGATATATGATATTTATCAAGTATTTCCATTCTAAAAACCTTGCTTTCACTTCACTAAATATATCTTTGGGTGTGGTTCTTGTTTTCTATGTTTTAGAATATAATTTAAAACACTTTAAGGTCACTTAAAAAAATATAATCACTTTAAACAGGTTTCTCTTTCACTTGAAACTCAAAATTCACCTTGTTTTTGAAGACGTTTAATCACCAGAAAAAAAAATGAGGTAACAGAACCCGTAGAGTACAGAGATCCGTTGGCTTCGTTCGTTGAAATCGTTTTGAGATACGCAATGGTGACAACATCCAGGCCAGGCAAGACCCAGTTGGAAGCGCTAGATAAGAAAGCTTTTGGCCAGCTCGATAAGATAAGATAGCGACAGGTGCTGGCGACGAGGATTGCCAAATGCCGTGTAAATACATATCTCTCTCGCTGGCGAGAGAGCAGGTGAATCAGTGATCTCCCCCAGGCATGCCAATGGCCATGATTCACTTACTGATAAGCCCCAAATGTTGCACTCATATCCGGCCTGTAGAAAGATGGGGGTGGGTCAGTTCTTTAACTATGAATTTCTGTCCATAAACATCCATTCATATCTCCTCTTGTTATCTCTTCCAGCACTGGCTACTACATGTCCGAGCTGCTGTACATGTTCGGCGAACTGGATGTGCGAGTTCGACCGCTTACCTTTAGCATCCGACGGTGGGCACAGTCCTGCGGACTGACGAACCCTTCGCCTGGACGCTGGATCAGTAACTTCTCGCTCACGTGCCTGGTCATGTTCTTTCTGCAGCAGCTGCGTCAACCCATTTTACCCACAATATCGGCATTGACAAAGGCGGCCGAGCCGTCGGATATGCGTATCACCGAGGATGGTATTAATTGTACCTTTGCCCGTGACCTGGAGCGTCTGGCCTTCCGGAGTCGCAATCAGAGCTCGCTGAGTGAGCTGCTACTTCAGTTCTTTGAGTTCTACTCGCAGTTTGACTTCCACAATCGAGCCATCTCGCTGAATGAGGGAAGAGCCCTAGCCAAGCCGGATCACTCGGCCATGTATATTGTAAATCCGCTGGAGCAGTTGCTCAATGTCAGCAAGAATGTCAGCTTGGAGGAGTGCGAAAGATTGCGCATCGAGGTGAGGAATGCTGCCTGGGTGCTCGAATCGGAGGTGGAAAGTGTTTCGCTTTCGCCAGAGGCTAGTGAAGGTCACAATAACAAGAACAATAACAACGAACGACTGGAGATGTCCTGGGGATTGCTGAATCTATTCAAGCAGCCGGAGAAGGCAGTCATTCGGCCAAATATGTTCTTCAAGCCGCGCATGGTGGAGGTTAGTGATCTGTTTGAGCAGAAGGAATCCTCTTCTGCACCCACTGCCAGTCCCAGTCCGAGTACCCCAGAACCAACAATCACATATAAGAGCGCCTCGGTGCGTCAACAGGTGCAGACCATCAAGGCGGCCACGCGTTCCGAGCTGAAGCAGCTCCGTGGATCAGCGAATGGCAGCAGTGCTGCCCCGGCAAACAGTCCAAAGAACAGGCGGAGCAGCAGGTGATGCCTGGTCCGCCTGGACCGTGTACATACCCTACGTAGGATTAACTACAGGCTAAACTGTAACTAAACTGATCGTTGTTCATACTGTTAAACCCTCCTTTTAATCCTCCTCCTAAGTAAGCTAAGTCCTAGCTAAGATCGTGCGCCAATGTTGAGTATTTAAATCAATTTTTGTATCGACGAATAAAAGAAAATTTATGAGGCCAGAAAAATATAATTAAAAATAATACAATGCTTCTTTTTTACTTGACTGTGCCTGTAATTATTGTTATGGAAAGAGAATGGGTTATAAGTGAAATAAAGTTTTTGAATATTATTAGATTCTTTTTGGAAAACTATTGTCTTATAGTAAATTTTTTTAATATTCTTACAAATTGTATATGTATAAAGAATAATTATTTGCCTTATTAATCTTAATTTATTACTGAATTAAAGCCTCTGAAGTATAGATAGTTTTATACCCTTATAATTTTTGTTAAAAGCTTGAAACTATGTGAAGGAGTCATTTCCGACCATATAAATCATATATATTCTTGATCAGGATAAACAGGCGAATCTTTCTAGGCATTTAGGAAGGAAGAAAATTTTTGAAATTTTTTTTCTAAATTTTTAAAGCTTATTTTTCATTGTTAACACTTTAAAAAATTGACAAAAATTATAATAGCTTAAAGTTTCAGTTTAGGTATGCAGATTTATTAAACTATTTAAAACTAGAACAGAACAACTTTCCGATTTGAAATTAATGCTTTTTTGACTATGTTATGCAATTTTTAAATTTTAATTTATCGATAAAATTGTCATATAAAAATATAGTTAATATCGATTAAAAAATGGTAATGCACCTTCAGTCAGAAGCTTAAAAGAAGGTGAAGGAGTCATTTTCGACCCTATAAATCATATAAATTCTTGCTAAGGATAAACAGGCGAATCTTTCTAGGCATTTAGGAAGGAAGAAAATTTTTGAACATTTTTTTCTAAATTTTTAAAGCTTATTTTTCATTGTTAACACTTTAAAAAATTGACAAAAATTATAATAGCTTAAAGTTTCAGTTTAGGTATGCAGATTTATTAAACTATTAAAAACTAGAACAGAACAACTTTCCGATTTGAAATTAATGCTTTTTTGACTATGTTATGCAATTTTTAAATTTTAATTTATCGATAAAATTGTCATATAAAAATATAGTTAATATCGATTAAAAAATGGTAATGCACCTTCAGTCAGAAGCTTAAAAGAAGGTGAAGGAGTCATTTTCGACCCTATAAATCATATAAATTCTTGCTAAGGATAAACAGGCGAATCTTTCTAGGCATTTAGGAAGGAAGAAAATTTTTGAACATTTTTTTCTCAATTTTTAAAGCTTATTTTTCATTGTTAACACTTTAAAAAATTGACAAAAATTATAATAGCTTAAAGTTTCAGTTTAGGTATGCAGATTTATTAAACTATTAAAAACTAGAACAGAACAACTTTCCGATTTGAAATTAATGCTTTTTTGGCTAAGTTATGAATTTTTACATCTTTGATTTGTAGATAAAATAGACTTTATATGGTTCATATGTACATATATCTGTAAATTCACCTTGTTACTATATAAAAAATTAAATCCCACTCAGCTAAAAGGAATTACAAATAATGATAGTGTCCAAATATCTAATGCAATCTTCCATCAAAAACATAATTTCGAAATTACAAAATTTCAAAATCAATCAAACAAGATATTGTAGAAGGGCTATCGCTCTCGAGAATAATGAATATGTCTGTTGCAGCATTGCTAACGATCATGAGTTGGTTTTTTAAGTTTGAGTGAGTTGAAGCTTTTAAGCTTAAATATTTTTGTTTTGTATATTTTTACCTCACCTGCATAATGCACTTATCATTCTTTACTTTGACCAAAATGTGCAATAATTTGCATGACGACTTTTGTAACCGCCAATTCGTTTTTGTGGTAATGATGATGCTGTCGGCTGTCGGTTTTTGTGGCCGTAATTAGTCGTCAATGTACGCGTATTCTGGCTAATTGATTTTAGCCAAATGATGCAAAACAAAAATGGCAAACAGCAGAGAGTACCAAGCTATGGTTTATTTATTTAAAAAAATATATATATGATTTATGAAGTCGGAAATTACTTCTCTACTCCATTGCAAACTTGTAACTAAAATTATAATGCCTCAGCAAAGTTTAAAAAATGAAAAGTAGAGTAATATAATTAAATGAAAAAGAAGAGATTATTTTAACTTGCTTTCCATGCATCTTTGTAACTACTTGCTATTTTTGCAATGAAGATTTTAATTACCAATTTACAATTATTAATTAGTAACTAAGTAACTAGCAAAAGTTTTCCCTAAAGAAATCTATAATACAGGGCAGTAGGATCTAAGATCGTATAAAATATATATATATAATATATATAAAAAATACATATATTTTATAAATAAAATATATATTATATACACTTCCTACTAAAACTAATGTCACGCCAAGGACGTAGCAAAGTGCCAAGAACGAGCCAATAGCATTCACATGACCATAATTCCCATACCAAAAATTCACGAAAAATACGAGTTAAACTACCATTTACCTCTTTTTTTACCATTTTAATTTGTCAGTTAGCACTTTATTATTTTTTTTTTGTCAAAGTCTGTCTTGGGCCTTTGTTGTTTTTGTTTTTTTATGGAAGTGTTGGCCGCCGCCCTGGCCAAGTTCCATTTTCAAGGCCAAAGGGGTGGAGGAGGGGTTTCTTTGCGTGCTTTTCGCTGCGTTGGCTTTCGGGTTTTAATAAGTTTTACAGCTGCACTCAAAATTGGCAGTCAAGTGACTACAGTCGAGCCTGACTAAAGCGAAAAAATTATAAAAATTATTTACATGGCGTATGAGCAATTTTATTTAACATATAAGTAAGAGAATGTAATAAAAACCTTTATTTTAACTATGATTTGTAAGCTAAACTAATATTTTTGGTTACAGTAGGGTCTGACTAACGTGAATAAATTATATATTATATACATATATAATTGATCTTTTTTACTCAACCCACATGGCGTATGAGTAATTTTCTTTAGTAGTAACAGAAATATATGTTTTATTAAATATGATTTGTAAGCTAAACACTTATTTTTGGTTACAGTCGGGCCTGACTAACGTGATTAAATTATATAATAAACATAAATGATTTTTCTTATTCGACCCACATGGCGTATGAGTAATTTTCTTTAGTAGTTAGAGAATAGAAAAACATTTTTTTAAATATAATTTTTAAGCTTAACAAATATTTTCGGTTACAGTCGGGCCTGACTAAGGTGAATAAATTATAATATATATTTATATAAATGATCTCTTTCACCCGACCCACATGGCGTATGAGTAATTTTCTTCAGTAATAACAAATATATATATATTTTTTAAATATGATTTGTAAGCTAAAAAAATTACTATTGGTTAAAATCGGGCCTGACTAACGTAAATAAATTATATTTATAAGTGATGTTTCATACTCAACCCACATGGCGTATAAGCAATTTTTATTGATAGAAAAGAGTAGAAACTTATGTATAAATTATTTTTCTTCACCAAAATCTAATGAATTAATACGACCAAAAATTAACTATTTAACTAAAAAATAACTCTTTTATTTTAAATAATAACTAAATTTAGGCACAAAATTAAAATGTACAATTAATTGTGGATACTCTGCTTGTGCAGAGAAATAAGCTAAAAAAAAATTGGTAAATATATAGTAATTCGATCTTTGCAAGTTGGACTGTTAATACGATCGGTGTCTATATTTTTTCCGTTTTTTTTCTGTCTCTGGTTCTCTGCCAGCAGAAATGTAAGTCGGTTTTCGCTTTCGCCGCTTGCTTCTCTTCTCGCTGTTGACAGTTTTGTTTTAGTTTATGTTTATATTGTTGTTGTTGTTGTTGTTGTTGTTGTTGATGTTGTTGTCTTCTGTTGTTGAGTTGTAAATAGTTTAACTTGCGAAACACGTACGAAAGCGGTAGCATAGCCAGCATAACAAGTGGAGCGACTACGACTACGACTTTGCCTCGACTTGCCGAAAATTGTTTGCCAATGTCGCGATAAAAAATAAAGCTTGGAAACCAAACTGAAGCCAACAAGAAACGGCAACTAAAAAAAGCATAAAAAGTATAAGAAAATCAAAAAGATAAGAGAAAATGAAAACGAACCTAAAGATACCCTAAGATTTATATTAAGTCTAAAGTTGAAGTCATTCAACATAACATTAATGATCAAATCTCTGGTCAGTAATAAATTAAATGATAAATAATTATTAAAAAAAAATATACATATAATAATAAAATAAATAATAAATAAATACAAAAATAAAAGAGGTATTTAATGAAAGAAATTGTTTAAATAAATTATACCGAATAGGAAACAAAACTTTGGCCATATCGTTTCTACAAATTTTAATAAGATAGGCAAAGATGCTGTCTTTTCGTCTAGATCGAATTGCCTGGTTATGCTTTCTGTTAAAAATCCAGTTAACCTCTCGAAGCAGAAACACATAAAGGGTAACAAAAAGTCGAGCAAACTGGGCTTTGGCCACGACCGACGCCATGGAAAGCCATCGTTGGAGCCGTGAGGCAGCCGGAAAAACCGCCACAGCAGCACCCACGCAATATACACACACGCAAAATTCATACACACAGCACCGCACACACACACACACACACACATACGCACACCCTCGGTTTTTGACCTTCTGACACAGAAAAGTAAACAATGTACCTTATTCGTGTATCGAAAATTGCACAACACCAAAGAGACACGTTGCCAACGTGGCGATATAAGCCCAAATTAAGCTATGTTTATAATAATTTAATTTCAGATCGAAGTATATTATTATTATTATGATTAATTTAAAAGGTATGATAATTAAAGGGGCTTAAATAGTACAAAAAAGTATGATCAGAACCTACGAATTTTGATTTATATTCTCTGAATTTTAGCATAAAGAGAAGTGCTTGTACTTTATTTGTATTTTACTTATTTTTTGCTTTACTTATTTTGAAATTATCTTTAAAATATCCTTGAAGGAAAAGAGTTTGCATTTGTATAAGTAAAATATATATACATATCAAAATGGTTTTTTTTAGCTTTATATTTATTTACGTGTAGAAAAAATTAGCATAAATTAGTGAGAGTAATCTAGATCACTGGGCCAAGTTACCAAAATTCCAAAAAACTGTTTAAACGACAAACCAAACCAAAATAAAACCAAAATAAATAAGATAAAAAGTATAAATAATATAAAAAATAAATTATAAAATAATATATATATATTTATAATAATATAAATAATATAAAAACTATAAATAATATGAAAAATAAACATAAAATTGCATATATAAAATACAAATAAATAATTACCAACTAGCCTTAATTATTGTTTCTTAATTAGTTAAGAATTTATTTGTAAAACTTTAATATATTTTATAGACTGACTGCAGAGGTTATATTTTATATGAGCTATATTTTAAGCAGTGGGTTAAATTAAAAAAATATTTAATATAATATTAATTTATTTAATTTAATATTCATTTAATATTAAATATTTTTTTTTAATTTAACCCTTTTTAACTTTCAGTGAACAAAGGATGAAAAGGGAACGAGAAAAGAAAAGGAGAGAGATAACAGCAACAGCAAAAACCGCAAACAGCACACACACACATACACCTGCACGAGGAGCTACACTTACACTTACATTTCCATTGATCGCATGGCTTCCATTATTCCAGCACTTTGGATTCCAGCACCTGGATTATTATTTGCGATGCCAGCAGCGGACAGCGAAGCCGGCAGAGAGCAAAGCAGCAGCAGCAGCAGCGGCAACTTGACGAGAAGCCAAAAAACGAAGCCCAATCAGTTGCAGTCGCGAATTAGCGTCCAACAGACGCTCTCCATAAGCTCTCTACAGGTTTTTCCTTATCTCTCCCCATCTCGCTTACTCGCGGAAGTACGATAGGTCAACATTTTGATATTTCGATAGTGCGATAGTGCGATAGTACCGGCAAAATGGTGCACTTCAATGAGCAGAACGAGGATCAGCTAATGGCCAAGCGGGTTCAGGAGCTGCAGGAGTGGGCCAAAAACCACTTACAGTTGCCACCAAATATATGTGTGTAAAATAAACAATATATTTTTTTCAAGTGTACTCACTGGAAAGTTATTTGTTTTGATTTGTTTGCAAAGAGAGCCTAAAGATAATGCAATAAATGTAAATGTAAAAAGGAACAAAATATATATTGCAAATTTGTTGTACATATAAAACTTCACCCATCAACAAATAGTAATGAATAATTAATAAATTATTGCTTATTATGTGAACTGATATTTGCATATTTTTTGCACAAAAAAATCGACACAAGCAAATGGTATTTCAAAATGTATCCAGATTTTTGCATATAAGCGAAATAAAAGGCAAAAGACGTGTGACCTCTTTCAGGAAAAAAGCACAAAACAAGAAAGGAAACTTATATACCTTTTATATTTACAATCAAGATATAGGATCGTAAAAGAAATGCATTCTTTGAACTTATAATTTTTTAAGCAAATTTTTCTGACAAATCAAAGTTTAAAAATCCCATAACTAAGCCAAAAAGGCATTAATTTTAAATCGGAAAGCTGTCCCATGTTAGTTTTTATTAAATGTATAAATCTGCATAGTCAGTTTAAAAATTAAAAAAGTTAAAATTTTTATCGAATTTTTTCGCAATTTTAACGATGTAACCCTTTATAAAATCTTTAAAATTTAGAAAAAATTAAATTTTTGCCTTAGATGGCTAAAAAGATTTGCTTGTTGATGCTGATCAAGAATGTATATGATTTATAGGGTCGGAAATGACTCCTTCACTTTCTTTTAAGCTTCTGACTAAAATAAGAATACCATTTCTTGAGTCGATATTTTGATATTTTTATATGAAAATTTATTCTACAAATTAAAGCTTAAAAAACTCATAACTAAGCTTAAAAAGCATTAATTTCAAATCGGAAAGTTGTTCTGTTCTAGTTTTTAATAGTTTAATAAATCTGCATTCTCATATTTTAACTTTAAACCATTTCAATTTTTGTCAATTTTTTAAAATGTTAACAATGAATATAAAGGCTAAAAAATTTGAAAAAAAAATTTTCAAAAATTTTCTTGCTTTCTAAATATCTAGAAAGATTCGCCTGTTTATGCTGATCAAGAATATATATGATTTATAGGGTCGGAAATGACTCCTTCACTTAGTTTCGAGCTTTTAACTGAAATTATAATACCATTATATTGGAATAACCAGATTAAATTGTAAAGTATAATACAGGGACTGTACCATAGCATTTTTTCAACATAGTCGTAATATTTAAAAGCTCTTGAATATATATAAAAATATATTGAGTAATATATATTAAGCATATTAATTCTATATAATAAAATACCCAGTAATTGATCTTAAAAACCTTGATATTTCACATAGTTTGTTTACCTTCTTACTTGCACTAAATGTATGCTTAATTTGTTTTTTAAAATCTCATAAAAATAAAGTAACTCCCCATTAATTTGATAAATTCATAAATATTTAATAACTTTAAATAATT
This sequence comes from Drosophila serrata, assembly GCF_035046125.1. NCBI lineage: Eukaryota > Metazoa > Arthropoda > Insecta > Diptera > Drosophilidae > Drosophila > Drosophila serrata. The sequence continues at coordinate 381,122 of NW_028257174.1, read as the reverse complement.
TCTTCATTTTTACCTGTGTATGACGATGACCAACTAACTCAGGTTAGTGAGTAGGTCAATTGCCTGCAAGAGATGCGAGTCCACTGCATTCGCAGTTGCATAACCCCCAAGACAGCACATCTACTCTTGCCATACTTGTATGGGCACACTCGTATTCGAACTCTTATTCGTATTAGTATTCATACTCTTATTCGTATTAGTATTCATACTTGTATTCGTAGTGGTAATCATACCAATTCCTCCACAGCCTGCCTGCTGCTGCGCCGCTTTCTGCACACAACGCGGGGCGATCTTTCAGCCGCCCAGCGCCTCATCGAGCACAACTTTGGACTGCGGAATAAATATGCCAACATTTTCATCGATCGAGATCCCCTGGATGCCAGTTCCCAGCAGCTGTTGCAAGTGGCGTAAGTTGAGATTCAATTTTAGAATTTTTAAAAATTTTTATAAGGGTATTTTAGAATTTTTAGAAATATTTTTAAGGGAATTTTATAAAAATCCAACAGGAATAGTCCTACTGGTTTGGAATAATATAACAACTTCAAGAATGTCTTTGCTTTAATATTTAAAATATAAAAAATCCCTCTTAGAGTGATCTGAAAATTCTAAAGTATACATTTTGCCACATGATCTGAAAATTCTAAAGTATTCAAGCTGAAAATATTCAAATCCGATCGGTATCAAAGTTAACTAAATATATTCATGGTAAATAAGATAACCTGTTGCATTCATCGTCAGACAAATAATTTTTGGGAACTGAAAATATAGTTAAGTCCCAATTTTAGCCTTGAGTTACCAAAAAGTGCTCATAAACCATAATTAAAGACCATTAAAAAAGACCGTAAAAATTAAATAATGATATACAGGTTCCTTCAAAAATACTTGTAAAGCAATATTAAATATCATAAAAATTCTGTTGAGGTTAACAAAAATATGATATATAGAAATATCTATAAAGCAAAAATTGAAGGTAGCTAAAATTAACAAAAAAGCTAAGTTAAAAATCATAAAAATGTAAGAAATAAAGGTATAGGTCAGGCTCCTACTAAAAATACAAAAATAAAAATTTTTCCACTACCAAAACGAGAATATTAATGATATAGGTGATTTAATCCCTTAAGGTTTATATCAACTTCAAAATGAATTAAAACAATTATGGCATATTGACCTCCCTTTGAATTTTTAATTAGGTAAATCTTATACAAAAAGATTTAAAAACCAGCCAACCGTGAAAAACATAAATATAAGTTAAGTCATTTTTAGTTAGCTAAAATTATTGTTTTTGTATTCGTTAATTTGTTAATGTCAAACAAAAAGAGGACACATGTCTTACCTTAATAAATTAAAGACTTGTAATTGCTTTATTTTTTGTTATTAACAAGCTTGACGGGTTTTTAAGTGTATATAGAAAAATGAATAATAATGAACAATAAAATTTTAGTTACACAAATCAGGAAAAGAAAGGGGTGTCTCTTGGTCTGGTTACAATTTCAAGACAAAGAACTAGTTAATGATTGGTTATATTTTTAAATACAGACTTTTGAAGTTGTCAAAATCACAATAAGCGATTGATTAATAATTACATATTTCTATGAACTCAGAGTTTCACTGGAATTATTAACTATGTAGAATTAGTAATCACAACTTTGGATCTTGCACTTTGACTTACGAGGAGTGTATTATTTGCTAAGAATTCACCTGCACTTTGTGGTTAATTTTCGCTCAGTGTTTGCACTAACAAAGTGCATTGGCATATCAACCGGTTTTGGGTCTGGTATCCCGAAATCACCCGGCTTTTATACTATATATATCTATATATATATATCTGTATATATATTTATTGGTTAACTCTCTTTTTTTGCCTTCTTTTTTGCAGTGATCTTGTGCCTTTGCCTGGCCTGACACCGGAGAACAATAAGCTGCTCTTTTACCGCCTCGTTGACTTTGATGCGGATAAAGTGAGTGTGGAATAATAAGAGCTATATCTAAAGGCTTATTATTAAATAACTTAATATAAATACAAATGATAAATATATACTTCACTCTTTTTATAATTTAAATATCTAAACCATTTAATTAATATATAAAACAATATTTGCAGTTCAACTTTACGGCCGGAATCAAGGTGTTCTTCATGGTCGCCGACTGTCGCTTTGCCGTCGAGGACAAGGGTCCTTTATCCGATGGAGAAATACCAATTTTTGATATGGCTGGCTATACATTGCGCCATCTGACCAAGACAGCACTCGGAGCACTTCGTGTCTACATGAAGTTCGTCCAGGAGGCGCATCCTGTGAGGCTCAAGGAGATTCATGTCCTCAATTGCCCCTCCTATGTGGACAAAGTGATGGCCGTGGTGAAACCATTTATCAAGAGCGAAGTCTTCAAGCTGATCCATTTCCATTTGCCGGGAGCAGAGACGCCATATCGTCATTTTCCACGCTCCATGTTGCCGGAAGAATATGGCGGCGAGGCGGGCAAAATGGCGGACCTGAAGGCAGAGTGGATGCAGTTGCTCAAGGAGCAAAGGTGGGTACTTTTGGATAAACTCTATATAATTTTTATAACTTCTAATTATTTTATTATCTTCTTTTTAGGGACTATCTGATGGATTCACAAAACTGGCAGATAAACAAGCTCAAAAAAGGCAGTCGAGGCAAGACCAACGATGCCGCAGCCTCAGAAATATCACAAAATCTTCGCAGTTTGGAAATAGATTAATGTCGGGATTTATATATGTTACTGTTAATTACGTTTTAAATTAATGCTTTAATTTCTGCGGGTACATCCCATATTTATGTGCTAAGCTACAGTGGGTGCATATATCATACTTAAAGGATTTTAAAATGTAACGTGAAGGAAGCCTTGTAAAATCCTAACTTATGTATTTTTTGTTTGTTTTTTTCTGATTCAATTCCCCCAGCTGGGCTTGGGTTTATGTTAATAAATATGTATAATATATTATGTTTAATGTTATCACGTATATATTTGTTGCTACTCAAAGCTCCTTAATGCCGGATATGGAATATAGGTAACTATAAAACTGCGATTTTTACTTCAGAAGCTTCTTTAAGAAAACTTTAATAAATTACTATAATGAACAATTGTAACAAGGTTTTTATACCCTTCCAAGCTTGAAACTAAGTGAAAGAAGCATTTCCGACCTCATAAATCATATATATTCTTGATCAGTTTAAAAAACCGAATCAATCTAGCTATGTTCCGCATAAATTAAATTTTTTCAAAATTTTGAAAAATTTTTAAGGGGTTACATCGTTAAAATTGTCAAAAAATTGGCAAAAATTTTAATTTATTTTTTATTTTAAGCTGAGTATGCAGATTTATTAAGCTCTTAATAACTAACATTAGAAAGCTTTCCGAATTCAAATTAATGCATTTTTGTCTTAGTTATGAAATTTTTAGTATTTGATTTGTAGAAAAAATTGCCATATAATAATATTGATTTTTTATCTTAGATATGATCGATTAGATACTATAATTAAATTGAAAATTGCAAGAGTTAATAAATTTGGGCTTCCAGATATTAGTTTCCTTTATTTTTTAAATAAATATTTAACTTAGCCGCCTGAAAATATGCCGTAAATTAAAAGAAATGCGCTGGACTGTCATGTTTATTATAAAACCATGTTAACAATTGCAGTGGACACTCCGTAAAGTCAATCAAGATTCCAAAAAAACCCTTTCACGCAAAATATTTTTTATTTAATAAAAAAACAAAACAGTTTTATAATTTGTTTGTTCTGAAATATTTCATGTTTTCTATAATTCCTGTATTCCTGTAATTCCTAATTAATTTGTTTTTTAGTACACATAAATAATTTTTATTGCTGACTTTAATTATTTACTTAACAAAAATATACTAGGAGAAAATTCATTATAGGGAGGTATTACTACACTTATTATATCATGTCCAATTCGACCTTCGCAGAGAGCGAGAGAGAGAGAGACCCGATCGTGGAAAATTCACCTCAGAGAGCCGACCTCCGACCCATTGGAGAGAGTAAAATGCATAATAACGATCTGTTACTCTCCCAGTTACTCTCTCCACTCCCACAATCACTCTCTCGGCTGTCTTCGGATCGGTTCGGCTTCCAAAGAAACCTATAAATACAAGTGCAAACCAGTCATTTCGAAAAACATTTTTTTTCCAACAAAATTTGACGTCACGGCTGCGTCGCCGCGGAAAATTCTCAAATAAAAAAAAGAAAATATAAGAAAAAAAAAGCCAGGTTTCAACCGCTATTTCCCGCTGTTTTCAATTAGACTTTGACGGGGTTAAAAAAGCTAATTTGGCAACACCTGGATAGCCGCGATCGAACAGAAGCCATCGCACTTCCGAACGCGACGCGACGCGACGTCGGATCGATCGATCGCAATTATATATAAAATCGATTCCAATATTGATTACGATACCATTAAAAAAACCGACTCTGATTTTTTTTCCTGTTTGCCGGTGATCAGTGTGAAAAATTAAATAAGAAAGTGCATTGAAAAAATATATATAAAAAACAGGTGCTAAAAGTGAGTGAAAACAAAACCACATCGAAAACATGAAGTCTGCCGCCGCATATTGAAAGGCAGCCGAGAGAGCAGAGAAGCAAACAAAACAAGTGAAGAAGCGAAAAAAAAGTGAGTGATTTATATACTAAAGATACAAGATACAAGATACAAGATACAGAACATAACCAGAACCAGACACAGAGTCCCAGGTTATTATTATTTGTGCCCACTTTTTTTCGTTTTTTTTTTTATGCCTCCGGTCTCTCCTCAACAATCTGCCCCCGATCTCCGCGATCTCCATGCCACATGATGTATGCTATAGATGCTATATGCTATATATATATATGTTGTGTTATGGTTTATGGCTTATGTCGGGGTCGGGTCGGCCCCCCGACTCTCAGTGTTCTGTTTTCTGTTTCGGAAGCCGGGGCTAAATGGGGATGCGGACGCAGACACACACCGAAATGGAATGGAATTGAATTAAATCAAATGATAAAAAATATAAATCGAGTGTAGAAACAGTGGCGGCCCTCTGTGCCAGTGCAGAAACAAAAAAATCAAGTAAAAAAGCAATCCTAAAAACTGAAACTGAAACCAAATCGGGAATTGGGTTTAAAAAAGAAAAAAAAAAACAACAAACAGAGAGTCCCCTCTAAAGCAGGCTTCAAATACAGTTGGGCTGTGCCACTGTACAGGCAAAGATACAGATACAGCAATAGCTACAGATACATTTTCAGATACAGATACATCTGCAGCTACAGATAGAGATACACAGCTACAGCGGAAGGAAAGATGCGCTGCAAAAGGGCAAAACTGCCGTCGACAGCATCCGCACTTGTTCCTCTCCCTGCTCTGTAAATAAATAGAGAATACGTTGAACTCTCCCTTACATAATATAGGAGGGGGGACAAAAAAACAAAAAAAATAAATAAAAAATAAAGAAAGAAATAACAGGGAGCTGCACACAACCCATCCATCATTCACATCTCCCTCGAAATCTGTTCCGAAACCCGTGCCGTTCTGTGTAAAAATAAGTTGCAGATACAGATACAGATACATTTACAGATGCAAATACAGATACAGATACAGATACAGATACAGATACAGATGCGGATGCGTATACTATTCTAGCTCTTTTGCTGATCGCCTCTTCTATTGATCGGTAAATCAGTTTATTTCCAGTTTTTTTCTATAGCTGCTTCTCTGGCTAAACACTTGGATAAACACACCTCAGATTTCAATCGCAATTGGTGGTGATTCAGGGTATTTCATTGGTATTTGTGTTAGATTTCAGTTGGATTTCAGTTGCATTTTCTGTTGACTCAAAAAAAATTTTAAATATTCATAAAATTCCATTAAAATTGTTTGCTCAAATGCCGCTTGATCAGGTTGCGTTTGCTTTGCTCCTCCATCATCATCATGATCATCATCATCATCGTCGTTGTGTTCATTATCGGTTGTTGTTTTTCCATTAAATTCCCTGCCTCTGCTTGCTGCTTAATGGTTTTGTCGCGTTTCGGAATTTACACAACCATAGAACACAAAAAAAATACAACAAAAAAATACAAAAGCTAAAAACACAGAAAAAACAAACATCAGCAGGCAGCTGAAAACAAAAGCAGCAGCAGATTCAGATTCAGATTCAGATTCAGAACTCAGAATCATAAAATTCGTGAGCATTCAGCTGACAGTTTAATAAATGCTCGACTTTCCCCTCCACCTTATCCACAATTTTTGCCTCTGATGCTGTGTAAGTGGGCGGGATGCTGTCAAGATTCCAAACACCGAGAGAGGAGAGGGAGAGGAGCATGGAGAAGGGGATCCAGGGAATGGATACTAAGAACACGAGATCAGTGGCTTATGGAATTCCTCAAGAAATACAAGAATCTTAGAGATTTGGGCTGGGTTTACGAATGCAAAACAATATTTGGTCAAGTAAGATCATATAATAAATGAATAAATCACCATGTATTTGGTAAGCTATGATAATATAAAACATAAAAAATAGAAAAATATTGAGAGAAGATATAAGGTCTTTTGCTAGTGAGTCAAGAGAATGATATACTTTTAATCTCTGGCATTTTTATAGATCTCTTCTATGAGGATTTAAGATCTTGAGATCTTGAGCTAGAGAGTTAAGTTGAAACTATGAAAATATAGGAAAATCTGAAGAGGTTTTCAGGTTTTTACATATGGAGATAAGAGGAATATATACCTTCGATCTTTGGTATTACATAAATAGATATCTAAAGATAACTAAGATCTAAAGATATTATACCTTTGTTCTATGGCATTTTCATAGATTTCTTTTAGTGGTCTGAGTATCTGGTTCTCTTGACCTGATTCCTCTGACTTCTTTTTAAGACAAACTTTAAAGTATCTCTTAAAGATCATGAGTTCCAACTATCATCAATGTTGACTTTGAGAGATCTCCACCTGCTGGTTCTTAATTTTTTACTGATGCTCCGATCTCTGTCTGCAGATACTTCGATCTTTTACAATCTTTACCTGAGACTTGTTTAATCTTCACCTGTTATTTCCACAATCTCTGCCTGCTAATTCTTGGATTCTTTCCAATCTCTGCTTGATACTCCTTCAATCTTTTTTCGATATCCTTGTAGTACAGCTCCTATCTCCTCCTCTTGATTTTTCGATCTCCTCCGATCTCCCCCAGCTGCTTCTGCTGCACTTTGTCATTCGTTTGATGTGCATTTCGTTTTAGGTCGTTGTATAAAAATACGCGAATTTCTTTTCTGTTCTGTGGGTTGATTTGCTTGATCTTTTGGCAGCAAGACAAGTGCCAGGTGCTGATGGCTAAGAGATTCCCTGTCACCCAGTCCCTTTTTCCCTGACCCATTTCGTTTCGAGCTGGCTCCTCCAGTTGCCAGACATACCCCGCAAACTCACAGTCTCTCGATCTCCCAACCTCTCAGCCTCAATTAGTGCAGCATAAGAGAAGAGTAAAGAGTAGAAAAAAAACGCAACATGATTTAAATTGCTGTCACTGTCAGTTGTCAGACAACGGCGACAACAACAGAAAAAACTGGCAAGCTGGCAAGGCGCAGCACGAGCTACACAGAATAACAGCAAAATGTATCTTATAGATACACGCCCGCTGAGCTGACATAATAATCCCAGAAAGTCTCCTCCAGTCGCCTTGTCTTGGCCAGAAGTCAGCCACATGGGCGGAAAAATGTGCCCCTTTTTTCCGACTGCCCGATCTCCGCCAGTTTTTTTTTTTTGCCTTTTCTCTTTGGCTGTCACTCAAGCTGTCGGAGAAAACTGGCAGCCATGATCCACATTCGGTTGGATAGAGAGAGGAAGAGATGGTGGAGCAGGAGGTGCTAACATTTGGTTAATAATTCAGAGCACGATCGCAGAACGTATATATATATATATATGTATTTGGGATCTCGACCAAAATCTAGAGTAGAGAGTGGGTGAGTGGGTGGGTTGAGCACCGGGGGCAATCCCTTTTTGGTTTGGCAAGCCGGAACTATTATAGCAATAGATATCTCTATATATATATATAGAGAGATGGATGTATATAGTGATAGATATATATAGTGTTACACTCTAATTAGCATAATGAAACGAGCTTTTAATGAGCTGGTAGGAAGTGTGTGGGCCTTTTTAGGGGCCCAAAGACTTCCGATTAGAAATTCATTTGAAATAAAAGTCGTAAAGTCAGGCGGCCGATCACTTGCTGTAACCTCATGTGGCACATGCTAATGAGGTTCATTCAGCACTCTTCACTTAGCACTCTTTACAAAGCAATTTCCTTTACCAACTCTCCACCCCACACTCTTTGTTACCCAATATTTACAACCAAGTCTCCACCCTTGCCACCGCAATCTCCACTCTCTGCACTTTTCACCTCCCACACTCTTGCTACCTCTATACTCTCCACTCTCCACTCTCCCCTATGCCATTTGCCACTTCCTACTCTTCACTCTCACCTCTCCGCTCCCCACTCCCCAGTCCCCATTCTCCACTCTCCACTCTCCACTCTCCACACCCCACTCTCCACTCTCCACTCTGCACTTGTTTAATTGTCAATTGATTGCCAATTCCAATTTCCCTCGATCGATCAAATCCATCCGCTTGTGGAAGCAAACCCAAGACCCATAACGAACCTAGAGACCTAACCCAAACCCGCACTTGTTGCTCACTCTCTCTCTCTCTCTCTCTCTCTCTCGTTCCATATCTTTTCTCCACGTTCTCCCCTGGTCGGATCGGTGGACAAAAAACCCCACCCGCTGTTGTGTGGTGACGGTGGCCATAATGGTTGATTTTAATTAAATATTTCTTCTTCCTGTTGTTGTTTCCCTCGTTTTCGTTTGTTCGCTCTATGACAGTGCCCACTCCGAACCCCAGCCCCCCCCCAGTCTCAATCCCTTTCCTATATACCATTTCCAAGTCCCATTCCAATACCATTCCCAACCCCTTACCATGGTATCCCTGCCTTCCGCTTTCTGCTTCCCAGTTCATGACAAGTGCACGACCTCCCTGCCAGATTGAGAGAGAGAGAAAGAGAGAGAGCGAGAGCTAAAATAGAGAAAAGAGATAGCTAGGTTTTCCAGGGAAACCCATAGGGTCTTTAGGGACACACTTCTTCCTGGCCCAAGCAACGGAAGTGTCTTCCCACTTGCCAGCGCCGTCGCGGTTCTCGCATAAATAATAATCGCTGTCTATAATAGTTGATAATCCAAGGAATATCGGGGAATCGAAGTGCCGAGGAGCTGAGGAAAATACTATGAAGGAGGAGGATGGGGGCAATGGGGATGAGCATTGAACCCAAGCCAGGCTGCAGTCGGTGGTCGGTCATTAAAGTTGATTGCAAACTGTACGCATTTATGATCGCTCCGATGATCGTGATGATGAGGGAGAACATGATAATGTACAGAATGATGAAGAGGGATGATGATGATGATGATCATGATGATGATGATGATGTAGACGATGATGATGAGGGAGATGGCGTCGCATTATCAGCAGCAACATTAGCATGACTATGACCGTTGGCCGTTTATTAGTTTGCCGTTGCGCGAATTATTTTGATGCGAGCCAATGATAGAGGGAGTAGAAGAGGAGAAAGGGAGTCCCAGCTCCTCCAGCATATGAGAATATATATATAGCTAAGAGATATGGTCTCCAGCTGCTCTGTTCCCATGGGAAAGTCCAGAATTTTTTGCTCATAAAAACTCATCATAAACCCATTCCTTTTGCAGAATATGTTGCCGCCAAGACTGCTGCAGCCGGGCAGCGGCCCAGCGGAATTGGATTTGGAGTTGGACAAGGATGAGGAGGAGATGCACACAATGTTTCACAAGCGAAGGCGCAGAAGGGGCAGCTGGCTAAAGGGTGGTCCTGCCTGCCTAACCCTGCTCGTAATGCTCTTACTATATACAGTAGCATCCTGTACAGCCGCCTCACCCGCCTCCACAGAAGTGTCTGCACCGGATGATCCTCCTCTTGCACCAGCCACAACGGCCATTAGCTCATCCTCCAGTTCACCCTGTGCCCCCCAGCATTGGTGGGATTCACAACGTGACCGGTGTACGGCCTGTACCCGGTGCCAGGGTGAAATGATACCGCTGCGTCCATGTCAACTGCATACGGATACCATTTGTGGTTCAATCTATGACCTCAAGATCGATTGGGTTGTCCTGGCCAAGACAGAGCCCAACTGGAAGGAGGTGAGTGCCGGCAATCGAGTACCAAGTATATCTTTTATATATATTTATCGGTTCTAACCCGCAGCGTCGAAAGTCCTCGGAGTATGAGCATTTTGAGCAAAATGCTGCCCCCTTGCAACACTTGAGTCACGAGCAACTGCAGCAGCTGCATGAGGAGGCCACGGCTGCCGCTGCCTGGGCATTGGATTGGCAGACCGGTGTCCTCTATGTGGCAGTGCTTACCTGCCTCATATTTTTCTCTGTGGCCGCCTGCATACTCATTCATCACATGCGGCAGTGGCGCCGCATGGAGCGACGCCTGGATCAGGGTGAGTGTGTTGCAAGTGTTGCAAGCAATTTCTCCCCAAGAAGCTCTAGTTTCTTTACCTCAAAATATATGTACATGTGTATAGCTTTCACACGCTCCTCCTGCGTTTTCACCTGCCCACCCCTTTTCGGTCCCAACTCATTAGAAATTCAGAGCTCGTTCAAGGGCTCAGTCCCAAAACCAGAGAGACTCGATCTCCCTGCTTGGCATGCCCGACCATCACTCACCTGCTGATGTTGCTACTACTGCTTTGATTGATCCCGGCCCTAAGCAACATAAGGCATGGATCAGCAGACTCTATAGCATACATATTTATAAGGCGACGGGGCCCAGAACACGACACTTTGATGTATGGGAATCTCTGCTTGGCATCGCCAAAGAATAGCTGCACGAATTGAACGCAACTCCAAGGCATATTAAAGAGTTTCGAGTGGAGTTTCTCGGTGCCAATGTAGAACGAAATGTCCAAATATTTGGCCATTCCCATTTGCATGGCAAATGGAGGAGCAGTCTCTAACCATTTCCATCACAAACTTGACCGAAGAACGGGAGCCATTGCTTTGCTCAAATGGAGCATATCGCATACAAAATACAAGGGATCTTTCTTTTGCAATCTGTGGAAGACTGCTCCCAGACGCTGGCCACATGTGGCAGCAGAAAGAAATAAGAAAAAAATGAAATTAGATGGAAAAGTGTGTATGCCATGGGCCTTAAAGGCAATGGTAAAATATTGCGATCAACGTCATATCATAAAATATAGTAAAGTATATTGATATCATATCTTTTTATAATATCAAAAAATATTTAAACAATATTGGGGTTTTTAAATTGTTATTATGAAAATGAAATTAGATGGAAAAGTGTGTATGCCATGGGCCTCAAAGGCACTGGTAAAATATTGTGATCAACGTCATATCATAAAATATTGTAAAGTATATTGATATAATATCTTTTTATAATATCAAAAAATATTTAAACAATATTGGGGTTTTTAAATTATTATTATAGGTTCTAAAACCCTTCTTAAACTCTTATAAAATTACCGGAACCGTTGAGAATTTCCCCCTTTTTCAAATACATGTAAGATCGTTAGAACTCAAACCTTCCTTCACTCTAGATTGATTCGTCTGTTGAGGCCTCTGTTACGATTTATGCTCTGTTTTGTCTTTTGAAGAGGATTCTGTCAGTAGCTTTTTCTCTGTTTGTTTGGTAATCATAATTCAGGGCGTGTCACATTGCACATTGCGTGTCCAGTGTGGAAAATTTATGGAGCTACAGTTGAGGAAACTCTAAAAAGGAGGAGGAGGAGGAGGGTACCCTGAGGGTGCGAAGGGAAGTGCCAAGCGAATGCCACGCCACTTGCCGAAACCGGAAGTGAATCTCCGCGTTCAGGTAGTGTAGCCTATCCCTATACCAATTTTCAGTTCCAATATCCCCTTCCTCAAGGACAAGCGGATGTTTGTTGGAAAATTTCAAAATCATGTCACACAAGCATGTACATTTTTGAGGGGGGGTGGAAAAACATGTTGTTTTCCCAGCGACAGCAACAGGAAATGCCCAGGAAAAAGGCTGGAATTTTATGTGTTGTCTATTTTATGTTTTCTGTTTGCAGTGATTTTTGTTTCTATTTCTCTATTTTCCTCAATTTCCCTTAATTTTCCCGCGTTCTCATCGACAGTTTTAAATGTTTAAATGGTTTGACAGCCTTTATAAAAAGGGGCAGAGCTGAGCTCCCTGCACTTCCGCCCGTGGCAGGGATCTATAAATATGCCTTGGGCTATATGTGTATCTATATATATCTGGGTTTATATATATATATATATCTTTGTTTATATATATATTGAAAGTGATTGAACATCGACCAGCTGCTGGCAACACTTTACTCGAGTTGCATTCAAGCGCATCATTGACAATCGCTGGGTTTGCGCCCTCTGAAAAAGACTCCAGCATCTCGATCAGTTTTCCCCAGCTATATCTTTATCTTTATCCCCCCTATCCATCCCTTTATCCCCCCGTAACCATCTCATTATCCCTTCATAACCTTCTCTTGATTCCCCATCTCCCAAGAGTCTCTGCCTCTTGGCACGCGCTCCTAGCTCATGATTTCCTTTAGGGGCAGGGCGATAAATTCAAACAGCAGACATCGAGCGAAGCTAAGGAAAGAGGATGAGGAGCTGGGAGGGAATCTGGGAGAGCTGGAGAAGCTCCAAGAGGAACTGGAGAAGAGGGAAGAAAACCAGGAGGAACTGGAGGGGAAGGAAGAAAACTAGGAGGAACTGGAGAAGATAGCAGAGGAGTAGGAAAAGCTGGCAAAAGATGGAGGAGGAACTGGGAGAAACTGGGAGCAGCTGGAGGAGGAACTGGGTGAAGCTGGAGGAGGAACTGGAGGAGGAACTGGAGGAGGAACTGGAGGAGGAACTGGGAGAAGCTAGAGGAGGAACTGGGTGAAGCTAGAGGAGGAACTGGAGGAGGAACTGGGAGGAGGAACTGGAGGAGGAACTGGAGGAGGAACTGGGAGAAGAACTGGTTGAAGCTAGAGGAGGAATTGGGAGAAACTGGGAGAAACTTGACGAGGAACTGGGAGAAGCTATAGGAGGAACTGGAGGAGGAACTGGGAGCAGCTGGAGGAGGAACTGGAAGCAGCTGGAGGAGGAACTGGGAGGAGGAACTTGGAGGAGGAACTGGGAGGAGGAACTGGGAGAAGGAACTGGGAGAAGGAACTGGGAGGAGCTAGAGGAGAAGCTGAAAGAATCTAGAAGAAACCCAGAGTAGCAGGAGAAGCAAACGGAGAATCTGTGGAAAATCTTCTTGCAGCTTGTATATATTTCCATATTCGTATATGTGTTTTGCGGGCATTTCCCTTATTTTTTTCCCCCCCCCCCCCCCTTCAAATGGTTTTTCGCGCTTCCATAAATAGATTGGCGGAAAAATGGCTACCCAAGATTGGCCAGAGATCTCTGGAACATTGATTCCCGTATCTACTCCTACTCTTCTCTTGATTATTTCCCACTTTGAAAGTCCAAATCCATTTAGGAAAACTCTCTTCCTGGACTTTGATTTTTCCTAGGAAAAACTCAATGCTTACCTCTTAATGCACATGTGGCCGGAAAATGGAAAATTTTCATATGCTATGAGAGGGGTGGGAGGAAGGAGAGGGGGCAACCAAGACAACAAATTCAAATTCAAAACCAATTGAACTGCGCAAATTTGAAAAATTGAAAAAGAAAAAATTGGGGAAAAAAAAAACAAAAACTTGTGCCTGCTGCCTTTGTTTTTGTATTTTTATTTCCATTTTCCAAGAGATTTTTATTGTTTGCGCCAGAGATTGTTTATAATAAAAGGCGTTGAACGATGGACGAAAAGAAGACGCACATCGGCGGCCGTCTCTCTTGGGCAATGGGAACTTAATTTTCCTTTTTCATTTTCATTTTCATTGGTGTTTTTCCTTGATTTTTTCATTTGTGTATTATGGTTTTTTTTTTTTGCTTTTTTTCTCCCTACTTTGCTGCCAGTTTATAAATAAATGATAAATTATCTGCTGCTGGCCTCGATCAGTTAGCCAGCGGCGCCTCTTGTTTACAATTCGCAACTCATCCGGAGCAGTTTCCTGTGGCAGACCATAAACATATCGATCCGATGGCCGAAATTTGTATTTTATACATTTTTAAGGAAACCTGAATGAAGGCCCTTATAATGGGGAATATATATAGATCGGGGTTGCATGGGTTTTGGGTGGATTTCTGGGTGGGTTTTGACCTGGTTTTGGCTTGATTCTGACTGGGTTTTAACCTGGTTATGGCTTGTTTTTGACTGGATTCTGTCTGGTACTCAGCTGAATTTGGATTGGTTTAGGATAGGGTATGTCTGGGTTATAACTTGGTTCTATCTTAGTTCTGTCTTAGTTTTGAAATAGTTCTGGCAGGATTTTGATCTGGTTTTTAGCGGGTTCTGTCTGGGTTCTGTCTGGGTTTTGACTGGGTTCTGTCTGGTCTTCAACTGGATCTGAATTAGTTTAGGATAGGGTATGTCTGGGTTATAACTTGGTTCTATCTTAGTTCTGTCTTAGTTTTGAAATGTTTCTGGTCTTGCTTCTGTCTAGGTTCTGGCTGGATTTTGACCTGGTTTTGAGCGGGTTCTGTCTGGGATCTGTCTGGTCTTCAGCGGGATCTGAATTGGTTTAGGATAGAAACTGTCTGGGTTATAACTTGGTTCTGTCTTGGTTCTGTCTTGGTTTTGGCTGGATTTTTACCTGGTTCTGGCCTTGTTATGTATGGGTTTTGTCTGGGATTTTGCCTGGGATTTTGACCTGTTTCTGCCTAGGCTCAGATAAGTTTCTTACTTAAATCGGCCTGGGTTTCGACCTAATTTCTGACTCGGTTCCAGCTGGATTCCAGCTTGATATGTCCCCCACTCTAAGCTACCTAATAACCTTCCATTCCAGGCAGATTCCAGCAACCTTGAACCTGGTTTCCACTTCTTGTTAACCTTTAATTAATTCCATAAAATAAACCCCTTTTAACTGAAACCCTTTTCTGATCCCCTCCCTATTTGCAGACGTGGAGGAGCTGTCCACGAAGCTAATGGCCAAATTGGCCGAGGTCCAGAGTCTGGATGGCGGCACGTTCTTCATTGGCAATGCGGATGCCTTGCGGGGATTACCCAGTTCGGCCATGGTGACGGCCACATCGGCGTCTGTTGCCGCCTCCCATGCCGCGGCGGCGGCGGCAGCAGCGGCAGCGGCATCCCAGTCCCAGGGTATCTTTCAGCCGCAACACGTGCTGTTGCCGGGTAAGTGTACAAAAAAAATTCCAGATGACCAAAAAAAAAAAAAAAGAAGAAATTCAAACCACTTGAAGGAGCCACAGGGAATCAAAGCCAGCGGGTGGGCAGTAAGGTCAAGCCAAAGAATAGACGCTTAATTAGCATGGCAAAAAAAAATACATATAAACTAATGTTAATGGGGTATCAAAGGAGTCCCTGGAGATACTTATTCCGGCTTTTATTTTTCTCTATTTTCTTTCCACAGAGAAACGCAACGGTGGCAAGCACCAGGAGCGTCGGATCCTGAAGGCTCTGCAGCCGGGCAATGTGTACATCGAGGAGAGTAATGTGCCACCTGGTGGCTTTGGGCATGGCCTGGGCATGGGTCACAAGAACTAGGCTCCAGACAGAGATAGAGAGAAACAAAAAGAGAGAGAGAGCATACTTAAGGACTAAGGATTAAGTGAGACGGAAACGGAAACAGAAGCCGGAAGAACGATATATACAGAAATATATAAAATATAAAACATAAAAACTTTGTACAAACAGCCGCTTAAAAGAAAAGAGAAATGGGGGATCGAAACTATTATTATTTTTTACACACACACATATATATATTATATACGTATATTATTTAAATAATCTTATTCTAATTATAACGACCCTTTTTTTTTGAATCGTTATGTTGACTTGTTTGTAGCTTTGGAAAGTACGGCGGCAGGAGGTTTTGTACATAGGCGAAATGCCACGATTAAATACGACTATAATTATTATATATATATATTCATAAAATATATATATATAATTAACAAATTTTTCTACTTAATGTAAATACTAAGGCGAATCTACGAACGAGAATGGTATAAAGCCAAAGCCAGGCAATATCGGCAGCATATCAGCTACTATATATATAAATATATATACTTATATTGGGACCTTATATACAGTGTCCCAGTTAAAGTTTAAACCATATCCAAGAAAATCGATTTAATTGTAACTATAATAATAATAATAAATAATAACGATTAATTAATAAATAACTATAATGTTAGGGCGAAAATGTTTATGTTTTAAGTGCTACAACTATCATCATCATCAAACTGTGTGCAAACGAGAATAAAAATGTTCTATGAATACAAATATATATATTTTGCATTAATGGGGCTTACATTTGTATATGTAAATATTGTATTTTATATTTTATATTATATATATTATATATATATATATATATATATATATATATATTATTATAATAATATAATTTATATATAGTTTTTGGTTATTTTATGACATTAAATACCTTTTGATTGTTATTTCTATTTGAAAATGTTAGGCCTAATTCCAGTTGGTTATATATATATATTTATACAGGGTATTGCGGGGTATTATAATTTTAATCAAAAGCTTAAAACTCAGTGAAGAAATCATTTCCGACCCTATAAATCATATATATTCTTGATCAGCATGAACAGCCGAGTTGATCTAGCTATGATTAGAAGAAAAAAATTTTGTACAAATTTTTCAACATTTTTTTAAGGTGTTACATCGTTAAAATTTTTCAAGAAAAATTGAAATTTTTTATTTTTTTTATTTTTATGCAGATTTTTTAATCTAATAAAAACTAGCATAGAACTGTTTTCCGATTGGAAATTAATTAATGTTTGGCTAAGTTATGATAGCTTTTCACTGCATTGGTATAGACATTTTTGGGTTTACGAAATTTGTTTAATTTCTGGATTCTTATTTTGTTTTTGTAAAGAGAATATATTTTAAATAGATAATTTGAGTTTTATTAGTGACCTACACTTTGTTATAATGCTTCTGCTGAGCTCATAGCTTGACCTCTAAGATCTTAAAATCTTTTTTTAACTATTAAATCTTCAAAATCTCTGTTTTCCTTAAAATTGTTTATTATCTCTATGGTCTTGGCTATCTCTGAGGTTTTGTTCCGCCATCTATGATAGGCATTTCTATGATCTCTAAGAACTCTGGAAAACCTTTTTAGATAGAGAGACCTCTGCTAATATAGGATCTTTAAAAAATTTCTGTTAAAATATATTCTATCTATTTTCTATCTATTAATACGTTCTCTTGGCTTTCTGCAATCTTATAAATTTCTTCTTTATACGTTTTCTAAGATCTCTAGAATCTTCCAGATATAACTTTTGCCTTTGCTGGCTGGCACCAGAGTGTCTACAGTACGGAGATCCTAATGGAAGTGTCGCCTTAAGAAAATAGCTCCCTGAAAACAACCAAAACACATGTAAAAAAAGATACACAAAACTAATGGGTACGGCAGAAGGCAGGCCAGGAAATGTCTTTCAGTCTTTCTGTGGAAATGAAAATGAAAATGGAAATAGGCAGAGGCAGAGGCAGAGGCACCTCCCCTTTCCCCTCCTTCTCCACCCACATCCCGCGAGCGTTGGGTGCATTTTTCATTTTACAATTTGCATTTTACGAGAGAATTGTCTCCAAGTTAACATTGAAAATGGCCAGCGACCGACGACCGGACGGAGGGACAACAAAATGCCTTTGCATTTATTAATGCTGCTTGTTTTGCAGTTACACAATCTTAAACGATTGCCACTTGTGGTTGTGTGTATACACACAACAATGTGTTTGCCATTATTGCCGCCGTTGCCGCCGCTGCCGCTTCTAATTCCCAATGAAATCCGGACTGCAAAGCGGGCAAAATATAATATTTCCAATGAAAAGCCGATGCCCAGTCCCAGTCCCCGATTATTGACCATTCCGCTCACGAAGCTCGAGAGTTTCTGATTGAAGATTGCTGGATTCCGTCGACCAGCCATGAGCTTGATGGCCTGGCCAGCAGCAGTAGCAGAAATTAATTAGCTGAGACGTGGCATAAATTAGCAACAGATAGCAGAAGCAGAAGCAGAAAGCAGATAGCAGAAGCAGAAACCAGAAAGCAGAAAGCACATACGAGCAAGGAGTTCAGAGTCTATTAAAGGAAATTAATACCAATATATTTTCCTATTAAGAGATAATTCATAAAGCTATAAAATATATTTAAAATTCTATTATATATATTATTTTTAATATATTTCAAATATACTTCCTACATTCCTACTTAAACAAACAGATCTTTGCAAGTGACTCTATAAGACTACTTATAAAAGAGGTTTCAAATTTACTTCAATATCTTTTTTCCTAGCACTAATTCATAATTAAATTTATCACCATAATACCCTTATAAATACTCTATAATATCGTGTTAGATCTTTCCATCTAAATATTAGTTTTATCGTTCTTTAGACTCCTACTTTGATCTAACTTCATGGCAATCTCCTTTGCTATGAAGTGATCCAAATGGATATCCGCTTTCAGTCTCTTCAACTTCTCAATGATTTTCCGGTGGCGCCGTCAGTTCCGATTTCAATTTTCCACAGTTTCCACATTTTCCCAGCTGCGATGTGATACCAAAGAGGCTGTGGCACATGCCAAACTCATTTGTGGTATTTTTAAAATGCAACAGGCAGCCAGGAAAACACTCGAAGAAAATTAACTTGGATTAAGGAAATCTTGAAAATAAAAATATAGGAAAAATATAAGGAATATTCTAGAGGAAAAATTCTATATTTTATATTAAATAGATAAAAATTGCAATTTT
This sequence comes from Drosophila serrata, assembly GCF_035046125.1. Lineage (NCBI taxonomy): Eukaryota > Metazoa > Arthropoda > Insecta > Diptera > Drosophilidae > Drosophila > Drosophila serrata. Next base: position 362,200 of record NW_028257174.1, on the reverse strand, counting down.
TTATATATAACTAAACATTGCAAGAAATATCATATATTAATAAATACATATTAGTCCAATATATCAAATGGCAGATTGAGTTTTTATAGTATTGATTATTATCGGAAATCGATCATAACTAAACTTAAAATATTCACATTGATTGATCCATATTTTAATATGATAATATTTTCGACATATCAAAGTTTTAAAAATCTCATAACTAAGGGAAAAATGTATTAATTTTAATTCGGAAAGCTTTCCCATGTTAGTTTCTATTATGTTAATAAATCTGCATACTCAGTTTAATATTTTGTAAAAATTAAAATATTTGACAATTTTAACGATTTTAAATTTGTAAAATTTTGAAAAAATTAAATTTTGGCCGGATATAGCTAGTTCGAAGCGACTGTTGATGCTGATCAAGAATATATATGATTTATAGGGTCGGAAATGACTCCTTCACCTTCTTTTAATCTTCTGACTGAAGGTGCATTACCATTTTTTAACCGATATTAACTATATTTTTGTATGAAAATTTTACGACAAATCAAAATGTAAAAAATTCATAACTAAGCCAAAAAAGGATTAATTTTAGTTCGGAAAGCAGTTTTATGTTAGTTTTTAGGAGGTCAATAAATCTGCATACTCAGTTTAATAGTTTTAAGAAATTGAAATTTTTATCAAATTTCTGACAATTTTTACGATGTAACCCCTTAAAAATTTTGAAAAAAATTAAAAAAAATTTTTTTCTCCTATACATGGCTAGAAAGATTCGCCTGTTGATGCTGATCAAGAATATATATGATTTATGGGGTCGGAAATCATTCCTTTACTTAGTTTTAATCTTCTGACTTAAATTATAATACTTAGCAAGGGTTAAAAATAGTTAAACAGAAAACGCACTTATATCACAAGTCCAAAATATTCATATCTCTTCAAATATAAATACAGTATCTATATATCTATCTTTTAACCGAAGATACATTTAAGAAAGTTTCTTTTTCAATATAAATCTTTGAAATATCTATGAATTTGTAATGCAATTTTAACCCTATTTTTTGTATTCCAGTGAAAAGAAATCCCTTAAAGTAATCCTGTATTTTTTCTCAGTGTTCCAGCAAACCGAAAGGGAAACATGACGCTTGACGGAAGGGGCTTCATCTGCATCTGCGGCAGCTGTCCCGTGATGCACTTGAGATCGTAAAAAGCGGAAGGGCGGAAGGAAGTGGCCATTAATTCAGGAGGGGGATGGAGGCATCTCCATCTGCCTAGTTACAAGATACTAGATGGAAGATACTCGATATACTTGTCGTTGGAAATTAATAGGCACGGCCAATTGCTCAATGAATCAAAAATAGCGCCACGAGGAGGCGAAACTCTGACTGGAGATCCCATTCAATGGGCAAGTTCGCCTCGGAATGTGCACGTCGCTCTGGCATTTTTGGCTTTCTGGCACTTGGCCATCAAACAAACTGGCTAACTGACTGGCTAGCTGGCTAGCTGGTTGCCCAAATGTGGTCAACAAAGGCGTTTGATACGCTCTGCGGGCCACCCCCTTTTTTGGGGACTCGATTTGAATTTGGCCGCGAGCAAAATAATGGGTCGCTTTTGGCCCGTTTCCGTTGGCCGAGAAATGCCAACGGCGGAAATGCGAAATTGCAAAACGTTTGCTGGAAAAAAATAAAACGGGTGGAGGGGGGAAAAACGTGTCAATTGATGGGAAAACCAGGGGAAAACCAAAGGGAAACCCAATAGACCACAAAACAAACAGACCGACAGGAAGTGAGTTTTGCTGCCGGAAGTGCAGCTGCTGTTGGGTATCTCTTTCGGGGGATGAGATCATCCGGGCCAAAAGCCAAAGTTTTTCATGGATCTAAAATCGGGTGGATTTTCCACATAAAGCTTTTCCCCAGCTGGTTGAGTTGTCTGCTAGAAGGAGAAGGTTTTCTTTATATGAGTTTTTCTATATTTCTTTGAACTGTTAAACACTTTAAATTTGTTTATCTATAAATTTCTTGTTTAGAAAAAAATACTTTTAATATATTTTCCATTTTCCCCGTGATCTAGATTTCCTGGTAATCTTAAATTTTTATTTGTAACATATCAAGTAAGCCCTGCCTTAAATGTCACTATCATTCCATTACGTACTCGTTGTCGTTGTGTAACTTTATCATTGCTTACGAGTCGAGCAAGGAGTTCACATCAGACGAGTACAAAACAAAAAAAATAAAATAAAAAACAAAATTTTGTTACCTAAATTGCTTTTGGAAAAAGTTGTATATTTTCAAAGTTTCAAAAAAAAAAGTTTTGAGTTATATTTTCGTTTCAAAAAATGGTTCCGGTTAGCGTAAACACGGCCACCAAAGAGGATACCTTGAACAAGGAATCCTTTGAGGAAAACTTAACAGAGAACATACTCAACATGAACATCTTGAATGATAGCGTTGAAGTTAAGAATACTCCAGATACACTATCCCTTGCTTCTGCAGGTAATTTTACTAATCCTACTTCCTCAGAGTCCTTGAGTTATACTCAAAATTCTTGTTCCTTGACAGACGCTTGTTGCTGTCAAGACTTCGATACTCAATTGGAGGTGTATTCCTTAACAAAGGTGATCCGTTTCCCGTTCTCATTCGATTGGGATATCATTTTTCAGCCAAAGAACTTGCATCCTCGCTTGGAGGAGCTCATCTATTGGCGTGACATTTCGAAATCTGGATTGATTTTCGCCGCTGGATTTTCCATTCTTGTGGCCATTAAATGCTTCTCGATCTTCTTTGTGATGCCTTTATTGCTGCTCCACATTATGCTTGGCTCTGTGGCCGGTCGCATCTACAATGCCATAATGTTATCTGCCTCGGGCAAGGATCAAGGATCTGAATATGACTGGATTGAATACGAGAATATGGTCATTCCACTGCAACGGGAGAAGGTGCTAATAGTGACTGGATTAATTGTGGAACTGATCAATGATCTGATTGACCATCTGAAAGATCTCTTTTTGTTTAAGAATACCGTCGATTCGATACATTTTAGTTTATTCCTCATGTCGTTGGCCATGGTGGGCAACATGATGAACGGCATGACCGTGATTATATTGAGTAAGTCTAGTTAAGATTAGGTTTTTAATCTAGAGGTCCTTTAACATTCTTTCGTTACAGTTTATATCTTTGTATTTACCATTCCAAAGCTGTACGAGAAGAATAAGGTTTATATCGATACTAAATTTATTTGCATGCGCAAAAATTTAACCACAATGATGAACAAGTGAGTTACTGGAGATACTGAAGAGAGGTCTTACCCATTCTTATCCTAAATATCCTTTATCCTGTGCAGGTTTCGTGTGCTCACTCCCCAATAAATACTAGACAAGGAGGAAAAAAGTTCTGGCTGGGACATCAAGATTTACATACACACGAAATTGTTAAATAACCTTTATTGGGTTGCATTTAAATCCCATCTCATAACATTGTTATTGTTTTAATAAAGCCACGCCATGGGTGATTTTCATGTTTAAAAATTAGCTGTTTTATTAAAGAACTGAGATTATACCAAAGAATGTGGAGGGTTAATGATTTTGTTCGGTTTTTTTTTCTTTGCTGTTTTTTAAATATTATTATTTTAGTCAGAAGCTTAAAACTAAGTAAAGTAGTAATTTCTGACCCTATAAATCATATATATTCTTGAACAGGCGAATCTTTCTAGGCATGTAAAAAAGAAAATAAATTTTTGAACATTTTTTCAACATCGTTAAAATTTCCAAAAATTCTTTAAAATGTTACATTTTAAATGGAGTATGTAGATTGATTAATCTAATTAAAACTAACATAGGACCGCTTTTCGATTGGAAACTAATGCATTTTTGACTGAGATATGATTTATTTAGTTTATAGAAATTTCTGTTTTATGAATTTAAACTTCTTAAACATTACTATTAAACCAGCCTTTCTAACATTTGCTTTCATAAACTTTTGATAACATTTAAAATTCAAGAAATCAAGAACTCAATTATTATTCTATCATAAATCCCACAAAACACTTTATGAAAGTAGTTATATTTATTTCGAATAAAATAAAACCCTGAACTGAAATCGTTGTCAAGATTTGACATTTGTCAAAACATTTATTCGTCTCCAACAAAATCAAAGCCCTGTAACTCGGCTAGAGAGCTTCCATATTCTAGTATTATATTTAATATTTCGCTTAATATATATAAATAACTTGGAGGCAAGTCCTCTGCGGCATGTACTCCACCGAAAGGAGTCGGCAACCCACCAGGAACTCCACCATCGACCCGCAGGACATCTTTACACCACAGCTATCCTGCCTTGGGGAGCAGAACAAGGACAAGGACTCGGACAAGGATTCGGACAACGACTCGGAGAAGGCGGTAAAGATGCTGGGCACATCGTCAGATTACTATTCGGAGGAACTGGAAATGGAGGACCTAAAGGCCTTCGAGATACGTATGGAGGAGCTGGCCACAGCCAATAAACGGCGTCCCTTTCGCTGGCCCTTGGTGTTGGGCACAATCTTTGCCTGCACTGCGATCAGTGCCTGCCATTGGGTCGAGGATGTCCGTGAGAGTGACTCCTATGTCCTGCAACTGCTCTCCAGTCGCGGTGCCCTTGCCATCTCACTGGCCACCCTGGTCATGATGATCCTCTACGGGGCCAAGCATGTGACCAAACGTTATCCCAGCGAATCCGTGCGGTCCACACGGGATGCCCTGGCTCTGTTCCAGCTCCATTGCGATAACGATGGTCGCCTCATTCGGGTGGAACCAATGCCGAGGGAGGCTTCTCGCAGGACATCATTTAATTCCCGTGGTTCGCACAATACACATTGACCGGCAAATCACAAAAGAGTCTCGGTTTATGCATGTTATTGAAACTGGTATTTGGAAAATAATTCAATAATAGTAAATAAAATATTAGTAATAAAATAATCAGTAATTAAAAGAGATTGTTATTGTTTTTAAATTATGGTTTTCATTTGAATTTGTTTCTGATCGATTTGTATATGAAAAAGTCTAATATAATATACATATATATAAAATATATATTAATATGACAATTTTTTGGGGAAAATCAAACATGAAAAATATCATAACTTGAACAAAAACCCATTAATTTGCGTTCGGAAAGCTTCTCTATGCTAGTTTTTATGGGATTAACAAATCTACATACTTATTTAAATATTTAAAACATTTTCAAATTTTTGAAAATTTTAACGATGTAAAAAACGACTAAATATATTTGAAAAAATTTCAAAAATTTTTGTTTTCCCAAATATGGCTAGATCGAATCGGCTTTTCACGCTGATCAAGAATATATATAATTTATAGGGTCGGAAATGACTTCTTCACCTTCTTTTAAGCTTCTGACTGAAGGTGCATTACCATTTTTTAACCGATATTAACTATATTTTTATATTCAAATTTTACTACAAATCAAAGTATAAACAACTCATAACTAGGCCAAAAACGTATTAATTAGTATTTAAATAATAATAATAATAATACTAATATAAAATTATAAAGATTTAATAAAGGGTTCACAGAACTGATATCTTAATATACTCTTAAAAATGGTTGAAAAATGAACCTCAATTAGAACCCATTATAATGTTTTTAGATTGAACTTACGATTGTTGAATGAAGTTTATAGTAACCTTTTGTTGTTGTAATTAACCCATTTCTTTCTCCCAATTTTAAATTATTGAAACAAGTATATTTTATTTTAATTTGCATACACACAAAAAGGTCTTTATTGTTTCGCTTTTATGGTTTTTTGGGTTTTGTTTTTTGGTTTTAGTTTCTTTAGATCTCATTTGTTGGTTTGGTTTACTTGTGGTTTTGGTTTTCCTTTTATTTTATTTGTTTTTTTTTGTGGGAAATACATAGTTCTGCTGTTTCCTTGCTAAATACATTTGAGTTTGGTTGTGATTCGAATACTTGATCAGTGGTGTTCTTTGTTTTGAGATGTTGTTTTGTTTGTTTGTTTGTTTGTTTGTTGTCTTGAAACCAAATCACTTTGTTGGGTTGACGAACGAAAAGCTTTAACACTGTCCAGTTTTTTGGTCTTTCTGGGCTCAATGCGGCATAACTGAGTCAATGAGTGTTTCGTTTTCCTTTGTACTTTGTGGAAATGAGTATATGAGAGTATATAGAGTTTATTATTCATTCATTTTGTTTCGATTTCGATTTAGATTTCGATTTGTATTGGTTGTTAGCTTTGCGTTTACATTTGGTTGGTTCCACTTGGTTAATGGGGCTTTCGCTTGGAATACATAAAATTCTGTCATAGTACAATTACATATATATTAATTCTTTTACATTTTTTTTGTTTATATTCACTTTATTTTTTTTTTGGTTTTCTTTTATATAATTCTTGTTTCAAACATTTATAAATATGTGTGTGGTTTTTAAGTTTAATATTTATTTACTCTTGGGTCTGTCTGGCTTTTGCATTTTGGGTTTTTGGTTTAGTTAACTTGGGTTTTACATAAGTGACTTTCTCTCTCGATGAGTCCCCTTTTGTGTACAACATTTAAAGCTTGACTATAAGGTTTTATCTCTGGATCCTTAGTTATCGAGGGACCTCCAAGTTTGCAGGGGCATAGTTATTGTTCTTGGAGAGGCGTGTGCCCCCGCCTACAATACACAATTTCTTTGACACTTAGGCTTTATGCAAATTTTTTTATTAATGGTTGTCGCGTTCGTTCGTTTCCTTTTTAAATGTTAATGGTAAAAAAATTTAAAAAAAATGTTTGCCATTTTTTTGTCGAAGCCCTCACATGCGCCCAAGCCTGCGACTTGTTTTCTGTGTGGCACACTTCCGTTTCCTCCAACGCGTTCGCTTTCGTTTCCGTTTCCGCTTTGTCGCTTTATAAACCATTCTCTATATATTTGTATATATATATATATATTTTTAAAATTAGATCGGGTTTACATTCTAGACACCTGGAAATACCCTGTATCCACTCATTCAACGTTTTTGGCGCTATTCCAATGTGGATATGAAGTTTAAAGCTTTTGCACAATGCAAGTGTTTCGAGAAAAGGTTCTACCTAGTTGTCTATCGTTATTCGTTAATCGTTAATCGTTTATCGTTAATCGTGTATATATATTTTGTTGATTTTTGGGGGGGTGGCTTAATGGAAAGCGATTCGGGGTGGAGTACAGGGTATTTTATAGTCGCCTACTCTCGACTATCACAAACATTGATGTACACCAACGGCTAAATGGAATAAGCTGTCGCCAATCGATCATTTCTCGATAGACTCTCGACATTTTCGATAGTTTGTTTTGTGTTTTTTTGTTTTTAACTATTCGTAAACTGTGGCTAAGATATTATTTTCTGATCTCTTCGGACTTTGGGTTAATCGTTTCATAGTGAATCGGTGTTTTGTTTATGTTTTTTAAAATTTAATCTTTAATATATACACAAAAAAATAACGTTCAGTCAATTATAACTATATGTTTATACACATACTCACACTCGCACACTCGAACACACACACACACACACACACACACACACAGACGAACACGTAAAGAAACAACAATGAGGCTTAAACGAATTACAATTTCTTGTTTTGTCTTTGTTTTTGTTTTCCTTTTTTGTTTCTGATTAGCAATTAGGTTTATCCCCTACTTGAATCCTTACGGCAAGGACATCATCGACATTATCGACGGTATTATCTCCCTCCGGTGCCCCTCTCCCTCGCACAATGGTTTTGGTTTTGGTTTTAATTATTTAATACATATACATATGTTAATAATCAGTCGCATAAATGAATCACCTTGCTTTGTTTCTTTGTTTTTCCGTATCCCTCATGTCCTGCTTTCCTTTCTGCTTCCTGACTTTCGGAGGATTTCCATTCACACACATGCACATACACCATCACACAGACAAGATTTTAAAGAAAGGATATATAAAAGAGTAAGGACTTTAAGGACTATGGGGTACCTGGTACTCCAAGTCATTTGGAAGTCGAAAATAAGTTTAACTTTAAGTTGAAAGTCAAAAGAAAAGTATTTTTTAAATCAATAAATACACAAATAATTGTATTCCCTTTAAATTTGAAAAATTCTATTAGTAATTTATAAGTTTTTGATAAAATAAAAGTTAAACTTAGAATTTGTTAAACTTATAAATAATTCTTTATAATATATATATAAAACCTTATACACCTTTATAGAATACCTTTAAATCATTTTATATAAATGATGTAAACAAATTGTTATGTATTTTTAAAGATTTAATCTTTATACAATAAATAATGGTTGCTTTAATTAGTTGAATTTAGTAAGTAAAATAATTAAATTAAATAAGCAGAAGAAAGGGAGTACTTTTGGTAGCAAAAAGAAGAGCTATTATTTAATACAACCTCAATGATAATCCCAGATTTCTAGCAGGTTGTTTAAATAAAGTTGTGAATAAATATATAAATTATATATTGAGGCAAGAAATGAATATAAATTATTTTAAAGGGCTTGGAAATTAATGGAATATAATACAAATATTATACAAAATAGATGCATCTAAACGAAATATAAAAAAAAGATTACAAAACATATAGAAAAATAATATAAAGACATCCTGGCAGGACATGCTATAGAAAGTCTCCCCAAAGGATCCCATTTCCGGGAAAGTTTCACACACACATACACACACTCTAGCACACTCTCACACATACACCCACTGGACACACACAACTCACACACATGGAAGGAAATTCTTCGTCCCGAAGATCTAGTGCTGCAGGATGCGCGACTTTTGTGCCAACGTTGCCTCCGATTGATGAAGCCGCCGCTTGCTACTATAATTGCATAACTTGCCGGCGACCTTGCTGAGGGTGGTGGCCGTGGAGGAGGTGATCAGATCGAACGCCTGCAGCCGATTATCCAGCTCATCGAGGGCCGACAGCGAAGTGCTCGTCGTGGTGGCTGTGAGCAGGGTGGAGAGATTACTGCCAGGATCCCGTTCAGGATCCTGGTCCCCATTCGCATCGCCAGGCGCTTGGGCATCGCCCGCCTGGGTATCGACGGGGCCGGTATCAATGTCGCTGAGCTGATTGGCCAGCGGATCCTCGTCGTAAGGATCGTAGGGGGGTCTTAATTATTGCTTGAACACGAACAGACCCGTGGGGTCCCACTCGTTGTCATCGACGGGGCCGAAGCACTCATCAAAGTACCATTCCATTGTCTTGTAGACATGGCTCAGTGACCTGGCGATGGCATGATCCTCATCCGGATATACCTGATGCCGGAACTTAACCTGTTGCTCCACCAGGGCACGCACCAGCATTAGAGTGTGCTCCTGATGGACCAAGGTGTCGGCAGTGCCATGCATTAGCATCAGATTACGACCCTTGATGTTGCCCGCCTTCATGGTGAGATCTGCCTCCTGCAAGGCCCTCAAATAATCCCCCTTGAGGGGTATATAACGCTCCGTGAAGAAGGAATCTAGTTGGTGAGAAATGTGTTAAGGAACATCAATAGAGCTTCCTTAAAGGACTCACAGTGAAATCCAAAGTTCACAATTGGATTAATGGCCACCGCACACTGGAGCACCTGCTGCGAATCATCGATGAGCATCATGGCTGAGGCATAGCCTCCGTAGCCCCAACCAAAGGCGCAGATTCTCAGTGGATCTATGAACTTCAGATTGTCACGCAAGTATCTGTAAGATACATTTGGTATAAGCATCTCGTAAAGTCAGGGTTTTCATTCTCCTTACGTGAGTACACCCAGTTGATCCTCCACCTCAACAGTGCCCAGTTTTCCATGAACCTGAGTGCGCAACAGTTCCCCCTGGAAGCCACTGCCACGTCCATCGATCTGGGCCACAATGAAGCTCCGCTGACTGGCCAGATACCAATTCCAGTCCACATGGAAGCGTTCCGTGACCAACTGCGAGCCCGGCGAGGCGTCGCTAAGTATGAGAAATGTAACAAAGAAATATTTTTAAATTTATATTAATCTATATCTTCCCTTGAACTTACACATGCAGCACCAGGGGAAAGGCCACATCCTCCTCTTCCCGCATTCCTGGAGGCAAAAACAGCCTCACTTGGGCATGGAATCCATGCCGTATTTCCACACTAAAGGTTCGCATCTGTGGCACTGCCAGTTGGGACAATCGATGGCGCAGGACATCGCCGGCATTCAGGACATAAATCTTATCATTACTGGCCGTCTCCACCAGGTAAACACTGGGCGCCTCTGGACCCAGACACTCCTGCACATAGTAGCTATAGTCTCGGCTGAACTGAACCCGATTATATAGACAATTCTTGGGTATATCGTATAGACAATCATCCGGCTCCAAACGAGCCACAATATCCTCCCAGCGATCACCTCTCTGCGAGATTCGAGCCCGATGCAACCGATATGTGGACTCTGTATTATCGCAGGTGAGACAGGTGGGCGATGAGGATGTAATATATGTCCTATTCGATTCTGTGACATTAAGCTTCAGGCTAATCTTGTAGAGATGCCTCTCCCCGGGTCTCTTCTCCGGTGCGGCCATGAAGTAGACAATCTCATGCGGCTCATCCCAGCCCACAATTTCGGTGACCTCGAAACGACCCATGGTGAGAGGCACCGGACGTCGATCCAGCGAGGAAATGAAGACCACATGACGGTAATGACCATGTTCACCATCCCTCACAGGCAGTCGCTTCAGGAGGTATCCTCCATTGCTAATCTCGTACGTCGTGGTCTCTCCATCTCCTCCTCCTCCACCTCCGCCCTCTGTGAAGTTTATGTGCCGATCCTCTGGCGGCATTTCCTCGGGATTCTGGAAGAGCTTGGAGGCCACAGACTTTTGCAATTGATTGCGAGCAGAGAAGATGGGTCGCTCGGCGGGCAGAACCCAGCCATCGTTGATGGTCACCTCGGTGTGCACGGCCTGGCAGTGGAAATGCGGTGCCCGGCACAAAACCGTGGTGGCTTTGGTCTGTTCCCGATTGGTCACCGTCACCGAGAGATCGATGGGTGAGGCCCAGGTGAGGCCACCCACATAGCTGCCATTGGATAGTTCCGCCGGCAATTTAATTTGTGTGGGAAAGATGTATTTGATAACAGAAAGATTGACCACATTTACGGTGACATTTGGATTGCAGGAACCCGTCTTGGGATACCGTTGACTCATCACCGCCGGGTATTTGATATCGTCACCCATCCAGGTGTATCTGGAAGGTAAAGTGATTATTTTTTGATTCATTTTGAAGGGTTTGTATTGCCACTCACTTGTACTCGTTGACTTCGCTGTCGTTGTAGCTGAGAAAGGCCAGGTAAAGGCCGTCCGGTGAGAACTCCATGCTGCTCCGGCGACTCTCCAGCTCGGGTACCGTCTCATATGTCCAATCTGGAACGCCATTGAAGACCACACTGCTTAGGGTCTCCGTCTCCGAACCCGAACTGGATCCCGAACCCGTTTGCGTTATCCTGCAGACCAGTTCGCCTTGCACCTTGGGCTTGTAGTATATGTCATTGAGGTAGACAAAGGCAATGGCCTGGTTAAGAGAGTTTGGGCCACCGACTTTGCCATTCGAGGAGGAGGAGGAGGAGGCACCACCCGCTGCTGTGGCCGGTCCCAGGCCATTGGCTGCCCCCGCCAGGCTATTAAGGATTATGCTGCCACTGGGCAGGGGGGCCATTGTGGTGCCAGGCGGCGGTGGTGGTGGTGGTGGGGCAGGTGGATTAACAGGTGCCCAAACCACATGCTGCAATCGTGGCGCCTCCGCTATATTCTCCGTTGGTCCCAGCGGAAATGTGTTGGCCGTTTGCACCTCGTATACGTGATGTCTAGGTGAGGAAATTAATAAATCAAATAAATATTTATAAAGATAAATAAATAAAATATTTAAAAATAAATAAAGTTTAGGAAAGTTGAGGTAAAACCCACCTGGAACCCTCCGCATTGCTGTCCGACTGCAGGAGCACATATTTCTGGTCAGGTGCCACAAGAAATGATTCTGCATTCAGTTGGCGCTGTTATTTCAAATATTAAATAAATATTATTAAATATATATGAAATTTATTTAATTTATTGTGAAAAATATATAGTTTTCTTGGACTTACAAATGTGGAATTGGTCATAAGAATGCGTGTGGTGAGATCGGCCATATTGAGTATGGATAGGCCCCCCGTGGGATCGCGATAAACGAGTTCACGTCCTATAAAAATAGAAAGGGGTTTTAATAATAACAATATATATATTATATATACAAAATATAACAAATTAGAATCAAATATAATAAATATTTTAATCTAAATATTATATGTTATATTAATTTATATAATAATATGAAAAGTATAAAAGTACCATTGCTCCAGGTTCCATTAAAGGGCTTCCATTGCAGACTCCTGCCCAATATATCGCTGGGCAGGATGCGTCGTCCTCGGATCCGCAGGCCCTCATCCTCCGGCGATAGCAGGAAGATCGAGAATATGATCAGGCTAAAGACGGCGGCAATAACCAGCAAGGCAATAAAGATGCCACGCCAGTTGCGACGCTCCGGAGAAATGGCCACCAGTTCCTGCAAAGATAAAAGAAATATATTTAATATAAGTAAGTTTAGTAATTATAAAATATAAATAAAATACATAGTCAGGAAATATATATATATATTTGTATATATTTTAATAAGAAATATTATTTAAAGATCATATATTTAAAGTCAAGACACAAAGTTCCATTTTCCACTTTGTGGGAAATATATTCCTTTAAAAGCAGCAGCTCTCTATCTAATTTTTCTTCTGATATATTTCCCCCCTCAATTTTCTTTTATTATTATTTCCTTTTGTTGTTTCCCCACACAATGTGTGACCTCTTCTCATGTTTCATATTTCATATTTTCACATTTCTCGCCTTCTTTTACCACCAATTGGTTAATTGCATGGAGCTGCGCCTTGTTTTTGGGGGACCCCGTTGTTTTAATTAAACTAATGGTCAGCCAGCAAGTATTTGTCAAATGTAGTAAAGAGAATATATATATTACACTACGAGTACTTATCAATGATAGCTATTAATTCCAATATAAATACAATATAAATACAATATATATTCCATAAATTTTTCTCTGCATTTATTTCATTGTTCTCTATCAGTTTTTTTGCTGAAGTTTCCCAGGGAAAAACAAATGGGAAAAGTCAGTCCTTGAAGCGCTTAATTGACAAGTGAATGGCGAGGAAATTAAGGCCAAACTGTAAACAGACACGAAGAAAGTGAATAGGGGAAACGGAAGTGGTTGTTTATATACCCTGCAATAACAAATAAATCTAAGGAGACAGCTTGAAAAAATAACAATAATAAAATATAGTTTTGAATGAACTTTAGTAGAGAATTTTATTTATATTATATATTATATTATATATATAAAAATATGTATGTAAATTTTATAATTTTATATGGATTTTATAAGGGAACTTTATCTATATTTTATTGTATTATTTAAATATATATATTTAATAGCTGTTTCTACATATTATTATATAGTATGTACATATATTCTTGATTAGCATTAATAATTATAATAATTAATAGTAATAATTATAATAATTAATAAATATTTATATTTAATACATTTTTTATATATTATTATATAGTATATATACATATATATTCTTGATTAGCATTAACAGCCGAGTCGATGTAGCCATGTAACCATGTCCGTCCCTCTGTCCGCTTCTATGCTTCCCACTCCCTCTGCTGCTCTTGCTCCCCCTCTCGCTCCCACTCTGTTTAACTCAATTTAAATGGATATCTCTAACTCTCTCTGTGCATCTCCACATGTTGTGCTCTGCTCTGCTCAGCTCTGCTCTGCTCTGCTCTGCTCAGCTCTGCTCAGCTCTGCTCAGCTCTGCTTTGCTCTGCTTGCCTCTGCTCTGCTCTGCTCACCTGTGCTTTTCTCTGCTCACCTACGCTCACCTACGCTCGCCTCTGCTCTGCTCGCCTCTGCTCGCCTCTGCAGATCGTTCTTGCTCTCTTGCTCTCAATTTCACTGTTCTCTTGGCTCGGGGACTATAAATAGAGGCACTTCGGCCGCGCTCGCATCATTCTGTCCTAGGGGTACCTAGCGTCAACATCGTAAGTGATCGCGGAAGTGTTAGTGTTTGGACTCAGCCATTGCACGTGACTGTGTTACTTTTGGCTTTGACTATTGCATTTCGTCATTGCAGTTAGTCTTTGCACTTGGTCAATGCAATTAGTGACATCAACTAATCAATACAATGGATCTGGATAATCTGGATGAAGCCTAGTTCGATGACGTCGTGAATAATACTCAACACTGGATGGAATTAATTATAACACGTGTCTCATCTACAGCGGTAAGTCTTTATCATGACAATTATATTAAACTACCCTCGATTAAATGATCTGCATCTATACCTTAAATAAATGCTGACTCATTGTTGTTTAAAGCCAGCACTATTTTTGTTCATTTTCATAAAAAAAAAATTCCCTAAAATACAGAATAAAATATATATATGTATATATTTAAGTATTTTTCCCACAACTTATCCTAACCCAATTTCTAACAAACTCCACTCTAGGGTATACTTTCCCAAAAAAAATGCTAAATGAATTGAATGCATTTTGCATGTGAGGCAAAGAGTTTCGCCCCTGCCCCTGCCCCAGCCCCTATCCCTTTCCCTTTCCATGTTTTTTTTTTGTGCCACGCCCCCTCCACAAACAAAAACACAAGCACACACACACACACACATAGACACAACCACACATAATCCTTCGCCTTCACTCAATTTGCACTTGGCCCGGGTTCGGATTTCTTAACGAAGGATTCGCATTGTGATTGTGTGTGCTTTTGGTTTTGGTTGTTCCTTGGAAATTCGATTCCTGCTAAAGTCCCCCCCCCAAGTGCTGCTGACTGGGCTTGTATTGAAATTTAATTAAAAATGTATGTAGCATGTGCACTTGCCGGCGGAAATGGGAAATGGAAAATGGAAAATGGATGCAGGCGCTGGTGCTAATTGAAATTACAAAACTAATTCTATTACTTGAGGTCGAGTGGGAAGAACTTTTTGGGCCAAAGAGCATGCATAACATAGAGATGGCTGCCGTTTTATGACCGACTATATTTTCCTTGATTTTCCATTGGCCATGGCGAAAAACCCAGGGAAAAGTTCAGTCTGAGTGAGAGAGAGAGAGATAGAGAGAGAGCCATGAAAAGTTTTAAGCTGTACAATTTCGGGTTTAGTTTTTGCCGTTTGATGAGGCCATTAAAGTCACTTGGCATTAACTCGATTTCCGGTGTTTACGACGCTGTGTTTTTTTTTTTTACACATTTTCTTTTGCAGTAAAAAAAAACATCATTAAGCTAGCTTTTAAAACCGATTTCAAGAACTATATATTTTTAAAGAGCTCAATTTTTTTGATATAAATCATAATTGATTTACTATTACATTTCCTGTTCAGCATTTAATTTGAACCAAAAGAATTGCCGGAACTTGCAATAAAATTATCATAAATAATTTCTGTCAAGGAAAATGTGTGGAAAAGCAGCAATTTCTGACCTACAAAAGGACACAAAAAAATAAAGGATCCCAACATCAATTTATGGCCATTACAAAAAACAAAACAAAACAAAAGCAACGAGTGAGAGGGAGAGCCCATTTAGTGTCCGGCGATTGTAAATTGTCTGACATTTGATGGCGGCCAATTGTCCAGGATCCAGCGTCCTGTGTTCAGCCTCCTGCGGTGTCCTTTGGTGTCCCGTAGCTGGGCAATTGATGTCCCTTCATTAGCTATTAATGCCAGTTGGGGCAATAAAAAGGTGTGACAATTGCCAACAGGAGGAAGGAGCTCTTAAAGCTTGGGGTTTTGTATTTCAAGGAAAAGCCTTAGAAACAAAGTTAAAACTAATATTTATTAGTATTATATAGTTTTTCTAAGATTATTTGTAGTATATCCTTTTCATTATTTTCTGACAATTAAGCAAACTCCATTTAGTTCCGCTTTTGTAGTGCCAAAGTCACAACACTTTTTGGCTCTGGTTTTCCCTCTCTTGTCACACGGGGCGTATACGCGATGGTTTTCCCAAGTGTCCGCATAATTTTTTTGTGTTTTGTTCAAATGACGACTACTAGATGGGGGGGAGGGGAGAAAGGTTAAGGGAAATGGAAATGGAAATGCTGTTAGCAGCATTTGTTGTTCGCCAATTTCTGTGTTGGCCTTTTGTTGCCGGAGTTGAAGCCTTGGGCAAAACGCCAAATGCAGGCGCTTTGTGAATGCGTTCACAGCTCATTAAACGCTCATTGCGGGAAAAAGGTAAGGGACCCAAGCACCATTCCCATTCCCATTCCCATTCGCATTTCCACACCCATTTCCCATTGGTATCCATATTATCGATCGTATCGTCTGCATTTGCATTCCCTGGCTCCGGACATGGTACTATTGAATCCCAGTTTCTGGCTGCGGCATTTCGCGCACTTCCTGCCTTTCCTCATTTACCCTGATTACCGCCAAGGTTGTCTTTCAATTGTTCGATTTGGCACTGAACAAAAAAAGGTACTAGGGATATTTAATAAAAATATATTTATGTTAGTTGGGATTCTTGAGAAATTTGTAAGGTTTTTAAAAGCCTGAACAATGTGTTTAAAAGTATGTAATACAATGTTTTGGGAAGCAAATTTAATGTAAATTTGTTTTCTTTTTAATATAACATTTTTCAACATTATTTTTGACACATTTTTTAAAGTTTTTAAAAACACTAGTGATTACTTTAGGACCTTCTTCCAAATATATGTATATATTAATTCTTGAATCATATTTATTTTGCCAACTTCTAAAGTCAAAACATTTTAGTTGAGGTTCTTTAGAAATTTGTAAGGTTTTTAAAAGCCTGAAAAATGTGTTTAAAAGTATGTAATACAATGTTTTGGGAAGCAAATTTAATGTAAATATGTTTTCTTTTTAATATAACATTTTTCAACATAATTTTTGACACATTTTTAAGGGTTTTAAAAACACTAGTGATTTTTTAGGGCCTTCT
The DNA here is from genome assembly GCF_035046125.1 of Drosophila serrata. NCBI lineage: Eukaryota > Metazoa > Arthropoda > Insecta > Diptera > Drosophilidae > Drosophila > Drosophila serrata. Next base: position 345,193 of record NW_028257174.1, on the reverse strand, counting down.
TACAAATATATGTATATATTTATTCTTGAATCATATTTATTTTGCCAACTTCTAAAGTCAAAACATTTTAGTTGAGGTTCTTTAGAAATTTGTAAGGTTTTTAAAAGCCTGAAAAATGTGTTTAAAAGTATGTAATACAATGTTTTGGGAAGCAAATTTAATGTAAATTTGTTTTCTTTTTAATATAACATTTTTCAACATAATTTTTTACACATTTTTTAAAGTTTTTAAAAACACTAGTGATTACTTTAGGACCTTCTTCCAAATATATGTATATATTTATTCTTGAATCATATTTATTTTACCAACTTCTAAAGTCTAAACATTTCCTTGTACTTTAACTATCCCAAAAGCAAACCCTTTAGATTTTTCTTTCTAAATTGCCTTGGGTTTATTTTTGCCAAAAATTTCTTTTTTTTTTTTGATGCTTCTTTAAAATGCAACCAAAGCCGACAGCTGACAAAGCCATAGGCGATGCCAAGGTTTTTCTGGACAGGAGGGGATGCATCTTTTATGGGCTGCCACTCAGTGGAGGAGGCACTGGAGATGCCACTGACAAGTGCATATGCTTGAAAATACTTTGTTATTGTTGATTTTGTGTGTATGTGTGTAGGAGGATAACCACAAAGGTTTGTTTTCTCTGTCCATTTTATCTTTTCCTTTTCTGTTTTTCCTTTTGCTTGTATCCTGTGTCCGAACAGGAGTCCGAGGCCACCTACCTACCATATGGTTGCATTTTACGACTTTTGTCTGCGGCTTACTTTTTTTTACTTTTTTTGCTCTAAATTGGATAACTTGCTGGCAGGATAATCCAGCAGCAGGCAGACTCCTCTTTACATCCTTATATACCGAGGAATTTTATTTTATTTTCCAGCTGCAAATAATTGCCCCGCAAATATGTAGTTTTCTCCCATACAAAGGCTTTTTTTCCCCCATCAACAATTGATATGGAAACGGAAAAGCAAAGAAATGGTGATGAAAAGCGTAATAAAAGTCGATTTAAAGAGTGAGGTAAAAGGAGGGGGGAAATCGCCAGGGAAATAAATCATATATGGTAAAGGGATTTTTTAAGCTCTTATCTGTCTCTGTGTTTAATTGTTCTGAATGAATAGATCTATATCCTGATGTCAGTATATTTTAGACTTATAAATCTATATATCCTGATGAATTTATATATTTATTTTTTTTTGCAATTTAAGATAGAGTTGTAAGTTATTTTTTATTATTTCCAAGCTGCTATTAAGTCAGTCGTGTTGAAACATATCCTATGAGACTTTGTGGCGGTTTCTCCAGCTGCATTTTATGGCCGACCATTATTTCCAGCGAACGACTCACACATTCTGTATGCTGCATTTTTGGGATTTTACTCTCATTTCCCCTTGGTTTCCCCAAGCAGCCCCAAGTGCTTAATTGGATTTTGAGGGGAAAAAAAAGGAAAAACAATGACGAATGCAAGTGGCTACAGCTGCGATTCCTGCTGCGTTTACTGTGGCAACTGCTGTTAACCGGCGATAAGTTTCAGGACAACAATGGGCAGGTCCTGTTGTCAAAGGCGCCAGTGGAAATTATAAATCCACTCGCAGAGAGAAAGAGAGAGAGCGAACAATGGACACTAAGTGTTAATGCGCTGCCCTCATAAGTATGCTATACAATTTCAGTCACTCACTTGGCGCTGTTTCCGAAGGACTTTTTCTTTTTCGAATGTGTTTACACGTCTTTTACGATTTTTAGTTGGTTTTTATGATACGAATTTTTATAGGATTAAATATTATATTTAAATAATTATTTACTGAGTGTAATATTCGCTTAATTACATTTCTTTCTAAGATTTTGTGGTCTGTCTGGGAACTTGGCTTCGGAACTCACTTCGTAGTGCATTTTATAGGCCTTATAAATATGATTTCAAAGGGTTTTTTTTTTGTTATAATAATTAACTTTGAAAGGATAACAAAAACACAGGACCTTGTGTCCAGTGTTAATCCATACTTTTCGGCTGTCACTGCTCAACTAAATGTCGGCTTTTAATTAGAAATTGCACAGAAAAAAGTTATAGTCCTGACCAAAAAGAAGAAGAGCCAGAATAGGCCAAGAGACAGCAGTAAGGACATAGAGGGAAAGAGATAGATAGATAGATAGAGAAAGAGAGAGAGAGAGGGAACCAACGGCATTCCAAAAATGGTTCCCGTGAGGAATGGCGAAAAAAATCATTTGCAACATTGAAGGCAAAAGCGGAGAATGTTGAAATGGAAATGGAAGACTACACTTGGACTTAAAAATATCACAAAATAATAATAAAGAAGGAAAGTATATAAATATTTTTGAAATTTAATATTTATTTTTTATGATATTTATTTATTTTAGTATTTATTTCAATAGGCAGAAAACAGGCCCCAAAAACAGGCTATCATTGCATTAAAATCAAATCAAAATATCTTCTGTTTGGAGGAAATTTTTTATAATATTATCAACAATTTTAGTTAAGTTAATATGACTTAAATATAATGTTTTTTTTCTTACAAAACACAATTAAAATGTCAAACTGTTTCCTTTTTTTTTAAATACTTTTTAATTGCTAAAAAAATATAGTATATAATATATTATTGCTTAGACCTTACCATATAATTTTTTCGAGTATATAGCGCCCACACAAAACTTTTTTATTGCCCACACACACCCACACACACACGCCAGAGGAAAAACTTATGTCATTATGATGGACTTTGGGTCCTTTGGCTCATTTATTCGGTGACCCAACCCCACAACTCCTCACATGCCTGCCCGGCTGACAATTATTAATGAAAGGGTAAAAAGTCTAACCAAAGACCTTATCCTTATCGGTCCCGGCATGCAAAATTTATTGTCTACTTTTATTTATTGATCCGAGTTCTTCGCGGCGTCTTTATCTTGGCCGGAAAAACTTCACAACTCTTTAGGCCAAGTAGGAAAAACGTATGTCGCAGTAAAGGGGAGAAGAAAAAGGATAACAATATATAGAACTATAAAGTATAATCAAAGGAAAATGCAGTTCTCTTATGTTAAGTTAGCTATGTAAGTTATTTCTTAAATAATATATTTATCTATAGGGACTTTAACTTAGTATAATGCTTTTTAAATTATATACTGTTTATACCCCAAGAAAATCATTGATCCTGATTTTATTTCCGCGAATCACAGAGCCATGTCACATTAAATTCAGTAATAAAATATTTATTCGAAGCCGTCGACAAAGTTATAAAAAAGTGAAATGCTTTTCAGCTGTCATTATTTGCTCATTTAAATCGAACGACGACAACGAGTTATTTGCAGATTTTAACAAAAACAAAAAGAAAATTAAAGCAAAAAAAAAAACAAAAAACATATTAAAAGGGTCTCAACTGAGAATAATTAAATGCGAATCAAGTCCCCTCTCGGCAACCGTAATCAGCTTCTGGCAAAAAGTTTTTGCTTCAATTTGTCGCCAAAGAAAAGTTTTGCAACTGCCTGAAGAGAAGAGAAAAGTGTTTGCCAAGTTTTTGAAGCTAGATTTGACAGAGTAAAAAATAGCTAAAAATACAAGAAATAATTAAAATTAATTAAGAAATAATACATAAAAAATATATATCAATAAATAAAGTATTTACTAGAATATACAAACACTAAAACTACATGCAAGTTGTGATAGCTTTATAAATCCTTCCATAAATTCAATAATTTCTATGTTTAAAACTGACTACTTACTTTTCGTCCTATCTTGTATACTAAAGTGGCATAAAATAGCCAAAGTGACAGTCCTTAAGAACCTTTTCCTTAACAAATTAAATTTGAGAAAGGAAAATCAGGGCATGGCTCAATTATTTGCTGGGCGCTATAAATTTTATTTGTATTTTATTAGTTTATGTCTGCACCCCCCTCGTATTTCGGCTCCCAAAACTCCCAAAAATAAGGTAATAAAGGGCAGGAAATTGACGTTATGGACCCACTTATTTATAGCCAAATAGAAAGTGGAAGCAGGTATATATATATATAAATATATATGTATATATATCGATATCAGCAGCCGCTATGTGCCCTGGCAAATCGAGTTTTGTGTTTTATTTATGGCCCACAAATACCCCGAAATAATGAAATGCCAATCGAAATCTCACTCCCCCCCAAAGTCAATTACCCGCCCTTGAGCTTGGAGTGTATAATTTGAAAATGTATAAACTGTGAAATCTGAAAGGGGACAAGGGAAAGAGAGAGAGAGTCCTGTTGTTTTATTTATGAATTCTATGCCTCAAAGGACCAAGCGGGAATATATTTATCTGTGGCGCGTCTGAAGGCAATTAAAGGAGCCTAGAAAAACGAAGACGACACTTAATCCCTTTAAGGTCCTGGCACAACCCCCAAAAAAAGACAAAGACAAAAGGCATTTGCATACTTAATTAACTTGCCTAAAATATGTATATTTGATATTAAAAAAAAAAAATCCAAGGCGTGAATATAAATATAAATTAAAGGAAAAATCATAGCAACTACTTTGCCCCTTATCCTTGAAATATTCCAAGCAATAAAATAATCATTAAGTATTGTGGAGAAAACATGATCAAGATGGCGTGAAATATGTATGCAAATTAGGTGTAAGAAAAGTCCTGTAACAGCTTCTACTTAGTATTTTTTTTTTGTATTTTCTCACCTCATCCTTGGGCACCAGAGTCACCTTTTTGATGGTGGGCGCACTGTTGTTAACAACGACCGTTTCCCGTTTCAACGATGGCCGCTTTAATGCCGAGTGCGGCTTTTGTATCTCAACCATTGTGGATGCTGTGCGAATTATTATTATCACGGGGAGGGATGATGATGGTTTGGGATAAGATGGGTTGATGATAAGATGTCTTATTAGTCGGCGGAAAGTTGCTTAGCCCCCTCCCCCCGCCCCAGCTATGTTGGTCTATGAATTCAGTTAGAGTCTCAGCCTTGGCATCAGCTTCAGCTGTTGCCAAGTCAAACGGCTCATTAATCAAACAAGAACGGCCATTATAGCAGGCATTAAGGTATACACTGAAGGAAATTTGGCTTAGGAATTATAGGGAGTTGAAATATTATATAAATAAGGCAGTGCAAAGGTTGAAAATTAGTATTATAAGGATGCAGGAATTAATTAAATCATATATATACAAAAAGAATTAATAGGAAATGTATAATAGATGTAGGGATAATATTTTTAATATTTTTATTTTGACAAGATTTTGGTTTTAAATAAGTCTTTTGAATACTTTAATCTAAAGACTCATTTGAAAATATGTGTTATTATTGATTGGTTTATTTTAATTGCTTGGACAAAAAACCTAATTATTTCTTCTTTAAAGAATTAACTGAAAAAGAGTCTTTCACTCTTTTCAACAGAGTGTAAAACTTAAAGTTAATTACAAAGGAAGTTATCTAAGGTTTCCTAATTAAAACACCTGTTGCTTGCCTTGAACAAGATCAGGATTATTATCCTTTCTGAATAGTATACAATATATTTTTGTAGCAGTGTCTTTTCTTGCTGGGATTTTCGTGGCTTGACTTTGTAAGCTGTGTGGACATACACATACGCCATGCTGTGCGCCAGGCATTATCTAAATTAGAGATGTGTGTGTCGTAAAGATTCCCAGCTCTCCGTCACAGAGACCAAGGAGACTTCTTCCGGCCCAACACCGGGCTATATACATACATACATAGGTATGTGTCTTTTAATGAGCTGTTTATGCAATCATCAGTCCTCGTACCCGGAGCCTCCTTGTCTTTTTTTTTTGGGACAATAAATTCAGGCCCATCTGACTTGGTGGCGAAATGAAAAATTGAATAATCGCGGCAATGTCAGGCGACTTAACCTGAACGCGTCCGCATAATGTGACCGACGTCATGATTATAATAATAATAATGATGTGGCGGCAGTGTTCGCTGCCAGATAAACGACTTAGAGGCGGAATAGCATACAAAAAATTGAATTAGTCGAGGGTTTCTTCTTCCCACATAATATATATATATACAGGAAAGCCACATTTCAATGGAAATCGGTGTGGAAAAGTATTGACCAAGAAGTGAAACTTCAACAGAATCAGCAGCTGTTTTGGCTGGAGGAAAAATGGAAATTTTGGGGGGTGGGGGAAAGAAAGAAAAGGGAAAACTTGAAGCACATTTGCAATTTGCATATTGCTCAGCAAGTTTGAGTCTAGGGGAAAATTCGAAGAAGGGAAAATTCAGGGAAAGGACTATGCAAATGTTTGGCTCGCACAACACTGCGTATGATTGATGTGGTTGGTCAGTTGCTTACTTCGACGCTTGTTTGCATAGGTTTTCCTCAGGTTCTTTTTCACTTTTTCCTTTCCTTAAATGTTTTTCCTCTTTTTCAGCCTTTTAATATAAGTCCCTTTCTTATTGTTGTTGTTAAATTCTGCGTTGCCGAAACAGGAAACTATTCTTGGCCAAGCAAAGTTTCCGCTTGTAAAACTAAGAAAATATATATAATTTTTCGGCAAGGAAAAGTTTCTTAAGGTTAAATAGTTTTCCAAAAAGAAAAGGATTATAAAGATCTTGCTTTAGAGGTGGAATTTGTCGGTTTACTTTAATTTAAGATATAGTCAGCAGCTCAACTTTGACCTGATTAAGACCGCTGTGTAGCTAAAGTGATTTTAAAAATTGATCCAACACCCAGAGGAACCTGATATTGTTTTTCTTCCTGCCTGTCCCAGTTGCTGTGACCTATCAATTCTCAATCCCTGAAGCTCGGCACTGGCATATATCAATGCCCCATCAAGGGGCACAGGGACACATGTTGAAGAGAGCTCTCTGCAAACAGAGAAGATGGCCGGAGGAGGTTCCAGCCAGCGGAACTAAGATTGAGAAGAAAAAATAAAGCCAGCAACAGAATATATAGCTCTTGGCTTTAGGTTGGGCAAACTTTTTGTCTTGTGGGTGTGTGGGGGGTGTGTGTAGGGGGTGTTTGTGCAGCAGCTGCAGCTCCTGGTAGGAGGTGTATAAGCCCGGGCATTGACACACTTTGCTCAGCCTGTCCGCTGCTCTGTTTGTTTGCATTTTGTACGCCATTGAGCAGGAAATTAAAAATGTCCATAAAGATTTATATGAGAACATATTACCACATATGTATGTATGTATATGTATGTGAGTGGCTCACGCACACATGATTAGCTGCACTGCCACAAAATGCTGGGTATTTTTCTAGGGTATTTTGCATACAGTTTCCTTACTTTCTTTGGTTCATAAATATAATTATAAGTATAGGATCTTCCTTTTAAATAAAAGAAGATATTATTATACTGGCTGTCAATGGTATTTTATTTTATTAATTAATTGTGTGTAAATAAAATAATCACAATGTAGATAAATAATAACAGTTTTATGGTATTTTGGCAATTTTTAGGACAAATCTAAATTTTGAAATCTCATAACTCAATTAAAAAAGCATTAATTTTTGACCGATTTTTGACAATTTTAACGATGTAACCCCTTTCCTTTTTTTAAAAAATGGGAACTTTCTGAAAAGTTTTTTTTGGCCGGAGATTGGCTAAAAAAAATTCGACTATTGATGCCGATCAAGAATATATCTAATTTATAGGGTCGGAAATGACTCCTTCACCTTCTTTTAAGCTTCTGACTGAAGGTCCATTACCATTTTTTAACCGATATTAACAATATTTTTATTGAAAATTTTTCGACAAATCAAAATTTAAAAATATGATAACTAAGCCAAAAAAGCATTAATTTCAAATCGGAAAGTTGTTCTGTTCTTATTTTTATTAGTTTAAAAGATCTGCATACCTAAATTGAAACTTTAAACAATTAAAATTTTTGTCAATATTTTAAAATGTTAACAATGAAAAAAAAAGGTTTAAAAATTTAAGAAAAAAATTTCAAAAATTTGGTTGCTTTCTAAATGCCTAGAAAGTTTCGCCTGTTTATACTGATCAAGAATATATATGATTTATAGGGTCGGAAATGATTCCTTCACCTTCTTTTAAGCTTCTGACTAATATTATAAGTCCCTGCAAGGGTATAAATATCTAAGCCTCTACTGGTATGATTTGTTAGTACAAATTCATAAATATTATTTAAAAGTAAATAAAATTATATAAATAAAAATAAAAATATTACAATTTTGCTTTGATTTATTTTTAAATTATTTTAATTTGAATTAATTTGAGAGCTTAATAAATTCGATATATAAAATGAATACTTAAAATAAATTTTAATATAAGCCAAGTTTCTTTAATTTTATATATTTTTTTACTTCTCTGTAATTTGTATTAATGTTTATCCCTATTGTTGTCATTTGTTCTAAGTTTGTTTTGTTTTCCTGGAGCGTTCAAACCGGGGAATGAAAGAAAGGATAAAAAAGTAAAATAAAAGGATGAGGAGGAAGTAAACTGGAGCAGGTGAAATGGCATAACACACACAAAAACAACAGCTGTTTTCGGGGGCAAACAACTTCATCACACTTTATCCCTTACCCAGGCAATTTCCCACCTTTTATTATTAGTTTTATTTATTCGTAGTTTTTCGTCTTGTCTTCTCAAATTTCTATACTATATTTTTTTACATTTTTGGGCTGTAGTATTTTCTAAGTTTATTTTATGCACTGTGAAATATATTGACCACCAAAAATAATAACAATAACATCAATCGGACCGGAGAGGAGGTGAGACGGCGGCGATGAAGTGAGATAGAAAAAGAAAGAGAGAGTGCGGCGAACGACCGGACGGGAGACGAACGCGAGAAATGCGAAAGCTGCGGAAGTCAAGCGACGACTGAAAGTGAAACCCAAAACGAGAACGAGGAAAAGAGCGAACACGAGACTGCATGCCAAACAGAGAACAGAGAATGGCGGAGCACAGGAACTAACGGTGTTTTACATTCCAAACGCTCCGCCATTTCTCTGCTGCGTCTGCGTGTGTGTGTGTGTCCGTGAGCGTGCGTGCGAGAGATGATGCACTTGAAGAAATAAATAAAAGAAGAAATATAAATTAATTGCAAAAGGGATAAAAACAAGACTAAGGAATGCAATGGATAAAAAAATGTATCTAAATATTTTTGGTATTTTTTGATCTGCCATCATTATTTGTATGAATGGACAGGACTGCCCTAAATGATAAACGCAATATATTGATACCCTTTCTGGGTCTTATTATTTTAGTCAGGAGCTTGAAACTAGGTGAAGGAGTCATTTCCGACCCTATAAATCATATATATTCTTGATCAGCATGAACAGAGGAGTCGATCTAGCTATGTTTGAAGGGAAATAAAATTTTTGAAATTTTTCTTCAAATTTTATCGTTAAAATTACAAAGTTAACACTTTCAAAAATTGACAAATTTTAATTTTTTTTATATTTCTTAATTTAGAATGCAGATTTAATAACCTAATTAAAACTAACCCAGAACAGTTTTCTGAATCGAAATTAATGGTTTTTTGGCTGAGTTATAATAAAAAACCTGCAAGTATATAAGAATTTCTACTCCACGAATTTAGCTTTCTTTCTTGTTAAAAACAAATTAGAATGGCATTTTCTCTTAATATATATTCCTCCCCAGTATGAAGCTCTATATATTCTTTATTTAGTAATATAAATTTGGGTATCTGAATTTTATATTTAATACTAAGAATGCTTATTAATTGAAATTGAAATACCTAAAAAATACAACAAGTGTTCCTTTAAATATATGAATATTTTTATACATTCGTTTTTTTTCAGTATAATTACTTTGAGTGTATATGTGGACAATAGTCTTCTCTAATGGTTTGTTGTTATTGTTTACATTTTTCGTGGCACACGCACACTCGCAGAGGCACTATCAAATTTTTGGGCGCCAAGGAGAATGTCCTTAAAAAATCAGCTGTTGCTAGAAAAAGCTATTGCAAAGAAGGACTTCTGTGTCCTGGCTAAGCTTTGCCGAAAAAGTATCATTCCTTTTGAACAGAAAAGTTTTACCAATTTTGTTATTATTTTATTTATTTATTTATTTATATATACTAAAACTATATTTATTTATATATTTATATTTGCACTAAACAATTAGGTTTTCCATTTCATATTCTTTTATTAGTGGGTTTGTTTATTTATCTGATTTTTGTACACTCAAACTCAATTTGAAATATTCACTTATTTTTCTAGAAAGCTAAAATTCTTTTAAAAGGTTGAAAAATATTTTTAGAAAACTTTATAAAGCCAAGAAAGCTAAGTACTTGACGGTTTTAATTTCGGATTTTAGAAAGCTTTGCCAAAACTTTAAGAAGTTTTCTTGCCCCAAAAGTCTTGGCCTATGAAAAGCTATATTTAAGCTATTTCTTTGGCCAAGTTGAAGCTTTCAGGATGCTTGGAAATGTTAATCCCTTTTTCCGCTTGACAAAATTTCCAAGCGGAGCTTTTCATAAAGTGTGGAATTTAAGCCACAGGACCAACAGTTTTTGGCCCTCGCTTGTTATTTGAAAATTACCACAAGAAGTTCTGACCGCATCGAAATTAATGTTGCATCGTAAGAGGAAACCGGGACTTCCCCCCGCTTAAAGCTTAACGCTTGAGTGCGGAATGGAGAAGGAGAAAAGGGACTGGAAAATGCTTACGCAGCTATCTGCTGACTTGACAACTTTTCTAGCCAACGCATATGTCAAATGCAGGACTCTTAAAAAAAAATAAACCTTCTAAACCTTTCGTACAAAAAACCACAATGACAAACCGCTGAGAAAGGGAATATATTTTATATATATATATTTAGGAAAAAGTATATTAGTTTTGGACTAAAGGGTCAGGTGTCCCTATTAATATATATGTTTACAATATTATTAAAGCTCTTCATTTGGATTTATTAATTAACTTGATTTCGCACAACATTATATATATATATATATATTTATTTTTTTAAATTTATTAAATTGCCTTAGCAAGTGAGTATCAATTATATTTCCAAATGAAGTTTGTTAATCAAAGAATTATTTTATCTTAATATCGATTGGAATTGGTGGAGTGTTATCCTGCCATTCAGGCATAATGTAAAGGCATTCATCCTCCGGAAACCTGAACACTTAAACCAATTCAATCCACCTCACCTCAATCGACTGTCAGAGCCAACAACTCGATTAACATTTATTTTCCTTTTTTGCCTCAGCTTCTGCCTTGGCTTCCTATGTGTATAGATATATATACATTTATATATATAAATAAATAGATGTAAATGTATATATATTCCTTCTCACCTAGCTTTCTCTTTTTTTTATCCCAGAACCAATAATTTCTTAGGTTTCTGTCATTGTATTCGCATTGGAGTGGAAATGTTGCAAAATTAATGCGATATCCAGAGCGATTACAGATCACAGAACAAACCAAATACAACAGCAGTAATAAAAACAATAAAAAAACAAACAAACAAGAAAGGAAGCTAAGTTTGACTAGCAGAAGTTTCTATGCCCTTCCAGTTTTAATCGAAATATTTTATTTTAAATCGCTTAAAATCAATAAATATACTTTTCTCTTACAGGGTTATATATATTATTTAGAAGCTTGAAATTAAGTGAAGGAGTCATTTCCGACCCTATAAATCATATATATTCTTGATCAGCATCAATAGGCGAATCGATCTGGCCATGTTTGTGACATAGCAATTTTTTTCTAAATATTTTCATTTTTTTTTTTTTTTAATGAAAGCAGTTACATCGTAAAAATTGCCAAAATTTGAATTTTTTTTAAGTTTAAATTGAGTATGCAGATTTCCTAACCAAATAAAAACTAACACAGGAAAACTTTCCGAAGTAAAATTACTCAATTTTTGGCTTAGTTATGACTTTTTAAAACCTTGATTTTTCGAATAAAAAATTGACATAAAATATCGCTTAAGCTCTTTTCAAAGATTGTGATTATTTTAAGCTTAGTTATGATCGATTTACGATACGACTCTATAATTAAATTGTAAACTGTAAATGCTTCTCTAAATTGGTTTCCTTTTTTGTTGGGATATATATTTTAAATGTATATATTGAAAAACAACCTTAAAATAATTAATGTAATTTATATATAGTCGTTTTCAAACTCCTGACTAAATATATAATATCCAACAAGGGTACATAAACTTAAAGATACAAAAAATATATGAAATAAGAGAGATAAAAGCAACAATAATAAGTGTTACTGGCACTTGAAGCTGGTCCGCCTCAAAAGGTAATTTATAATAATCGCCATAGACTATTGACAGGAGAAATGGCAACAAAAAAATAACAGATGTAACTGCCAAGGCCTTGTGGGCCATAAACACCAGCTGCCATACAGGGTGGTATTTTATTATTTTTACATATATAACTTTTATAAGTAAATACAACATTTTAAACAGTATTCCATTTTGGGTTAGATAACTAAATATTTAAAGTGAGAAGTCATTAAGGGATATATACATAGTTGCTGCCCTTTTGACCCACATCATCGGCATTCCCCAGGCAAAGGTGATAACACCCCTTATGCCTTTTAGACCCAGGTGTTTTCCCCCCATATATATTTGTGTATGTATACACACACACACACACTCACACAGAAATAGAATGCGAGGAAATGGGAAACGGAAGCCAGACACAAAGATGGCGGGCGTTGAAGTGAGAGATATAAAGATTCCGTTGACCAACTCCCAAGAGCATATTTATATTCCTCACGATGGGACCACGCACCACAGCCACAGTGCCACCTAAGGAATACAGAGAGCGGGTGCCAGGATAGAGGGGAACAGGGAGCGGGGAGCAGGGAGCAGGGAGCTGGGATATCCTGTAAATAGGATAGGGGTTTATTAAAAATTGATGCCATAAAAATTGCGCATTCATATTGTGAAGAATGCCTCTGAATATTCACAGGCACACATTGCGTATACGTATGCATACCAAGGCAGGCATTAACGATGTATGTATTCATTGAAAATACAAAAAAAACCAAAATAATAATATTTGTTGTGGAGTAAAATATTGTATTTTTAATAATATCAAGTGTGCTCTTTTCAGAAAAGATATTTTTCCATTTTTTGCTTAGCTAAATTAAAGCATATTAAATAGGAAGGCAAATGGTTTATATTTTTGATAATAGTAATAATTAATTGATTAAAAATATAAAATATATTAATAAAGTACTGAAAATATTTTAATAATATATATATAATTTATATTATTAATCCCAAAAATAAAATAGTACAAATATCGATTGAAAATCAAAAGCATATTACTTTTGATTGAGTAAATTAATTTCTGAGATAATTATTTGAGTCTAAATTAAATTGAAAAGTAGTAAAATGATATTTTCAAGATACCCAAGTAAATATCACAATTTTTATCCACCGATCTATCATCATATTGGGGCTATATACCCGCCGACTGTAATGTTTATGTGGTGCACCCTCGTAAACAGGAAACGGAAATCAGCATGCAAGCGCACGCGGCAACAACAGGAAAATCAACATCAGCAGTTGGATTATTATTGTTTTTTTGTTGTTTTTGTTTTTTTTTTCACCCGGCCCCAAACTCATATGGCTTGTGGTTGCTTGTGGCAAACAATGTTTAATATGGGCCTTTCGCTTTGGTTAACATGGCCAAATCAGGCCATGTAACTAGTCGTCCGGCCGGAAGAAGTGGAAATTCGGTCGCGGTTGTTTGGGAAGTCCGCAAATAAAGGGTGGGCGGAGCCTGGAAACTCGTGGCTCGATCGTATGCATAAATATGTATGTGTTTGCTTGTTTTATGGTTAAAATAGTAAACCAAGGTTGATGTAGGCCCATGTAGTGCAAATGGCCGACAAGCCATCGATATTTTATAGGCAATCTTAAACAGGGTTTCCCCTTTTTAAAGGATATTTGGATCCTGGGGAGCGATTATATATTTAATGTGTGTTTTTATACAATAACCTTATCTCTTTTATGCGTTATTAGTACGTACAGTTACCCGCTGGCTATGATTTCCTTACAATAAAGGTAAATGATAAATCAATAAGTTAACAAAAAGAACTTTAAATATACAGTAAAGAGTGAAGAATTAAGGGGTAATAAGTGGTGTATTTTTTTAATCAATTAATTACTGGTATAAATTTATTTAAAGTATGGTTATAGCTTATGTATTTATTTAGTTAGCTGTGTAAACAGTTTTTCATTTGTTTACTTTGCAATCGGGGAAATGTAATTTCCACATTAATTTCTCCTCTTTGTATTTATTACATTAATTAATGTTTGTATTGCTTTCAATGAGCTTTGTTTTTTATAATTTTAAGTACTTTTATATGAGCAGAGATTGCTAATTATATGCCAATGCTTAACGCTTTATTGTGTGATAAATAAATGACACAAATAAACAATATTTAAGCCTTAATCGTTTGGGCATTTAAGCCTTGGCCATATGCAGTTGATAAAATGCAGATGAGCATAAAGATGAAATTAAATTTAGATTTGAAATTGAATTCCTTCAACGTCCCCTCTTTTCCGCCAGAGTTGGTCTACAGCGTTGGAAAGTGGGTAAAGTTATTTGCAACTAAAATTAAATTAATGCCACATTGCTATGCGCATGGAAAATGCGAGACTCAAGGAGGCAATCGAAATAAAAATACAAAAAAATAAGAAAAACAAGCTAGAAGTTAAGAGGGGGGGAAATGTGTGGAAAAGCCGAGAGAAAGACAACAAAGTTAATTTATGTGTCGAGTTCCCGTCTGTCTTATGCCTTATGTTGAGCCCTAACTTTGCCAGAGTGTTTTCTAAATATCATACAAACATATATAGTCTATATACATATTTATATAAATACAAGTGTCAATACTCGTACTTGGGGGAAAATGAAGAAAAACAACAACAGCACACACATGCACCGGGCCCTTGCAAAAGAAAAGTTTTGCCACCTGCGTTTTTTCATTTACATGAGTAAGTTTCCACATTAAGAACAGCAGGAAAAACAGGACGAAAAAGAAAGTAGAATGAAAAGAAAAGCCAGGCCTCTGCCATTATCCACTCTCACTCCCCCCTTCTCCCTGCTCAATTTTTCCCCTGAAAACCTTCTCTTGCTGGGCTTTAAAAATTTAAAATGCTGTCAGTGGAAAATCCATTTAAAATTTCCCTTTTAATTTGCGGTAATTGTGCGGAAAATGTTTGTAATCGAATATTTGACAATAATTAAATGGGATTCTCTTGTAAATCGAATTAGGCAAAAGTTGCCCTTAAATGACAGTTAGATTTGTATTAAATATTGCATTAAAATTTATATATGTGAATATGTGCAGGCATTCTTTTTGGCCAATTTCCATTTCAATTCAAGTGAAATCAAATGGAATTTTCGATGACTTAACACGGTGAGCAGAGCTTACACTGGAAATTATAGCTAACTTAAATTGATAAATTGATTTCTATAAAAAAGATCTAATTAAAACTTTAAACCAATAAAAATATGTGTACAAAATATTTAAAATTCATTATTTCTACTTAGAATTTTCCATGAAAATTATATTTATTAGCCTTTAAGTAATCCCCGAATTTATTTCCCAGTGCCAGTAACCAGTAACCACCAAGTTAAACACATTTCTTCTGCTTGCTTGGCGAATGTGAAACCAAAGTTAAATAAATAAGCGGCAGTTGATTAGGCAGCTCCGAGAAGCCACCACCTGGGTGAGCCTGAGATGCTGAGCTCAGCATGCGTGGGTTGCCTGCGGCAGGAATCCTGCCATAAAGGGAAGGACCTCGGTCCCCCACTCCCTCACTTTCGTTGCCTCCAGCTGGCTCCTTAATAAAGTTAATAAACTTAACACAAAATGCTGGCAACTGCTTAGCAATGACGATGGAACGAGAGGCGTCTGGCAACTGCTGCTCCTGCTGTTGGCACCTGTAACATCCTCCGGGACACAGGCTACCCGGCCACGCACTTGAATAATAAGCATACAAATATATTTATCGTCCTAGACAGCAGCTCTCAGATCTTTCGTGCTTTCTTAAAGATAAGCTGCTACTCATTTGTCCACCGGGTTTCCTTCTCAAAAAAGCTTTAGGTATTTTGGACTACGACTTTCGGGATTATTATTAATGATTATGGTGGTTTTCTATGAATCTAATCAATTGTCTGGGTAACTAACTCATTTATAAGTTAGCATTTTAGGCAAATCTTCAAGCATCAATACCTATGTGAACATGTGTTTGCATACAAATAATGGGTTCACACTGCGTATACGTAATGGCATTGTGAAGCTAGTAAACCGCAAGCTATGGCATGCATATTGTTTCCTAAATAATTGTTTAACCCAAACAATTTGTCAATTAAATTTGTCAACACTGAAGGCAGCCATAAGCCACAGGCCTTGAAATCAATTTCATAGGAGATTTATAAGGCATTTTCATATGTATTTAATCTTCGTTATGGTTTTGTTTTGGCTTTAAAATGTTTTAGAAAATAGGTCCATTTTAAATATTAATTATTTAAATAACTATGTAGATTCTTCTTGTATTATATTTAGTTAAAAAATAGTTTCAAGTTTAGCTATTAATATTTTATTTTATTTATTATTTATTTCCCTTGTTTTGTTTTGTTGCCTTGAAATTAAAATTTCACCAAGCATCCTTGGGTCGCATCCTGTTCTGCTTTAGCTTTTGTTTTGTTCTTGTTCCTGGCCTTCTTTAATCTATAATTTATTATTATTTTGAATTATTTTTATTTGCTTTATTGTTGGTGGCTTAACTTGAATTTAATTTGCCGCCGTCTCTCAACTAATTTCTGCGATGGCATCGTTAACGCAGAAACAAAAAATTCCACGTTTATTTTTTTTGTTACGCTCCGAAATGTGCAAAGTTTTCGCAGATTGTCGAGGGTTCCTAATTGTCTATAAGCGAGGGCGTGGTTTTTCCTATACACATTCATGCATATAGAAATATATATATATATATTTATATATATAAGAGTGTGTGTGTGTATATATTTGGCACATATGCAGGGGCGCTAAGTGGTTCTCCGGGGACTTTAATGCCACATGGCGCCATTTGAATGAGGTTTTAAATGTTTGCCGACTTTGTGGTCATAAAAACAAGATTCGTACGTGTGAGTGAGGGATATCACACACATACACACTTGGGGAAAAATAATCTGGATTTTTAGTTATTAAAAAAGAGGTATAAACAAGGGAGTGAAAGTGTATAGATTTTGGGAAAGGAGTACATAAATAATGAATAAGACAATTAGCTTATGAATCATAAACAAAGCCAAGAAATTAATAAAATATAATAACAATTAAACAAAAGAATAATACATTTAATTAAGTATTTATTTAGTTCTAAACTAATATCTAATTTAGGCTTAGCTTAGGCCTTCAGCTGGCTGTTTAAGTTGGTTTATGGTTTCAGAATTTAGCTTATTTCCAGTTAGAAAAAAAGTGAATCTAAGAAAATATTTCATTAATTTTTTGTTGAAAAAAGTTAAAAATTGTTATATAAAAATATAAATTATAAACCTTGTAAAAAGTTTGACGAGACGCCACTTAGTAATATACCCAAAACTTAGTAAAATAGTTATTTCAACCGATTTTAATTTATTTTACCTCTCCTGTTGTATTGTTTATTGAAAACTTTTCTCCCTTTTATTGAACTTTATTTCTTTTTTTAATGGTTACTACACATTTTTCTTTATGTGTATGCCAGCTTATGTGTTGCAGAATTTAATTGAGTTACCAAAAATGATTGTTGGTACGTTTAGTTGTGAATTTTTGGATTTTTGGCCAGATGGTATTTGTATTTTGTGGCTTAAACTAAGAGAAAAGTTTCTATACTCTCACTCACCCCTTTTTAGTTATGAATTTTTGTTATATATTCTATGCTCTGCATAAGCTTTACGTTTCTTGAAATAATT
Source organism: Drosophila serrata (assembly GCF_035046125.1). Lineage (NCBI taxonomy): Eukaryota > Metazoa > Arthropoda > Insecta > Diptera > Drosophilidae > Drosophila > Drosophila serrata. The sequence continues at coordinate 327,352 of NW_028257174.1, read as the reverse complement.
CCCAGCACACAGGCTTACCCATACCATAGTATATAGTTTTTTATCCCCTCTCGGGCAAAGTCGGTGGGAGTTTTCCCGGGCACTTTGCAGTGAAATTGCAAATTGAAATGCTATTGAAAGTTTTTCCAGGCGACAGTTACACGCACACACGCATACACTCACATGCTAACATAAAATTCAATTAGAGTTTTCAGCACTTTCATCAGCTATAGCTTCATCCTTTTGGCCCTGTTCCCCGTCACCCGTCACCCGTCGACTCTTGGCCATTTGTCTTTATTTGCCAGATGTGTGGAGGAGCTTGGTTCAGGGACATGCCGGGGCGTATAAAGTGTGCCAAGGCTTCTTCTGGCTCTTCCCTCTTTGCTCCTCTCTGCTTTTGGCTAAGGATGTTAACACCAATGCTTACCTGCAAAGAAAACAAAAAAAACAAAGTAAAGCCATTAAACACACATACTTATGCACAGGGAGTGGGGAGGAGGGAGGAAATAGCCTGGCTAAAAGTCCGGTTAAAGTTTGGCCATAAACGCCGCAAGAAGCCATATTAATCATGACTTGGGCCAATAATAAAACACAGCACAAGGGGGGGAAGGGGATGAAAGGTGAAAGGACATAGATAAAACAACAAGTCTACTTAGCAGTTTCCAGCAAGGATTCTGCCGGGATTTTGCCCCATTAACCTAAGCTAATGAGTTACTGGCTTTCAGCTGGGTTTATTCCAAAAGCTGATTTCAGCAATCAAAGGAACATATGTAAAGTGGGTGTAAAAATTGTTATTAAACAAGATAGGAAGCTAACTTCGGCACGCCGAAGTTTTGTATATTATTACAGATTGAAATTCGATTACTAGGAATTAATACAATATAAATTATATATATTTAGGTTAAGAAACAATAATGGAATGCCTGCTTTTATTTCATTAACCTATACATTTTATATTTAGAGTTTTACAATTACAGTTTTTCCTCTATTTCTCTTAAAATTTTACACAAAATTCTAGGTTAATATATAATTGCTAAATATCAAATTTGATGAAAATATGTTGAAAACTGGAAAAGTTATATTATTATTTTTTTTTTTTAATTTTCCGATCGTTCCTATGGCAGATATATATATCTATATATAGTCCACCATTTCGCCATGCTCCGACTTATGAATGTACTAGTAAAATTATATAGGCGAAAAACGCCTTAGTTTCATTCAAATAGCTTTCTGTTTGTTCCAAAACAAATCTCACACATCTGTGCATATGATTCCCAACTAGTTCTAACATCCCCGGAACGAAGTGACTGCTGTCAGCCACGTCTCAGATATGTGTTGTGTTTTAAAAGTTGCAAGTCATTGTTTATTAGTGTTCAAAATTAGTAACTGGTCATAGATACTTACTATTCAGAGATACTTACTGATCATAACTACTTTCTGGTCAAAGATACTTATTGTTCAGAGTTACCTACTGCTCATAGTTACTTATTGTTCATAGATACGTTCTGAACATACTTAATTACTGTTCAGAGTTACTTACTGCTCATAGTTAATTGCTGATCATAGTTCTATAAATCGTCCGATCGTTCCTATGGCAGCTATATATATGTATATATATAGTCCTCCGATTCGCCATGCTCCGACTTATGTATGTACTAGTAAAATTGTATAGGCGAAAAACGCCTTAGTTTCCTTCAAATAGCTTTCTGTTTGTTCCAAAACAAATCTCGCACATCTGTGCATATGATTCCCAACTAGTTCTAACATCCCCGGAACGAAGTGACTGCTGTCAGCCACGTCTCAGATATGTGTTGTGTTTTAAAAGTTGCAAGTCATTGTTTACTAGTGTTCAAAGTTAGTAACTGGTCATAGATACTTACTGTTCAGAGATACTTACTGATCATAATTACTTATTGGTCAAAGATCCTTATTGTTCAGTTACTTATAGATACTTTCTGTTTATATATATAACTGATCATAGATGCTTACTGCTTATAGTTATACTGTTCATCGTTAATTAGTGGTCGTAGATACTTACTGAACATAGTTAATTAATGGTCAGAGTTACTTACTGCTCATAGCGAATTACTGGTCATAATTAAATACTGATCATAATTCTATAAATCGTCCGATTGTTCCTATGGCAGCTATATAACATATATATATAGTCCACCGATTTGCCATGCTCCGACTTATATACTAGTAAAATTATATAGAAGAATAACTCCATAGTTTTATTCAAATAGCTTAAATTAGTTCCAAAACCAATCTCCCTCGTCTGAGCATATGATTCCCAACTGGTTATAACATCCCCGGAACGAAGTGACTGCTACCGGCCACGTCTCAGATATGTGTTGTTTTACAAAAGTTGCAAGTCATTGTTTATTAGTGTTCAAAGTTAGTAACTGGTCATAGTTAATTACTGCTCATAGTTATTTACTTCTTATAATTAGCTGTTAATATATAATTTTTAAATCGAAGTCTCAAATATCGATGGTCCGACATTCGATTTGGCTTTGGTATGCGAGTAGCTAAGTATGTGGGCCTCTGGGCTGGTTGATACTGACGGCTGCCGAGTGAGTCCCAAAAGGCACTTAGGCCACATGATGAGCCGGCTGGCTGACAGGTCCAAGAGCCGGAGAGGGAGAGGAGACCCGGGGACAGGGATGTGCCCCAGCTCGAGTGAATGGCGTTGACGGGGCAGGATGGCCTTGCAGTGCAGGATTTGGTCATGGCGCTCACGAGTTTTGTGTTAACCCGAACTCGTCTCGGCCGTGACTGTCTCTCTGTCTCTCTGTCCCGGTCTGAGCCATGTCTTGTTGACAGTTGCACTAATTGCAAAATGCTGTTGTTTGTTCGCCTGCCATTGTCTGTGGCATACTTTTGGCCAATTTGCATATTTCGTTAAGCAGTAGCAGCAGTAGCATCTCCAGCATCATCTGCTCCTTCTGCAGCTACAGATGTCCTGCTGTCCCCGTGAGTTTTCTCACACAGCTTCCCAGCTGAACCCCTTCGCTGTAGCCTTTTTTTTTCTTTTTTTTTTGCTCTCTTTCCGTTTCCGTTTTCGTTTTCATTTTCATTTCCTTTGTCTTTGGTTCGAGTAAATATTTGCACACACACACGTGGCCCGAGCTCTAATTAAGAATGAAGGCTTCCATTTTACTAATTGACACAATGATTAATGCGATTGTCTTGGCATTCGAGTGTACGGTAAGCACCTTAAGCTTTTTCTCGAGAATAACATTTAACTATATAATAGTTCAATAAGATTTAATGGTTTTATAAAACTTTAATTACTATTCAATACGTCTAAACCCTAGGTTAAACATTTTAGTAAATGTTTTAATTGTTTCCTTAATATTTCTGTACTGCATTTTAATCTCCTCTAGGATTTTACTTCTATTTTTAAGCTTAATTAAAATCTCTTTATTCTTAAAGACAAACCTTTGGGTAGGCAATATTCCATATAGCTTAATTCCCTAGTGTTTGTTACGATAAATATTTAATGAGAAACCATTTATGCCAAGTTCAACGCTTAATTAGTTGCAGCTTCAGTGGGGGGGTAATAATAAGGGGGCTGTTGCCCAAAATTTCCACAGAATGCAACAACAGAAGAGGGGCAGCGAAACAGGTGGCGGAGAAGGGGGATGGAAGGACATTGGTTTTTGGGATCGAGCATCGGCATCATAATCGTTATGCCCGCCCATTTAATTAAACTTTGTAACCCTTGAGGGGCCGCCCGTCCAAATATTGTGGCCTTGTTCAGGCTTAATTGCTAACACGCACATACACACAGGATACACTTAACAAGAGGACAAAATAAATAATAATAAATAATAATATAAATTTAAATAGATAAAATTCTTTAAAAAGATGTGACGTCTTTCAGTTTAAGCCTGAATAGAAAGAACACTTATTATTTTAACTCTTTAAAGCGTAAATAGTATTATTTAATCTTTACAAATCTCTACAAATAATCTCCATATCTATTTCTCTCAGTGCACGCACACAGTAACGCAAAGCGACTTTGTCTAGCCCCCCAAAAAAGTATGCAATAAAAATTAATGAGCGGGAAAATTTTTATTGACGCGCCTTTGGCAATGCATAAATGAATAATGCCCCAAGGGAAAGCATAATGAGAGAACTCTCTCTCTGTGCGAATGTGTGTGTGTATTATTGTGTGGTTATTGGTCTGTGTTTGGGTTAATGTTTGCCTGTGTTTGTGAGGCTAGGGGGTAGGAGAAGGGCGGGGACATGGTCACGCCCCCTACTTCTGTAAAACTAGGCAAACAACGTCATTGTTCGAGCAGCTGGAGCGGTTAAATAAACTCGGTCTCTTTCGGTCTGATTTGTGGCCACTAAAAGCTTCTCTGACATCAGCCGAAGGACATGGCCGGGGGACGTCACACTCAGGACATGCCATTGGCAAAAAAAAATATAAATGAATTGGGGGGAAGACACGTGTGCTGCTAAACAGTGGGTTTTATAGAGAATATTTAGATTAAGGATTAATTTTTCCAAGTATATTTCACAAGTTTCTTTAAAGATTAAAGCAAAGTTTATGAGTTAAAGGAGTAAAAGAATTAACAACTGCCTACTCTAGATATATTTCCTTATTAATTGTGTTTAAAATTAGCATCTTTTGTGTGTTATGTTTGCATATTTTTCCCAATACCACAGTGCGGCGCCTAATGTCTGAGCCTAGGATTCGCCCATTGTCCTGCCAAACTATCCTTCCTGCATCCTTTTTTCTCTCTATCCTATCCCTCTCCTTTCCTTTCCCTTTCCCCCTCATAATTGCAGTTAAAAAAATAACATTGCGCATACGCCATGTGGACTGCAGTGACTTTGAGCAAACTCAACCGCAAATTGAATCAATGCGGCAAGCTTTGTGTTTGTCTCAGTCATTAGCCGACCCCAAAAATAGCCCTCGGGCTAGAAACATTGCAAAAAAATGAGAAAAAAAGCGTGCTAAAGGGAACCCTCGAGGTCAAAGGCCGGAAGGAAGGCAGCCAGAAACACGAAAACTTCTTTATGACATCACCAAAAGAGAGAGAGAGAGAGAGAGAAAAAGAAATGCCAAAAGAATAAAGTGGGGGAGTCCCCTCAAAAAGTTGACCAAAAACCACCGGGGGCAGCGCGTGCGATGTGCGGCATAGAATGTGCGATGTCCGATATGCGATATGCAAACTAAACGATGGCACGTGACCACACACACACATAGAAACCGCAAAAGTAAAGAACGCACACGCACAGACAAAGGAGAGGAAAAGGAAGTAGGAAAAAGAAGGTCCTTAAAGGTGCTCATGGCGGGCACGTGTAGGTCTTTCTAATAGAGACTGCGTTCTAAGCACGCCCCTCAAGGTGGTGCATATATATAGCCGGAAATTAAGTGTGTGGGTGGGTGGGAAAAATATATTATAAATATACATATATACAGATTTAAAAATAATATTTAAAGGGAAGTAAATCTATTCATATACTTGGTCTAAAAATATTTAAAGTGCTTTTTGTCGCCATGTTTCTATGTGGAAAGTTAAAATTTAGCTTCCACATAAAGCCATCAAAAACTATTATAACTATATATATATATTTTTTTTTTTGTTATATTTTAACTATATTTTTTCGGCTAATTACGTTGTCTCTGGCTCGGGGGGCCGTTTATTATCTGCGGAAGTGTCCGTCAGAGATTGCGTGCTGACCATTTAGCTGGCCACGCCCCATCCACCAATTTGCAGTTTTTCTCTTTTCTCTATTTTATTTTTTTTTTCTACCTTTCTGCTGGCTTTTCCTGGCTTTCCCAAGCGTAATCTCCACTCTCCATTCTCCACCCTCTTCACTCTATTACTCTACTCTCCACAATCCACAATCCACGTAGTCAAACGGTTAACACAACAATTTGCCGAAGGATTTTTGTTATCGCCTTTTGGGAGGGCAAGCACGAAATGCGAATAAATACAGAGAAAAAATCCTAGAAATAAGGAGAATTTAGTTATACCCTTTCAAGGTATTATATTTGTATTCAGAAGCTTGAAACTAAGTGATGGAGTCATTTTTGACCCTATAAATTATATATATTCTTGATCAGCATCTACAGGCAAATCTTTCAAGCCGTCTCCGGCCGAAAAAAAATTTTTTCAGAAATTTCCCATTTTTCGGAAAAAAGGAAAGGGGTTACATCATGAAAATTCGCAAAAATCGGCCAAAAATTCACAATTTAAATGGAGTATGCAGTTTTGTTAACATGCTAAAATTTTTGGCCTAGTTATGAAATTTTTAAATTTTGACTGGTCGAAAAATTTGCTATAAAAATTTAGTCAATATCGGTTAAAAAATGGTAATGGACCTTCAGTCAGAAGCTTCAAAGAAGGTGAAGGAGTCATTTCCGACCCTATAAATTATATATATTCTTGATCAGCATCTACAGGCGAATCTTTCTAGCCATCTTCGGCAAAAACTTAATTTTTTTCAGAAATTTCTAATTTTTGAAAAAAAGGAAAGGTCGTTAAAATGTTCAAAAATTTACAATATTTTAAATTTTAAATTAGGTATGCAGATTTGTTAACCTAATAAAAACTTACACAGGAACGCTTTCCGATTTGAAATTAATGCATTTTTGGCTTAGTTATGAGTTTTTTAAACTTTGATTTATAGGGAAAATTGTCATTGGAAAATATCAGTAAATATCAAATCAAATAATGATAACATTCCTTTTAAAATATTCAAAGATTTATTTACAGTGCCTGCTGGAATGGGCCTTGTGTGTGTTGTGCCAACTTAAGTCTTTCGTATGTTTTATTGCTGCTTTTCCGGCATCTGTGGCACCTGTCGTTAAGGGGAGGTAGGCAGTGGATGAGGGAGGTGGGATTGTTCCAGGCGTTGTCACGTTTCTCCAAATATTTTGCAATTTTCCACAGATTTCATTTTCTCATTGGCTTGTCTGTTTGTCGGTCTTTTTTGAGTTTTTCATTTTCATTTTGTTGCTTTGTTTTACTTACGTTTTCCTAAACATTTTCAGTTACGGTTTTGTTTGCTGCATGGTAGTGAGCGCCGCTTGATTCGGCCTGAAAGCAAATTGGCTTTTTCCCAACACGTTTCTGAATTACAAACGAGTTTTGCACAGGGATAGGGAGAGAGGTAGAGGGGACTTTGACTGTGCAAAACCTTCAATTATGCACACACGCTGGAGGGGGAAGGACACAGGACACAGGACACGCAGAAATCTGTAAATTGCATCTAAGTTGTTAGAGTTCCCATCTGCCAGGCTTCCATCTCGCAGTCTCCCTTGTGGAGCAGCCAAATGGCATAGCAAATGAGAAGGGCAGAGCTCCGGGAAGGAGCAGGATGAGCAATCAGGGGATCCTGGCAGCCTCCAACCTCCACGCAGGCGGGTAATAAAAATCCGCCACTTTGTGACACAAAAAAAAAAGTCAGGATAATAACCATTATTTACAATGGAACACACACGGTATGTCATATTTTTTCCATTATCCTTGAACAGTGTCATATCCCTGTGCTACCTTTTATACCCTATATCAACTACTTTATATTGCTGATCATCTTTGTCGCCTTTGCCTGAATATGATATTCCCCATTTCTGGCCCGCCATTTGTATTATGCAAATCCTTATCCATATATAATCGCCATTATTCTCCGCTGATTGCCATTTGCAGGCACTCAACTTGATTTAGGTTCCAGTCACGCCCCCTACTTCGTCCTCCTTCCATATTTCAATACATTTCCCCTCGAGTGGACATGAAGGAGCTGGCTAAAATTTATACAAAATAAACTTGATGCCAAAATGGCTCAATGGCGACACGAAATCGCGCATGGGTGAAGTCAACTCAAGGAATATATATATCTATATCTATATATATACATATATTCAGGGGGCGTTAAGTGCTGACCTTCCCAAAAAGAAAAACTGATAATAATGAGAGCAGGCAGGCTGTGGTTTTTCACTCAAGGCTTTACTCTCTCACTTTCAAAGCTCTTACCCAGTTCGTCAGTTCGCCTTCGTGTGTTCGAATCTATCTCGAAAATTAAGTTTATATATATATATTTATATTAGAAAGAAAATTTCAATCTATAAGAATGGAAACTCTACTTCTGTTCATCTTGACCTTCATCGCCTTCACTGGCGCCGCCGATGATGATGTCCTTCAGCTGGGCGACAATGATTTTACCAGCATTTTGAAGCAACATGAGACCACCTTGGTGATGTTCTATGCACCCTGGTGTGGTTTCTGCCGTCGTCTGGAACCGGAATATTCCAAAGCCGCTGGGATGGTCAAGAGAGATGATCCGCCCATTAAGTTGGCCAAGATCGATTGCACCGAGGCCGGGAAGGAGATATGCAACAAATATGCCATCATTTCGTATCCCACATTGAAGATCTTTCGTCAGGATGATGAGGTCAAGGACTACAAGGGACCACGCAAGGCTAATGGTATTGCCGAATATATGCGCATTCAGGTGAAACCGATGTTGTATAAGAAATCCATACGATCCATTGAACAGTTGGCCAAGCTAAAGCGTCTATCTGAGCTCCTGAAGAAGAAGGATATGTCAGCCGGGCACAAGGATACCAAGTTGGTTAACCAAATGCTAAAGAATCGCTTGAATGAATTGTATAACAATTGAAGTGGGGGACGGAAGGAGAAGAAGGATTTGTCTTTGTATATTTTTAAAGACTTTCCAAAATGATGTTCAATCAATTTCTATGTATTTTTTAAAGTAATTATTATATTAAATGGGGGGGGGCCCTAACACACACAATTATTAGTGTTATTTCATTAACTCTCTGGAAGTCTAGGGAACTTGATTTACTTCTGCGGCCCATCATATGTTGGTTTTCGAATAAATGAATAAATCGTTCCACTTATTCAAATGTTATCGATTTTTTAATGGCAAACTTGGCCGTTGGCGATTAATTATGCGTCGCTTTCGAGGGCAGCGCTTCAAACTGAGACTCCGGAAGCCAGGACTCGCCGCAAAGGACCTCAGTGTCTGGACTTTGCCCAGGAAGAGAAAGACAAACAACAGTCGATGGACAGCAGCAGAAGCAGCAGCAGTCAAGGGCTCAATCAATTCCGTCAGAATGATGGAGGAATCTCCTCCATGTCCCAGTTACGTTTTCACTTTCTTTCGTTTTTATTTTTATTTTCATTCTCACATCTCGATACTTTTATTTTTTGTACACTGAAAGTTGCGAAAAGAGGCCTCTGGGAATGCATGAAATTATGTTTCCAAATGGTTTCACACAAAAATAAATATATATGTTTATGTTTTTCAAAGGATGTAAAATATTTTGAAAGCCTTGAACAAAAGAGGAACCAGAACGGCAACTAACTTTGGCGAAGTTTGTATACCTTTTACAATTTACAATTAAATTATAGAGTCCCATTGAAAATGTATCATAAGTCAGCTTAAAATATTGACAATCTTTGAATCTATATTTTACTATGTGAATTTTGTTGTTAAAACAAATTTTAAAAATATCATAACTAAGTCAGAACTTCATTAATTTTAGTTCGGAAAACTTTCTTATGTCAGTTTTTTTTAGGTTAATAAATCTACATATTCAGTTTAAAATGTACAAAAATTCAAATTTTGTCAGTTTTTTAGAATTTTAATGATGTCACCCCTTATAAAATTTCGAAAAAATTTCAAAAATTTCTTTTCCTTTCGGAGATGGCTTGATAAACTCGGCTTTTTATGCTGATTAAAAATATATATAATATATAGGGTCGAAAATAACTCCTTCACTTACTTTAAACTTCTGATTAACTTTATAATACCTTGAAAATGAATAGTTTTGTAAATTGTTCCATCTTTCTTTTCATTTTTTCTCTCGGTGGACACCATGTGCTCCTCCATCATCCAATGGTCACGCACACTGCGAAAAACCAATCAAACAAACGGAAGACGCCAACCGGAAGTCGCAGGGCCAAACTGGACACGAATCGATGATGATGATGATGATGATGATGATGATGATGACACAATGGCAATCATGGGATAACGAACCTGATACTGATGATGATGATTGCAGAGGCAATGGAATTGAAATCGGAATCGAAATCGAAATCAGATTCGGATTCGGACTTGAGCTGGCAATCACATTTGTCACTCACTCAGGTGTCAAATTTGTATGGTAAGTAATATTGATTATAATATAATATTTCTTGCCTGATTTCTTAATTGGTAGCCTTAAATACCCCTTAACCAATCCACAATTACAAGTGTAATGCTATGAAATTGCTAAACAACTGGCACATTTTGTTGCCAATTTTGGTCGGATGAGCATGAATTTGAACTTGAGCGGAAATCAATTGATTGGCGGCCACAGATGCCATTGAAGTTCACGCTTGTGCGACTTCCGCTTGCTGCAATTAAATGTGCACAACAAAACACATACAGAGCTGACCCAACTTTATTTTATTTTCTTCTCCAACCAAAGAACCCATCCAAAAAACCAAACCCGAGGCGAAGCTGTCTTTTTTCTTGCTGCTTGAAAATTAATCACTTCGGCAGCTGCCAAAAGCGAAATGCTTTGTCATATATATCCCTCCTTAAATCGTTTACCAAACAGAATACAGAGTGAATACAGAAAATGCCATGCCCACAGCCACTTGTATCAATCACGCTCCGATTGTTGTTGAAAAATTGTCGGACATGTACAATAATGTTTATCAAATGGCATCTGTTTCTCTGTCGAGAAAGGGCCTCTCTACACACATTAATATATATATATATCCTGTTTGATTTGTTGCTTGACAAGGTGACTATAGGTTTAAGGGTCTCGAAAAATCAAACAAAAGAAATGATATGAAATGAAATGAAATGAAATGAAAGCAACCGAGTGTCAAAGTGCATTTGTAATGGCCTTAACTGTAAGATTAAAGCTTACTTTTCTGCTGATTTATGGTTTTTGCCGAGTGGAAATGTTGTCCAAGTTAATACTGTCGACACACACTTGAGTCTCTTGGAATCAGTTGCTGCATTTATGCTTGGTTGATCCCAGGTCCGGTGTCTGGGGGATATTCATGCATGCAGGAGTTACTTTTTGTACTCTTCTTAGGAGGTATTTCCATTTAAAGGGAAGTCCTGCCAAAATATAGTAGGAAAGTGTATCATTCTATTCGCCTTTTTGAGTTGCTCTTTCTCTGCCATCTCTCGATATTTATTGTTGGGCTTGGCAGTGTGGCAAGAACTGAACTCAACTCAACTCGACTCGACTGTGGGTTGTGTTTGCATTTAAGCTTGTTTTTTGGGGGAAAAGAGGACACTGAGCTCACTTTGCCTTCTTGATACGAGCGCCATTGAGGCGGTGTCTGGTGTTTGCCCAGGGCAAGCTGTCAGTGCTCCACTAGGTTTTTCTTTCCTTTCTCTTTTTGGAATATATTGGTTTGGGACTTAAAAGTGCAGCTTCCGCTTTCCTCTTAAAGCCCATTTCGCATTTCAATGCACTTCACTTCACAATCACTACACACATTCACATTAAATATTCGCCGGGAAAGGGGCTTGTGTCAAGCTGTAGACCTCGAAGCCTCCCCTGTTTTTTCAATTAACGCCCAATTAATTCAATGGCAGGATGAGCTGATGTTTGACAGCTTATCATATGTCATACGTGGCGTATACGTGATAATATTGCGTATACGACGTGGTGTCTTTTGTTGTTTTGCGGATGGGATAAAATCGGCAGGCAATTAATTAAAACAAATGGGTTATTCAGCCTGTACTCTATCAGTACTTGAGCCTTCATAATTAGTGGTTCTGTTTTATAGTTTAAATATAAGAGAAATATGGGAAAGAGCAGAGAACTTTTTGCAGTTCGAAATTCAAGCGATGTCTGCGATCATTCGATATGCACATTTCACCATCAGCCAAGCAAATCGAAACGAAAGGCTGCCAAGCTAACGAAGCAGCACATGACACACATGTACACTGTGGAAAAATAGTAGGAACAATTTTTAAATCCCAAAAAACTAAATATAAACCATAGCAAGCCCTGAAGTGTAATTCATTAAAGACAAGGAATGTATAAGATTCAAATGAATGTATATAAAAAAATATAAAAAGAAGTAGAAGACCTATTAATTTTTTTCAGTGTTTTAACCCACACACATTTGTGTGTGTGTATATCCTCATGGGGTTACATTAGGGAAAGCTAAGAGGGAAAGCACTCAAATCTGGCGGCACTTTAACGCACTTTGCTCATGGGCCGCAAATTTTTCCTGCATTTTCCCAACGATTTTCGGTGTTTTCGGCTTTTAAGTGCAGTGCCAGAAAAGTGAATGCCGAAACGTAAAGTGCGGAACACATAAATCAAGCATCAATCATTCATCATCAATCATTTGCATTGAGAGTACAAAAAAAAAGTAAAGGAAAGGAAAGGAAGCGAATCAAATAGAAGGGATGAGCACTTAAAGAAAATAAAAACCACAGGTAGTATAGCTTTAATAAATTAATATATTTGATATATTAATTTAAAGTTTTCCTTAAAAAATTTTAATACCATTCAACAAAAGCAAGTGAGAGACTTTATTTCTCAGAAATATTGCTATGTAGGAATGTTGGAAAATATTATATATTCTCACTCTGCCTTAGTCTATATATTTATTTGCACATTTCTCTACTATTTTCTCTCACATCCTGTTCTTGTAGTTTTCCTGGAATTTTCCCATTGACAAACAATTGGAATTTACTCTTATTTCCCTGAGTTTGCAGCTCTGGTAACTACAGCTTCGAATTCTTTCACTAAAAATTGCATATATGGCCACTTTGAGTTGTTTGTAATCCGAATGCGCAGTCGAGTCCTTTTGCCATAAATTACGTACATGTACTTGGACACTTTTGACATCCTGCAGGCTCCCAGCAGCATCGTCATCGTCATCGTCATCATAATAAAATGTTATATATACATTTTTCTCTCTCGTCTTCCCTGGAGGCGGAAATGAATGTCGTTCAGCAAGGAGGTCATACCAGTTAGCCACGGCTCCTTGCCAGGATTTCATCTCTCAGCATCATCCCCATCAGCAACAGCAACAGCATCCAGTTTTTACATTCACATCAGCAGCTCAGAGCAGCTTTTCAGCATTTGCTCAAAGTAAATGGCTGCAAATTGCATTTTAATTACATTGTTGTGCTCTTGCGGCATGTAGCATGCAGCATGTGTGTGGGCTCCTGCCTCTGGGCAATCCTGGGTCCTTGCAACAGGACAACATGTGACAGGGGGACACTGGCAGAAACGAGGGGGGAGTTGCTCTCCAATTAAATGCTTCTCATCTAATCAGGGGCTCACTTAACCTCACCTTGACTTCAAGTGTGTGCCAGTTATATACTTTCCCCGACTGATCTATATATTAAATATATATTCTAAATTAAAATATTCAAAACAACCAATGTTTACTCTAAGAAACCCTCTCTATGGCCGATTTACAAAGCTTATCTGTATGATGCCGCTGTGGAATTCTCACTGAGCTGCTGTCAAGTGCAGAGTTTTCTTTGGTTTTCTATGCAAAATTCAGGAAAAAATGAAGAACAACAAAATAGTGAAAAGCTAAAAAAAAGGCAGAGAAAAAAAGACAGAAAAAATAGAAAGAAAGGAAAATGGCTAGTAGGTTAAAGGTAATTGCCAAGTGACATGTGATTGCATTCAATGCAGATTAGAAACTCTTCCATTTTTACACTGTATGACTTTAGTCAGCTTTATTCCAACTGAAACCATTTTGAAAAATAATAGAAACTAAAATTTAATACCTCTCCATATTTAAAATTAATAAATTATAACTTTAAACCTTTTTTTCACATTGAAAAGGGAACAGTAATTTTATGTCATCGCCTTTTTTTTCTCCTTAATCTGCTGATTAAATATTTTAATTAATATACTTGCATTGCATTGTTTTAACTGAAAAAAAGGACATAAATACAAGCAGGACAAGGACATCACTTGCATTTAAATTCATGTATTTTTTTGTTTGTAAATAAATGCCAGCAGCTTCAATGCAACATAGTACTTGGGAACTTTCAGAAATTTACATTATACTTTAAAAATCCAGCAAATTTTTGTTAAATATATGAATTATAGTTATATATATATATAACTTCCATAAGCGGAAGTGTGTATATCTTTGCAGTTGCAATTGAATTATAGGATCGGTTTGGAAATCTAACATCAGTGAGTGTAAAATATTCTTTTGCATTCTTTAAATCGATTTTTATTGATATTTTTATATGACAATTTTTTTCGACAAATCAAAACTTCAAAATCTCATAACTAAACCAAAAATGCATTAATTTCAATTCGGAAAACAGTTTTATGTTAGTTGTTGCTAGGTTAATAAATCTGCATACTCAATAAAAAATAGACAATTTTGGGAATTTTTTTAAAATTTTAATGATTTTAACAATCAAAAAATTTAAATTTTTTGTGTAAATTTTTTTTTCTGCCAGAGAAAGATTTGCCTGTTGATGCTGATTAAGAATTTATATGATTTATAGGGTCGGAAATGATTTCTTCACTTTGTTTTGAGTCCTTAACTTAAGTTCTAATACCCAACAAGGTTATAATAAAAACAAAAATTATTTAATGGATTTTCCCTGTTTTTTTTTTTTTTTTTAATATATTCCTTCTTGTTTTTATTACTTGAAGCTTAATTAATTTCCCAGCATATCTTTTTTTGACAGTCTGCATTTTTCCAAATATTTTTTATGACCTTAGAAAAAGTTGTGCCAAAAAGTTGGCATATTTTTTGTGTGTGTTTGTGCTGTTTTTTTTTATTTATCATGTCCTTCCCCAAAAAACCGCATTGCTATAAGGATTTGGCAGGGGGGGGGGTGGGTGGAATAGGGGGGTGTAGGGGTAATATGCAAGGCATGCGAAGAACACGAAACGGAAAACGCAAACTTTTTCGCAGCATTTTTCTTTATATTCGCCCGATGGCAAGCCAAGCGGATTTGCAGCGTTTTTATTTATAAATTCCGAACCCGAACCCCCAAAACCCCCAAAACCCGCATTCGCATTTCTTTCTTTACCATTTTTGTTCTTTATTTTTGGTTTTTGTTTTTTATTTTTTATGTAAGGGGGCGTGTGCCCCAGGGGGAGGGTGTGGGGCTGCCTCTGGCCAGAGCTTTAGCTTCGGCTTTGGCCTTAGCTGTTTCTGTTTCTGTTTCTGGATTTTGGTTACGTGCACGCGGCCAGAGATTAGCTAAGCAGAAATGACGACCGGAAGTGCAGGGTAGAGCTGGGTATAGCTGAAAAGTGGCTAAATTAAGGGTCTTACTTTTATATTATAATATTTATTTAATTAATAAAATATCTGCATTTTATTGGTAATTCTTTTCGTTTGCCTTAATATTTATATTTATATTTTATTCACTTTAATTCCTTAGATTTTCTTTGGGGGCTTCTTGACCAGCTTTGAGTTTGAGGCTTTGCTTCATGCATGGAATTAGCCGCGTTAATAAAATGCCAGCGACTGCGGCAGTCAAATTGGCAGTTGGGGATTTCCTTCGTCATGGCCTTCCCTTCTTGGTCTTTTTCCCCTTCTTAACTTGGCTTAACTTTCCGGTCATCTCTCTCTCCCTCTCTATCTATCTGCTTTCTCCTTGTCTTTATACTTTCTCCGCTCGCCGCTCTCCTTCGCTTTGGGCAGCTCCCCAAAAACTTTTGCTCGTTAAAATAAATTTCGCCCTCTTCTATATAGCAAAATAAAAACAATAAAAAATACAACAAAAAAATTATAATAAAAAGAACAAAAATAAATAAAATAAAATAAATAAAATACAAAGAAAAGTGTAAGGATAACAGAGTTGGAGTTTTTCTTAATTCCTAGGCAGGAATTCCAAGTTGATTTTACAATTATAATAAAAGGTCACAGTTTTGTTTAACTTCTTAGGCGGTTTTAAGTCCTCTTTGAAATTTAATTATTATATAAATTTTTGGTTTTGCAAAAATAACTTTGCTTTTTTAAGGGTAATTTAATTAATTAAAAGCAAAAGAAGTACTTGAAAAAACACTTATTTTGCATGATTTTAGATATGTTCTAGTCTATACAAATATTAATATAACTAAAATATTTTCTTTATAAACAATATAGCAATAACCTAGATCTAATAAGAATAAGATTCAAGCTTAAATTTATTAATATATTTTATTATTAATATAATTTATTATAAATTTTTTATAGTAATACCCTTCACAGTTTAGTACTTTGGATTTTCTGCATGCATTTTTATGATTATTTGTATTATTATTATTACTTTGTATAGATTGTTGATACCCCTGGGGGTGGGGTGTATAAAACGCTTAATATTTTTTCTACTACCATTGCCTCTCTGTGCTGTTTTTTTGCTTTTCCTCCATCTAGGACCTTATCATTTTTGTTGCTGTGTGAAAATTTACGCGCTCGAGCTTTTATGGCTCATGAGGACCCATTGCCGTCTAAGCCATTGTCTTTGGGTCCTGTTCCCGGCCATGTTTATGGGCATTTTTGGCTGGCAATTAAATGCGTCCTTCCTCCTCCATCGCAGTCCATATGGGCGTCTCCTTCGTCCTGTGAACTGCACACTGCGAGTTCGAGGGGATTTCTCCTCTCGTGATGTAGTATGTAGTTGCAGTGGCGCTAAAAACTTGCTAACAGGGGGCAGAGTAACTTTTCCGATCCGACTTCACAAAGTTTTTGTTGCGAAAAAAAAACAACAAAAAAATAAAAATAGGTGAAAACACGAGGGGGCAGTGCGAGGCAGAAGGTCAGTTCGGGGGTAAAAGTTGTAAATTGTTTTTATTGTCAGCAGCATGTTCTCAATCTCTAGTATTTTTGGCATTTCCCTGGAGTTTGCCAAGAATTCGCTGGCTTTACTTGGCAAGTTTTGCTTAGCCAAAGGCGATCTACAGACTTCATTTGCAGACTTGCATCTTTACCTCCTTGATTTTTTCTTTAATATTCCGAGGGAATTCGAAAATACAAATGTGAATGCGAAAGAAATGCAGTTTTCTGGGTTAAGTTTTCCCTTTGTTTCTGTTGATTAAGGAGAGAACGAAGAACTTGGGTTGAGAAGGGCTTTTCTTTATTATTAATTAATATTGATTCTTTAAATAATATTTCCCTCTATATATTTTTTAATTTATTATACAATTTATAATATAGTTGAGCAGTTTTAAGATTTTCTAATGCCTATTTTGTCACCTAGAGAACTGCATCAGTTTAGGTTACTCTAACTCTCCGTACATTTTGGCACGTTTAGTCTTTGTTGCTTGTATGATTTGTTCTTAATGTTTTCCCAGCACACCTGACTTTTGGGCGGTGCCAAAAATTTTCCACACTCTCTCTCCCTTCCAGAAGTCAGCTCCTCTTTGGAAATGCTCGTCACGTATCGTCGCCTACGCGTAGTGCCAGAACAGGACAACATTTTAATGCTGTCTCCGCTTTTCCTTTAAGCCAACGATTCCTTTTGAATAAATGCTTTTCATATACCTTGGAAGGGTATAATGTTAGTCAGAGGCTTGAAAATAAGTGAAGAAATCATTTCAGACCCTATAAATCATATATATTCTTGATCAGCCGAGTCGATCTAGCCATCTATGGCAGAAAAGAACATTTTTTCAAAAATTTAAAAGAAAAGGAAAGGGATTACATCGTTAAAATGTTTAGAAATTGCCCAAAAATTTCAAATTTAAAGATTTTTTATGGAGTCTGTAGATTTTTTAACCTAATGAAAACTAATATAAAGCCGTTTTCCGAATTAAAATGAGTGATTTTTTGGCCTAGTTATGAGTACTTAAAATCTTTGATTGATAAAAAAAATTATTATTATTATTAATGGCCATCACAAAATAATATCATAATAATATGATTTATTTTGGCAACCTTGATGCATTATAAATATATTTAATAAACAGTTTATAAATTGTTAGTATCTATCAATATTCTGTTTCGCATTTTAACTAGCTTATCTAAGAATAAGGTTTATATAAAGATATATCTATATACATATGCAAATCCATTAAAGTTCACTTCCAGGGACACTTTATTTATCAGTGTGTTTGCTTTTGTAATGAGAAAACAAACAGCGGGCAGAACCAAGAGCGCCAAAATAAATGAAAATAAATTAAAATTAAAGCGAAATAAATTACAAAATGCGCACTGCACACAGACACACACACACACAAGATTTTCCCGCAGTTTTCCCACCCAGATTTTTCCAGTTGTTCGTCAGTATATATATGTATATATATATTTTTTTTCTTCTCCCCTCGCTTTGTCACAGAATCTCTCGTTTGTCACGTACAAATGACGGACGCCAAGAATTTTTAGATCTTTTGTTTTAATCATAAATTGTAGGCCACCAGAGGGGGCGGTGGGCGGTGGGTGGTGGGTTGGACAGCAACAATAATGTTTTTTGCCTTGTTGCGTAGTTTGCAATAAATTTCAACCCAGCCTGTCCTTTCTTTTAACATTTGAAGCACTTTACATTCATTTTGCATTTTTGGCTTAGCGCTGATAAGGAAGAAAAGGCGCTGGCACTGCCGAGTGACCAACTGACAGATCAGGGGGGTTTTTCCAACTTTCCACTTTCCACTTTTCACTTGCCATCTCAAGACAAATGATAAGCGTTGACATTTTCCTTTTTTTCACACTTTTGCTCACCCCCCCAAGTATTTTCCTTCTATCTGCGCTTGTGATAAATTGCCAACAATCAAAATCCAAAAGCCAAAAGTTTCTCCCGTCTGTTTTTTTTTTTTTTCAAAATGTAAATTTAAAGCTTGATTACCTAGAGCAAAGAGCAAAAAAAATAAGGAAATAATGTGATATATATTATATATCTTTATACACTGTTATATTTTATATTTTTCTGTTACAAATTCATTCAGAAAGATGAAAGAACTTGCTAAACATTTATTATCCTTTCAACTTTGTGGCCTTTAGCTTCCCTTTCCTGCCATATTTTGGCCTTAATTCATCTCTATTTGGCCTTCGTTTTGTCACTATGAAACTTGTATCTTTTCATCTTTTGCTGGCTTTATATCCTTATCCTGTAACCGCAAGCGCATTTGACATATGTATCTGTATCTTTATATCTCTGTCGTCCTGTGTGTCCTGGCTGCCGGGCATGTCAAAACTACGACCCGTAGAAAATTTTCGAATTTAATTCAATTAGTTTTTCGGTTGCTTTTGTTGTTGTTGGCTGTGTGGCATTTTGTTGATTTCGTTTTTATGAGCAATTCAAGTAATGTTGTACCAACATATATAACCTCGACTCGGTCCCTTTTCCTATATCTCTCTCTTGGCTTGCAAATATTTCGAGAATATATCTGGGGCCATGCCCATTCTTATGTTGGGGCTGGCCAATAAAAGGAGTGGGAGGAAAGACACACATAAAAATTGGCCTGAAAAAAAGGCTCACTTCAAAGGACGAAGTTTCAGATACTTTAAGTTGTTAAATACTTTAGTTTCTAGTTTGCAAAAATATAGTTTCAATTTGGTGGAGAAGTATTGTAGGGAATTTTTAAAACTTTTGGTTTGCTTTTCTAATTAAATTTGAAAAGATTCAAGCTATATAAATAGGTTTAGCATTATATAATTATTTTTAGAATATTTTACAAATATTTTCTGTCTGTGAAAAATATTAAGTACATATTTTGTGACCCTAAAAACTACAAAGTACTTGTTCAGGCATTAATTTCTTTTGTAAAATCTGTAAACAAAAGAGTTAAATGTTTTCTCATGCATTGTAATAATCATGTTTTTTGTGTTCTATTCATGTTTTTTATATGTGTGTCTATGAAAAGGTACAAGCAATAACCTCTGCAGAAGGGTATTGAAATGGGAAAATGCCTACATGAAGGGAAATTTAACATGTGTTCGGGGGGTGGAGGGGTTGGGGAGTTTTCCGGGCGGACTAGCCTGGTCTTGTAGGCGGTATCTGACGAGCTCATCTTGTGGTTTTTAAGTGCTCTAACGGCATGTGCCGCCCCCTGCCGCCCTTCTCTCCCTTCAACTCCACCAAGGATTTTTCTTTGCCTTTTCCGTATGCTTTTCTTTTTTTTTTAGTGATTTAAGAAAATTGATGGCTTTCTCTTCGCATGACTTGCCGATGGAACAAACTCTTGAAGCTCGTTCCACAGCGAGTCAAGGCGTGACAATGCGAAAAAGGAGCAGCCAAAGAAAACGGAGCAGGAGTCGAAGGAGTCCTTTTAAAAATTCATAGATTTGATTTTCGTGCAGCGTATAAAGATGTTGGCACAATCCTCAAAAGGATTAGATGACCCAACAAGCGGCAAATTTTTTTTTGTGTGACTTCCATTTGGATTTTTATAAACAGGATTTATTTCGCGGGGAGAGAGGGAGAAAGTCGTAAAGGTGACAATAAAAATTGTGATGAGCCTCGTAAACAACAAGCTTTGATTTATAAGATGGAAACAGGAACAGGATTAGGTTAATTCCATTAAAAAAAGGGGGGTTTTCCAAATATTTGAAGAGATTTGTAAAAGATTTTCTATTCAGCAAACCTTAGACTTGTAGTTTAGTTAATTTTATGACAAAGATATAGGATTTTATTTATTAAATTTTACTTTTAGAGAACAGAAACTAGTTCAAGTCAAATATTTTCTTTTTTTTTAATCCACAACTAAACTTTAAGCTAAGTGAAAGACACCCCTGAAGTGTTAATTAAACCCAGCACTCACTTTTGTTTGAAATGGAAATAAACTTGAACCGGTTTTTTTTTTCTGCCACACTCACAAACCGGAAATTAGCTCCTGGAGAGCCTTCGACCCGATTTTCAGGCTCAGGTTTAGTGTCAACACTCAATTGCAGAGCTCAAAAGGAGGCAAAAATATACTCACGCAATGCAATTTGTGTCAACTCTGGAGAGGCAATCCCAGGACAATTCTCTTCTTTCTCCCCTCTCACAGGAAAAAAAAAACAAAAAGAAAAAGAACCCAAACTAGATTTAATTAAATCCGGGTAAAAAAATACACAAATTTTCAGCATTTTCTCTTTTTTTGTGTTTTTTGGAGGAGCCACGCAATGCGGCCTGATGAGGGTGAAAAAGGAAGTGCGCCACGTGGCGTATACGCAATGCGCCAAAAAAAACACACAGAACACAAAATCCAGGATAGAAACAGAGACATAGAAGGAGACGACAACACACACAGAGAGAGAGAGAGAGAAAAACACTCAGCGAAATCGGTGTCATGTTAATGACCGATTAGCATGGCGTGTGTGCACCCAAGGGGGCAAAGGGGCAAAGGGGCAAAGGGGGGACAGGGTTGAACTGTGACCTGTCAGCTCCACTCGAGGTGAGCCTTCAAACGCACTTCCGGTGGCTGAAAGGCGTGCAAAAGTTGCCAGCGAACTTTAATTGAAAAATCCAAGCCGAAACTAGGCTAAAAAAAAGGAGGGAATAAGAAACAGAAACAGAAGTAGAATACATTTAGAAAGTTTATTAAATTAAAGGAAAGGGAATGCATAAAGTAAAAGAATGTTGGAGTTAAATATAAATTAATATATAAAATACATAAAGAAAAGTTCTAGCTATGATATATATTTAATATATATAAACATATATCAAATAACCCTTTTATTGGCTAACCAAATTCCAAGAAAAATAATATTTAGTACCCAAAATTAAACCCTGACCTCAAGTACTATATGCTTTTAAGACTCTAATTTATTTGACGCATTTCTCAGCTTAGAACTGACCTTTTGTATGAACACATTAAGCCTGCTGAGTTCAATTTACTTATTATTTTATGTATACATGTACATTTCCCTTTTTTTTTGACTTTTTTTCACATAACAAATTAAAATGTGGCACGCAAAAGGAATGCTCCAGGTTGATTTTTCTTTTTTTGTAGGCGTGTCCGCAAAATGGGAATTTTTTGCGTTTTGTCGCATTCCAAGGAAGTTCATAAATATCACGTAGGTTGTGCTAGGTGTTAGTTGGATATATATACATGTCTGAAACGTATATATATATATATATAGCTTCCATATAATGGTTAAAATAAATTGGATTTCGCTTTATGCAAATTTATGCGCACAGATTGAGTGACATTAATGGATGATGAAGTCGCCAGCGATGGGCTATATAGTGAAGGAATTCTTTTGTGGGATTGCCTTGGGAAACGGAAAGCAAAGCTCTTTCCCCGCGAACTAAATACCACAAACGTGCCTTTACTATGACCACACACAATCCTAGAACCACTCGAAGTCACCATCTCCCTTTGGGGGAAGACCAACCTCAGTGGCCCTCAGTGTCCCTCTGTAATTGCTCAGAGAAATCATAAAATATATTTTATATAAGAGATAAAGTTATCACAAATAACTCTAGATTTGAAAAGATATATTTTAGCTTCTTTATAAAATATATAATAAACATTATCAGGATTTAAGATTTTTGTTTAGAACCTAAAAGCATGAATTGCTTGCAGCTCTTAGGGTATTATTCCATGACCTTATTTAATACCAATGTATATATATTTTCTATATCATTTTCTATTCTTTATTTGAATGTATATAAAAATATTTAATAGAATTTAAATTGTATCCTTAGCAACGCTTGAAAAAATGCTTGTTTAACAAATTGCAATCACAAGCTGCTAGGCCACGGGGACAAAGTGAGAAGAAAAATTGTTGGCTTAATTAAGAATGAAAAACAACCAAAAAAAAGGAAAAAAAAAACAAAACAAAACAAATACAAAAAGAAAATACACAGAAAAACAGATGAATACAAGAAAGAAAACTAATTATGCAAAGCCGAAGTTTGTCTACCCTTGCAGTTTGCAATTAAATTACTAGATCGAAATGAAATCAAAGCTTTAAATATTTGCATTATTTGGATATATAATTATCGATATTTTTACGACAAATTAAAATTTAAAAATCTCTGAACTCAGCCAAAAGTGCATTAATTTTAAATCGGAAAACAGTGGTATGTTAATTTTTAGCAGGTTAACAAAACTGCATACTCCATTTAAAATGTGAATTTTTGGCCGATTTTTGCGAATTTTCATGATGTAACCCCTTTTCTTTTTTCCGAAAAATGGGAAATTTCTTAAATTTTTTTTTTCGGCCGGAGATGGCTAAAAAGATTCGCCTGTTGATGCTGATCAAGAATATATATAATTTATAGGGTCGGAAATGACTCCTTCACCTTCTTTTAAGCTTCTGACTGAAGGTCCATTACCATTTTTTAACGGATATTAACAATATTTTTATATGTAATTTTTTAGACGAATCAAAATTTAAAAATCTGAGCTTCTGACTGAGGGTGTAATACCCTGTCTGTGAGGGTATAAAAGGAAGGAATATGCGGGGCTTGGGTGGCTCCTCATTAAGCTGTTGTTGCTGCTTTATGGCCATTTAAAACATTTATGGCCAAGAGCATTTGAATGACAGGTGCGATGGCAGCAGACAACCTTGCTCATTATACGCTTCCCCCCCCCCCCCTGAAACGAACACCCAAGTTGGCCCCCGAAAAACCAACCATCACCCGCACCCCCCGCCCCAGTGGGATGCCATTTTTAATTGTGTGTTTACGTTTTAGAGGAGAGCCAAGGAGCAAGGACATTGCGATCCTGATTGCCACTTGCGAAACGGAATTTTCACAATTTAATTTCGAATGTTTGTTTTGTTCGCTTGCTTTTGTTTAATTTATTCATTTACTTATAGTTTAGTTTTTTTCATGGCCGCCAGCAGATAATTGTTTGTCTTTGGTTAGGTATTTTTGGAGAGGAGGAGATATAATTATCCTGGGCTGAGAAATGAAATAAAAAGAAAATAAATTAGAAGAAAATATAGGAAAAATTTTCTTAATTGAATAAAATAATAATAATATAAATACGTTTGTAACTTATAATATAATATTCAAAACTGTGAAATATTAATATCAAGAATAGCGTTATTTAAATTATTTTTTGTTCAAACTTGTTGGAATTTCTTCATAACCATTTGTTAAAATTTGATATTAAACCTATTTTGCATGAGAATGCATAAGAACGAATTGGTATAGAATTATATTCAGAGAAAATATATCAGAAAACACCCAATTTGGAAAGGGAAATTCCTGCTGCTAATTAAGGGTCATGTTTCTTTTTATTTCCAACCCTCCACAGGCTTTTACAGAGCTAATCGAATTGCTTTATTTTAATTTGTGTTTTTATTTCCGCTTTGTTTTTTTTTTTTGTTGCCAGGATGCTGTGTTTCGCTTCGTTTTTTTGTTCCTTTCAGGCTGACCGGCGTCACGTTTCAATTCGGGAAAGCAAATTCAATTTACGCTCATTACAAATAGGTCCAGCCAGGCAGTATATACATATATATTTTCTTTTTTCATTTTAAGAGAAGGGCTATAAAAAGCACAAAGTGAAAGTACTTACAACAAAGAAGGGAAATCATAGAAAAAAATCTAGAGAAAATGCAAATACTCTTGCCCTTTAGATGGCAACAAAATTTGGTTGAATGAAAATGCTTCACTCCTGTTTTGGATTTATAAAAAAATACTCTTATTTTTTTAAGGTATATTTTAGCTCACAAAAAATATTATTTAATATAAATTTCAATAATATGAATTTATTAAATTCCTTACAAGAACATTTCGTGTTGTTAAGAGCAATATTATAACATTTTTTCAAATACTTTTTCGATGTCCCCCAAGTATTTCCCACCCTGAAAATGTTCAAAAATGAAATTGGGGTGAAAAGTATCCAATTTAGAGCAGATCGAAGAGGAAACACAGGGGTTCGGGATGCTTCAGTAGTCGTGGGTTGGTAAATAAAATAAAATTTAATATAATTACCTCCATTTGGGAGCCTTTCTTGCCCATGGATCCGCCGCCGCCACCCGTGTGGCCGCCGCTTTGTGCGGCATTCATGGTGATATCGGTATCGGTATCGGCCTTCCAATCGGTGTATCGTCGATATCTTCGCTTCGGTTATAATAATTATTATCGTCGAGGGTTCGCGCGCGGCACGATAAATTGTTCAGTCTCCCTTCAGACAGTTTTCAATTGGAATTTATGTGTTGTAATTTAAGTTTGTTTCGCACTCTGTATGGGAAGTTTTCTTTACTTTCCTTTTCTTTTTTTTTGGGAAGATTTATCGCATTATTTGAGTATGGACATTTGATTTGGTTTGTAAGTATTAAGCTTTTTGCCTTCGTTCTGCACTTTGGCACGCCCGAAATTCAAGTCAAGAGAAATAGGTTTTTCTGCACAGCAAGAAAATGTTGGGTTTCAATTCTATGAAATGGTTTTTATTTTAATATTACCATGATATTTTGCAAGGTCAGAGAAACACATTTCAACTCTAAGATATAATAATCAAATCATTCATCTTTTACTACAAGGCTTATTAGCATTTATAAAAGTAGAATTGAGCTTAAAAAATTCTAAAAAAAAAAAAAGAATAAAAGAAATTATAGGGACATTTAAAAAGGGGACTCAAGAGGGGCCTCTTCTTTCTTTGAAACATTTTACGAAAATGTGAAGAGAAGCCTTTAAATTATAGGCAGATCTGGGGGCTTAGATCAAGGTCTCTTTTCATAATCATGATTTTCTCTCAGTGCTTTTGGAATTTGGGAAAGTTTCGCTGGCAGCTTTTCTTCATGCTAATGATACACAACTAACTGGGGACGGCGGGGTCCTCGCTGAGATGTGAATGCGATACTTGAGCACGTCGTCCTCGTCCTCGTCGTCCTCGTCGTCCTCGTCGTCCTCGTCGTGGTCCGCCTTTAATACAATGTCTTCGGAGAGCAGAAACCGAGACGGCCAGAAGTTGAAACTTAAATAAGCCAGCAGCAAAAGCAAGAAGAATAACAACAATAAGGACATTGCTGTGCGGTTAATGTAACTATATACGGGCACTTGAAGAGTCCTTGCCGCCATATCGCATGACTTGTCACCTAGTGGCTACATGTCGCTTGGGCAGCTGGAAGGATAGATCCCCGATTGGGGATGATATTGGGGAAGGGGAAATAGATACAAAAGTGGGGACATGATGTCCTTTGAAGCGACCAGAAAGCAAGCCAAGTCAATGGGGAAAAATCAAAGGGAAAACGCAAAGAGTATTTCATAGGGAAATGTACATATATGAATCTTTAATATTATTCCCCAGTAATAACTTAAAAGCATTCATTTGGAAATGGAAGCCATTAAAACCTATTAAATAGTTCCAAACAGTTCCTTAACACCTTTAAAGCCAAAGTGTGTTTGGCTTTCGCAAATCAGTGTCAATGTGAAACATAAAACCAAAAGATTTGCACAAACTTTTGGGCGGGGGAAAACTTGCAGCCCGCAAAACCTAGTGTCATTGTGTTTACTACGGAAAAGTTAGTGTGAGTTAAGGGTAAAGTCCTGGGTACGGTTGGTTAAACGGGGGAATTCCATATATTTTTTGGAGGGAAAACTTTCTGTGAAAGATGCTTTTTTCAGCATTTCATTTGGGTTTTTTTTTGTGTCTAATTCTTTTCTAGACCACTTTTCCCCCTCTCCACCATTTTGAAGTTTTCCATTTTTTTTTGTGCCTGTTAATGCCACAGGATGACAGGAAATTTTAATAAACTTCGAGCGAGAGAGAGGCATCGTGTGTGTGTCATGCATAGAAATGTTTTTTTCAAAAGAAACTTTTAGATGAAAAGAATTGAGAGGAGAGCAAGGAGAAACGAAAACCAAAAACCAAAAAAACAGAACAGAGAACCAAAAAAAAGAAAACACACACATAGAAAAAGTAGACCAAAAGTGAAAGATGATGAAGGCAATTTATTCGAACCCTTAAGCCTTTGATGGGGTGAGTATTGTATACTGTAACCGATGAAAGGACCCAGGACCTTGGCCATGCATGTGAGCCTAATTGCCGTTGTTTGTCTGAGAGAAGCCCCTTTCCCTTTCCCTGTCCCCTGTCCCCTGTCCCCAGCCGGGCTTCTTGTTCTATTAATTTGCCTAAAAGTTGCTCCACTGGGATTAAATTAGAGATAGAGATTGCACAGGACTCGAAGGACTCTAGGATTCGGACCACGAATCGCTTTGTTTTTATGCATTTGCTACGTGATTTAATTAGTTGACGCCGTTTGTCCTGACTTTTTGGCTAATTGCCAAACACGGCGGCATTGCTTACAACATATTGCCCCCCACAATTTCACACGATTTCCCACAATTTCCCACGATTTCCCTCGATAACACTACGATAAATTGGCGATAAACGAAAAAGCACTCCCCCAGTCCCCATCCTGTGTATGGCTTCTATTTACCATTTACTGTTTACCATGCAAATATTGGCCAACAAAGACAAAAAGCCGCAGTAACAGATTTCAAAGCCAGGCGGCAGAGACACAAAGCCAGGCCCAGGGACTCCCAAATAGGACTTAGGTAAGAAATCAGAATCAAAATCAGAATCTTAAGAAAGAAAAAAAAAAAACAGTAAGAAAAGTAAAAGGAAACCTTTGTTACGGCTTCACCAAAGGACAAAAGAACGGATGATTTTTACGGCTCTAGGGGCAATCAGCACGCAGAAGGAACGATTGCGAGGGAATGTGGCTTAGAAATCAAAGATTTGCCAATCCGGAATTCCTCAGCAATTTGTTCAAAAAAATAAAGAAATACTAGCAGATTTTAAATAAATAAAAATATATATCAAAATCAAATGAGATAAAAAGAAGCTAAAGTTCTGAAACTGATTATACTCTATATAAATTTAATTTGATTTACATTTGATTGATTTGTTTATTGATATTGTTGTGCTTTTCTTTTTCTCTGTGCATTTAAGGCAACAGGCTGGAGTTGGGTTAAATCCAACTTCGAAACAAATGCCCATCGTAATCAGCGACCATGCGGCGTATACTTGATTTTGCCAAAGCCACTTGTGCTTATTTCATGGCAACTTCCAGCTGAATGCAATTACAGTGGCTTTAATAAGTAAACTAGCTCTATAGTGTTTGTATTTAAATATGAAGAAATTAGCTAAATGTTATTTATTTCTAGACATTTTCTAAATTTAAATACAGATTGTGTTGGATTTTTAGCATACAGTTTACTATGTAAAGTGTGACATTCAATATAGGCTTTTAATTTAGTTTCTTAACAAGTTTCCCTCGAAACTTAGCCATCACAATTTTATACACTTTTTTAATAGGTTAATTCTGGTTCCTTGTTTTGGTTTATGCTTCAAAGTTAATGATTTTTTGATGCGTCTCAAACATTTCAATTCCGTAAATCTCTTTCTCAATTCTCCCAACCTCTGGCCTGTGGCTTTTTTATGCATTTTTTATACGATTTCAACTTTACTGCTCTGGCTGGCCAATTAAGCAATTTGCGCATTTATTTATTTCACACTCACAGACTTTGCTTTCGTGACACCAAAACAAAAAGAGAAATAGCTGGGATTTTACTTTGCTTAGGATATAGATTTAGTTGTGGGCGTGGCTAGCCCTTGTTTTCGACGGATTTTTCAAACTATTTCGGTTAGTTTTGCGTTAAAAGAGGGGAAAAAAACGAAAGGAAGCGTAGAGAGGAGAATTTCAAACGGCAATCGACGACGAAAGGCGCCAGGATTAAAAAGGACCATCGACGCGTTTTCCGCTCGCGCGTTTTCCGTGCGTCTACAGCTGCTGGCGTTGTGGGCAGAACTGAGCCAAAGTGAGGCTGAAGCTGAAAGTGAAAACTAGAACGAGGGAAATTCGGAAAACGAAGCGACATTTTACGAATTAACGCAGCAGCCGCCGCGTGCTGGCGAGCTTTCAAAACATCCGCAAGGAAAAGCTATCGTCCTGTGGCACCTAAGCTTTTCCGCGGAAAATGCGGAAGGCATCGA
The DNA here is from genome assembly GCF_035046125.1 of Drosophila serrata. Classification (NCBI taxonomy): domain Eukaryota; kingdom Metazoa; phylum Arthropoda; class Insecta; order Diptera; family Drosophilidae; genus Drosophila; species Drosophila serrata. Next base: position 298,563 of record NW_028257174.1, on the reverse strand, counting down.
GCAAAACAAAATCAACGAAAGGCCAAATAAAAGCAGGCAGCCAAGAAAAACTATGAAAGACGGAATGAAAAGTGAGCTCCGAGGCAGGGTAAATGTTTGAAATCAAAATATATTTCATGTGTTTTATAAAATATATATATATATTTATTGCTAAATATTTGGGTATTAGATTTCTATATAATTTTCTTTATTCAATGATTTTATTCTCTTTTAAAAATCTTTAAAGAAATCATTTAATTTTCATTGTTTTGATATTTTTCCTACTAAACTGTATATAGAAAATGAAAAGGAAATAATGATTGAATCAAATCAAATCCCCTTCCCATATTTACAAAAAGAAAAGACCGAAATATCTGGTTAATATATAATTTTATTAAAAAAAAAACAGAATAACTTATATCATTCATAGTTTAAAAAATATTTACATATCTTATCTAATCTTATAAAAACCTTTAAGCTTATAACCCTTAAAATATACTTATAATATTTCTATTAAATGACAATTTTAAAAGTAAAAATGCTTATATTTAAACATAATTTTGATAGAATTTATATCTCAAGTTATAGTTCTATAGCTTAGCATTCTTTATCCCCCCCATATGCACACGTGTCCTAATGGCAGCAGGTACTTTTTGGGGTCCTTGTCAGAAATGAATAATGTGCAAGTCCGTTTCGAGTCGTCGGGATGAAGGCAGGAGGAAGGGGGACCTGCATCACCTGCGGGGCTTGGGGTTAGGGTTAACCACGGGCTGTGCTTATGAAGGGTTTGTTTGTTTGTCCCTGTTTGTTTATGTTTGTTTGTCCTGAGAGCGTTTAGCATATTTTTCCGCTCCCGAAGAATCCTTTATCCTTTATGGCAAGCGAATGGAATAAGCAAGCAGCCGGAGCACCTGAATGGCATGGAAAAACCATATAAATTATGCTCCTTGGCTAGCTTGACTTTCGGTTCTTTTCATTGGGAAATCTATTTGCCAAGTTTGCATTTGCCTTAAAGCATTACTATGAAGCTAAGCATTTCTTTGTTGTTCTTTAAAATTAAGCAACCAAAAACCAACCCAGCAACAGGCCCGAAAGTCTATGGCTGGAGGGGGAGGGGGCCCATAAATTTTCGGTTTTGCCAAAACAGCTTTTCATTGCCATTTTCCAAATGCAGTGGCAAACCCACAGAAGGACGTCCCTCGGCCCGTGCAACGCTGCGTATGCTTAATGCCACCAACAGAAGTGATTTATGCGAAGCTCAAGGAAAGCTCTAAGAAAATGCCACAAAGCGTAAAGGATAAAGACAGGGATAAAGGATAAACAAAGCGGAGCGGGTAAGTGGATTTTCCTTTCAATATTTTACTGCTTTATGGGGAACCCAAGCTTCTCTTACAGGAGCTTTTTTTAGGATCTAGGGACACGTGGGAAAATTTGCTATTAATCTTAAAACTTCGACTGAAAGCTTGTTTCCCAGGATAACTACAAAAGAGCTAACAGAAAGCTCTATAGGAAACAATGATTTCTATTTAAAAGGGCTTAAATATATTCGCATTTTTTTTAACAATATTTATCTATAATTTTTTAGACAAATCAAAAATTAAAATTCTCATAACTAGGCCAAAAACGCATTAATTTCAATTCGGAAAGCAGTCGTATGTTAATTTTTAGCAGGTTAACAAAACTGCATACTCCATTTAAATTGTGAATTTTTGGCCGATTTTTGCGAATTTTCATGATGTAACCCCTTTCCTTTTTTCCGAAAAATGGGAAATTTCTGAAAAAATTTTTGTTCGGCCGGAGATGGCTAAAAAGATTCGTCTGTAGATGCTGATCAAGAATATATATAATTTATAGGGTCGGAAATGACTCCTTCACCTTCTTTGAAGCTTCTGAGTGAAGGTCCATTACCATTTTTTAACCGATATTGACCAAATTTTTATAGCAAATTTTTCGACCAGTCAAAATTTAAAAATTTCATAACTAAGCCAAAAACGCATTAATTTCAATTCGGAAAGCAGTCGTATGTCAATTTTTAGCAGGTTAACAAAACTGCATACTCCATTTAAATTGTGAATTTTTGGCCGATTTTTGCGAATTTTCATGATGTAACCCCTTTCCATTTTTCCGAAAAATGGGAAATTTCTGAAAAAATTTTTGTTCGGCCGGAGATGGCTAAAAAGATTCGCCTGTAGATGCTGATCAAGAATATATATAATTTATAGGGTCGGAAATGACTCCTTCACCTTCTTTGAAGCTTCTGACTGAAGGTCCATTACCATTTTTTAACCTATATTAACAATATTTTTATAGCAAATTTTTCGACCAGTCAAAATTTAAAAATTTCATAACTAAGCCAAAAACGCATTAATTTCAATTCGGAAAGCAGTCGTATGTTAATTTTTAGCAGGTTAACAAAACTGCATACTCCATTTAAATTGTGAATTTTTGGCCGATTTTTGCGAATTTTCATGATGTAACCCCTTTCCTTTTTTCCGAAAAATGGGAAATTTCTGAAAAAATTTTTGTTCGGCCGGAGATGGCTAAAAAGATTCGTCTGTAGATGCTGATCAAGAATATATATAATTTATAGGGTCGGAAATGACTCCTTCACCTTCTTTGAAGCTTCTGACTGAAGGTCCATTACCATTTTTTAACCGATATTGACCAAATTTTTATAGCAAATTTTTCGACCAGTCAAAATTTAAAAATTTCATAACTAAGCCAAAAACGCATTAATTTCAATTCGGAAAGCAGTCGTATGTTAATTTTTAGCAGGTTAACAAAACTGCATACTCCATTTAAATTGTGAATTTTTGGCCGATTTTTGCGAATTTTCATGATGTAACCCCTTTCCATTTTTCCGAAAAATGGGAAATTTCTGAAAAAATTTTTGTTCGGCCGGAGATGGCTAAAAAGATTCGCCTGTAGATGCTGATCAAGAATATATATAATTTATAGGGTCGGAAATGACTCCTTCACCTTCTTTGAAGCTTCTGACTGAAGGTCCATTACCATTTTTTAACCTATATTAACAATATTTTTATAGCAAATTTTTCGACCAGTCAAAATTTAAAAATTTCATAACTAAGCCAAAAACGCATTAATTTCAATTCGGAAAGCAGTCGTATGTTAATTTTTAGCAGGTTAACAAAACTGCATACTCCATTTAAATTGTGAATTTTTGGCCGATTTTTGCGAATTTTCATGATGTAACCCCTTTCCTTTTTTCCGAAAAATGGGAAATTTCTGAAAAAATTTTTGTTCGGCCGGAGATGGCTAAAAAGATTCGTCTGTAGATGCTGATCAAGAATATATATAATTTATAGGGTCGGAAATGACTCCTTCACCTTCTTTGAAGCTTCTGACTGAAGGTCCATTACCATTTTTTAACCGATATTGACTAAATTTTTATACCAACTAGGTCAAACTAGGAACTAGGCCAAAAACGCATTAATTTCAATTCGGAAAGCAGTCGTATGTTAATTTTTAGCAGGTTAACAAAACTGCATACTCCATTTAAATTGTGAATTTTTGGCCGATTTTTGCGAATTTTCATGATGTAACCCCTTTCCTTTTTTCCGAAAAATGGGAAATTTCTGAAAAAATTTTTGTTCGGCCGGAGATGGCTAAAAAGATTCGCCTGTAGATGCTGATCAAGAATATATATAATTTATAGGGTCGGAAATGACTCCTTCACCTTCTTTGAAGCTTCTGACTGAAGGTCCATTACCATTTTTTAACCGATATTGACCAAATTTTTATAGCAAATTTTTCGACCAGTCAAAATTTAAAAATTTCATAACTAAGCCAAAAACGCATTAATTTCAATTCGGAAAGCAGTCGTATGTTAATTTTTAGCAGGTTAACAAAACTGCATACTCCATTTAAATTGTGAATTTTTGGCCGATTTTTGCGAATTTTCATGATGTAACCCCTTTCCATTTTTCCGAAAAATGGGAAATTTCTGAAAAATTTTTTGTTCGGCCGGAGATGGCTAAAAAGATTCGCCTGTAGATGCTGATCAAGAATATATATAATTTATAGGGTCGGAAATGACTCCTTCACCTTCTTTGAAGCTTCTGACTGAAGGTTCATTACCGTTTTTTAACCGATATTGACCAAATTTTTATAGCAAATTTTTCGACCAGTCAAAATTTAAAAATTTCATAACTAAGCCAAAAACGCATTAATTTCAATTCGGAAAGCAGTCGTATGTTAATTTTTAGCAGGTTAACTCCATTTAAATTGTGAATTTTTGGCCGATTTTTGCGAATTTTCATGATGTAACCCCTTTCCATTTTTCCGCAATTCGGAAAGCAGACGTATGTTAATTTTTAGCAGGTTAACAAAACTGCATACTCCATTTAAATTGTGAATTTTTGCGAATTTTCATGATGTAACCCCTTTCCATTTTTCCGAAAAATGGGAAATTTCTGAAAAATTTTTTGTTCGGCCGGAGATGGCTAAAAAGATTCGCCTGTAGATGCTGATCAAGAATATATATAATTTATAGGGTCGGAAATGACTCCTTCACCTTCTTTGAAGCTTCTGACTGAAGGTCCATTACCGTTTTTTAACCGATATTGACCAAATTTTTATAGCAAATTTTTCGACCAGTCAAAATTTAAAAATTTCATAACTAAGCCAAAAACGCATTAATTTCAATTCGGAAAGCAGTCGTATGTCAATTTTTAGCAGGTTAACAAAACTGCATACTCCATTTAAATTGTGAATTTTTGCGAATTTTCATGATGTAACCCCTTTCCATTTTTCCGAAAAATGGGAAATTTCTGAAAAATTTTTTGTTCGGCCGGAGATGGCTAAAAAGATTCGCCTGTAGATGCTGATCAAGAATATATATAATTTATAGGGTCGGAAATGACTCCTTCACCTTCTTTGAAGCTTCTGACTGAAGGTCCATTACCATTTTTTAACCTATATTAACAATATTTTTATAGCAAATTTTTCGACCAGTCAAAATTTAAAAATTTCATAACTAAGCCAAAAACGCATTAATTTCAATTCGGAAAGCAGTCGTATGTTAATTTTTAGCAGGTTAACAAAACTGCATACTCCATTTAAATTGTGAATTTTTGGCCGATTTTTGCGAATTTTCATGATGTAACCCCTTTCCATTTTTCCGAAAAATGGGAAATTTCTGAAAAAATTTTTGTTCGGCCGGAGATGGCTTAAAAGATTCGCCTGTAGATGCTGATCAAGAATATATATAATTTATAGGGTCGGAAATGACTCCTTCACCTTCTTTGAAGCTTCTGACTGAAGGTCCATTACCGTTTTTTAACCGATATTGACCAAATTTTTATAGCAAATTTTTCGACCAGTCAAAATTTAAAAATTTCATAACTAAGCCAAAAACGCATTAATTTCAATTCGGAAAGCAGTCGTATGTTAATTTTTAGCAGGTTAACAAAACTGCATACTCCATTTAAATTGTGAATTTTTGGCCGATTTTTGCGAATTTTCATGATGTAACCCCTTTCCATTTTTCCGAAAAATGGGAAATTTCTGAAAAAATTTTTGTTCGGCCGGAGATGGCTAAAAAGATTCGCCTGTAGATGCTGATCAAGAATATATATAATTTATAGGGTCGGAAATGACTCCTTCACCTTCTTTGAAGCTTCTGACTGAAGGTCCATTACCATTTTTTAACCGATATTGACTAAATTTTTATACCAACTAGGTCAAACTAGGAACTAGGCCAAAAACGCATTAATTTCAATTCGGAAAGCAGTCGTATGTTAATTTTTAGCAGGTTAACAAAACTGCATACTCCATTTAAATTGTGAATTTTTGGCCGATTTTTGCGAATTTTCATGATGTAACCCCTTTCCTTTTTTCCGAAAAATGGGAAATTTCTGAAAAAATTTTTGTTCGGCCGGAGATGGCTAAAAAGATTCGCCTGTAGATGCTGATCAAGAATATATATAATTTATAGGGTCGGAAATGACTCCTTCACCTTCTTTGAAGCTTCTGACTGAAGGTCCATTACCATTTTTTAACCGATATTGACCAAATTTTTATAGCAAATTTTTCGACCAGTCAAAATTTAAAAATTTCATAACTAAGCCAAAAACGCATTAATTTCAATTCGGAAAGCAGTCGTATGTTAATTTTTAGCAGGTTAACAAAACTGCATACTCCATTTAAATTGTGAATTTTTGGCCGATTTTTGCGAATTTTCATGATGTAACCCCTTTCCATTTTTCCGAAAAATGGGAAATTTCTGAAAAATTTTTTGTTCGGCCGGAGATGGCTAAAAAGATTCGCCTGTAGATGCTGATCAAGAATATATATAATTTATAGGGTCGGAAATGACTCCTTCACCTTCTTTGAAGCTTCTGACTGAAGGTTCATTACCGTTTTTTAACCGATATTGACCAAATTTTTATAGCAAATTTTTCGACCAGTCAAAATTTAAAAATTTCATAACTAAGCCAAAAACGCATTAATTTCAATTCGGAAAGCAGTCGTATGTCAATTTTTAGCAGGTTAACAAAACTGCATACTCCATTTAAATTGTGAATTTTTGCGAATTTTCATGATGTAACCCCTTTCCATTTTTCCGAAAAATGGGAAATTTCTGAAAAATTTTTTGTTCGGCCGGAGATGGCTAAAAAGATTCGCCTGTAGATGCTGATCAAGAATATATATAATTTATAGGGTCGGAAATGACTCCTTCACCTTCTTTGAAGCTTCTGACTGAAGGTCCATTACCGTTTTTTAACCGATATTGACCAAATTTTTATAGCAAATTTTTCGACCAGTCAAAATTTAAAAATTTCATAACTAAGCCAAAAACGCATTAATTTCAATTCGGAAAGCAGTCGTATGTTAATTTTTAGCAGGTTAACTCCATTTAAATTGTGAATTTTTGGCCGATTTTTGCGAATTTTTATGATGTAACCCCTTTCCATTTTTCCGCAATTCGGAAAGCAGACGTATGTTAATTTTTAGCAGGTTAACAAAACTGCATACTCCATTTAAATTGTGAATTTTTGGCCGATTTTTGCGAATTTTCATGATGTAACCCCTTTCCATTTTTCCGAAAAATGGGAAATTTCTGAAAAAATTTTTGTTCGGCCGGAGATGGCTAAAAAGATTCGCCTGTAGATGCTGATCAAGAATATATATAATTTATAGGGTCGGAAATGACTCCTTCACCTTCTTTGAAGCTTCTGACTGAAGGTCCATTACCATTTTTTAACCTATATTAACAATATTTTTATAGCAAATTTTTCGACCAGTCAAAATTTAAAAATTTCATAACTAAGCCAAAAACGCATTAATTTCAATTCGGAAAGCAGTCGTATGTTAATTTTTAGCAGGTTAACAAAACTGCATACTCCATTTAAATTGTGAATTTTTGGCCGATTTTTGCGAATTTTCATGATGTAACCCCTTTCCATTTTTCCGAAAAATGGGAAATTTCTGAAAAAATTTTTGTTCGGCCGGAGATGGCTAAAAAGATTCGCCTGTAGATGCTGATCAAGAATATATATAATTTATAGGGTCGGAAATGACTCCTTCACCTTCTTTGAAGCTTCTGACTGAAGGTCCATTACCGTTTTTTAACCGATATTGACCAAATTTTTATAGCAAATTTTTCGACCAGTCAAAATTTAAAAATTTCATAACTAAGCCAAAAACGCATTAATTTCAATTCGGAAAGCAGTCGTATGTTAATTTTTAGCAGGTTAACAAAACTGCATACTCCATTTAAATTGTGAATTTTTGGCCGATTTTTGCGAATTTTCATGATGTAACCCCTTTCCATTTTTCCGAAAAATGGGAAATTTCTGAAAAAATTTTTGTTCGGCCGGAGATGGCTAAAAAGATTCGCCTGTAGATGCTGATCAAGAATATATATAATTTATAGGGTCGGAAATGACTCCTTCACCTTCTTTGAAGCTTCTGACTGAAGGTTCATTACCGTTTTTTAACCGATATTGACCAAATTTTTATAGCAAATTTTTCGACCAGTCAAAATTTAAAAATTTCATAACTAAGCCAAAAACGCATTAATTTCAATTCGGAAAGCAGTCGTATGTCAATTTTTAGCAGGTTAACAAAACTGCATACTCCATTTAAATTGTGAATTTTTGCGAATTTTCATGATGTAACCCCTTTCCATTTTTCCGAAAAATGGGAAATTTCTGAAAAATTTTTTGTTCGGCCGGAGATGGCTAAAAAGATTCGCCTGTAGATGCTGATCAAGAATATATATAATTTATAGGGTCGGAAATGACTCCTTCACCTTCTTTGAAGCTTCTGACTGAAGGTCCATTACCGTTTTTTAACCGATATTGACCAAATTTTTATAGCAAATTTTTCGACCAGTCAAAATTTAAAAATTTCATAACTAAGCCAAAAACGCATTAATTTCAATTCGGAAAGCAGTCGTATGTTAATTTTTAGCAGGTTAACAAAACTGCATACTCCATTTAAATTGTGAATTTTTGGCCGATTTTTGCGAATTTTCATGATGTAACCCCTTTCCATTTTTCCGAAAAATGGGAAATTTCTGAAAAATTTTTTGTTCGGCCGGAGATGGCTAAAAAGATTCGCCTGTAGATGCTGATCAAGAATATATATAATTTATAGGGTCGGAAATGACTCCTTCACCTTCTTTGAAGCTTCTGACTGAAGGTCCATTACCATTTTTTAACCGATATTGACCAAATTTTTATAGGAAATTTTTCGACCAGTCAAAATTTAAAAATTTTCATAACTAAGCCAAAAACGCATTAATTTCAATTCGGAAAGCAGTCGTATGTTAATTTTTAGCAGGTTAACAAAACTGCATACTCCATTTAAATTGTGAATTTTTGGCCGATTTTTGCGAATTTTCATGATGTAACCCCTTTCCTTTTTTCCGAAAAATGGGAAATTTCTGAAAAAATTTTTGTTCGGCCGGAGATGGCTAAAAAGATTCGCCTGTAGATGCTGATCAAGAATATATATAATTTATAGGGTCGGAAATGACTCCTTCACCTTCTTTGAAGCTTCTGACTGAAGGTCCATTACCGTTTTTTAACCGATATTGACCAAATTTTTATAGCAAATTTTTCGACCAGTCAAAATTTAAAAATTTCATAACTAAGCCAAAAACGCATTAATTTCAATTCGGAAAGCAGTCGTATTCTAATTTTTAGCAGGTTAACAAAACTGCATACTCCATTTAAAATGTGAATTTTTTTTTTTTAAGTGAATCAGGTACAACAAATTTATTGTTGTCTTTGTTATGACCCAAAGCGAAGCTTCAATTTTGATAATTTCAATAAACATTCTCTCTCTCACTCTTCGTGTACAGAAGGCAGCAGAATATGAATTTACCTGGCTGCAATCCATTAGTTTCACTCAATGCCATGACTTTCACTCAGTATTTAAATGAACGTTTTAGTACATAGTCGCTCCATAGGATGCGACACCTGGTGGTATTTAGTTGAACCTAATTTATTCTCTAGCCAGGTTTCTTAGCATTTTTTGCATTGGGTGCGACACCTGGTGATTCTTTGCTAAACCTAAGTCATTCGTTAGCCAGGTTTCGTAATTTTTTTACATGTCGTTTGGTACCTCGTACCTGGCGGAATTTTACTGAACCTAAGTCAGTCTTTAGCCAGGTTTCTTAGTATTTTTGCAATGGGTGCGACACCTGATGGTACTTAGGTGAACCTAATTAATTCTCTAGCCAGGTTTCTTAGTTTTTTTACATGTCGTGGAACATCTGGTGGAATTTTACTAAACCTAAGTCATTCGCTAGCCAGGTTTCTTAACATAAGCTGGGGGCGCCCCCAGTCGAGTTGAAAGAAAAACAGGTGCTAGTTAGGTTTCAAACATAATTACTGATAAAAATAAGTCTGGTTTAAAGACGGCAGGGGGACCAGCCCTTATACAAAATGTTCAGCAAATTACCGCCAGGTGGCGCAAACAATAAATCGAATATGAGCTAACTCGGGGATCTAAATATTGAGTGAAAATAATGGCAATGAGTGCAAATAATGGCTTGCACCAAAGTAAATTCTCCCTCTTTTACCTTCTGTTCGGTTGGCCATGAAATCCAGAAATTAACGAATTCCATAAGTTTTTTATATAATTTTCCTATACATGCTTAAACCATATATATCTATTCCACAAATTATTGGGTTTTACTCCCTCTTCCACCGCTTGGGAGTAATATTTTATTTTCCACGAGTTTATATAGCTACCGCTGACCAAGTTTTCTCGACTTATGTGGGGTTTCCTGCTTCCGAAGATGGAGGAAGTGACCACAATGACGACTGTCATAAACTGCAGCTACCGTTTAATTGCAAATTGCAACGAACTCGGGCCACTCTCTGGCCAATTACGAAGCGGGAGGCTAGGCGGGGAGGTGGGGAAACTAAATCCAAAAGACCTGGTCGAAACGTGGGTAAAATGTACACCAGAAGAAAATATTTTTACCTTTCCAGGGTATTATAATTTCAGTCAGAAGCTTGAAACTAAATGAAGGAATCATTTTCGACCCTATAAATCATATATTTTCTTGATCAGCATCAACAGGCGATTTTAAATGAATTATGCAGTTTTGTTAACCTGCTAAACATTAACATACGACCGCTTTTAGAATTGAAACTAATGCATTTTTGACTTAGCTATGACATTTTTAAATTTAAGAAATCTCATTTTTAAGATAAGTTTTTCCGGCTATATATACAATTTTCTCCAAGTGTAGACTTGTTTTCCATTTGAGGTAGAAATAGGGACAGCTTGTTGCATTGAAAGCGACACTGGAAATGCATTTTCCATGAGCGAAAACCAGCGTTTCTGTAACCCATAACTTGCATCCACGCTTGTTTCCACCTGCAGCTGCTGCAGCAGCATCATTATCAGCATTATCATGTACTTTTTAGAACATTATTATCAGGAGCAGTAGGTGCAACAGCAGCAGCAGCAGCAGCATCATTTTCGCCTTCATCATCGGCCACTTGTCTGCTGCTCTTGTTTTGCATTCCTATTTCTATTTCCATCTCCGGCAGCCTTTGGCAGCTTCCGCAACAAGGGAGTGTGATAATGCACTGAAAAAAATAATAATAAAATAATAATCATAAAAAGAAACATAAAAACAGAAAAAATATACGAATTTGATAAGGAAATTGCAACGAAAAATGTAACTTTGAATATAAAAATAAGTACTTGGGGAATAAAATCATTGAAAATATATAGAAAATGCCTATATGTTTTCAGTGTAGATCTATTAAAGGGAGAGGTTTTGTGTGGGATGGATGTGGCAACTTCCCTTCCGATTGCGTAGGTGTTTTGCTCTTGGCCATCTTTCGGCTTTAGTTTGCCATTTTTCTTCATCTTTTGTGTGTGTGTGTGTGTGTGTGAGTGTGAGTGTGTTTTCGCGCCCTGATGAATTCGTTAGATGCCACCCAACCACCCACTGCCCATGGGCGTCCTTGCACCTTTCGGGGGCAATCGTGCGCAGGTTGTAAACAACAACAACAACGGAGACTGGCAAAGAATAAAAACAAAAACCGCAATAAGTGAACATTTCAGTGTCGCATCCTTGACGTCAGTAGCAACAGCATGAAAATCAAAGGAAAATCAGGGGAGGAAAAAAAACCGGAGAAAAGCATTCACGGAATGCAAGCAAACTAGCAAAGAAAATCCTCAAGAAATTGATAAGAATTCAAGCTGAAAGTCAACAGCAGGATGGTAAAGTGCTTCTCCAAGGACTCCAAGGACAAGGAAATATTAAAATTGCATAGGAAAACTATAGACTCCTTTGAGAGAAACATAAAACCAAGCGTTTTCTAAACCCCGAAAAATAAATCAACGTAGGCCCTGGTAATACGCTGTTATCATCCAAGCAACCCGAACTGGTAGCTTGTCATTCTGGTAGACTAGCTCCTATTCAGTCTAGCTATCGACACCCAACCGAACCAAACATGAATTCCTATAAAAACTCTCTCGTAATTCTCGGCCTTTTCTCAATTCTCTGGCAGATGCCAGAGAATGCCATGGCCACGCCCGTGAACAAGAAAGGGTCCTACTTCAACTACGACGATGAACTGGACTACTTCCAGCTGCATCCTCAGCAGAAGCCGCGCGAGAAGGACGAATGGGACACCGGCAAGAATCTATATCACATGCCGTCGAAGTCGGTGCTCTCCGAGGACGATGCAGAGTTGGCATTGATGTCCGACATGTCCATCTACACCGATGAGGATGTGGCCTGGGAGCATGAGCACGGCCGCAGCGGCATCTTTCGTGGCTTTGCCAAGGATCAGAAGCTGCGCCCACCGCCGGCCACAAAGAAGCCGCTGCCGTTGCCGATGCCATTATATCCTTCGTATCCCGTCAAAGCCCGCAAGCCGCAGTATGTCCCGCAGTATGTCCCCCAGTACGTCCCGCAGTACGTCCCGCAGTACGTCCCGCAGTATGTCCCGCCGAGCCAGAAGAACGTTATGGACTCCACCAACATGAGCATTGGCAAGTGGAACTGGATGGAAAAGATTCTGCGGCAACAGATTGAAGGATTCCATTCATCTTGAGTCCTGACGTTGAGTTTATAGTTAAATTTGATATATTTCTATATATTTTATCATTATTGTTCAACTAACAAAAGCAGACAATAAACAAAAATACACACCCCAAGAGATGGTTGTTTTTGTGGGCATGGAACCCTTTCACGGTTTCCATTTTTCGGAAAAAAGGAAAGGTGTTACATCATGAAAATTCGCAAAAATCGGCCAAAAATTCACAATTTAAATGGAGTATGCAGTTTTGTTAACCTGCTAAAAATTAACATACGACTGCTTTCCGAATTGAAATTAATGCGTTTTTGGCCTAGTTATGAAATTTTCAAATTTTGACTGGTCGAAAAATTTGCTATAAACATTTGATCAATATCGGTTAAAAAATGGTAATGGTAGGAGCAGGTCCAGGAGCAGGTCCATAAGCAGCTAGGAGCAGCTCCAGGACCAGGTCCAGGAGCAGGTCCAGGAGCAGGTCCAGAAGCAGCTAGGAGCAGCTCCAGAAGCAGCTCCAGGAGCAGGTCCAGGAGCAGGTCCAGAAGCAGCTAGGAGCAGCGCCAGGGCAGCTCCAGGAGAAGCGCCAGGAGCAGGTCCAGAAGCAGCTCCAGGAGCAGGTCCAGAAGCAGGTCCAGAAGCAGCTAGGAGCAGCTCCAGGAGCAGGTCCATAAGCTGCTCCTAGCTGCTTCTGGACCTGCTCCTGGAGCTGCTCCTGGACCTGCTCCTGGAGCTGCTCCTGGACCTGCTCCTGGAGCTGCTTCTGGACCTGCTTCTGGACCTGCTCCTGGAGCTGCTTCTGGAGCTGCTCCTAGCTGCTTCTGGACCTGCTTCTGGACCTGCTCCTAGCTGCTTCTGGACCTGCTCCTGGAGCTGCTTCTGGACCTGCTCCTGGAGATGCTTCTGGACCTGCTTCTGGACCTGCTCCTGGAGCTGCTTCTGGACCTGCTCCTGGACCTGCTTCTGGACCTGCTCCTGGACCTGCTTCTGGACCTGCTCCTGGAGCTGCTCCAAGCTGCTCCTAGCTGCTCCTAGCTGCTTCTGGACCTGCTCCTGGAGCTGCTTCTGGACCTGCTCCTGGAGCTGCTTCTGAACCTGCTCCTGGAGCTGCTTCTGGACCTGCTCCTGGAGCTGCTTCTGGACCTGCTTCTGGACCTGCTTCTGGACCTGCTCCTGGAGCTGCTCCAAGCTGCTCCTAGCTGCTCCTAGCTGCTTCTGGACCTGCTCCTGGAGCTGCTTCTGGACCTGCTCCTGGAGCTGCTTCTGGACCTGCTCCTGGAGCTGCTTCTGGACCTGCTCCTGGACCTGCTTCTGGACCTGCTCCTGGAGCTGCTCCAAGCTGCTCCTAGCTGCTCCTAGCTGCTTCTGGACCTGCTCCTGGAGCTGCTTCTGGAGCTGCTCCTAGCTGCTTCTGGACCTGCTCCTGGAGCTGCTCCTGGACCTGCTCCTTGAGCTGCTCCTAGCTGCTCCTAGCTGCTTCTGGACCTGCTTCTGGACCTGCTTCTGGACCTGCTCCTGGAGCTGCTTCTGGAGCTGCTCCTAGCTGCTTCTGGACCTGCTCCTGGAGCTGCTTCTCGACCTGCTCCTTGAGCTGCTTCTGGACCTGCTCCTCGACCTGCTTCTGGACCTGCTCCTGGACCTGCTTCTGGACCTGCTCCTGGAGCTGCTCCTAGCTGCTTCTGGACCTGCTCCTGGACCTGCTCCTGGAGCTGCTCCTCGCTGCTTCTGGAGCTGCTCCTGGACCTGCTCCTGGAGCTGCTTCTGGAGCTGCTCCTAGCTGCTTCTGGACCTGCTCCTGGAGCTGCTTCTCGACCTGCTCCTTGAGCTGCTTCTGGACCTGCTCCTCGACCTGCTTCTGGACCTGCTCCTGGACCTGCTTCTGGACCTGCTCCTGGACCTGCTCCTGGAGCTGCTCCTGGAGCTGCTCCTCGCTGCTCCTGGAGCTGCTTCTGGACCTGCTCCTGGACCTGCTCCTGGAGCTGCTCCTCGCTGCTTCTGGAGCTGCTCCTGGACCTGCTCCTGGAGCTGCTTCTCGACCTGCTCCTTGAGCTGCTTCTGGACCTGCTCCTGGACCTGCTTCTGGACCTGCTCCTGGACCTGCTTCTGGACCTGCTCCTGGAGCTGCTCCTAGCTGCTTCTGGACCTGATCCTGGAGCTGCTCCTGGACCTGCTCCTGGACCTGCTCCTGGCGCTGCTCCTGGAGCTGCTGCTGAAACTGCTCCTAGCTGCTCCTGGAGCTGCTCCTAGCTGCTTCTGGACCTGATCCTGGAGCTGCTCCTGGACCTGCTCCTGGACCTGCTCCTGGACCTGCTTCTGGACCTGCTCCTGGAGCTGCTCCTAGCTGCTCCTAGCTGCTTCTGGACCTGCTCCTGGACCTGCTCCTGGAGCTGCTCCTAGCTGCTTCTGGACCTGATCCTGGAACTGCTCCTGGACCTGCTCCTGGACCTGCTCCTGGCGCTGCTCCTGGAGCTGCTGCTGAAACTGCTCCTAGCTGCTCCTGGAGCTGCTCCTAGCTGCTTCTGGACCTGATCCTGGAGCTGATCCTGGATCTGCTCCTGGACCTGCTCCTGGAGCTGCTCCTGGACCTGCTCCTGGAGCTGCTCCTAGCTGCTCCTGGACCTGCTCCTGGAGCTGCTCCTAGCTGCTTCTGGACCTGCTCCTGGAGCTGCCCTGGAGCTGCTCCTAGCTGCTTCTGGACCTGCTTCTGGAGCTGCTCCTGGTGCTGCTTCTGGACCTGCTCCTGGCGCTGCTCCTGGAGCTGCCCTGGAGCTGCTCCTAGCTGCTTCTGGACCTGCTCCTGGAGCTGCTCCTAGCTGCGTCTGGACCTGCTCCTGGACCTGCTCCTGGACCTGCTCCTGGAGCTGCTCCTAGCTGCTTCTGGACCTGCTCCTGGTGCTGCTTCTGGACCTGCTCCTGGCGCTGCTCCTGGAGCTGCCCTGGAGCTGCTCCTGGAGCTGCCCTGGAGCTGCTCCTAGCTGCTTCTGGACCTGCTCCTGGAGCTGCCCTGGAGCTGCTCCTAGCTGCTTCTGGACCTGCTCCTGGTGCTGCTTCTGGACCTGCTCCTGGCGCTGCTCCTGGAGCTGCCCTGGAGCTGCCCCTAGCTGCTTCTGGACCTGCTCCTGGAGCTGCTCCTAGCTGCGTCTGGACCTGCTCCTGGACCTGCTCCTGGAACTGCTCCTAGCTGCTTCTGGACCTGCTCCTGGAGCTGCTCCTAGCTGCGTCTGGACCTGCTCCTGGACCTGCTCCTGGAACTGCTCCTGGACCTGCTCCTGGAACTGCTCCTAGCTGCTTCTGGCGCTGCTCCTGGAGCTGCCCTGGAGCTGCTCCTAGCTGCTTCTGGCGCTGCTCCTGGAGCTGCCCTGGAGCTGCTTCTAGCTGCTTCTGGACCTGCTCCTGGAGCTGCTCCTAGCTGCGTCTGGACCTGCTCCTGGAGCTGCTTCTGGACCTGCTTCTGGACCTGCCCCTGGAGCTGCTCCTAGCTGCTTCTGGCGCTGCTCCTGGAGCTGCCCTGGAGCTGCTTCTGGACCTGCTCCTGGAGCTGCTCCTAGCTGCGTCTGGACCTGCTCCTGGAGCTGCTTCTGGACCTGCTTCTGGACCTGCTCCTGGAGCTGCTCCTAGCTGCGTCTGGACCTGCTCCTGGAGCTGCTTCTGGACCTGCTTCTGGACCTGCTCCTGGAGCTGCTCCTAGCTGCTTCTGGAGCTGCTTCTGGACCTGCTCCTGGAGCTGCTCCTAGCTGCTTCTGGACCTGCTTCTGGACCTGCTTCTGGACCTGCTCCTGGAGCTGCTCCTAGCTGCTTCTGGACCTGCTCCTGGAGCTGCCCTGGAGCTGCTCCTAGCTGCTCCTGGCGCTGCTCCTGGAGCTGCCCTGGCGCTGCTCCTAGCTGCGTCTGGACCTGCTCCTGGAGCTGCTTCTGGACCTGCTTCTGGACCTGCTCCTGGACCTGCTCCTGGAGCTGCTCCTGGAGCTGCTCCTGGAGCTGCTCCTCGCTGCTCCTGGAGCTGCTTCTGGACCTGCTCCTGGACCTGCTCCTGGAGCTGCTCCTCGCTGCTTCTGGAGCTGCTCCTGGACCTGCTCCTGGAGCTGCTTCTCGACCTGCTCCTTGAGCTGCTTCTGGACCTGCTCCTGGACCTGCTTCTGGACCTGCTCCTGGACCTGCTTCTGGACCTGCTCCTGGAGCTGCTCCTAGCTGCTTATGGACCTGCTCCTGGAGCTGCTCCTGGACCTGCTCCTGGAGCTGCTCCTAGCTGCTCCTAGCTGCTCCTGGACCTGCTCCTGGACCTGCTCCTGGCGCTGCTCCTGGAGCTGCTGCTGAAACTGCTCCTAGCTGCTCCTGGAGCTGCTCCTAGCTGCTTCTGGACCTGATCCTGGAGCTGCTCCTGGACCTGCTCCTGGACCTGCTCCTGGCGCTGCTCCTGGAGCTGCTGCTGAAACTGCTCCTAGCTGCTCCTGGAGCTGCTCCTAGCTGCTTCTGGACCTGATCCTGGAGCTGCTCCTGGACCTGCTCCTGGACCTGCTCCTGGACCTGCTTCTGGACCTGCTCCTGGAGCTGCTCCTAGCTGCTCCTAGCTGCTTCTGGACCTGCTCCTGGACCTGCTCCTGGAGCTGCTCCTAGCTGCTTCTGGACCTGATCCTGGAGCTGCTCCTGGACCTGCTCCTGGACCTGCTCCTGGCGCTGCTCCTGGAGCTGCTGCTGAAACTGCTCCTAGCTGCTCCTGGAGCTGCTCCTAGCTGCTTCTGGACCTGATCCTGGAGCTGCTCCTGGACCTGCTCCTGGACCTGCTCCTGGAGCTGCTCCTGGACCTGCTCCTGGAGCTGCTCCTAGCTGCTCCTGGACCTGCTCCTGGAGCTGCTCCTAGCTGCTTCTGGACCTGCTCCTGGAGCTGCCCTGGAGCTGCTCCTAGCTGCTTCTGGACCTGCTTCTGGAGCTGCTCCTGGTGCTGCTTCTGGACCTGCTCCTGGCGCTGCTCCTGGAGCTGCCCTGGAGCTGCTCCTAGCTGCTTCTGGACCTGCTCCTGGAGCTGCCCTGGAGCTGCTCCTAGCTGCTTCTGGACCTGCTCCTGGTGCTGCTTCTGGACCTGCTCCTGGCGCTGCTCCTGGAGCTGCCCTGGAGCTGCCCCTAGCTGCTTCTGGACCTGCTCCTGGAGCTGCTCCTAGCTGCGTCTGGACCTGCTCCTGGACCTGCTCCTGGAACTGCTCCTAGCTGCTTCTGGACCTGCTCCTGGAGCTGCTCCTAGCTGCGTCTGGACCTGCTCCTGGACCTGCTCCTGGAACTGCTCCTGGACCTGCTCCTGGAACTGCTCCTAGCTGCTTCTGGCGCTGCTCCTGGAGCTGCCCTGGAGCTGCTCCTAGCTGCTTCTGGCGCTGCTCCTGGAGCTGCCCTGGAACTGCTCCTAGCTGCTTCTGGACCTGCTCCTGGAGCTGCTCCTAGCTGCGTCTGGACCTGCTCCTGGACCTGCTCCTGGAACTGCTCCTAGCTGCTTCTGGACCTGCTCCTGGAGCTGCTCCTAGCTGCGTCTGGACCTGCTCCTGGAGCTGCTTCTGGACCTGCTTCTGGACCTGCCCCTGGAGCTGCTCCTAGCTGCTTCTGGCGCTGCTCCTGGAGCTGCCCTGGAGCTGCTTCTGGACCTGCTCCTGGAGCTGCTCCTAGCTGCGTCTGGACCTGCTCCTGGAGCTGCTTCTGGACCTGCTTCTGGACCTGCTCCTGGAGCTGCTCCTAGCTGCGTCTGGACCTGCTCCTGGAGCTGCTTCTGGACCTGCTTCTGGACCTGCTCCTGGAGCTGCTCCTAGCTGCTTCTGGAGCTGCTTCTGGACCTGCTCCTGGAGCTGCTCCTAGCTGCTTCTGGACCTGCTTCTGGACCTGCTTCTGGACCTGCTCCTGGAGCTGCTCCTAGCTGCTTCTGGACCTGCTCCTGGAGCTGCCCTGGAGCTGCTTCTAGCTGCTTCTGGACCTGCTCCTGGAGCTGCCCTGGCGCTGCTCCTAGCTGCTTATGGACCTGCTCCTGGAGCTCCTCCTAGCTGCTCCTAGCTGCTTATGGACCTGCTCCTGGCGCTGCTCCTGGAGCTGCTGCTGAAACTGCTCCTAGCTGCTCCTAGCTGCTTCTGGACCTGATCCTGGACCTGCTCCTGGAGCTGCTTCTGGACCTGCTCCTGGAGCTGCTCCTGGAGCTGCTCCTGGAGCTGCTCCTGGAGCTGCTCCTGGAGCTGCTTCTGGAGCTGCTCCTGGAGCTGCTTCTGGAGCTGCTCCTAGCTGCTTCTGGACCTGCTCCTGGAGCTGCTCCTAGCTGCTTCTGGACCTGCTCCTGGAGCTGCCCTGGAGCTGCTCCTAGCTGCTTCTGGACCTGCTTCTCGACCTGCTCCTGGAGCTGCTGCTGAAACTGCTCCTAGCTGCTCCTAGCTGCTCCTGGACCTGCTTCTCGACCTGCTTCTGGCCCTGCTCCTGGAGCGGCTCCTAGCTGCCTCTGGACCTGCTCCTGGAGCTGCTCCTAGCTGCTCCTGGAGCTGCTCCTGGAGCTGCTCCTAGCTGCTTCTGGACCTGCTTCCGACCTGCTCCTGGAGCTGCTGCTGAAACTGCTCCTAGCTGCTCCTAGCTGCTCCTGGACCTGCTTCTCGACCTGCTTCTGGCCCTGCTCCTGGAGCGGCTCCTAGCTGCCTCTGGACCTGCTCCTGGAGCTGCTCCTGGAGCTGCTCCTAGCTGCTTCTGGACCTGCTCCTGGAGCTGCTCCTAGCTGCTCCTGGTGCTGCTCCTGGAGCTGCCCTGGAGCTGCTCCTAGCTGCTTCTGGACCTGCTTCTGGAGCTGCTCCTAGCTGCGTCTGGACCTGCTCCTGGAGCTGCTCCTAGCTGCTTCTGGACCTGCTCCTGGAGCTGCCCTGGAGCTGCTCCTAGCTGCTCCTGGCGCTGCTCCTGGAGCTGCCCTGGAGCTGCTCCTAGCTGCTCCTGGCGCTGCTCCTGGAGCTGCCCTGGAGCTGCTTCTAGCTGCTTCTGGACCTGCTTCTCGACCTGCTTCTGGCCCTGCTCCTGGAGCGGCTCCTAGCTGCCTCTGGACCTGCTCCTGGAGCTGCTCCTAGCTGCTCCTAGCTGCTCCTGGACCTGCTCCTGGAGCTGCTTATGGACCTGCTCCTGGCGCTGCTCCTGGAGCTGCTGCTGAAACTGCTCCTAGCTGCTCCTGGCGCTGCTCCTGGAGCTGCCCTGGAGCTGCTCCTAGCTGCTCCTGGCGCTGCTCCTGGAGCTGCCCTGGAGCTGCTTCTAGCTGCTTCTGGACCTGCTTCTCGACCTGCTTCTGGCCCTGCTCCTGGAGCGGCTCCTAGCTGCCTCTGGACCTGCTCCTGGAGCTGCTCCTAGCTGCTCCTAGCTGCTCCTGGACCTGCTCCTGGAGCTGCTTATGGACCTGCTCCTGGCGCTGCTCCTGGAGCTGCTGCTGAAACTGCTCCTAGCTGCTCCTGGCGCTGCTCCTGGAGCAGGTCCAGAAGCAGCTAGGAGCAGCTCCAGGAGCAGGTCCAGGAGCAGGTCCAGAAGCAGCTAGGAGCAGCTTCAGGAGCAGCTCCAGGAGCAGGTCCAAAAGCAGCTCCAGGAGCAGGTCCAGAAGCAGGTCCAGAAGCAGCTCCAGGAGCAGGTCCAGGAGCAGGTCCAGAAGCAGCTAGGAGCAGCTCCAGGAGCAGGTCCAGAAGCAGCTCCAGGAGCAGGTCCAGAAGCAGCTAGGAGCAGCTCCAGGAGCAGGTCCAGAAGCAGCTAGGAGCAGCTTCAGGAGCAGCTCCAGGAGCAGGTCCAAAAGCAGCTCCAGGAGCAGGTCCAGAAGCAGCTCCAGGAGCAGCTCCAGAAGCAGCTCCAGGAGCAGGTCGAGAAGCAGCTAGGAGCAGCTCCAGGAGCAGCTCCAGGAGCAGGTCCAGAAGCAGCTCCAGGAGCAGGTCCAGAAGCAGCTCCAGGAGCAGGTCCAGAAGCAGCTAGGAGCAGCTCCAGGAGCAGCTCCAGGAGCAGGTCCAGAAGCAGCTCCAGGAGCAGGTCCAGAAGCAGCTCCAGGAGCAGGTCCAGAAGCAGCTAGGAGCAGCTCCAGGAGCAGCTCCAGGAGCAGGTCCAGAAGCAGCTCCAGGAGCAGGTCCAGAAGCAGCTAGGAGCAGCTCCAGAAGCAGCTCCAGGAGCAGGTCCAGAAGCAGCTCCAGGAGCAGGTCCAGAAGCAGCTAGGAGCAGCTCCAGGAGCAGCTAGGAGCAGCTCCAGGAGCAGCGCCAGGAGCAGGTCCAGGAGGAGCTCCAGGAGCAGGTCCAGAAGCAGCTAGGAGCAGCTCCAGAAGCAGCTCCAGGAGCAGGTCCAGAAGCAGCTAGGAGCAGCTCCAGGAGCAGCTCCAGGAGCAGGTCCAGAAGCAGCTCCAGGAGCAGGTCCAGAAGCAGCTCCAGGAGCAGGTCCAGAAGCAGCTCCAGGAGCAGGTCCAGAAGCAGCTCCAGGAGCAGGTCCAGAAGCAGCTAGGAGCAGTTTCAGCAGCAGCTCCAGGAGCAGGTCCAGGAGGAGCTCCAGGAGCAGGTCCAGAAGCAGCTAGGAGCAGCTCCAGAAGCAGCTCCAGGAGCAGGTCCAGAAGCAGCTAGGAGCAGCTCCAGGAGCAGCTCCAGGAGCAGGTCCAGAAGCAGCTCCAGGAGCAGGTCCAGAAGCAGCTCCAGGAGCAGGTCCAG
Organism: Drosophila serrata; assembly: GCF_035046125.1. NCBI lineage: Eukaryota > Metazoa > Arthropoda > Insecta > Diptera > Drosophilidae > Drosophila > Drosophila serrata. The sequence continues at coordinate 277,393 of NW_028257174.1, read as the reverse complement.
AAGCAGCTCCAGGAGCAGGTCCAGAAGCAGCTCCAGGAGCAGGTCCAGAAGCAGCTCCAGGAGCAGGTCCAGAAGCAGCTCCAGGAGCAGGTCCAGAAGCAGCTAGGAGCAGCTAGGAGCAGTTTCAGCAGCAGCTCCAGGAGCAGGTCGAGAAGCAGCTCCAGGAGCAGGTCCAGAAGCAGCTAGGAGCAGCTAGGAGCAGTTTCAGCAGCAGCTCCAGGAGCAGGTCGAGAAGCAGCTCCAGGAGCAGGTCCAGAACCAGCTAGGAGCAGCTAGGAGCAGTTTCAGCAGCAGCTCCAGGAGCAGGTCCAGAAGCAGCTCCAGGAGCAGGTCCGGAAGCAGCTAGGAGCAGCTCCAGGAGCAGCTCCAGGAGCAGGTCCAGAAGCAGCTCCAGGAGCAGGTCCAGAAGCAGCTCCAGAAGCAGCTCCAGGAGCAGGTCCAGAAGCAGCTCCAGGAGCAGGTCCAGAAGCAGCTAGGAGCAGCTAGGAGCAGCTACAGGAGCAGCTCCAGGAGCAGGTCGAGAAGCAGCTCCAGGAGCAGGTCCAGAAGCAGCTAGGAGCAGCTAGGAGCAGTTTCAGCAGCAGCTCCAGGAGCAGGTCGAGAAGCAGCTCCAGGAGCAGGTCCAGAACCAGCTAGGAGCAGCTAGGAGCAGTTTCAGCAGCAGCTCCAGGAGCAGGTCCAGGAGCAGCTCCAGGAGCAGGTCCAGAAGCAGCTAGGAGCAGCTCCAGGAGCAGCTCCAGGAGCAGGTCCAGAAGCAGCTCCAGGAGCAGGTCCAGAACCAGCTAGGAGCAGCTAGGAGCAGTTTCAGCAGCAGCTCCAGGAGCAGTTTCAGCAGCAGCTCCAGGAGCAGGTCCAGGAGGAGCTCCAGGAGCAGGTCCAGAAGCAGCTAGGAGCAGCTCCAGAAGCAGCTCCAGGAGCAGGTCCAGAAGCAGCTAGGAGCAGCTCCAGAAGCAGCTCCAGGAGCAGCTCCAGGAGCAGGTCCAGAAGCAGCTAGAAGCAGCTCCAGGAGCAGCGCCAGGAGCAGGTCCAGAAGCAGCTAGGAGCAGCTCCAGAAGCAGCTCCAGGAGCAGGTCCAGAAGCAGCTAGGAGCAGCTGCAGAGCAGCTAGGAGCAGCTCCAGGAGCAGCGCCAGGAGCAGGTCCAGAAGCAGCTAAGAGCAGGTCCAGGAGCAGCGCCAGGAGCAGGTCCAGAAGCAGCTAGGAGCAGCTCCAGGAGCAGCTCCAGGAGCAGGTCCAGAAGCAGCTCCAGGAGCAGGTCGAGAAGCAGCTAGGAGCAGCTCCAGGAGCAGCTCCAGGAGCAGGTCCAGAAGCAGCTAGGAGCAGCTCCAGGAGCAGCTCCAGGAGCAGGTCCAGAAGCAGCTCCAGGAGCAGGTCCAGAACCAGCTAGGAGCAGCTAGGAGCAGTTTCAGCAGCAGCTCCAGGAGCAGTTTCAGCAGCAGCTCCAGGAGCAGGTCCAGGAGGAGCTCCAGGAGCAGGTCCAGAAGCAGCTAGGAGCAGCTCCAGAAGCAGCTCCAGGAGCAGGTCCAGAAGCAGCTAGGAGCAGCTCCAGGAGCAGCTCCAGGAGCAGGTCGAGAAGCAGCTAGGAGCAGGTCCAGAAGCAGCTCCAGGAGCAGGTCCAGAAGCAGCTCCAGGAGCAGGTCCAGAACCAGCTAGGAGCAGCTAGGAGCAGTTTCAGCAGCAGCTCCAGGAGCAGGTCCAGGAGGAGCTCCAGGAGCAGGTCCAGAAGCAGCTAGGAGCAGCTACAGGAGCAGCTCCAGGAGCAGGTCGAGAAGCAGCTCCAGGAGCAGGTCCAGAAGCAGCTAGGAGCAGCTACAGGAGCAGCTCCAGGAGCAGGTCGAGAAGCAGCTCCAGGAGCAGGTCCAGAAGCAGCTAGGAGCAGCTAGGAGCAGTTTCAGCAGCAGCTCCAGGAGCAGGTCGAGAAGCAGCTAGGAGCAGGTCCAGAAGCAGCTCCAGGAGCAGGTCCAGAACCAGCTAGGAGCAGCTAGGAGCAGTTTCAGCAGCAGCTCCAGGAGCAGGTCCAGAAGCAGCTCCAGGAGCAGGTCCAGAAGCAGCTAAGAGCAGCTCCAGAAGCAGCTCCAGGAGCAGGTCCAGAAGCAGCTCCAGGAGCAGGTCCGGAAGCAGCTAGGAGCAGCTCCAGAAGCAGCTCCAGGAGCAGCTCCAGGAGCAGGTCCAGAAGCAACTAGGAGCAGCTCCGGGAGCAGCGCCAGGAGCAGGTCCAGAAGCAGCTAGGAGCAGCTCCAGGAGCAGCTCCAGGAGCAGGTCCAGAAGCAGCTAGGAGCAGCTCCAGAAGCAGCTCCAGGAGCAGGTCCAGAAGCAGTTAGGAGCAGCTCCAGAGCAGCTAGGAGCAGCTCCAGGAGCAGCGCCAGGAGCAGGTCCACAAGCAGCTAAGAGCAGGTCCAGGAGCAGCGCCAGGAGCAGGTCCAGAAGCAGCTAGGAGCAGCTCCAGGAGCAGCTCCAGGAGCAGGTCCAGAAGCAGCTCCAGGAGCAGGTCGAGAAGCAGCTAGGAGCAGCTCCAGGAGCAGCTCCAGGAGCAGGTCCAGAAGCAGCTAGGAGCAGCTCCAGGAGCAGCTCCAGGAGCAGGTCCAGAAGCAGCTAGGAGCAGCTCCAGGAGCAGCTCCAGGAGCAGGTCCAGAAGCAGCTCCAGGAGCAGGTCGAGAAGCAGCTAGGAGCAGGTCCAGAAGCAGCTCCAGGAGCAGGTCCAGAAGCAGCTAGGAGCAGGTCCAGGAGCAGCTCCAGGAGCAGCTCCAGGAGCAGGTCCAGAAGCAGCTCCAAGAGCAGGTCCAGAAGCAGCTTCAGGAGCAGGTCCAGAAGCAGCTCCAGGAGCAGGTCCAGAAGCAGCTTCAGAAGCAGCTCCATGAGCAGGTCCAGAAGCAGCTCCAGGAGCAGGTCCAGAAGCAGCTAGGAGCAGGTCCAGAAGCAGCTTCAGAAGCAGCTCCAGGAGCAGGTCCAGAAGCAGCTCCAGGAGCAGGTCCAGAAGCAGCTAGGAGCAGGTCCAGAAGCAGCTTCAGAAGCAGCTCCAGGAGCAGGTCCAGAAGCAGCTCCAAGAGCAGGTCCAGAAGCAGCTTCAGGAGCAGGTCCAGAAGCAGCTCCAGGAGCAGGTCCAGAAGCAGCTTCAGAAGCAGCTCCAGGAGCAGGTCCAGAAGCAGCTCCAGGAGCAGGTCCAGAAGCAGCTAGGAGCAGGTCCAGAAGCAGCTTCAGAAGCAGCTCCAGGAGCAGGTCCAGAAGCAGCTCCAAGAGCAGGTCCAGAAGCAGCTTCAGGAGCAGGTCCAGAAGCAGCTCCAGGAGCAGGTCCAGAAGCAGCTCCAGGAGCAGGTCCAGAAGCAGCTCCAGGAGCAGGTCCAGAAGCAGCTCCAGGAGCAGGTCCAGAAGCAGCTAGGAGCAGCTCCAGGAGCAGCTCCAGGAGCAGGTCCAGAAGCAGCTCCAGGAGCAGCTAGGAGCAGCTACAGGAGCAGCTCCAGGAGCAGGTCCAGAAGCAGGTGCAGAAGCAGCTAGGAGCAGCTACAGGAGCAGCTCCAGGAGCAGGTCCAGAAGCAGCTCCAGGAGCAGGTCCAGAAGCAGCTCCATGAGCAGGTCCAGAAGCAGCTCCAGGAGCAGGTCCAGGAGCAGGTCCAGAAGCAGCTCCAGGAGCAGCTCCAGGAGCAGCTTCAGGAGCAGGTCCAGGAGCAGCTCTAGGAGCAGGTCCAGAAGCAGCTAGGAGCAGCTCCAGGAGCAGGTGCAGAAGCAGCTCCAGAAGCAGCTCCAGGAGCAGCTTCAGGAGCAGGTCCAGGAGCAGCTCTAGGAGCAGGTCCAGAAGCAGCTAGGAGCAGCTCCAGGAGCAGGTCCAGAAGCAGCTCCAGGAGCAGGTCCAGGAGCAGCTCTAGGAGCAGGTCCAGAAGCAGCTCCAGGAGCAGGTCCAGAAGCAGCTCCAGGAGCAGGTCCAGAAGCAGCTCCAGGAGCAGGTCCAGAAGCAGCTCCAGGAGCAGGTGCAGAAGCAGCTAGGAGCAGCTCCAGGAGCAGCTCCAGGAGCAGCTCCAGGAGCAGGTCCAGAAGCAGGTGCAGAAGCAGCTAGGAGCAGCTACAGGAGCAGCTCCAGGAGCAGGTCCAGAAGCAGCTCCAGGAGCAGCTAGGAGCAGCTACAGGAGCAGCTCCAGGAGCAGGTCCAGAAGCAGCTAGGAGCAGCTCCAGGAGCAGGTCCAGAAGCAGGTCCAGAAGCAGCTCCAGGAGCAGGTCCAGAAGCAGCTCCAGGAGCAGGTCCAGAAGCAGCTCTAGGAGCAGGTCCAGAAGCAGCTCCAGGAGCAGCTAGGAGCAGCTACAGGAGCAGCTCCAGGAGCAGGTCCAGAAGCAGCTCCAGGAGCAGCTAGGAGCAGCTACAGGAGCAGCTCCAGAAGCAGCTCCAGAAGCAGCTCCAGAAGCAGCTAGGAGCAGCTCCAGGAGCAGGTCCAGGAGCAGGTCCAGAAGCAGCTCCAGGAGCAGGTCCAGAAGCAGCTCCAGGAGCAGGTCCAGAAGCAGCTCTAGGAGCAGGTCCAGAAGCAGCTCCAGAAGCAGCTCCAGGAGCAGGTCCAGAAGCAGCTAGGAGGAGGTCCAGAAGCAGCTAGGAGCAGCTCCAGGAGCAGGTCCAGAAGCAGCTCTAGGAGCAGGTCCAGAAGCAGCTAGGAGGAGGTCCAGAAGCAGCTAGGAGCAGCTCCAGGAGCAGGTCCAGAAGCAGCTCCAGGAGCAGGTGCAGAAGCAGCTCCAGGAGCAGGTCCAGAAGCAGCTCCAGGAGCAGGTCCAGAAGCAGCTCTAGGAGCAGGTCCAGAAGCAGCTCCAGGAGCAGCTCCAGGAGCAGGTCCAGAAGCAGCTCCAGGAGCAGGTCCAGAAGCAGCTCCAGGAGCAGGTCCAGAAGCAGCTAGGAGGAGGTCCAGAAGCAGCTAGGAGCAGCTCCAGGAGCAGGTCCAGAAGCAGCTCTAGGAGCAGGTCCAGAAGCAGCTAGGAGGAGGTCCAGAAGCAGCTAGGAGCAGCTCCAGGAGCAGGTCCAGAAGCAGCTCTAGGAGCAGGTCCAGAAGCAGCTAGGAGGAGGTCCAGAAGCAGCTAGGAGCAGCTCCAGGAGCAGGTCCAGAAGCAGCTCCAGGAGCAGGTCCAGAACCAGCTAGGAGCAGCTCCAGGAGCAGGTCCAGAAGCAGCTCCAGGACCAGGTCCAGAAGCAGCTAGGAGGAGGTCCAGAAGCAGCTAGGAGCAGCTCCAGGAGCAGGTCCAGAAGCAGCTCTAGGAGCAGGTCCAGAAGCAGCTCCAGGAGCAGCTCCAGGAGCAGGTCCAAAAGCAGCTCTAGGAGCAGGTCCAGAAGCAGCTAGGAGGAGGTCCAGAAGCAGCTAGGAGCAGCTCCAGGAGCAGGTCCAGAAGCAGCTCTAGGAGCAGGTCCAGAAGCAGCTAGGAGGAGGTCCAGAAGCAGCTAGGAGCAGCTCCAGGAGCAGGTCCAGAAGCAGCTCCAGGAGCAGGTCCAGAACCAGCTAGGAGCAGCTCCAGGAGCAGGTCCAGAAGCAGCTCCAGGACCAGGTCCAGAAGCAGCTCTAGGAGCAGGTCCAGAAGCAGCTAGGAGCAGCTCCAGGAGCAGGTCCAGAAGCAGCTCCAGGAGCAGGTCCAGAAGCAGCTCCAGGAGCAGGTCCAGAACCAGCTAGGAGCAGCTCCAGGAGCAGGTCCAGAAGCAGCTCCAGGACCAGGTCCAGAAGCAGCTCTAGGAGCAGGTCCAGAAGCAGCTAGGAGCAGCTCCAGGAGCAGGTCCAGAAGCAGCTCCAGGAGCAGGTCCAGAAGCAGCTCCAGGAGCAGGTCCAGAAGCAGCTCCAGGAGCAGGTCCAGAACCAGCTAGGAGCAGCTCCAGGAGCAGGTCCAGAAGCAGCTCCAGGAGCAGGTCCAGAAGCAGCTCCAGGAGCAGGTGCAGAACCAGCTAGGAGCAGCTCCAGGAGCAGGTCCAGGAGCAGCTCCATGAGCAGGTCCAGAAGCAGCTCTAGGAGCAGGTCCAGAAGCAGCTCCAGGAGCAGGTCCAGAAGCAGCTCCAGGAGCAGGTCCAGAAGCAGCTACAGGAGCAGGTCCAGAAGCAGCTCCAGGAGCAGGTCCAGAAGCAGCTCCAGGAGCAGGTCCAGAAGCAGCTCCAGGAGCAGGTCCAGAAGCAGCTCCAGGAGCAGGTCCAGAAGCAGCTCCAGGAGCAGGTCCAGAAGCAGCTTCAGAAGCAGCTCCAGGAGCAGGTCCAGAAGCAGCTCCAGGAGCAGGTCCAGAAGCAGCTAGGAGCAGCTAGGAGCAGTTTCAGCAGCAGCTCCAGGAGCAGGTCCAGAAGCAGGTCCAGAAGCAGCTAGGAGCAGCTCCAGAAGCAGCTCCAGGAGCAGGTGCAGAAGCAGCTAGGAGCAGCTCCAGGAGCAGCTCCAGGAGCATGTCCAGAAGCAGGTCCAGAAGCAGCTCCAGGAGCAGGTCCAGAAGCAGCTCCAGGAGCAGGTCCAGAAGCAGCTCCAGGAGCAGGTCCAGAAGCAGCTCCAGGAGCAGGTCCAGAAGCAGCTCCAGGAGCAGGTCCAGAAGCAGCTCCAGGAGCAGGTGCAGAAGCAGCTAGGAGCAGCTCCAGGAGCAGCTCCAGGAGCAGGTCCAGAAGCAGGTCCAGAAGCAGCTAGGAGCAGGTCCAGAAGCAGCTCCAGGAGCAGGTCCAGAAGCAGCTAGGAGCAGGTCCAGGAGCAGGTCCAGGAGCATGTCCAGAAGCAGGTCCAGAAGCAGCTAGGAGCAGTTTCAGCAGCAGCTCCAGGAGCAGGTCCAGAAGCAGGTCCAGAAGCAGCTAGGAGCAGTTTCAGCAGCAGCTCCAGGAGCAGGTCCAGAAGCAGCTAGGAGCAGGTCCAGGAGCAGGTCCAGGAGCATGTCCAGAAGCAGGTCCAGAAGCAGCTAGGAGCAGCTCCAGAAGCAGCTCCAGGAGCAGGTGCAGAAGCAGCTAGGAGCAGCTCCAGGAGCAGCTCCAGGAGCAGGTCCAGAAGCAGGTCCAGAAGCAGCTAGGAGCAGGTCCAGAAGCAGCTCCAGGAGCAGGTCCAGAAGCAGCTCCAGGAGCAGGTCCAGAAGCAGCTCCAGGAGCAGGTCCAGAAGCAGGTCCAGAAGCAGCTAGGAGCAGGTCCAGAAGCAGCTCTAGGAGCAGGTCCAGAAGCAGCTCCAGGAGCAGGTGCAGAAGCAGCTAGGAGCAGCTCCAGGAGCAGCTCCAGGAGCATGTCCAGAAGCAGGTCCAGAAGCAGCTCCAGGAGCAGGTCCAGAAGCAGCTCCAGGAGCAGGTCCAGAAGCAGCTCCAGGAGCAGGTCCAGAAGCAGCTCCAGGAGCAGGTGCAGAAGCAGCTAGGAGCAGCTCCAGGAGCAGCTCCAGGAGCAGGTCCAGAAGCAGGTCCAGAAGCAGCTAGGAGCAGGTCCAGAAGCAGCTCTAGGAGCAGGTCCAGAAGCAGCTCCAGGAGCAGGTCCAGAACCAGCTAGGAGCAGCTAGGAGCAGTTTCAGCAGCAGCTCCAGGAGCAGGTCCAGAAGCAGCTAGGAGCAGGTCCAGGAGCAGGTCCAGGAGCATGTCCAGAAGCAGGTCCAGAAGCAGCTAGGAGCAGCTCCAGAAGCAGCTCCAGGAGCAGGTGCAGAAGCAGCTAGGAGCAGCTCCAGGAGCAGCTCCAGGAGCAGGTCCAGAAGCAGGTCCAGGAGCAGGTCCAGAACCAGCTTCAGAAGCAGCTCCAGGAGCAGGTCCAGAAGCAGTTTCAGCAGCAGCTCCAGGAGCAGGTCGAGAAGCAGCTAGGAGGAGGTCCAGGAGCAGGTCCAGAAGCAGCTAGGAGCAGCTCCAGGAGCAGCTCCAGGAGCATGTCCAGAAGCAGGTCCAGAAGCAGCTAGGAGCAGCTCCAGAAGCAGCTCCAGGAGCAGGTGCAGAAGCAGCTAGGAGCAGCTCCAGGAGCAGCTCCAGGAGCATGTCCAGAACCAGCTAGGAGCAGCTAGGAGCAGTTTCAGCAGCAGCTCCAGGAGCAGGTCCAGAAGCAGCTAGGAGCAGGTCCAGGAGCAGGTCCAGGAGCAGGTCCAGGAGGAGGTCCAGGAGCAGGTCCAGAAGCAGCTAGGAGCAGCTCCAGGAGCAGGTCCAGGAGCAGGTCCAGAACCAGCTAGGAGCAGCTAGGAGCAGTTTCAGCAGCAGCTCCAGGAGCATGTCCAGAAGCAGGTCCAGAAGCAGCTAGGAGCAGCTCCAGGAGCAGCTCCAGGAGCAGGTCCAGAAGCAGCTCTAGGAGCCGGTCCAGAAGCAGGTCCACAAGCAGCTAGGAGCAGCTCCAGAAGCAGCTCCAGGAGCAGGTCGAGAAGCAGCTCCAGGAGCAGGTCCAGAAGCAGCTAGGAGCAGCTCCAGGAGCAGGTGCAGAAGCAGCTAGGAGCAGCTCCAGGAGCAGCTCCAGGAGCAGGTCCAGAAGCAGCTAGGAGCAGCTCCAGGAGCAGGTCCAGGAGCAGGTCCAGAACCAGCTAGGAGCAGCTAGGAGCAGTTTCAGCAGCAGCTCCAGGAGCAGGTCGAGAAGCAGGTCCAGAAGCAGCTAGGAGCAGCTCCAGAAGCAGCTCCAGGAGCAGGTCCAGAAGCAGCTAGGAGCAGGTCCAGAAGCAGCTCCAGGAGCAGGTCCAGAAGCAGGTCCAGGAGCAGGTCCAGAACCAGCTAGGAGCAGCTAGGAGCAGTTTCAGCAGCAGCTCCAGGAGCAGCTCCAGGAGCAGGTCCAGAAGCAGGTCCAGGAGGAGGTCCAGGAGCAGGTCCAGGAGCAGCTCCAGGAGCAGCTAGGAGCAGGTCCAGAAGCAGCTCCAGGAGCAGGTCCAGAAGCAGCTAGGAGCAGGTCCAGAAGCAGCTAGGAGCAGGTCCAGAAGCAGCTAGGAGCAGGTCCAGAAGCAGCTCTAGGAGGAGGTCCAGGAGCAGGTCCAGAAGCAGCTCTAGGAGCAGGTCCAGAAGCAGCTCCAGGAGCAGGTCCAGAACCAGCTAGGAGCAGCTAGGAGCAGTTTCAGCAGCAGCTCCAGGAGCAGGTCCAGAACCAGCTAGGAGCAGCTAGGAGCAGCTCCAGAAGCAGCTCCAGGAGCAGCTCCAGGAGCAGCTAGGAGCAGGTCCAGAAGCAGCTCCAGGAGCAGGTCCAGGAGCAGCTAGGAGCAGCTCCAGGAGCAGGTCCAGAAGCAGCTAGGAGCAGCTCCAGGAGCAGGTCCAGAAGCAGCTAGGAGCAGCTCCAGGAGCAGGTCCAGAAGCAGCTAGGAGCAGGTCCAGAAGCAGCTCCAGGAGCAGGTCCAGGAGCAGGTCCAGGAGCAGGTCCAGGAGGAGGTCCAGGAGCAGGTCCAGGAGCAGCTAGGAGCAGCTCCAGGAGCAGGTCCAGAAGCAGCTAGGAGCAGCTCCAGGAGCAGGTCCAGAAGCAGCTAGGAGGAGGTCCAGGAGCAGGTCCAGAAGCAGCTAGGAGCAGCTCCAGGAGCAGGTGCAGAAGCAGCTAGGAGCAGGTCCAGAAGCAGCTCCAGGAGCAGGTCCAGAAGCAGGTCCAGGAGCAGGTCCAGAACCAGGTAGGAGCAGCTAGGAGCAGTTTCAGCAGCAGCTCCAGAAGCAGCTCCAGGAGCAGCTAGGAGCAGGTCCAGAAGCAGCTCCAGGAGCAGGTCCAGAAGCAGCTAGGAGCAGGTCCAGAAGCAGCTCCAGGAGCAGGTCCAGAAGCAGGTCCAGGAGGAGGTCCAGGAGCAGGTCCAGGAGCAGCTCCAGGAGCAGCTAGGAGCAGGTCCAGAAGCAGCTCCAGGAGCAGGTCCAGAAGCAGCTAGGAGCAGGTCCAGAAGCAGCTCTAGGAGGAGGTCCAGGAGCAGGTCCAGAAGCAGCTCTAGGAGCAGGTCCAGAAGCAGCTCTAGGAGCAGGTCCAGAAGCAGCTCCAGGAGCAGGTCCAGAACCAGCTAGGAGCAGCTAGGAGCAGCTCCAGAAGCAGCTCCAGGAGCAGCAGGAGCAGGTCCAGAAGCAGCTCCAGGAGCAGGTCCAGAAGCAGCTAGGAGCAGCTAGGAGCAGTTTCAGCAGCAGCTCCAGGAGCAGGTCCAGAACCAGCTAGGAGCAGCTAGGAGCAGCTCCAGAAGCAGCTCCAGAAGCAGCTCCAGGAGCAGGTCCAGAACCAGCTAGGAGCAGCTAGGAGCAGTTTCAGCAGCAGCTCCAGGAGCAGGTCCAGAACCAGCTAGGAGCAGCTAGGAGCAGCTCCAGAAGCAGCTCCAGGAGCAGCTCCAGGAGCAGCTAGGAGCAGGTCCAGAAGCAGCTCCAGGAGCAGGTCCAGGAGCAGCTAGGAGCAGCTCCAGGAGCAGGTCCAGAAGCAGCTAGGAGCAGCTCCAGGAGCAGGTCCAGAAGCAGCTAGGAGCAGCTCCAGGAGCAGGTCCAGAAGCAGCTAGGAGCAGGTCCAGAAGCAGCTCCAGGAGCAGGTCCAGGAGCAGGTCCAGGAGCAGGTCCAGGAGGAGGTCCAGGAGCAGGTCCAGGAGCAGCTAGGAGCAGCTCCAGGAGCAGGTCCAGAAGCAGCTAGGAGCAGGTCCAGAAGCAGCTCCAGGAGCAGGTCCAGAAGCAGGTCCAGGAGCAGGTCCAGGAGGAGGTCCAGGAGCAGGTCCAGAAGCAGCTAGGAGCAGCTCCAGAAGCAGCTCCAGGAGCAGCGCCAGGAGCAGGTCCAGAAGCAGCACCAGGAGCAGGTCCAGAAGCAGGGCCAGGAGCAGCTAGGAGCAGCTCCAGGAGCAGGTCCAGGAGCAGGTCCAGACGCAGCTAGGAGCAGCTCCAGGAGCAGGTCCAGAAGCAGCTAGGAGCAGCTCCAGGGCAGCTCCAGGAGCAGCGCCAGGAGCAGCTAGGAGCAGCTCCAGGGCAGCTCCAGGAGCAGGTCCAGAAGCAGCTAGGAGCAGCTCCAGGAGCAGGTCCAGGAGCAGGTCCAGACGCAGCTAGGAGCAGCTCCAGGAGCAGGTCCAGAAGCAGCTAGGAGCAGCTCCAGGGCAGCTCCAGGAGCAGCGCCAGGAGCAGGTCCAGAAGCAGCACCAGGAGCAGGTCCAGAAGCAGCTAGGAGCAGCTCCAGGAGCAGCTAGGAGCAGGACCAGAAGCAGCTCCAGGAGCAGGTCCAGAAGCAGGGCCAGGAGCAGCTAGGAGCAGGTCCAGAAGCAGCTAGGAGCAGCTCCAGGAGCAGCTCCAGGGCAGCTCCAGGAGCAGCGCCAGGAGCAGCTAGGAGCAGCTCCAGGGCAGCTCCAGGAGCAGGTCCAGAAGCAGCTAGGAGCAGCTCCAGGAGCAGGTCCAGGAGCAGGTCCAGACGCAGCTAGGAGCAGCTCCAGGAGCAGCTCCAGGAGCAGGTCCAGAAGCAGCTAGGAGCAGGTCCAGAAGCAGCTCCAGGAGCAGCTCCAGAAGCAGCTAGGAGCAGGTCCAGAAGCAGCTCCAGGAGCAGGTCCAGAAGCAGCTAGGTGCAGGTCCAGAAGCAGCTCCAGGAGCAGGTCCAGAAGCAGGTCCAGGAGGAGGTCCAGGAGCAGGTCCAGGAGCAGCTCCAGGAGCAGCTAGGAGCAGGTCCAGAAGCAGCTCTAGGAGCAGGTCCAGAACCAGCTAGGAGCAGCTAGGAGCAGTTTCAGCAGCAGCTCCAGGAGCAGGTCCAGAACCAGCCAGGAGCAGCTAGGAGCAGCTCCAGAAGCAGCTCCAGGAGCAGCTAGGAGCAGGTCCAGAAGCAGCTCTAGGAGCAGGTCCAGAACCAGCTAGGAGCAGCTAGGAGCAGTTTCAGCAGCAGCTCCAGGAGCAGGTCCAGAACCAGCTAGGAGCAGCTAGGAGCAGCTCCAGAAGCAGCTCCAGGAGCAGCTAGGAGCAGGTCCAGAAGCAGCTCCAGGAGCAGGTCCAGAAGCAGCTAGGAGCAGGTCCAGGAGCAGGTCCAGGAGCAGGTCCAGGAGGAGGTCCAGGAGCAGGTCCAGGAGCAGCTAGGAGCAGCTCCAGGAGCAGGTCCAGAAGCAGCTAGGAGCAGCTCCAGGAGCAGGTCCAGAAGCAGCTCCAGGAGCAGGTCCAGAAGCAGGTCCAGGAGCAGGTCCAGGAGGAGGTCCAGGAGCAGGTCCAGGAGCAGCTAGGAGCAGCTCCAGGAGCAGGTCCAGAAGCAGCTCCAGGAGCAGGTCCAGAAGCAGGTCCAGGAGCAGGTCCAGGAGGAGGTCCAGGAGCAGGTCCAGGAGCAGCTAGGAGCAGCTCCAGGAGCAGGTCCAGGAGCAGGTCCAGAAGCAGCTAGGAGCAGGTCCAGAAGCAGCTAGGAGCAGTTTCAGAAGCAGCTCCAGGAGCAGGTCCAGGAGCAGGTCCAGAAGCAGCTCCAGGAGCAGGTCCAGGAGCAGGTCCAGAAGCAGCTCCAGGAGCAGGTCCAGAAGCAGCTAGGAGCAGCTCCAGAAGCAGCTCCAGGAGCAGGTCCAGGAGCAGGTCCAGAAGCAGCTCCAGGAGCAGGTCCAGGAGCAGGTCCAGAAGCAGCTAGGAGCAGGTCCAGAAGCAGCTAGGAGCAGCTCCAGAAGCAGCTCCAGGAGCAGGTCCAGGAGCAGGTCCAGAAGCAGCTCCAGGAGCAGGTCCAGGAGCAGGTCCAGAAGCAGCTCCAGGAGCAGGTCCAGAAGCAGCTAGGAGCAGCTCCAGAAGCAGCTCCAGGAGCAGCTAGGAGCAGGTCCAGAAGCAGCTAGGAGCAGCTCCAGAAGCAGCTCCAGGAGCAGCGCCAGGAGCAGGTCCAGAAGCAGCTAGGAGCAGGTCCAGGAGCAGCTCCAGGGCAGCTCCAGGAGCAGGTCCAGAAGCAGCTAGGAGCAGCTCCAGAAGCAGCTCCAGGAGCAGGTCCAGGAGCAGGTCCAGAAGCAGCTCCAGGAGCAGGTCCAGGAGCAGGTCCAGAAGCAGCTCCAGGAGCAGGTCCAGGAGCAGGTCCAGAAGCAGCTCCAGGAGCAGGTCCAGAAGCAGCTAGGAGCAGCTCCAGAAGCAGCTCCAGGAGCAGCGCCAGGAGCAGGTCCAGAAGCAGCTAGGAGCAGCTCCAGAAGCAGCTCCAGGAGCAGGTCCAGGAGCAGGTCCAGAAGCAGCTCCAGGAGCAGGTCCAGGAGCAGGTCCAGAAGCAGCTCCAGGAGCAGGTCCAGGAGCAGGTCCAGAAGCAGCTCCAGGAGCAGGTCCAGAAGCAGCTAGGAGCAGCTCCAGAAGCAGCTCCAGGAGCAGCTAGGAGCAGGTCCAGAAGCAGCTAGGAGCAGCTCCAGAAGCAGCTCCAGGAGCAGCGCCAGGAGCAGGTCCAGAAGCAGCTAGGAGCAGCTCCAGAAGCAGCTCCAGGAGCAGGTCCAGGAGCAGGTCCAGAAGCAGCTCCAGGAGCAGGTCCAGGAGCAGGTCCAGAAGCAGCTCCAGGAGCAGGTCCAGGAGCAGGTCCAGAAGCAGCTCCAGGAGCAGGTCCAGAAGCAGCTCCAGGAGCAGGTCCAGAAGCAGCTCCAGGAGCAGGTCCAGAAGCAGCTCCAGGAGCAGGTGCAGAAGCAGCTCCAGGAGCAGGTCCAGAAGCAGCTCCAGGAGCAGCTCCAGGAGCAGCTAGGAGCAGGTCCAGAAGCAGCTAGGAGCAGCTCCAGAAGCAGCTCCAGGAGCAGCTAGGAGCAGGTCCAAAAGCAGCTAGGAGCAGCTCCAGGGCAGCTCCAGGAGCAGCGCCAGGAGCAGGTCCAGAAGCAGCTCCAGGAGCAGGTCCAGAAGCAGCTCCAGGAGCAGGTCCAGAAGCAGCTAGGAGCAGGTCCAGAAGCAGCTAGGAGCAGCTCCAGAAGCAGCTCCAGGAGCAGCGCCAGGAGCAGGTCCAGAAGCAGCTAGGAGCAGGTCCAGGAGCAGCTCCAGGGCAGCTCCAGGAGCAGCGCCAGGAGCAGGTCCAGAAGTAGCTCCAGGAGCAGGTCCAGAAGCAGCTCCAGGGCAGCTCCAGGAGCAGCTCCAGGAGCAGGTCCAGAAGCAGCTCCAGGAGCAGCGCCAGAAGCAGGTCCAGAAGCAGCTCCAGGAGCAGCTCCAGAAGCAGCTCCAGGGCTACTTTTTGGATAGTTTCTACGACTCTTCCCTTAAGACCCTGTGCTTTTAGTTCATTAAAATAAAACCCTCTAAACTGTAAAAGTCTGAATCACTTAAGCAATCAATATGGAAGTCCGTATAGGACGAAACTTTCAATTTGTTGCCCAACTTTCTGCCGCATCATTGCATCTGATCAAATCAACTTTGACTGATTTTCCTGTTGAGTCAGCTGGAAGTTTTCCCCTGTCTCCCTGCCACCCCCTGAGAGGGGTCCACCTCTAATTCTTTTGTGTTAAATCAGAGATGGAGGGGAAACTCGGAAAACTCGGAGGTGTCAAAGACAGTCAATCATACAGCCCTGCACTCTCTGCCTGCAGTCCCTGAATCCTGACTGAGTCCTGTCAAATTAGTGCAGCCTATTTTCAGTTGTCATGTCTCAACAATGGGTAGACAGAGAATGGGGGGAAAAGCGTGAAAATTCTGTGTCTGGCAAGGGAAAATTCAATTGAAAGAAAACCTATTTAAATTGTAGAATTTCTTTCAGAGCTTTCAATTAGATTTCTTTCTTGAGTGAGTAAAAAATAAGAAAAAACCAAGAAGAAGGTAGACTTATTTATTCAAAATTAATAACCAAACACAAATATATTTCCCAGTTGTGAGTGCAACTGTGGGTGCTTTTATTTGCCAACCGCTCGTTGTCGCCCATCAAGTTGCCTCGCAAATGGCTCAAAGCTATTTTCAAATTGTTTTCTCAGTCATCGAATCGAAATCGAAATCGAAATCGATTTGCAAGAACACAGCCACCCCCGCGTCCCCTCTGAACCACCTAGAATCAACATACACACAACACACACACATCAGAAGCACTTAGCGGGAATTATGTCCAGAACGTAGTTAAAATGTTTATGGCCTACTTCAAGGATTCGCCTCGCCTAGATTCTCGCCAGTGTCGTCCTGTGATTTATTTCCGCTGATAAAGTGCGAAATTGGAAAGCGATTTGCACAAAAACAAATCTCCTTCCGGCTTTTGTCCGCTCAGCTGATTGTTTTTATGGCCATGTCGATTGTTTCGTCGCCTTTTTCTCAAAGCGTTTTTCTTACATTTTCCTAGACCTTTTCCTTTTGTACCATGGTTTTCTTTTTTAGAGTTTTATGAGGGGTGTTTTTTTGTTGTTTTTTTTTTTTTGTTTGGTATAATAACTTATCGAGGGCTCAACGCTCTACAACTTTTCTGTGGGCTTTATTAAATTGTTGAACGCCGCGACGTTTAATAAAACGAGAAATAGCTGGCAAGGCAACGCGCCACATGGCGTATACTTGATGTGTCAAGCGTGGGCCAGAAGGAAGAAGAATGGAATAAACACAGGGGATAGCACAAGAAAAAAGAGAAGAAAAACACAAGAGGGGAAAGAAAAAAGAGGAAAAGGGATAAGGAATAGGAATGAAGAAGGACAACGGGGGAAAATGGTAGAAGGGATCGTGGACAAACCACAGCTTAAATGCCAGTTTAAAGACGGCACCAAGGTGTGTTGGCCCAAACTGAATTATGAATGAACGAAAAGGTGGAAAAATGCGCCAGATGCGTCAGTTATACACAGAGAGAAAATATGTACAAGTTAAATTTGGAAATTATTGCTCAATTTGTGGGAAAACAAGACAAACATTAGGAAAACTATTTCTTAGGAAACTGAACTTTAAGCTAAAGAAAGGAACTAATTTTGCTTTTATTTAGAGAACTCCAGTTATTCTGAGGTTTAGGTTTCTTTTTGAAAACCTTTCCTCCAATTTACTTCTAATTTCTCTCAGTGTTAAGCACCCAGCTTCCCTGCCTGCCGCCTTGCACTTTGCACTTGTCTCTCGGCAAGGTCAAGCCCGCGGTAAGGCGCCCAGGCCTGAGTGGGTTAAGCCCAGGGGAGGAGGAGCAATCCATGAAGGATATGAAGGAGGAGCAGGAGCAGGAGCAGGAGGTGGGTGTGCCTCTCGCTGAACTTGAACTTTGTCAGGACCAAAAACAGATGCTCGCTGTCTCTGTCTGCTAAGTCGGCTTTAATTATGGCAGACAACACTTTGCACGCGTTGTTAGGGTCAAAGGAGAAGGAGGAGGAGCAGGACCAGGACGAAGAGGCAGGATGGAGAGGCATATGGGGACGGGAGGATATAGGGGGCAGCTTCTCTCGGGGGTATTTGAAAAATACTGCTGGTTGGTCTTCAGTTACCGCCGAGCAATTAGAGGCGAGGCTACAAATTCTTCACACGCGTTGCACATAAATTCGGTGGCCAACTACAGTGGGACAATGCCACAAAAAACTCAAGAAATTAAGGTTATCAAATAAATACAAAATAAAAAAAAAATTTAAGAATAAATATTAACAAAATGGGGGAGAGAGAGGGTAACATCGTTTCAAATATAAAAGTTTGATAAGACATATCTAAAAAATACCTGTTTGAAGTTTGTTTTTAAGCTCAAAATAAATTAATTTTAAGTTTAAGAGACCTATTTACTAAATCCTTATATTATTTATTTATTTATTTATGTTATTTCTATACTAAAATGATTCAATTTCCCTGCTTTAAGGATACCCACTGTAACAAATACAAAAATACCAAGCTAGCGACAAGAATTCCCTGCATTCTCGCAAATTCTCGGCCATATTTTCCGCTATTTGTTTAAGGGGGAAAACTCTGCCCCCGCACCCACTCACCCCCCCTAAATCTACACCTACGTACATGCCCCGCTTTCCCCTCAACCAAAAAAGTTAAATATTGCGCCAGAACCTTTGCCCCACCGCGATACGAACTCATAATCATATTCATGACAATTTAATGGCATCGTTAGATAGGCACCGCCAACTCAGTCGCCTGAAAGTCCTGCGCAGCCACAGGAGGAGTCGCTTTTATTTATTTTCCTCACTTTTCCGCCAGCGGCTGTCCATTACGGGGAGGGGACTCCTCCCCAAAACGGCGGACGGAGGCACTGGCGGTAACTTCATAAATTCACAGAGAGCAATAATCTGGACACGTTGAAGCTGTAAAGTTTTTCCGGTGGTGCTTCCGTTTCTGTCTCAAATTAACTTTATTACCTTCGCGCCAAGGTAACACAATGGGAACAACAATGAGGCCATAAATTGAATTAAAAAATGTAAATAATTTAAATAGGTAACAGGTAAGTAAATGAATAACTATGGAATGGGAAGCACTGAAATCATGATTTTTATACCTTTTCAGGGTATTAAGATTTCAATCAGAAACGTGAAACTGAGAGAAGGAGTCATTTCCGACCCTATAAATTATATATATTCTTGATCAGCATCAACAGGCGAATTTTTAAAGCCATCTCAGGACGAAAAAAAAATTTTTCAGAAATTTCCCATTTTTCAGAAAAAAGGAAAGGGGTTACATCATGAAAATTCCAAAAAATCGGCCAAAAATTCACAATTTAAATGGAGTATGCAGTTTTGTTAACCTGCTAAAAATTAACATAAGAACGCTTTCCGAATTGAAATTAATGCGTTTTTGGCCTAGTTATGAAATTTTTAAATTTTGATTTGTCGAAAAAATTCCCATATAAAAATGTCGTTATTTTAAGCAAAACTATGGTTGGTTTCCGATAAGTTTCTTTAATTAAATTGCAAACTGTATTTTTATATACTCCAAATTTTGTTTCTTAACTTGTTTTAGTTTAAAATAAAAAAAAATATATATAAATATTCATTAACAAATTGTAAATAAAATCTTCTTCAGTGTGTGGAAAACTTCCACCTTAAATAAATTTGACTTCTCCTTTGCTTTCATGTCACATTTTGATTATGTTCTTTAAAAACCCCAGTACTTTATCTTATATTATTTTCTATAATTAATTACACTGACAAAAAAATCGATTTAGCAGTTAAAACTCCCAATGGCCTGCCTTAGAATTCAAAGCAAACTTTTTGATGACTTAATATCCTTTTCCCATTTTCACAGCTCAATAAGAATTCATTTCAAAACTTTTTTATGTTCTCTCCTCAAACCCTCTACTAGAGCTTAAATCTTAAGTACAAAAAATGTAAATTTTTTACTTACCGAATGCTGATTTTTTAATATATATATATATTTTTTTTATATATTATTTTGTTGCATTATTTTCGTTGATGGATATTTTTTTGGTTTACAAATATATATTTTGATTTGCGACACATATACACATAAGTACATACATATACATACATATATACATACATACATATATATATATATTTGCGGGTGTGTGTGTGTGAGTGTTGTGCATGTGTGTGTGTGTTTTGAGGGAAGTGGCGGTGGTAAGGAATAGAAGAGAAAAAGAAACGAATATATAAATTTTCTCATATATGCACAGATATATTTATAAATATTTATCAAATGATGAGATTTCATATTTATTTTTTTTTTTTTTTTGGGAGGGGGAAATATGATATGGCTGAGTGTGTATGTGTGTGTGTGTGTGTTCTTTGCTATGACATGCAGGGCAAAAGGCTAGAAGGAGATAGACTAAGGACATCTACAAAGACAACATTAAGATATATACAAATACTATATATATATACAAATAAATATTTCAGAATAAGCAAGCATTTTCTACAACTTACTTACCTGGGTCAAGGGTCATGGGGAGAAAGCAACAAAATAAAGAAAATCTAATAAAACAAAAAAGCTTTTTCGACAGAAATCAGAATCTAAAATCTGCTATCGACTTCAAAAGTGGGTGTGTGTCCTTTGGCAATTGTTAAATGCTGACATCTATTGATTTTGACAAAATAAAATATGCGTTTCGAGTGCGGGGAACAAGTCCCGCAGAAGGGTGAACTTTATTTGATTGTTTGGCCCCAATCCTCACCCTCAGCCTACCCACCTCGGTTTCCGTTTCCGTTTCCGTTTCTGTTTCTGTTTCTGTTCCCCTCTCCCCCGTTTCAGTTTCAGTTTGTGTTCCGTTTCATTTCCAGTTTATCCGCCTGTTGCCATCCGAAACCGAATGTCACGTTTCGTTTTTATTTCAATTTGCAAAAAGACGAGAGACAGGGAAGGATGGAAGGACGAGAGGACGAGAGGTGGTGTCCTGGGCGGCTCCGCAAATCTGATTTTGAACTCAATCAAGCGTGTCAGGGCGATGGCTAACAGTTACAGTTACGCCACGTTACGCCCATTTCAGCCAGGTTAAAATTACAAAAGGAAAACCACACAGAACACAGTGGTATTTTAATTTATTTGTCACAAATTTAAAAACCTTAATTAATTGCATCAAAGTAGAAAGGGGAAACACAGAAATCATTTGTGATATGAAATCTGTTTTAATTTGTGACCAAAAGTAAGCTGAATTATACAGGATAATAAAGAAAAACAAGTATTTGAGTGCTTATTTGATTGAAACCCTGAATTATTTCAATTGAAAAGTCTAGAAAGTCACAGAAAACACTGGCGATCAAAACAATTTAGAAAAGATTCATAAAGCATTGGTTTAGATACATCTCCAAGGGTTTTATAAACCACTAATGATTTTTATAGCACTCTGGATATACTAAAATATGAAACTCCTCTAACAAAAGTGGAAAATAACCCTCTATTTTATACCCTTTAATCCGCTTTTTATTTCCACTGTACCCTCTCTGATTTAATGGAATGCATTCGCGTGTGCCCATGCCGCTCCATGACAATGGCTTTTGGCCAGAATTTTAGCCATCTCCCTGCCTCTCTCTACCTCTCTCTCTCTGTGTGTGGACACAACGTGCAGTGCATTTGATTCGATTAACGCTGCCGCTGGCAAATATTTCACTGGCATCAGATGCATCCATCATCCGGAAAGCACAAGGCACCAGGCACCAGGCACCAGGCAGGTAGGCTGGACAGAGAAGCTCAATCATGCACGGAGCACCTGCCTGGTTGTTGCTTTGTATCTTGCATCTGTCAGATGCATTTGGCCAAGTCCGATTAGGGGATTCCCACATGGCAAATCAATTTGGCAAATGGCTGGGATATACAGGAAACGGGAAGAACTCGTATACAGAATTCGTAGCATACTTTTCTGGGCAACGGCGAAGCAGAAATCATTGCGCCTCGCTTAAAATTGTTTGCCCATCTTGTAAACATTTCTATAACAAGTTTTTTCGTTCCCACAGAAAGAGCAAAAGAGAGAGAGAGAGAGAGAGAGAGAGAGAGAGAGAGAGAGAGAGCGAGAGAGAGATGGGTGCGGCAAGTGGAAAATGTGTGGAAAATGTTGGAAATGCAGAAAATACATAAAAAGTGGCTGTGTGTGTGCTGATGCACAAGATTACAGATTTTCGATTTCCTTCACATGCAGCACACAAACATTTTCCTTGCGGTTTTCTATATATGATTTGTATACCCTTGCAGAGGGTATTATCTTTAATGTCATTTAGTTTGCAATGCAAATAACAATAAATATCGATTTGAAGTTTAAAGAATGAGCAATTTCCAAAACTTTTAAAATGGAGAGACAGCAAAAAAGGGAAAGATACCATTGTTAGTCAGCAGCTTCAAACTAAGTAAAGGAATCATTTCCGACCCTAGAAATTATATAAATTCTTGATCAGCATCAACAGGAGAATTTTTTAAGCCATCTCAAAAAAATTTTCCAGAAATTTCCCATTTTTCGGAAAAAAGGAAAGGGGTTACATCATGAAAATGTGCAAAAATCGACCAAAAATTCACAATTTAAATGTAGTATGCAGTTTTGTTAACTTGCTAAAAAGGAATTTAGGAACGCTTACCGATTTGAATTTAATGCATTTTTGACTTACTTATGAGATTTGAAAAACTTTGATTTTTCCAAAAACTTAACATATAAAAAATGGAACTAACCCAAGACAGAAAACTAAGATTAATGCATTTTGGATTAGTTATGATCGAACCCATAATTCTTGGGCTAACTGTAAGAGTATATAAGTTTTGGCTTCTTGAACTTAGCTTTGTTTCTTATTTTATATATATTTATTTAAAAGAAACTTGCAAGGAATTCTGCTGCCATAAAATTCTCTTTCCATAAAATAAATACTCTTTCAAATAGAAACTTTCAACTCTTATAAATTATTTAAGTAACCAAATCTTAAAATTATAAATAATAAATAACAGATGATAGAAGTTTTTCCTAATTATGTTTTCCTTCATTTTCACAAAATACAATTAAGAATGAGAAGTCCTTCGAATTTATAAAGAAATAGAGCAATGAAAAAGTGAATACTTGAACTGTGAAAGCTGCAGAAAATGCCAAAGGAGCTACTAAGACCAAATGCAACTGCAATGCCACCCTTTTAGCATCCTTATTCTGGGAGGACAGAAAAATAAAATATAAAAAACAAAACCCATAAGAACAGTCACAACTCCCTCAGTGCCGACACATGTTCCTTTCTACGCTTTTATGGCACATAATCAAATGTTCAGATTTAGCTGTTTAATGAGCTCATTCCACATCAAATGTCCTCACACATCAGCACCTACACATGCACACACACATACAGAAAATACTAAATATTACAATATAAAATATATATTTTATTAATTATTACATTTTGTTTACTGAACTAAGTAAATTTCAAGGGGAAAATCAATAGACAAAACAAATTAGCAAGAAGTATTCTTTAACTACTTAAAGTTTCTGTAATTTTAATTTTGGTAATTATTTCTTTAACAAAACCTCCCTGATTTTCTTTCTAATTTTAATCTAGATTTTCCACACTTTTCCCTGAGTGTGGAACCAAAAAAGAATATCACATTACTACCGACTGACTGAATGGCAAATGGCAAAAAGAGGGACTTCAAGAGGGGCTAGTGCTAATCCCCTTTCGCTATGCAGTTAAATTTATGTCCGTATTTTATTGGTTCTAAAAACAAAACAACAACAGAAAATACAAAAACAAAAAAATTATAGAAAATGTGAAGGGGGAAGGGGAAAATGTGAAATACCCAAAACATGCTCATAAAAAGTGAAAGAGAGAAGGCCAAATGAGATATGAAATGGAGTCCGGGCGAGGGATTTATTTTTAATTTGATTGAATTCCGTTTCCTTGAGCTTTTTAATTAAAAAACGGGAAAAGGGGAAAACAATAAAACCACTTGCATTTGTGCCTTCAGAAAAGTCTCATATTAAATTTGCTTTAAAAGAACAATTTACTGAATCATAGTTAGAATCAAGTTCTTAGTAGAGCCACAATTATAGTCTTTATTTAATTAGTCATTTAAAAACCTCAAAAGCTCTGTTTATGTTGTACATTTCTGACTATATGTCATATTTAATTTTAATTTGACATTAATAAAACCACAAATAAAGTAAACGTTTAATTTATATAAATAATAGTTATGACTATGTAAAAAACTCGTTTCAACCTCTTCTGTAATACGTTTCTAAATCAATTTATTTGTCAATAAACAAGAACACAAATTCTTGAAACTTAAAGTCTCATCTCTTTTTAATTTAACATCCTTCTCGTTAAGTTTTTAATTAAAGCGAAGCTGCAACGTCGTCTTGAACTTACTTTCCAGTTGTTTTGTGGCCTCGCCCCCGCAATTTATTTGCAAAATAACTTTTCTGCAGTTGAGGGCGAAACAGAAAATGGAAATTGTATGCATTGTGTTTAGGGTGGGATGCAATCCGTTTTGTTTTTGCTAAAACTAAAACTAATAAAATGGAATTTAAGGAACGAAGGGGAGGGGCTAACATTCGCACACGCACACTTGGTTTTTCTCACAATTAAAATGCAACCAGAAATTGTAACAAATTCCCAAGCACTTTCATTGCTAAATCGAGGAAATGTGAATTAAAATCCCTGAGTACGACATACTTTCGAATTAAAATGCCATTTGTTAATGTCAAAATGGCAATTAAAATTAGTTTTTGTATAATTTTACCTTTGTCTCATTTGCGGTCGCCTCATTTTCATCGACAATGTTGTGGATGTTCAGAACCATTTCACATTCTCTCTCTAATTCAATTCGACATATATATATAGTAAATATATATATAAAATATATCAGATATTTTGAAGCAGTTAAAGGTAATGCTCTAACGCAGCCCGTCAAAAGCCAACTGAGTGGCCAAAAGGCTCAGTGCCACGTTTATTACCACAAATAGCCGCAAATATTTATTTAGACCAGAATAATTGAGAGTCGTGACCAGGAGTTGAGTGTGGGAAATACTTACGCTGTGCTAAGGGCTTAAACCTAGACTAAAATGGCAGCATTTATCGCATTTAATATTTTATATTTGAAGCAGTTAGAGCGGAAAGTGAAAGAGAGAGAGAGAGCTTGCAACTACTTTTCAGCTAATGACAAAAAAATGTGTGTGTGTGTGTGTGTGTGTGTGTGTGTGCAGGAGGAAATAGTTGATGTCTTTATGGCTTATTCTTGGCCTTTCCAGTTGGTCAAAATAACTCTGAGAGAGAGTTTTCAAGTGTTAACAGAAAGAAAGTAGAGTTGAAAACGAAATCCAAGCCAAATATTTTCACTAGCTAAAATGCAAAAATCCAAAAAGGCCAAAAGGCAAAAGGCAAAAGGCAATGGTAGTAATGTAATGGGTTTTGAGTTCCTTGTACTTCATTATGTTTAGATACCCTTGCAGACTGCTTAACTAGATTAAATATCTTGTAGATTTAACTAAATTTCCAAATACAATATCTTATAATTATTAAAAATTTGCTATAAAAAATATCTCAAAGTTTATGCTTATTTTTTTGACTCCAGCAGGTCCTTGAACTAAATGATACATATCTTGGGAGGCTTAAATCCTTTTAATACAAGGTTCCCTAAATACAATTATTAATGTAGAACAAAATTAAGCTTCATATTTCACATTTAAATTGAAAAATAGATTAGGCACTTATTTTACCATTTAATTTTATATTATAACAATATTTAATATACAATATGACTAATCTTCAGTCAGAAGCTTAAAAGAAGGTGAAGGAGTCATTTCCGATCTTATAAATTATATATATTCTTGATCAGTATCAACAGGCGAATCTTTTAAGCCATCTCCAGCCGAAAAAAAATTTTTCAAAAATTTCCCATTTTTCGGAAAAAAGGAAAGGGGTTACATCATGAAAATTCGCAAAAATCGGCCAAAAATTCACAATTTAAATGGAGTATGCAGTTTTGTTACCCTGCTAAAAATTAACATAAGAACGCTTTCCGAGTTAAAATTAATGCTTTTTTGCCTGAGTTATGAGATTTTAAAAATTTAATTTGTCAAAAAAAATTGCCATATAAAAATGTCGTTATTTTTTATGATCGGTTTCCTATACGATTCTATAATTAATTTCAAGCTGCAGTCTGCCAGATTAAGTTTCCTTGCTGTTTCTTTGCAAAAAGGTTTTTAAGTGTCAAGAATAATTTCTGTTTTTGTTTTTTTATATACAAAACTAAAATTATAATAAACTTTTTACATTTTCTGTCTAATAAATCTATTTTTAATTTAATTTTAAGTCTAAATTGTATCCTTTTGAATTTATATGAATATTTACATTAGGTGTATTTCTATTTAAATGTGAGTTGGTAAGGAAAATGTAAAAAGGAAGCTAAAATTCAAAGCTGTCTGAAAGTCTTCCTACAAATATTCTATAATTTATGTATTGTACATTTCTAAATAATAGAATGGGAAATTTAAGGTATATATGTATATGTATATTTTAATTTCAAATACTTTTCTCTAAATACTTTTCTAACTTTGCTCTTTAACACTTTTCTGCAAGGGTATCTTTAGCTTCCGAATACATCTAAATTTTTCTCCTTTTCTATTTTTACTATTGTTTTTTTCGTACTATGTCTTTTTACAAAGAACATCACGCACTTTGCTACTTAGTGAGAGAGAGAGGGGAAAAAAGGGAAATAGTCAATGTCAATGTTTTTCCATGTGGTGTTTCTGTTTGTTCAAATGAGGGGGTGGCTTGGGTGGCTTGGGTGACACGGGTGACAAGGCTGATTCAAGGAGACACTCACCCCAATCCTGCCGAGCAGCAGGGCATCCATTTCGCCACCGTTTTGGGCCACCGGAACTGTGGTTATCACCGAAATGGTCGGCTCCTGTTGTCCACTCAAATCGACCGACATGCCGCTGCTTTCGATATTACTTTATACGAGGTTTTAGGTTTTTTCTTTACTTTTTTTTTTTGATTTTTTATATATATAATATATATATTTTTGGTGTGTGGCCCGATCGTTGTACTTTGGTCGTTACGATTATGGTTATGTGCGGTAGTTATTATTTTATGACTAGTGTTACTATTGTTGTTGTTGCAATTCAGTCGTCGTCGTCGTGGGGTTTTGGTTTTTGGCAAAAATGGAGCAAAAACTGCAGCAAAATTCATTTAGTTTCCATTTAATTCATTTACCAAATTGGCAATGATAGCTCAGAGATATGTACATATATAAATTATATATAATATCTCTAATAATAAGTTGTGTTTTTCATGGGGAATTTCCTATTACTTGGTTATTACAATATAAATAGCTTCCTAATAAATAGTTTTATTTCTCATTCAGTTCATCAAAGGCTTTTGCCTTTTGCCTTTCCCAGAAAACAGTCCGCCTTTGATGCGCGTTTTTCGCGTGGGCAGCTGCTTTACAGGGTATCAGATGGCTGACAAAAAGCAATTCCAATATGCCGCAATTCTAATTAAGCAAGACGAGAGGAGCTGCTGCTGTGGCAGTAATTCTCAGGGGAAAGAGACAGAGGGATTTACAGGGAAACTGGGAGAAAGAGAGGGAGAACCGAGAATGTACAAAGAGTACAGAGACAGAGACAGAGAGAGAGAGTGAGAAAGAGAGGGGAGCTAAAGAGCAGCGACCCGGCACGTCTGTCAATAAACACCGGAAGACATATGACAACTGACAGTCCCGATAAATACCTATATATATATATATATAGAGTACATATATACAGAGAAAATAATAAGAAAAGGAGAAAATTTTGATTTATCATAAGTATATATAAAAAATTCTATTCAAATATGAGAAAAACTAAAGCTTTAGCCCAAAATTTCAATATCCTTGCAGAGAAAATAAATCATAACTCCCTCAAAAATTCTTTGAATTCCAATCGGAAAACTGTTCTAAGCTAGTTTTTATTAGATTAACCAATCTGCATACTCAATAAAAATAATAAAAATTTTAAATTTTTGGTCAATTTTTAAAAAATTTGAACGATGTTACCCCTTTCCTTTTTTTAACAAATTGGAAATTTTTGAAAATTTTTATTTATTTATTATTTATTCTGCCAAAAATGTCTTGATTGATTTCTTTGCTCATTCTGATCAAGAATATATACGATTTATAGGGTACTAACTAAAATTATAAATATATACGATTTATAGGGTACTAACTAAAATTATAAATTGTAATACCCTTGAAAAAATTCATTTTCTAAGCCTTTAAAATCAATTTAAATCATCTTATCAAATATCTAGTCTTCTTATAATCATTTTTTCTTCATATTCCTAAGCAAATATAAGCTCTTATAAATCTATATTTAACTTCTTATGACCTCAAATTCTTTTCTTCACTTTCTACAAATATTTTTTATATATCCTTTAAATTTTTCTCAGTGCACACATTTCATATTCATGTGTGTAGCCCACGGCGGCTGCTGCTGACACGTTGAAAATTTCATCTTCAAAGCTGAAACGTCTGTGTTTGTCCCCAATGACTATGGCTGCTTCATCCCCTCCCCCCTTCCCCTTCCCCTTCCCCTTCCCTCACACACACACAATTTTCCACCTGTACCTGTACCTGTACCACGCGTCGTATGCGCAATTTGTAAACGCTGAAAATTTGTATTAACGGCATTACACACGCTTTACGAGCAGCCAGGGAAATGGAATAAAAGCCAGAACGAGCTGAAAATCAAGCAAGTAAACCAACACGGTTACAAAATAAAAAAGAAATCAAGAGTCTCGAGATTAAAATGCAATTTAAAGCAAACTTTTCAACTTTCAACTTGTTGGGTTTAAGTTCATTTCTTAATAAGATTAGTTCGATTAGTAAACCAAGAAAAGAGTTTTCTAGTGCGACAATTTTCCAACTTGAAATAGTATTTCTTTTTTGTATATTTTCCTGTACAAGTTTAAGAGGCCATCAAAAAAAAAAAAAACATCAATAAAACTTTTGGCTTAACTTTTCGTTGAATTTCTCTGGGGGGAAATGATTGAGTACTTAAAAAGATAATGCCACCGAAAATGGTGTGAAAAGTTTTAACCGTGAAATAACCGCCGGAAGTTATGAAATGTGTGTTCGTTTCACTTCATCGGAAAGCAATTCAAGTTGACAACTGAATGACGGCGGTCAAGTGGCAGCGCCAACGGAAACGGAAACGGATACGGAAATGAAAATGGGGCCAAGTAATATACTTATATATATAAAATTCTCGTGCGTTTAAAGCGCGTGCTAATTTGGCTTTAATTTGCATTTTAATACGCCATGTTCATAATGTGCCCAAGTCAAACAACGAGGCGCATGCGTGATATGCAAAAATGAATGTTGAAAACACTAAGAAAATTATATATACTTTTGCTCAGAGTGAATTTAAAACACTTCAACTTGAAACTTAATTGTAGAAAATTAGAGAAAATGTTAATAATAACGAATTATCAAAGAAGAATGGTTAATAAATATATTGTAGACTTTAAAACATTTATTTCTTTCTCTGCATGAAAAAAGGGAAACGCAGAAGAAAAAAAAGGGGGACAACGCACTCGTATCATCTGCATTAATATGCAAATCGAAAGAAGTGGGCCCAAAAACGCACTGCATACATATTTATACAACCGGAAACAAGGACTCCATCCGCAAACAGATTTTTATATACGTCAAGCCTGATTCTGATTCAGTTGCGGATTTTTGAATTCTGACTGGGATTGAGTAAAGAACAGAGACCAGATGCAGTTCACAGATTTCTCATACAAAACCAAGGCCACACCCATGAGAAGTACAACATGAATATGTTACTAACCGGAAATTGGTAAAGGAACTCTTGATTCGAAAGGGAAATGTAATTATTTATTGATTTATTATTTGATTTTGGGATTTTGTATACTGCTAAAAATAAATATTATTATATTTTATTACCTATAAATTAAAGAGCCCCCAGCAAGTGCTTCTACCTCTTAAAGCCCCCAGCTGAGGCCAAAAGAGAGAGAGAGGTGGTCCTGGCCTAGAGTTTTGGGTTTGGGTTTGGGTTTGGGTTTGGGTTTGGTTTTTTTGGGGGGTAAAATTATACCAAGTGCCCCTCGGCACCCCTTAAACGCATTCAACTGTCAAGTTTTCGGTGGGTAAATGCAAATAATTGACAGCGAGTCGACAGTTTCCACTTGCAGGAACCGGAAACCAGCAGCCGGGAAACCGAAAGCAGCCTTAGGAATCTGGCTTTAGTGGCTCGTATTTATTTACTTTACTTTCCTTTCCGTGGTAGCAGTTCCTTAATTTGGCTATATTTTCTTTCTATTTTGTTTCTTTTTTTTTGTTGCCTGCGGCTTTGTCTCTGAATATATAAAGAAATGGCCGCAACATAATTTCCGCTTTGAATGCTTTTGGCCAACTTATTTTCCGCTACTTCTTCTTTGTTGTTGTTTTTTTTTCTCTTATATTCTTTCTTCTGGCTTAATTTTCCTACACTTTTTTCTAATTTTCATTTGAACTTTTCCGGGGGGTGGTGGTCTGGCTGACACGCTTCGTTAGTTGGTCCTGGTCCGCTTTTCGAAGGGCGCGAAATTTCCACTTTGTTGGTCTTAATTAAATTGCATTGAGAAGCTTCTGGGACGGGACGGGGAAATCTGGGAAACTGGTCCTTCTGGGAACCTAAGAAGGAAGCACTTAAAGTGCCAAAGCCTGGTGACACACCGCCTCCTCCACACCCACAGCTTTTACAGCTTTTTACTTGCTGCGGCTTCGCCACGCCAATCGCTCATAATTACAAGTGTTCCCCCTACGCCAGAGCTTCCCCCCCATCCCTATCCAGGATGCCCATTCCCATCCTTGTCCCCCATCTCCATCTCCATCTCCATCCCCATATCCATGTCCTGGCCCATCCTCAGGATAAAAGCCACATCGATTGAAATGAAGCTGGAACAATTCAAAGTGAACGAGCAAAGGACGGGACGACACATGTCCCAGCAGCCAGTTCAAAATTTAATGTAAATTCCTTGCCAGCTTCTAGGGAGTCGGAGCAACACTGAGAGAAAAACTGGCCATAATGCTAATGTTCCCTCAATAATAGAAAGCTAAATGACTTAACTCATTGTTGATAGTAAACTATTATTTAAAACTAGAAATGGAACCAACTAAATGGTTAATTTTTTGATGGATTTTTTGATGCTGACCAAAAATAAATCCTTCTGGATATAATTATAATACCATGAAAGTCTATAAATAAAAACGACAAGTGCAGGGTATTATAATATCAACAGAAGCCTGAAACTAACTGAAGGAATCATTTCCGACCCTATAAATCATATATATTCTTGATCAGCATCAACAGGCGAATCTTTTTAGCCATTTCCGGCCGAACAAACATTTTTTCAGAAATTTCCCATTTTTCGGAAAAAAGGAAAGGGGTTACATCATGAAAATTCGCAAAAATCGGCCAAAAATTCACAATTTAAATGGAGTATGCAGTTTTGTTAACCTGCTAAAAATTAACATACGACTGCTTTCCGAATTGAAATTAATGCGTTTTTGGCTTAGTTATGAGATTTTTAAATTTTGATTTGTCGAACAAATTGGCATATTATTAATTAATAAGATATATTATTAATAAGATATACCAAAATAATACAGTTTCTAGCTTATTGCATACATTTTCTATATACTTCATAGGCACAACACTTCATTCTTAAATTAATTCTTCAACACTACCTGCCTTTTAAACAATTCCCCATATCTTTTCGTTCAAAATAAAAAAGTAATACAAAATCAAGGCAGAAAAAAATACCCACAATATGCAATAATCGCATTTATTATTTATATATGTGGGACAATGTATAAATTTCCTGCTCGTTTTTTGTTTAATTGTATTTTTTTGTACTTCTTTTTTTGTCATGTAACCCTCACTCCATTTGTGATTAAACATTCCACGAGGACAGTGTGTTTTTGTGCAGTATGCTTCATGCAAATTGACTTTCTCTCACGGTTTTGGCCCGGTTAAATCGTTTGACATGTTTTAGCCACAGATTTTGCAGCTCGGATGTCACAAAATGCCGCAATTGGTCGTTTAATTGAGCGGAAGGTGGAAGGACGACAGAGAGGACCTTGAGAGCTGGGGGGCCGGAGGACGAAAAGTTAATTAAAATGCGCTTTTAAGTTATTCACATATTTATTTGCACTCAACTGGCGCCATATGAGAAATGCATTTTTAATGCGAAACTCTGGGAGACAGTTCTTTGTTGCCGTAAAAATAAACCAAGTCTAGAGAAGTCTTTCTCCTAAATATTTGATTTGATACATTGCTTTATTTTCATAAACTATGAGATATTTATGTATCTACAAGGATATTCATATGCTGTATCAAATGCTAGCAGCAGTATTAAATTTGGCCTTTTGCCAGCGCATTAATTGGAATAAATTTGGAATATTCAAGCACTTGGAAAGTCTGAATTTTTGGTCAGCTGCAGCATTAATTGCTCTGGGTGACCTACAGGCGACCTTCATCCTGGCTGGGCTTGCTCCTTGCTTGCTTTTGGTCCCCCTCCCCCCTCCTAGGCTATAACCCTATTCCCCCGTTGTCCTTGCCCTTGTCCTCGACCAAGCCAAGTCCTTGCCAGGATTCCCTGGTTACCTGCAGCTGCTGCCGGCCATTTGGGATTTTCCAACTGAGAGCTGCTGCAGCGGCAAACAACTAACTACAACGAGTACAACAAAAATCATACAAAAAGAGAAGAAAACTCATAAAAAGCAGCCAGGATTCAGTTTCAGTTTCAGTTTCAGTTTGAGCTGCATTTCCAAGGGATTCAAAATTCAGAAGGACATGCGACGGCATTGACGGATTGTTTCAACAATTTCAGCAAATTTGCCCGCTCAAACAGAAAACTTAAGTTCTTTGTTGTCTTTTTTTTTTGTATAGTATAGTATTTTGATCAAATTTAGACAACATTCAAGCCCAAAAGGAAACAAGAATAAAGAACAAAAAGGGGTTAAGTTGGATAGGAAAGTATATACAAAAAAAATAACATAAAAATTATATAATATATAATAAATACACAAAGCATTTGTATGTAAATTGTACTTAGTTGGTCGTTAGTATATAATATAATATAATATAATATATATTTATATTTATATTATTTAATTTATAATATTTGAATGAATATAATATCCAAAATCTTTTTACACATCACATAAGCAAATATTTTAAATTGTTTGTCTTTTTAAACTTGATTCCTCACCAAACTCTTTTCAAAATATGCCTATAATAATATACTAAAATGAATAATTTTATATATATATTTTTTTATTAATTTAAATAGATTTCTCTCTGTGTAGGCGTCATTGTTGGTGGTGGCAATGGGAGAAGCTGTGGCAAACGCTGATTGCTTGCCTTGGCCAACTCGTCTCAGAACAACTCTGGAGAAGGCGGACAGCCTCAGCCTGGCCTCAGGGCATTTCTGTGGGTTTTGTTGTTCCGAGCAGAGTAAATAGAAATACAAAATAGGAAAATGGGAAAACCAGAACGTAAGTGAGAGAGAGAGATTGCGATCATTCTCAGTGGAAACCACGAACTTTTGCCTAATTTCATTTGCACAAATAAAGGTTGCCTTTCGTTTGCTTCTACAACTCTTAACTATTTAACTTTGTACCTGTAATGTTTGTATTTTTGTATCTCTTTATCTTTATATATATGTATCTCTATATCTTAGTAACTCCGTATCTCTGAACCTCTGTATCTTTGTAAATATGTATTTCTGTATCTCTGTATTTCTGTATCTCTGTATCTCTATATCTCTATATCTCTATATCTCTATATCTCTATATCTCTATATCTCTATATCTCTATATCTCTATATCTCTATATCTCTATATCTCTATATCTCTATATCTCTATATCTCTATATCTCTATATCTCTATATCTATATATCTCTATATCTCTATATCTTAGTATCCCTGTATCTCTGTATCTCTGTATCTCTGTATCTCTGTATCTCTGTATCTCTGTATCTCTGTATCTCTGTATCTCTGTATCTCTCTATCTCTGTATCTCTGTATCTGTATATCTCTGAATCTCTATATCTATGTATCTCTATATCTATGTATCTCTATATCTTAGTATCCCCGTATCTCTATATCTTAGTATCCCTGTATCTCTGTATCTCTGTATCTCTGTATCTTTATAAATCTGTATTTCTGTATCTCTCCATAACTTTTGATTTAGTTAAGATCGATTTCAATTCGAAGCTTTGGTTTGTCCAATTAAGATTTCTTTCTTTCTCATATCGCAAAACAAAGCAAATTCCAAATACTTAATATCAAACTGCAATCCTTATATTTTACCAATTTCCCCGAACTTGTCAATTATCTAGACAACATCAAATTCGATTTACTGCAACATATTTTGTGGTTAACTTCGATTCTGTTTTGAGGACACATTTTAGCTGGCCATATAGAGCCAAACATTGTTGTGTTTCATTTGATGGGGTCACCCTCAATCATCATCATCATCATCATCATCGTCGTCGTCATCTTCATCGTCATGTAGTCATCGCTCGTTGTCGATGTCGATGTCGGGCAAATCACTTAAGCGCACTTAATTATTTGCACAAGTTTCGTTTGGCTGCTGTCACTCCCCCCGTCTGGCCGCCCTTTTCTGGGCCATCCTTTTGGGTCCTTCACTTCTGGTCTGTCCCTCTTCGCCTGGGTCCTGGTCCTACTTCCCTCCTCCTTGCGTTACATTTCAATCGAGTCGAGTCGTCGCATCGATTCGAGGAAGGGAGGCGGAGGCAGGCGTACAACGGCGCGTATGAGTGATATGACACGTAATCAATAAATAGCGGCAAAGGACCTTCCCCCCAGGACAAGAGGAGAACTAGTTCCGCTGGGACAACGAATGCCTGAACTCGTGCTTAATTGAATGCCCAAGAAGTGACAGCTTCCAGCGGCAAATTAATAACTTATAATTCGATCGGGCAGAACTTTTGCCAAATGTATATGTGAAAAGCAATATAAAATGATGTCAACTCCCCAGGGAGCTATAAAATATAGTTGGTTGATTTAATTAAGGACCAAAAATGAAATCCCTTAAAGTTCGGAAATGATTTCTTAAGCTGGAAATTACCAAACTTCGCTGGGAGAAAACTCTAGCACTCTCTTTGAATTTTCATCTGAATTTTCCTCAGAACAGTTCTGCAGGATTTTCAAACATTTTCAACCGTTTACAACCATTACATTTTCACACCCCACCCCCGCCCTCAGAAAAGCTACTAGCCCTGCATAATTACTTTTTTCGAGGATGCCTTCGGGGTCTTGTTTACTTTACTAAATGCCTGGAAATTTTTTGAACAAGATCTCTTGGTTGATTTGCTTTTTGCTTGTGCTCTTTTCCCCTCAAGCATCTGGCTTTGATTTGGTGTTTTTTCTCTTCTTATTTTGTTTGTTATTTTCTGCTTGATTTTCAGTTGAGGCCGCGGGGCCACGGGGCGTATGATTAATATGCGTGAATTAAGTCAAATCGAATCGAATCAATCAAGGCAAATGTCGTCAGCAAACAGAGACAGAGAGTGAGTGAGTGAGAGAGAGAGAGGAAGTCTGAAGGACACTCTGAGCACTAAATCTGCATTCCCAAATGACAAAATATTTCCTGTCACCAAGAAAGTACAATAAAAATAAGGCTCTAAAGTGCCCAACTTCCGGTCAGGGCTAATGTCCTTCCCTAGAAGCACAACCAAAAAAAAAAAATAGAAAGGAGGAAAAGGACACAGGGAAGTGTGAGAGCAACAATGTGACACATACTAAATTTTTATTACGCCTTCACATGCACACTGAGTGAACCTCGACGCACTCTGAGGCACTAATGCAACGACATTTTTATTACGAGGCCAAAACGACAGCAGCCCGGCTTTTGGTCCCATGGACCATAGGCCTTTTTACAGCCATCGTAGTAGTCCTTTTGCCTCATCCCCATGTCCTTTTGGCAATGGTGTCAATTTTTATCATGTGCCCAGTGTCGTGAACTGGAGAGAGAGAGAAACCCTACCCTCGGATGCGGTCTCAGTCCCTTTTCCCTACATAATGTCCTGCGGCCCTAAATACGGATTTTGGCCTTGTTCTTGTGTTCTTGCCCTTTCTCGGCAACGGTCACGGTGGCTTTCTAACTGAGTTTTGGCCAAAACAGATTGCCGAAATTATTTACAAATTCGTGGTAATGAAAAAATCAAAGGGGTGACATAGAAAGTGAAGAAATATAATAACAAATTAAATTAATAAAATATTAATAAAGGTTCTGTAAAAGGTATTTATAGAGTAAATCATATTTTCATATTTTTGAAATTTAATTGATGCAAATTTAATTCAATAAATTCGTAATGTGGAAGATACATTAAAGCTTCAGAGCGTGCCAAGAAAAAATAATTGAACATTAAAATATATTGACATATATTTAAATTATGGCCTTAAATATTTCCAATTAAATATATAAGATCTGAAGCTAATATTTTTAAAGATATATCAAATGTATTATTAAAAAAAAATCCAGTTCTTCTCTAATATATTATTTATATATCAAGTAAACTATATAATGATCAATCATATATATGTATATATATAATAAAATGCTAAGTTAATAATAAATCTATCTAATAATTTTTGACATATTTCTTTAATAACTTTTTAACTTTTAAATTGATTTCTTTAATAATATTATTTATATTTAATTTGGGCACTAGGAGGACCTAAAAAGGACCTTTAGAAGGACCCAAGCAACTCTCTCCCAAGTCAGAGCATTAAATCTTCTTTCTAATTTTGCTTTTCATCACAAAATTTCCCTTCTCTTCCCTGCTCTTATATATATTTATATATATTTTTTTTTGTCTGTCCTGTCCTGTCCTGTCCTGTCCTGTTGTGTTTTTCAGCTTAGTCGGCGTTTATTTGATTTATGGCCAGGACCGCTTGGATTTTCCGGGGGTCAAAGTCGCCGTAATGATGTCCTGTCCCTCTGTCCTGTGATGTGATGTCTCCTGGCCCCCGAGGGCTTCGGTTTCGGTTTCGGTTTCGGTTTCGGTTTTGGTATCGGTGTCGGCTTTGGCTTTGGTTTCCCTTCTGTTTTGGTTTCCATTTTCATGGCTGCAGAGTTCAGAGTCCAGCAGCCAAGATTCAGGAGCTAGGAACCAGGAGCCTGAATCCAGGACTCCCGAGCAAGGACAATAATTAAAATCGACACTAAAGCCAGTCTGGCTGACAATGAAAAATGAGGCTGGAGAGAGAGAGACACCGAGGCCTTCTTCTTTTTTGTGGCAACTAATTGAAATGCTCGTCAAATAAATAATGTTAATAATTGCAAAAGTCAAAAAATGGAATACATATATATAAAGGACAAGAACAGGAGCCGCCACTCTATGAATTTTAAAATTTTACATCAAGCTCTGAGGTTGCAGAGAGTATTTTTCAGACCGCCCAGACTTTTCTTTTTCCTTTTTTTTTCTTGTAACGTTGCCGTTCGTCCCCCGAATTTGAATATTTTAATATTCATGGAAAATGGCTCTCGCATTTTTGGGAGGCGGCAAAAGTTTCTTCTAATTTGCGGCTTTTGCTAATGAAAATTAAATGGAATAGCTTAAAGGAGTCTCTGAATTAATGTTTGACTTTATCTAAACGGGAGGGGGCCTTGCCACACATAATTAAACAATTTTCGTGTGCAATTTTCGTTGTCAAAGAGTTGGCTTGGCAAAAAATGGAGAAAAGAAGGAAAGGAAGCAGGATTAAAAGCAGGACAAGGAGCAGGATCTAGAACCATCTTGTAATTCCAGTTCCAAGGGCAGAATGCATAAATCAGTTGGGCAGCCTGACAGGCTGTCTGAATGCTGGATTCCCCCACTTATCTATTCTTGATTTGCCTAGGTGCTTCAAGGAGAGGGTGGAGTAAAATATCCCTGACATCCTTAACATCCTGCCAGGCCACCCTGTCCCCTCGACAGCCCTCGCTCTTGGCCAGCTTGGCCCGCATAATTGTTTGTTATTTATGATATGTTGTATATATGTTTTATAGATGCTACTCTGTCTTTGATGTCTGACACAGGCTCCCAGCTTCACATTTCCATTTGTAGCAGTTCATTCGAAACGAATTAATAAGGACAAACAAGTCAAGGAGAGACTGCCTAAGGACATAACTACCTGCCACAGAAATAGTTCCAAGGAACTTATTGACTAGATCCACTCTACAGATGATGCTTAGGGGATATATTAATATATTAATGTGTGGTTTATAAGTTGAAAAATAAATAACAGAAAGCAGGGGGAAAATTCTGTGGCCACAGAATGAAAGTGAAAGGCGATAGCTCTGAAGTGTGGAAAGCTGACAAAGGTTTTCCCCACAAAGACACTCAGTTTTTCCCATTGTTATGGCAACTTTTCATATCTAGTTTTTTGAGACATTAATACCCTTGAGTTGGCAACTATTAAGAAGAAAGGATAACAACATATTTATAAAGACCAAAAACAATGGAAAGGAAATTTAATCTCCTTAAAGATTATAAGAAAATTGAGATACTTTGATTCCTATTCAACAAAAACATATCGATTAGTATCTAAAGCGTTTAATTTCTACTTTATTATAAGCAGCTTTATATGGCTTAAGACTTGTTTAAATGAAATTAAATTACTTATAAAAATATACTTTACTATATCTTTACTTTTTCACCTTTTAAAATACATAACAAAATCCTGATAAATCCTCGATAAATATTTATTTTATTGCTTATCATTTCAGTTATTAATTTGCACCATTTACGGCCAGTGCAATGTTAATCATACGCCCTGTTGAACGACTGCAATTAAATGAAAATGGCAGAGGACGACGACGAAAGGCGGTCGATTGCTTAAAGCTAATTTGATTATCGGATCATTACGATGGCCAGCAGAGTGAGGGAGTGAGAAGGGCGAAGGGAGAAGGGGAAAAGCCGGGTGCAGGGTGGAAAATCACTGCAAGAGATTAACAATTACACGGAATTGCGGTCAACAAGTGAATGGAAATGGAGGTGGAAATGGGAAATGGGAAATGGGACAAGGGAAATGGGAAATGGGACAAGGGAAAGGCAACGCAGAGTATAAAGAGACGAACAAGAGACTGACAAACCAACTGAATGACTTTCGTACACAAAAGAACGCAGGCCATAACGATTTAACGTTCTCTGGTCTCTGCCACAGTCACCACTAACTTGGCCAAAAGACACTGAAACATAAAAGGTAGCTACTAACTACATTTGTGCTATGCTATCAAATAATGAAATGAAAAATAAAAGAAGCTCAATTCGGGTGCCAGAAAGTTGTATTCAATTTTCACAGTTTACAAATTTCCAAAATCAAAACTTTAACGATTTTTGCTTTTACTTTTTGGCGAAAATCAAAATTTAACAAGAAAGGAAGCTAACTTCGGCCCGCCGAAGTTTAACTACCCTTGCAGATAGAAATTCTATGACTAGAAATCCATACCATATAAATTATATATATATGTGTTTAAAAACAATGAAGTAATACCTGCTTTTATTTCATTCACCTATACATATTATATTTGCAGCTTTATATTCACAGATTTGTATTTTTCTTCTACATCAAACGATCGTTTGTATGGCACCTATATGATATAGTCGTTTGATTTTCATAAAATTTTACACAAAATTTTAGAATAATATGAAATGGCTATATCTCAAATTTGATTAAATTCTGTTGAAAACTAAAAATGTTATCGCCACCGCGATTGTCAGTCTTCCGACAACAGCCACCGCCAATCTCATTCCTCTCAAATTTCTCGATCGTTCCTATGGGAGCTATATGATATATTAGTCCGATTTTCATAAAATTTTACACAAAATTGTAGAATAATATGAAACGGCTATATCTCAAATTTGATGAAAATCTGTTGAAAACTGAAAATATTATACTTATTAATTGAATTAATTTCTCGATCGTTCCTATGGGAGCTATATGATATAGTCGTCCGATTTTCATAAAATTTTACACAAAATTGTAGAATAATATTAAAAGGCTATATCTCAAATTTGATCCAATTCTATAGAGAACTGAAAAAGTTAAAATTTTTTTTGTAAAAATTTTCCGATCATTCCTATGGCAGCTATATGATATAGTCGTCCGATCCGGCCCGTTCCGACATATATACGAGTGAGAGTATATAGAAGGCTAACTACAAAGTTTCATTCAGATAGCTTCAAAACTGAGAGACTAGTTTGCGTAGAAACGGACAGACGGACAGACGGACAGACGGACAGACGGACATGGCTAGATCGACTCGGCTGTTGATCCTGATCAAGAATATATATACTTTATATAGTCGGAGGTGCCTCCTTCACTGCGTTGCAAACTTCTGACTGAAATTATAATACCCTGCAAGGGTATAAAAATATCATAACTTGGCTAAAAATGAATTAATTTCAATTCGGAAAGGTGTTCTTTGCTAGTTTTTACTAGATTTACAAATACGCATACTCAATAAAAAAATTTACATTTTTGCCAATTTTTGACAATTTTAACGATGTAACCCCTTTCCTAATTTTGAAAAAATTAAACATTAAAAAAAAATTCCCGCCGGAAATGGCTAGAAAAACTCGGCTTTTCATGCTGATCAAGAATATATATGATTTATAGGGTCGGAAATGATTCCTGCACTTAGTTTCACTCTTCAGACTAACAATATAATACCCTGCAAGGGTATAATAAAAAATAAATACCCTGTATAATAAAGAGATGTTAATTATTGGAAAAAAAGTGTATTTTTCTTTAAAAGTTACCCAATTATTTATTTTATTTATTCATACTCAAAGAAGCAAACCTAAAAAGGCTAAATAACCCATATTTAATTTATATAAGCTTAGTCGTTTCCGGGAAACTGATCTTAATTAAAATGTTTGTTACTTTGTTTTGACAATTTTAATAATGTAACCCCTTATTATATCTTTTAAATTTTTTAATCAAAATGCTGAATTAATAGATTTTATTTTCTCCAGTGTTGGAGAAATTTGTTCCCTAAAAGAATTATATCAAGAGCGTCTTAACACTCGACTGCAGACGA
This sequence comes from Drosophila serrata, assembly GCF_035046125.1. Lineage (NCBI taxonomy): Eukaryota > Metazoa > Arthropoda > Insecta > Diptera > Drosophilidae > Drosophila > Drosophila serrata. The sequence goes on along the minus strand of NW_028257174.1, from coordinate 238,239 downwards.
AGGCATGGGATTGGAACTACTAAGAAAGCCTCGACTGGAAATAACCCAGTACTCAAAGTTGTGTAACTTAAATTAGTTAATTTTATTAATAATAAATAAATATTTTTATTGAATTATTTAAGCATTAAATTGCCTATTAATATTAATTAAAATATATTTTATTAAGATCTAATTATTCCCCTGAATGATAATACCCCTTGAATCTAGGGTATATTATAAAAGCCACAAGGACGCGATGGACCTTCAGCTTGTTCTTATGCGTCTTCTTCTTGCCTGTTATCGATAGTCATTGTCTGTCACACACACACACACACACACACACACACACACACACACACACACACACACACACACACACACACACACACACACACACACACACACACACACACACACACACACACACATTCACACACACATTCACACTACTACACTACACACACACTCGAGTCCCCAAGTTCCTTATTGATGGCGAATATTACGCCAACTAAGCAAATTAAATTGTTTACATTGACAAAGGCCAAAAGGAGAGGGCCAGGACAAATGGTGTGGCAGGACGACAACAAGGACGAGAAGGAGGAGAAGGAGCAGGAGGAGCTGCACGAATTATGGGCTGCAGCCGGGCGTGGCTCATGACGCATAACAACAACAACAACAACAACGAACAGAGAACCAGCCAAGGTAGCCAGTCAGACAACAATGACCAACATTCAGTAGCCCCCATTTTCCGCATGGAAAAGGATGAGGATGAGGATGAGGTCCTGGTGCTCCCTCTAGCACACTTTTCTCCTTCGCAAAAGACAAAATAGATGCACACAACTTTTCCTACACGTTTTCAACGGGCGGAGGAGTGGGGCAGCGAAGGGCGAAATACAACGGCCAGGACCAAGGACCCAAGGAATTCTCCAGGCAACCACTCGCCAGGATGGAATTATGCACAGTGGCCACTGCCTAAGGGGGGCGGGGAAAAGGGGTTGCCTACCCTAGGTTTTTCCACGGTTCAGTGATTTCCGCAAAATTAAATTTACACACTAACAAGGGAAAGGCCTTCAACAAAACTATTAAAATAAATAAAATCATCATAAAAGAGCTAACTCTTTGTTTAATAATTTTTCAAGCACACAAAGAGGTAAAATTTGTAGTTTTAAAAATTAATTTCATTGACTAAAATGCCATGTTTAAATTTACTTATATTCTTATACAAGTTTAGTTTGATTTTACTTGTTTCAAAAATATTTAAAGGCTTCAAAAACAAAGAACAGGCAACCTGTTGTCCTTTCCCAACTAATTTCCACTGTACAAATCCCGCCTGAAAGAGAGCTGCAAATGTTTTATTGCCTGCCAAAAACATAGAGAACCCAGACCTGGGAGAGACGCAGGACCCAGGCAGGACGAAGGACTCAGGACGAAATGATAGGCTTCGTTTTAATCGAGTTGATTATAAGTAGAGTGACAAGTTTCAACAGCATTAAAAACTGAGGCCCCAGGCCCGGCCATGTGTAGTGTCTGGGAAAATGTTTATTTTTGTGTGCGGAAAACGGGTTACAGGATACAGGGATATAGTATCCTTATACACACACACACACACACACCGGCTTATGGCGATTTGCGGTTGAGCAAAATGAAACCTTCTACATTTCAGCAGCAACAAATCAACACTAACACACAAAAATTCAATAAGGATAGTTGCTCTTTGGATTTCTATAACAAAACTGAACCCAAGAACGGCTTCTTCATTTTTTTATTTCTCCACACTTTCTTACTTTCTCTCCTCCGCTTTTCCTCTGGTTTTTCCGCCATAAAAGGCCGGGCGTAATATGATAATCAAACTGAGTGCCAAAAACAGGACCTTGTCCAGGGGCGGGGTTCATGGGAACCTGAGCCCTTGGCAACCGCAGCCTTCTCAATGAGTTTTTGGCCATTTAAAACAATTTTATTTGATTTTGGGCAGAACAAGGAGACCCGACCAAAAAAAGAAAAAAAACAAACAAACGAATGCAAAAAGTGCTGCCATAAATGACTCTATTAAATGACGATTAGACCAGGGTCGACGCAGGAATACACTTTAAAAAACAGTCAATTCAATTATATAAATTAAACCTAGTTGGAATTATTTAAAGGGATTTAATCTTAAACTCCAATATATTTAAAGATCTTATCTTTATATTTAAGAACTCAACAAGTGTCTACTTTTGATCCAACCTCTCTCCTAGAGTAATATTTAACATATACCCTTTTAAACGTAAAACAACAAACTGAGCTTTTTGGGTTTCTGTTTGTTTTTAATAAAAATCTGTTTATTATTTTGCACAATTCCATTGAAAACTTGGCCCCTCTGCAATTGCAAACTTTTGCAGCCTTCGGGAAACATTTTGAAACTGTTGTTGGCCTCGAGTGTGCCTGCCGGTGGTGCTCCACCCATTTGCTCGATTTGATTAATAACCTCGATATTATCCTGGCACTATATATATATTATAACATATGCCAGCGTCTAGAATATTATATATATTTACGTTCGAGGGACACAGTCTCCTTTGATTAGGCGGGGAATTTCCTAGGCAGCTATGATAAATATATATATAGAAATTCTATATTGACATTGATAATTGGTTTGAAGGATTCTCAGAAAAGGGGATAAGTAATTATGAAAGCGATTGTCCCTAGTTAATAATATATATATTCCCTAGAATTCCCTCATATATTGAGACTAATAATAATGCCATTTTTTTGTGTAAGATAATTAATGATGAACCATTAGACGGCCACGTTTCTGTTGACTTGTAAAAGGTTGATCCTTGTTGGCTGTGTTGCCACACCAAGTATCCTTTTTTTTTTTGGCCAGCTGATAAGCAAAAGCCTTGAATTTATTTACGCGCCAAACTGGAAATGCCGGCCATCACAAGGCGCACACACAATGGAAAGAAAAGCGGAAAAGCGCAAGTACATATGCGAGAGCGAGCCTGGCAAATGTCAGAATTTAACTAGCGGGGGCGGAAAATTTTTCGTTTTTTTTTTTACTTTAATTACTTTCAGTGGCACACGGAAACGCACTCGAAAAAAAATTAACGAAAACGTAGATAGCATACAGAGCAGATTATCAAGGAGCAGATTATGGAAACACAATGATTTGCTGCAGCTTTTGTGTGCGAGGAAACGAACGGATAAGATGGATAAAACGGCTAAAAAGCACTCAAGTCGCCCGTCGCGGACACTGTTTTTCGCATGTCAACACGCGCCAAAATGTTGCTAGCGACTGAGCTGTGGCAAGCACTACTCGGATTTTCAATTTCCCAGCATTTCCCACACTGTCCCGTCCCGCCCCGCCCCGCCCCACCGAGGGTTCATTGAGGAAATCGCCAGTCAGCTGGGGCGGAGCAAAACAAAATCAGATGTCCATATTCGCCCCAAAAATCCTGCACGAAGCTACACAGCTGATGCTGTGCGAGAACTTTTGAGTCCTTTGCAGGAGCTTTTCTTTTGGGATAGAAGGACGCATGCGCAGCATCTGCAAAAGCTTTCGACTCTCTCACCTGTTGCTTGCTGTGGCAGTTGTTCAGACTAAAGGATACCTTAGCAAGCCCAGTCAAAAGTGTTGCCTACTTATCAGGGCAAGGCAGAGTTATGAATACTTCACTTTGTGAACCTTGTGTTGCTATTGCTATGTATTTATATTTATAAATTTATGTAAATATAGTAAATATATAGTTAAAATAATATAATAAAAAACTATATAGTTAAATAAATACAGACCCTTTTGCAGTTTTTCATTGTATTAATTGAAAAGTAGCATACTCCCTTTTTACTTCCTCAGCTTTAATGAATATTTTGCAGACAAACTTTTTCAGAAAAAGCTTACCCTCACCTTACCCAGTCAACATAGATTTGGACAAAAGAATCTCTGAAACTCGAGTAAATTTTGAAAATTTCCGAATATGTAATATTATATTTACAAATTATAATTGTTATAATTCCATTAAAATCATTACGAATTTATCTATTTTGGTCAAAGAAAAAGAATATATATATAGAGTATTAATTAATATTTTATAACAACATATATTTGAACAAATTTCAAAAAAATTATTACTATAAATTATATTTTACGAAATATATCTAACGTTTGGAAACCGTAAGGTCTTCGTATCTATGTAATCTAAAGACATGAAGTCCTTATTTTTATATGCTAATTTTTTTTTTTGGAAAAATCAACGTTTTTGAAATATCATAACTAAGCCAAACATTGATTAATTTTAATTCGGAAAGCATTTCTGTGCTAGTTTTTATCCGGTTAAAAAAATCTGCATACTCAATAATAAATTTTAAAATTTGTCATTTTTGGTCAATTTTTAAAAATTTTCTTCCTTTCCTTTTTTTCAAAAACTGGGAAATTTCTGAAGAAAAAAATTTTCAACCGGAGATGGCTTTAAAGATTCGCCTGTTAATGCTGATCAAGAATATATATAATTTATAGGGTCGGAAACGATTCTTTCACTTAGTTTCAAGCTCCTAACTAAATTTTAGAACCATTCTTTGAGTCCATATTTATCTATATTTGTAGATTATTTCACTTAGTTTCAAGCTACCGAATGAAACTATAATACCTTGCAATAGTATAATAAACTACAAACAAGTGCGTAGAATATTGTTTTGAAACATAATGGTTTAAGTATTTAATATATTCCCCGAGAAGGCTATATAAATTCATATGTTAATATATATTTGATTATTTCACTTAGTTTCAAGCTTCCGAATGAAACTATAATACCTTGCAATAGTATAATAAACTACAAACAAGTGCGTAGAATTTTGTTTTAAAACATAATGGTTTACGTATTTAATATATTCCCCGAGAAGGCTATATAAATTCATATCTTAATATATATATTTGAAAAAGCACAGGCAGAAAACCTTTCCAAGAATAAATACACATCATAAAATTGGTGCACAGACCATTTATGGTGTAATCTAATCAAGAGATATGCCCCAATTCCAGGATATGGTAAATTGAATAATGACCACAGCGTATGCACAGCAAACAGCAAAACACAAATTGAATTATCCGCCAGACATGGACCATGTCTGCGTCCTACTATTTACCAAAATTAATTAGGTTTGCAACCATGTCCAGGAAAGTCACCCAAAGCAACCCAAAGTCAGAGCAATCTAATTTGAGGGCCCAAACTTTGAACTGTAATTAATATGCCTGGGACTGGACAAGTCCAAAGAGATGACAACCTATACCGGAGGACACCTGAGGACCACTGAGGACACCGAATGGCTGGGGACATGTGTTAAGTGAGCACTCACCTCGATGGTGATGTGATGGCCGCGGGAGCGGAAATTGTCATCGTTGCTCCTTAGATTCTTCGAGTCGATTTGCACATTCGTCTGCATCTTTGAGAGTCCGGGACCTGGAACGACAGCCGGAGATAGATAAACATTTATGGAATGCCTTTCGGTCATATATAGACTTACACATTCATATATGAAATATGCCCAGGACCTGCTCCTGGCATTTCCCACAAGAAAAAATAAAACAGGAAAAAAAACACTCGTCGTAAACTGCACTCGATTGGGTGAGGAAAAGCCTTCGACTTTCACTTCGACTTCGACTTCTACTTCTACTTCCACTTCGACCCAATGATGCGTGCTCCCGATAAAGATGCCAAAAAAAAGAGCCCATGAAATGGCCCTATAAACATGCCAGTCATAAAGAGCCTACGAACTTGGGGAAATTCTGCCAAAAAGGCCGACCATATAGGCAAACGGCATCCATTTATTAAAAAAGCTACGATTTAGGATCAAAGTGTATGCCATTAGCAGAATGCGATTACAATATACACTATACACATAATAAATAAATGTTGTAGCTGTGTTTTTTCAAACTATTATCATTTGTTTAAATTAGAAGCATTTCTTAAATTGTATTAACTTATTAAACAACTTATTCTGTATAAAAGAAATATATTTAAAGAAAAATAACTATCGACTGGGAATACAATACTACAACTTAATGAAAGAAAAAATAATATAAAAGGTGGCAATGGGAAAACACACTAGCTTTGAGCACCAATAAACAATGACTTGCAACTTTTGTAACACAACACATGCCTGAGACTTGGCTAGCAGCAGTCACTTCGTTCCGGGGATGTTTGAACCAGTTGGGAATCATATGCTCGGACGTGCGAGATTTGTTTTGGAACAATGAGCAAGCTATTTCAATGAAACTATGGAGTTATTCTTCTATATAATTTCACTACTATATAAATCGGAGCATGGCGAATCGGTGGACTATATTTATACATATAAATAGCTTACATAGGAACAATCGGACGATTTCTAGAAGAATGACCAGTAATTAACTCTGAACTAAGAGAAGTAATTAACTATGACCATTAATTAACTATGAGCATTAAGTAACTATGAACAGTAATTAACTCTTAACAGTAAGTATCTCTGAACACTAAGTAACTCTGATAAGTAAGTATCAATGAACATTAAGTAACTATGATCAGTTACTAACTTTGAACACTAGTAAACAATGACTTGCAACTTTTGAAACACAACACATATCTGAGGCGTGGCCGGTAGCAGTCACTTCGTTCCGGGGATGTTTGAACCAGTTGGAAATCATATGCTCGGACGTGCGAGATTTGTTTTGGAATAAATTTAAGAACATTTAAATGAAACTATGGAGTTATTCACCTATATAATGTTACTAGTATATAAATCGGAGCATGACGAATCGGTGGACTATATATATACATATAGATAGCCAACATAGGAACGATCAGACGATTTCTAGAAGTATGACCAGTAATTAACTCTGAACACTAAGTAACTATGATCAGTAATTAACTCTGAACATTAATTAACTATGATCAGTAATTAACTCTAAACCAGTAAGTAAATATGATCAGAAATTAACTCTAAACCAGTAAGTAAATATGATCAGCAATTAACTATGACCAGTAAGTAACTATGATCACTAAGTATCAATGAGCATTAAGTAACTCTCAGCAGTAAGTATCTACGAATAGGAATAATGTATGATCAGTTTCTAACTTTGAACACTTGTAAACAATGACTTGCAACTTTTGAAACACAACACATATCTGAGACGTGGCCGGTAGCAGTCGCTTCATTCCGGGGATGTTAGAACCAGTTGGGAATCATATGCTCGGACGTGCAAGATTTGTTTTGGAACAATGAGCAAGCTATTTCAATGAAACTATGGAGTTATTCTTCTATATAATTTCACTACTATATAAATCGGAGCATGGCGAATCGGTGGACTATATTTATACATATAAATAGCTTACATAGGAACAATCGGACGATTTCTAGAAGAATGACCAGTAATTAACTCTGAACTAAGAGAAGTAATTAACTATGACCATTAATTAACTATGAGCATTAAGTAACTATGAACAGTAAGTATCTCTGAACAGTAATTATCTCTGAACACTATGTAACTATGATCAGTAAGTATCAATGAACATTAAGTAACTATGATCAGTTACTAACTTTGAACACTAGTAAACAATGACTTGCAACTTTTGAAACACAACACATATCTGAGACGTGGCCGGTAGCAGTCACTTCGTTCCGGGGATGTTTGAACCAGTTGGGAATCATATGCTCGGACGTGCGAGATTTGTTTTGGAATAAATTTAAGAACATTTAAATGAAACTATGGAGATATTCTTCTATATAATATTACTAGTATATAAATTGGTCCATGGCGAATCAGTGGACTATATATATACATATATATAGCCAACATAGGAACGATCAGACGATTTCTAGAAGTATGACCAGTAATTAACTCTGAACACTAAGTAACTATGATCAGCAATTAACTCTAAACCAGTAAGTAAATATGATCAGCAATTAACTATGACCAGTAAGTAACTATGATCACTAAGTAACTAAGATAAGTAATTAACTATGACCACTAATTAACTATGAGCATTAAGTATCTATGATCAGTAATTAACTCTTAACAGTAAGTATCTCTGAACACTAAGTAACTCTGATAAGTAAGTATCAATGAACATTAAGTAACTATGATCAGTTACTAACTTTGAACACTAATAAACAATGACTTGCAACTTTTGAAACACAACACATATCTGAGACGTGGCCGGTAGCAGTCGCTTCATTCCGGGGATGTTAGAACCAGTTGAGAATCATATGTACAGATGTGTGAGATTTGTTTTAGAACAAATTTAGGCCATTTCAATGAAACTATGGAGTTATTCGTCTATATAATTTTACTACTATATAAGTCGGAGCATGGCGAATCGGTGGAATATATATATACATACATATATATATAGCTGCCATAAATATATGACAATTTTCCCAACAGATCTAAGTTTAAAAGTCGTAATTTGGCAATTTTTGAAAATTTTAACTATGTACATAAACCCTTTCCTTTTTTTTCAAAAATGGGATATTTCTGAAAAAATGTGTTTTCTGCCGAAGAAAGCTAGAAAGATTCGCCTGTTGATGCTGATCAAGAATATATATGATTTATAGAGTCGGAAATGACTCCTTCACAGTGTTACAAGCTTCTGACGAAAACGATAATACCCTGCAAGGGCGTAAAAATAAATAAAGAAGTGCCATAAAAATTCATAAAAGAATATGCCAGAGAATTATGTGAGCAATTTTCATCAGACCCAGTTTATAAGGCAAGAAGTCAGTTCTGCATTCGCGCCCATTCTAATGAATGTCCTTTGGTATGCCGCAAGCAGTGGCAAGGATATGGGGGTGGCAAAGCCATCAGCAACCTGCCTGGGATTTGCTTTTCCTTTCTTTACTTTTTTTTTTTTTTGGCGCTGTCACTGTCAACGTGCTTCATTCACTTTCCGTGCTTGTACTGGTTTTTGGGGTTTTATTTTTTATTTTTTTATTTATTTATATATAACATATACTTTTGTACATATATATTTTTTTTTTGTGTCTTTGGTATATCGAAAAAACCGCATTGTCTGTGTTAATCGGCAACCAACAAGTGCAGACATGGCAAATCCATTGCCAGCCGAATTTCGAATTTAATTTGCACCTTTTTATTTATGCAGCAGCCAAGTGAGCGGAGCGCGGGACTTCGAATGGCATCCTAGTTGTCTGGAGTCCTTTTGCCCGAGTCACCTCCATCTCACCCCCCAAATCCCTGCGCATTTTCCGCCTCAATTTAGTTGCCCCACCGCTCTGGGCAAAGCAGCTTGGGTGTCGGAAAATTCACAGGAAAACTGCGAAAATATTTTAAGGCGAGTAGTTCCTTTTGCAAAGGCCAAAAAAAAAAAAAGAAGGACAAGGCGAATGGTGCACTTCTTGCTTGGTAAAGTAGTGGTAAAGGGAACTTGCTCCTGCTGCTGGTTTTGAATTTAAATTACAGAAGAGAAACTCTAATTTGCTTACAACTTTGAATTATTTAATTCTTTTTGAAGATAGGCAATGTCTTGCAGCTACTTGTAGAAGAAAGTCTGCCATGCAACCATTAACTACTTAATATTTTCTTGTATTGTAATTTGAAATTAAATATGATTTAGAAACATTACATTACATATTAAAAGAAATGTATTTACTATTGCCATAAATATAATCCTTTTTTGATGGCAACACTTTTTAGTAAACTAAGAATTTTATGAAGAAACGGACTATATAAATGACTTCCGGCAATCAAAAATTTCCTCCCCCATCGATATTTATCGATAAAATTTTGGGAGGATATCCGTATCCAATTTCGATATATCCTGGGGCCAAACAAATCAAGTGTGACCGTGCTGTCAATAAATAAAACACAACACGGCCACACAATCAGCCACAAAAGCAAAATGCATTTGCATATGCATGGAGAGCATTTCCCACATTTTGTCTGCACACACTTTTCCCACAGTTTTCCACTGCACTATTTTCAGTATTTTCTTTTGGGCGCATTTTCACGGCCCTTTGGGCTCGAAGCGTGGGTTGGTTGCTTTTTGCTGTTGGCCAATCAAGTTGCAATTGTTGCTGCTGTCAAACAACAGAAAAATTCGTTGCATATTTGAGGCCCTTCTGCACTTTTCCGGCCACCGGCGGCGAAATGTATTTTTGCATAAGTGAGGCTGAGTCTGAATTCTGTGAGAATCCTCTGGAGATCCTTTTAAAGGGGGGGCTATTTTTTTGCGATATATATGTCCTTTGACTGAGGATGATTTCTATTGGGGCTTCTGTTTGCGTCTCTGATTTCGGCAGTCAAATGGTTTAACCGAAAATCGTAAGCCAAAATGTGTCTTTGCCATTTTAGGCATAAATAGTTTCTGCACTGCGAGAAAGTATTGATAATATTTTCAAAAATATTACATTTCTGCTAGGAACATTCTTCCTTTCCTTTGTATATAGTTTTCGTATGCAAAAGTTTCCATGAAATAGATAGAAAACCCTATATTATATAGCAAGGATTGATGTTGTAAGCATATTTTCTTGCTCTGCCTTTGAATGTCTCCCCCTTGTGGCTGATGTCCTTTGAGGTGCCTGCTGTTGTCATTGTGGGCCAAGTGTCTATTATTCGCAGCATTTGCATTGGTATAAGTGTGCGTGTCCCGAATGCGTATGGCTCCATTCGGCATTTTGCTTAGTGTGTCTCCCTTTGGGGCAATGTCGAGGGGGAGTCCTTGGGGAAGACCTGGGTACCGAGGACTTGGGAACTGCGAACTGCGAACGAAGGATTCTGGGAAATGGGCTATGGAATATCTGTGAGTGGCATCGGGAATTTCGATGGCAGAAAATCAGGATTCGCTCACGCAGTTTCCACATTCGCGCCTAATTCGATCACCGTTTCAGCCATCATTCACTATGGCATCCTCTTTTCGGCTTTGGCTTATAGTTTTCCACTTTTCCACTTTTGGGGCTTTCATCATTTCCGTTTCAAGCTGTGTTTCAGATTTTCTGTGTGCTTGAATGTTGATTGCAAGGAATTTTCATATATATAAAATATATGTACCCTTAGATTTTGGTTTTTATATACCAAAATTGAGATATTTACAGGATTTTTGCAAGACTTTGTTAAAAGATTTAAAAGATTTCGTTTATCAAATGACAAATCTAAAAATATCTTGTTCTATAATTATTTATTTTTTGTTCTCTTTGTTTCATACTTTTAATATATCAATTATTTCATCTTAAGAAAAAGTAATAAAACTAACTTTGGGAAGCCGAAAATTCTACACCCTTGCAGTTTATATTTAAAATATAGGATCGAATTGGAAATCGTTCAAAACTAAGCTTACAATTTTCGCACTCTTTAAATCAATTTTTATTGCTAGTTTTATTTGAATATTTTTTTTTGACATATCAAAATTTAAAATACTCATAACTTGGAGAAAAATTAATTAAATTCGAATCGGAAAGTTGTTTTGCTTTAGTTTTCAAAAGTTTAATAAAACTGCATACCTAAATTGAAACTTTAAGATGTTACAATTTTTGTCAATTTTTTAAGGTGTTAACAATGAAAAAAAAGCTTTAAAAATTGAAAAAAAAAAAATTTAAAAATTTTGTCCCTTGTCGGAAATGCTTCCTTCACTAAGTTTTAAGCTTCTGACTGAAATTATAATACCCTGCGAGGGATAATCTATCATGTTTTTACTTATTTACTTGTTTATTTCACAGTCAACTTTTTTGGCACTTTTCCCAAAGGTTTTTAAGCTTTTAATAGCTTCTCATAGAACTCAAGTCTCAAGTCAATCACTTGGCAAATTCACAGTGACTGCGGGTGAACCGTAACGGTTTCCTCACCTTTCCTCGCTTGTGGTATTTCCGGGTATTCCCCGCCTTAATATGGATGAGTGTGCGTGTGTGTGAGTGTGTGTTGGGGGTGGGGCTGTTATCCTGCGTGTGTCTTCATAATGATTGTCTAGATAATAAACAGCCACAAATATTTCAGACGCACACGCTGAGATACGCAGATACTCAGATACTCAGATACTTAGATACCGAGATACTCAGATACAGATACGAGCAAGGATACGGATAGTATCCTTGGAGGCGTATCTCTCTAGGTCTCATAAGCATATGATGGCCATCAGAATGGTAATGGGAACAAGGGGGAACGAAGCTTGGAGTTGTCATTGTCATTGTGGCGCAAAATGACTTTTGTATTTCATTATTTATATTTATTTATTGTGAATACTGAAGTCTGAGTTGTTCCGGATTCTGGCTGTTTTCCAGAGGAAATACTTAAAAAAAAAAATAGGGAAAAGGTAAACGCATCCTGCGGCAACTACAAACTGCTGCTAGCTGCCAAGAAGCAAGGATTCAGACACCGACAATTAGGAATGGAGTGGAGCTGAGAAGACAATCCAATTTCATTCACAGCTGCACTGCGAGAAAACTGCAGGCATAAATATATAACAACAAATCAATATATTATATATCCTTTGGAGGGTTAAGAGAATTTTTCTAGAATTTTATTTCTTGCAGTTTAGTGCACTTCCCTTGCGAATGAATTGTCTGGAAATGATTGACAAATGAAGCCAGGACCATGAGTTGGCGTGAAGCTATTAAACAATGACTGGGCAAAGCAGAGAGGAGAGAGTCCATTGGGAATCCTTTAATTCAGCAGAAAGGACTCTCTCTCTCTCTCTTGAAACAAATCCAAGTTAATCAGATTTTATAAATTGAGAGGCAGTCTTCATCAGATAATTGTTATTAATTCTAACTTAAAGCAGCAACTGTAAGTTTACTAAAATTTAAAATTGAACTTAAAGCTGCTGTAGTTTCTGGTTTATAATTTGCACCTGGCAGCAGCCTCCTTTCCCCTTATTTCACGGCGCCTTTATAAGAGGGGGGAGTGCCTCGGCCCCCATTGATATTTTTCCAACCACTTTGCAGTCTTGGCTGCCTTCGCTGGGGGAGTTTTCTTTTCAATTTTCCCTCGGCAAACATCATCAACAATGTGCGAAACAAAAAATTAATTGAAATAGCAGAGGCTGAGAGACAACTTACTGGCTTCCCCCTTTTTTTTTTTTTTGCAAAAGCCAAGAGGGTAAAAAAGGCACATAATAATAATCATAAATATTATTAAACAAAAAAGAAAAGAAGAGAAAGGAAACACTATCGAACATAAGCTGAATTTATAAGAGAGATGGTAAGCTTAATAAAAAATTAAATACAAGCTTAAATTGAAGTTCAATATATTCACATAAAATTAATAAACACAGGGTAAAAATATTTTAGCTAATAATAAAAGTTATTAGAAGCTATCCCCTTTCTTTGTTAATTTTGTATGACATAAAACATATGTTTTCCCTTTGAACTTTCCTTATTCTTTTCTTTTTTTTTTATTAAGACAAGTTTACCAACTCAATTTGTTTTAGAGTATATTTAAAACTTGGTTCCCTTCAAGTCCAAGTGATATCCCGTGAATATAATGACTACATTTTCATAATTGTTGCCATAATTAAGTTCGCTTCAAGAACTTTTCAACTGGCCACCACTTTTTGAGATTTGTTTTTCACTTTTCTGTGGCCTATTATCCTTACTTTTTGACCCTTTGCTGGCGGAAGCCAAAAAGTGTTAATCAAAGGCGGAAGTTGATGGCAAACAAAAAATATATAAACTTTTCCATCATCAGGTGCAACCAATAATTGCGTTATTTCAGCCCTTTTTTATTGCTTTTCTTTTTTTTGGGAGAGAGAAACTTTTGCAACTTGTGTCCTTTTTTTCCGGCATCTAGTTCAAAGGGTACATGGGAAAAAAAGTGCGTGGCTCATGGAATTGCTTGACATTCGGTAGGAATAAAAAGTTTTTCCCCCCTATTTTAATGGAATTGCCAAAAGGCAAGAGAGAGAGAGTTACCATAAGGATATATATGTAGATGTCAGGGTCGCCTGATGACATCCCATATCGCTCCACCTTCGACACACGTGGGTAAGTTAATTTCCATTGGCCTGTGTCAACTCTCGCATATCTCGGCATCCTTCTCCTCCTCCTCCTCCTCGAAGGATGTTTGCTCATTTTTGGGTCCTGCAACTTGTCGCGCCGCGAAATGTAAACTCCATATACATACATATATGTTATATATATATATTCGTGACCTCGTCCTTGGGTGCAAAACTCCCTCCTCAGCAAACAAAGTAACATCTGCACCGCAGCTACCATCTTCAGATACAAACTTGGAATGTATCTTTGTAGCTTTGCATCTGTGCAGTAATTATTCATGGTCAGAAGAGGAATATGAGTTGGAATGCATACCAAAAAAAAAAAGGTCAAAGGGAAATAAAACTGAACGTTTAAGTTTGAACTTTCATGTACTTTCTATAATTGATATTGTCTTGTGTCTTAGTCGGAAATTAAATCATTAAATGAGAATGATGTTACGATGTTTTAAATATTAAATAAAGGTTTATGGTATTTCTTAAGAATTTCTGATATTTATTCCCTTAAAAAACGACGTTTAGATGTTTTAATTAATTATTATATGCAAGTTTATTGTTTCTCTAAGGAATTTCTGATATTTATCCCATCAACAACCAAATAAAATTGCATAGAAACTAAGCTAATATACTCTGAAATGCATTTCTTACTACAAATTTGACTATGAAAATAGTACTTCTAAAGGGAAAGTTATAAATATTAAACTAAAAAAACTGGCAACTGTTAGAATTATGAATATAAACCTCACTGGCAATTTTAGATGCTGAATGTCAGTGGCCAGAAAAGCGTATCTCAAAAACAAACAGCAAAAAAAAATCCTAGTTAAGGGAAAGTGTTTTCCATCCAACGAGAGGAAAAGCGCGCTGAGGCAATCGCCAAAATGTCAACAATGGCGCCCAATTGCTACGAACTTTTCCCGCTTTTCCCGCTTTTCACTCCTTTTTCCACACCCTCCCCCTCCCACAAACCAATCTTCGCTTCGAACTCAGACTGAAATGAAAATTGGGATGCAAAAGTGACCTAATTTTTTGGAAGGAAGTAACAGCCAGGACATGTCATTTCAACAATAAAACTTGGCAATTACTAAGAGAAAATTAAGCAAGGAAACTGCACATTATAACCTATCATATATAATTTAAATTAAGGTTAAGCCTGATTAAAAATATATATTTTTAAACATTTAAAGCCTGCCGTCACAATATATTTTTGGCTTTTGTTTAAAGCCTTTCCCATTGGCTCGTTGTTATCCTTTATCCTTGATCCTTTCAAGCGCATGAATAAAAAGTTTGTTTCATTGTTTTGTTTTTGTGCTGTGCCAGTTGCATTAAACGCTCTGTGGTGTGTGCGGTGTGTGTGTGGTGTGCGGTGTGTGTGGGTGGTTCTGCCCCATTGTGTTGTGGTGCCCCAAAAAATTGGATGCCATTGTTGGGCAATTGCATAATTGAGTGGCCAAAAACTATCAATTTCGCCGCCAGTCAAGTCAATTAAATACAAATGCTATATTTTTTGGCTGCTTTTTGGCCGGATGCTCGTCATAAACTAAACTAAACTATATATGTTTTTATACTCTTTTCCAGGGTATTATAGTTTTAGTGAGAAGCTTGAAACCAAGTGAAGGAATTATTTCCGACCCCATAAACCATATATATTCTTGATCAGCATGAAAAGCCGAGTTTATCAAGCCATTTCCGACAAAAAAACATTTTTTTCTGAAATTTCCCATTTTTCGGAAAAAAGGAAAGGGGTTACATCATGAAAATTCGCAAAAATCGGCCAAAAATTCACAATTTAAATGAAGTATGCAGTTTTGTTAACCTGCTAAAAATTAACATACGACTGCTTTCCGAATTGAAATTAATGCGTTTTTGGTTTAGTTATGAGATTTGTCGAAAAATATAAAATATAAAATTTATAATATAAAAATATAGTTAATATTGATTAAAAAATGGTAATGGGCCTTCAGTCAGAAGCTTAAAAGAAGGTGAAGGAGTCATTTCCGACCCTATAAATTATATTTATTCTTGATCAGCATCAACAGGAGAATCGATCTAGCTATATTCGGAAAAAATGTAATTTTTTCAAAATTTTGAAAATTTTATAAGGGGTTACATTGTAAAAATGTTCAAAAATTGATAAAAATTTGAATATTATAAAATTTTGTATGGAGTATGCAGATTTGTTAACCTAATGAAAACTAACATAAAGCCGTTTTCCGATTTAAAATTAAAGAGTTTTTGGCCTAGTTATGATTATTTAAAATCTTTGATTTATAGAAAAAATTGTCATATAAAAATATTATTAATTATCGAATCAAAGAATGCATATATTTTAAGCCTAATTATAATCGATTTCCGATTTTCCTATAATTCAAATGCAAACTGTAGAGTATATATATTTCGGCTTTCCAAAGTTATTTTCCTATTTTGTTATTTATGTATTTTTGATGAGAGAAATTTGAACAACGAAAATCTAAACTGTTCCGGCCACAAGGGAAAATTTTGAAATAAAAAAGGAAAAATTATATAGGTAGTACTAATACAATCAATTTGTATTTATTATGATATAAGTATTATTTATAAATAAATGATTTAAATATATACCATTTGGAGTTAAAACAAGTTTGCCCTTTCTTATGTTTTAAACTGCAATTATTTCTTATTAAGTCCCCTTTAAATCCCTTTTAATTCTCAATAAAAACAAGTGCCTCAATCTATCACAAATTGTTGTAATTATCTGACTTCAACTTTCGTCGCAGTTTATTCCGTCCATTAATTAATCGGAAGTGCCAAATCAATTAAGCTCAGCCGGTTAAGCCCAATGGCTTTGGTAAACATTTTTGGCATCGATACCAGACTTACCCATTTATGGGGGAAAAACTCGCAGAGCATATTTAACATAAATAATGTGGCATAAAAGCTAAGCTCGAATTTACAGATAAACCATGATATATGTTTTCCACCAGCATCCAGACATATGCATATCTATGTACAGATGGTTTAAAGGGAGTGAAATATACAAATATCGCATGTCAGTGATAAATGTCAAAACATTCACTGTTTGCCGTTTGCTGAATAACAAATCAAACGTTTGACAGTTTTCACAGCAGCTACAAAGAACAAAAGATCGATCAATCTCAGGCAGGGGAAGTATAGGGTATACTCGACTTGGAATTAGGGATAATAAACATATTGATACATCAAAAATATAGGCGTTAAAATAGATCTAAATATATCAAATAAATCATTAAAGATTACATTTTAATGGACAAGTAATAGACATTGAATTTGGGATATCGAAAAAAAATAATATTTCAGATATAAAAAACTATTTAGCAAATATATCAACATATATATAAAATATATCAATAAACCCATGTTTAAAAATGCAGTAAAAAATAAAACAACCTAGTTATTATTTCAAGTAATTAAAATCCTTTTTAAACAACCCAACTTGTTTACAAGAAACTCCGTATAGCCACCTCTACAGGGTATCAAGCCTGCTGTTACCCCATAAAAAGTATCATTTATTAATTGCCGACTTCGAATAAATTTATAAAACGTACAGCTGTAAAAGTAACAAATTAAATATGTCACTCTGTGACGCAATTAATTAAATTATATTTATTTATGACTGAAACAGACAGGCCTGAATTTAATTTCATTTAATTTAATTAAGCACATTGCTGCATTAACACCGTCATTGTCCTTGGGGCCTGCCACTCAATTAGGGAAGTCATGTGTCCTGCATTGTCGCGGGAAAACGGACGCAGTTAAGCTGCTTAAGTTCATTAGGCCATAAAAATCGCACTCATTTTGGAGGCCTTGTAATTTTCCCCCCGGTGTCATGAAAGCAAAGTGTTTTCCTTCAGGTTCTCCTCCAGCTCCTTTGAAAGGAGTAACTTGTGAGGAGTTCCTGGCATAGGGAAATTTTTAGATGCTTGCGAAAGATATTTACTATCTGTCCTTAATGCCTTATTATCTCACAAATAAAGGAATATATTTGTGAGTTTAAAATTTGGGTTTACAATTTTTTAATTAGTTTTCAACAATTTTGTTTAAAAAATGCATCGATAAACGTGTTTCAATATGTAAATCACATTGAAATATTAATAGATAAATAAGTTAAAATGTATTTGAGTAAAAAGAAAGATATAAATATATCAAAGATATAAATATATATAAAAAAATATAAATATATATAGGTACAATTTCTACAGCTGGCAAACAAGGTTCCAAAATTGGGAAATATTAATACAATTTCTATTACTATCGATAGGAGAATTATTTATCTTTCCTTAAACTTGCAAAGAATCCTTTTAAGACTTAGATAAACCAAACATAAAATAATATAATTCTTATAAATAAATTATATACTTGCAAATCAGGTTTACTAGTCTTATAAACTGGATTTTGATTATATATCTAACTAATTTTACAATTATATCGATTAGTATCGATAGGATGAGTATCGATAGAAGAATTATTTATCTCTCCTTAAACTTGCAAAGAATCCTTTTAAGACTTAGATAAACCAAACATAAAATATTATAATACTGATATATAAATAATATACTTTAAAATCAAATTAACTAGTTTTATAAACTGAACTATGATTATATACCTAACTAATTTTACAAGCTATTCTTTAATTATAAATTATTTTTATTAGAATCGATAGGATAAGTATCGATAGGAGAATTATTTATCTCTCCTCTCAAAGAATCATTTAAAATCCAAGATAAAACAATCTTAAAGTAATATAATACTAATATATTAATAATATACTTTCAAATCAAACTATCTAGTCTTATAAACAGTACTTTAATTGTTAATCAAACTAATTTTACAAGCTGTTCTTTAATTATAAATAATATATACCACTCCCTTTATACATTACCCTTACTTTTCTTATTTATTTATCTATTTTTTCTGGTTGCTTTTCTCTATTTACCCGCTCTTTGCAATTAGTAGGGGCATTAATAAACAAATTCTTAGGGCTGTCCTTTTGCCTTTTGCCGGTGTTTTTTGTATTTTTTTTTTTTTTTGTTATAAATATATTTTATATATGTATATATATTTTTTTGCTTTAAAAAGGTGCTCGGTTCGTTGTTTTTTCTTAACGGTTTTCTAATGAGCTCAACTTATGACGCCTGAAGATAACCCTTGGAGAATCTGTCGCAAGTTCAGCATCTTCTCTCGCTCTCTCTCTACTTTGTGGGATTTTTCCCCAGACAGGATGCATAAATTCCAAGCAATTTAAGCTAAAACACACCCATACACTCGTACAGTGTAAGAAATTTATAGTCAAGTCTTGCTCAAAAAAGATTTCCCTATAAAAATTAATTCATAGAATTTAGTTAAGAAATTGAGTTACTCTTGAATCTCTTCTAGTATCTTTGGATAGTCTTAATAATCGGAAATGCAAATGTGACTTGCTGAATTTTTTTCCAGTGTATCAATGGAATGAATGTTGTGGGCAAAACAATGGGGCACTTTTCGCCCTAACTAAGTGCTCGACCCAGGCCCGTCTCCGCCAGCTCCTTCGCCATCCTGGGAAATGTTATTCTTTAGGCTGCGAGTGTGTGTGTGTGTGTGTGTGCGAGTGTGCCTGTCTATGTGTGTGTGTTAGAGGGAGAGAGGTGCGTAGTAGATAATTATGCCCAAGGATAAATATTCATGATATTGTTGTTTAGTGCTGCGACGTTGAAAGCCATGAGATGCAATCGTTTATCGTAGGAGCAACTTTAATGGCTAAGCTAAATAACATACTTGTAATGGAGAAATTTTTGGAAAAAAACCCTGAAGACAATACTAGATACTTGATTTATATATATTTTTTAATATACATAAATTAAGATAGTCAAGAAATCTTATGATTACCCATTTATTTTTCTGATTGACTGGTTTGTGGCTGAATAGCAAAATAGGAAAATAATTAACTAAGGAAAGCTAAAGTTTGAATACTCCTGAAGTTTGCACCTGAATACTAAGATCAAATTAGGAATCTTAAATAACTAAGCTAAAAATATTTGCATTAATTTTAATATATATTTTTATATGGCAATTTTTACAACAAATCAAATATTTAAAAATCTCATAACTCAGCCAAAAACGCATTAATTTCAAATCGGAAAGCTTTTCTATGCTAGTTTTTATCAGGTTAACAAATCTGCATACTCAATAAAAAAATGTTAAAATTTTACATTTTTTGCATTTTTTTTTTTTAATTGTAACTGTGGAAAAAATGAAATATTTTTGAAAAAAAAATTTTCGGCCGGAGATGGCTAAAAAGATTCGCCTGTAGATGCTGATCAAGAATATATATAATTTATAGGGTCGGAAATGACTCCTTCACCTTCTTTTAAGCTTCTGACTGAAGGTGCATTACCATTTTTTAACCGGTATTAACAATATTTTTATAGGAAATTTTTTGACAAATCAAAATTTAAAAATCTCATAGCTAAGCCAAAAAACGCATTAATTTCAATTCGGAAAGCAGTTAAATGTTAATTTTTAGCAGGTTAACAAAACTGCATACTCCATTTAAATTGTGAATTTTTGGCAGATTTTTGCGAATTTTCCTTTTTTCCGAAAAATGGGAAATTTCTGAAAAAAAATTGTTTTCTTCCGGAGACGGCTAAAAAGATTCGCCTGTTGATGCTGATCAAGAATATATACGATTTATAGGGTCGGAAATAATCCCTTCACTTAGTTTTAAGCTTCTGACTAAAGTTAGAATGTTCCGCAAAGGGTATTAAATTGCATTGAAAATAAAATGCAATGCAATGAAGCCACACAAAACACTCGCCACGAATCTCACTTAGAAAACGTCATTAGAGAAACGCCTCAAAGCTGATAAATTGAATTGTCTCCTCTCAAGCCATTATCCTTGCGCCGTCTCTGGTCCTCTCCTTCCACTCCTTCCACTCCTTGGTAGGGCCAGGACGAGGAGGAAAGTTTCAAAGCAAAACTTGGTCAATTAATTCAGTGCAAATAGAACAACAAGCAGGACAGAAACAACAAGTCCAGCGGAAAAGAGTGAATAAAGAAAAACAATTCAGCTGATGACCACTTGAAGGATACTTTTGTTTTGTTCCTGTTCGCATCCTGTTGCGCCACAAACAGATATGCCGACTTTGGGCTTTGGAAAGTATAAATTAATATTGATATGGTATTAAAACTATATTGAAATATTTAGTTACTTTAAACGTGATATGAAATCAAATGTAAAGAGGAAAATAAGGCAGAAGATAGGAAATTTATATAGAAAATAAAGGGTAATTTAGATAAAGTTACAAATAAAATAACGTATACGTAATAATAAGTTGAGAAAATAAAATCTTCAAATCTTATAAATATATATAATGTATACATAACATATACATTAACATACATTATACATTATAATTATACATTAACATATTTCATATGTAATATTTATTAATTTAAAGAAAACAAAACGTATACTTAATATGTTATAACGTATACGTAATAAAACATTAGAAGAAAATTACGTATACGCCATGGAAGCTAACTAGAAACAAAAAGTTATATGGACTAAAAAATTTTAATTGATTAACTCTGAATAAATACAAATTAGACTAAAAAAAATACAAATTAGCTCAAATAAAATAACATAAGCTTAATTAAAAGGTTACAAAGAAAATAACGTATACGCCATGTAAATTTTGAATTAATATAAAATCTTATTTGTAATCGTTAAAGGAAAATAACGTTTATTTAATACAAAATACTAAAAATAAAATATCTTTTAGTCAATAGAACGTTTGCCAAGAATATACGTTATATTGTGAATACATGATCTTATAAAATTACAAATAAAATAACGTATACGCCATGTAAATTTAGAATTTATTTAACATTTAATATGTATTCGTTAAAGGAAAAAAATATATATGTTATAGAAAATAAGTAAAAATAACACAACTTATAGTCAATAAATCGGTTACCCAAAAAATAACGTATACGTGATTTTTTTTAAATCACAAAGAAAATTACGTATACGCCATGGAGCCGCATTAAACATATGTATACATTTTTCGTTAAATATAATTTACTATAATTTATTTAATAAAATAATATATATATTTATAAAGTATATAGCTTAATTTCAAGTTAGTTTTCGCTGGGCATCACTAGCCTTGTCCTGCAAAGGATGGATACAAGTTTGTTGTCATTGTCGTCATTGCCTTGCGGTCTATCCATTAAATGTAATGTCCGAGTTTAACTTTTCACCCACACCAAAACGTGCTCGAAACGTGCCCGGAATTTCCAGTACAGAAAACACTAGGATTTGTCACATTTTATTATAGATTTTTTTGTCATATTTTCCAAGCTAACACATATGGCAAATGAGTTTTCAGGGGTTTTCTAATATTTCCTCAAAAGATTTATCAATTAAATAAATTACTAAAATTGCTTAAGCTCAACTAAATAAATATATTTGCTTTCTATATTTTAAAAGAAAAAGTGAAGCTGCATTTGATGCAATAATTAAACTGCATAAGCATTTTCTTGGCCATTTTGTTTTTTGTTGTCAACCGGATTTCCGGTTGTCTTCTGCAACTACCATTGTTATTTTAATGCCTTTATATCCTGGTCACTCGGTGCGAACCAGTTTAGCTGCAATTTGGAGACACCAATTGCCGATAAGCTTACTCGCACAGGACACGGAACACAGGACACACACATGACATTTGACAAGGGCTCAAGGATGCAAAGCTTTAAAGGCCGGGATTGAGGCTGATGCTTGTCCATAAACTGATGCACATAGCAAAAAAATACTATACAAATTCTAAGTAAACTTTAATAAATCTAAATTTTCTATTAATATATTTACTAAATATTTTTTATAGCTGTATACATATTTAATTATTCATTTTACGGGTCCCCAAACACTTTATTATCTTTTTTCTTTCACTGTAAGTCATGGGCTGTCAGGAGAGGGCGCGGCCCCTTTGGGCCATAAAAGTTAAGATGGATTTTATTGGCAAGAATTGAGCGGCTCACACACACACCCACACACACTCAGACACACGTTACTTTATTGGCACATAATTTGTTGGTCCATAGATGGAAGCCCATCTGGGGAGCGCCAAGTTAAGGCCCCGGCTGAGAGCTGGGGCTATAACTACAAGCCGGAAACGGAAATGCACAGTAACAGTAACAATGGCCGATAACAGCCGTAAACAAATGCATCAAAGGAAGCGAAAGATAAAAGCGAAAAGGAGCGTATAACTGCTTCCGGCCCCCTTAAGTAGGCAACACTTTGCGAAGACAAAATCTAGGATGGAAAGCAACGTTTTGGTGATTTAAGAAAAACAAGCGTAACAAAGAAGAATAAATCAAAAACTAGGGGGCTTTACTTTTCCCCATCAAAAAATCTCATCAGGAAAACCTCCCCTTGAAAATTGTCTGAATGCAAATTTCAACACAAAATTGCAACATTTCCAGCAGAGAGAGAAAAGAAATAAAAATAAATGGGAATTACTCCTGACCAGGCTAAAGGCTAAAAGCATTCGCTCTGTGCGTTTCTGTTTTTTTTGGCACTTTCGACCATGTCGACAACAAATCCCTCAACCCAAACAAATGCCATTAAAAAAGGCGACGGGGCCAAAAGCCAAGGGCGCGGGAAAAAGGAGAAAACCCAGAAATAAATGTAAGCTGCGACAAAATCTCCGCGGACTTTCCCCAAAAAAAAAAAAGGCTTAGCTAATGACAATTTAAGGATTTTGCTGATTTTGTTATTAACATAAATTTACTCTCAACATGGTAAAAGGGGAAAGCGGAAGTGAAGGTAAAAGCGCGTAATGGCCCAGACCTGGCCTGGCATAAAGTGTTTTCAGTCAACCGCCAAATCCTTTGGCAAATCTCAGCCAGAAATGACACAAAACAAAGTTGAAAGGTGTGGAAATTTAATGTTTAAATTAAATTTTCCATGAAATAATATATTATTATATTTAAAGAATTATTTTTAGACTATTTTCAAAGGATTCTAAACAGAAAATGATGGTTTTTAGTTGAAATAATATTTCTGATAGTGCACTTGTAATATTTCAAATCAAAAACATTGTTTCGCATTTGTTTATGTTCTTTATAGATTTTTATAAAGCAAAAATGATGGAACCCCCACCGAGTGAGTGAGTGCATTAAATAAAGAAACACAAATGTTTCAAGTTGACTTTTGCGCACACATAAAGCTTTCATTTTAAAAGTGTGTGTTGTCTGGTTATCTTTTTCTTTTTTTCTTTTTCGTTGTTTAAAAAAAAAGGTGCTTCTGCTGCTGCAAAAAAACAGAAAAATATATAATATATATATGTACATATATACATATATGTGTATATATATCTGTGGGGATAACACCTTGGTGACATATGCCAACTTACGACAATGACATGCGAAACATCAGAAGGGGAACTTTGTTGTGTGTGTGGAAAAACGCTGAAGAAGCAGATATAATCAGCAGAATGAAACAAACAAAAAAAAGAAATCAAGGAAAAACAAAAAACAAAACCTAAAAAAAAAACAATTTTCCAATCTTAGATAAAAGAAAATACAGGCTGCCGACTTGACTGTGTGAAGAAAACTGTGTTTAAAGCAAAAGCCATTATCAAGGGATTTGTAATCGATATGAGGTGAGCACGTTGAATTCTCAGAAGTATTCAAAATCGGATTTCGGTTTGTATTTGAGTTTATATAAAAAGCAGAAAAAAAGCAGCATATATATGCAGGAAATTTTAAAGAAAATTGTATTTAAAAAATATCATAAACTTCAGAAGAAGCAAGAAATTTCAAAGGTTAATTAAAAGGGATTTCAGCTAAGAAATAAAAACTTTGCAACAAAATTGTATATGTTAATAATATACAATGAATTTTTTATAAATTTAATTGTATGACCTAATGGATTTATATATTTAATAATTATAATTTAATTTTTATTTGAGTTTATATAAAAAGCAGAAAAAAAGCAGCATATATATGAAAGAAATGTTAAAGAAAATTGTATTTAAAAAATATCATAAGCTTCAGAAGAAGCAAGAAATTTTAAAGGTTAATTAAAAGGGATTTTATTTATTAATTATACATAAAAGTATATTATAATCATTATTTTTTTACGATGCTGTCCCTGAATTTAAGCATTTCTTTGCCTGAAACTATTTATTGCGCACTTCAGGCACTTTTTTTTTAGATATTTAAAAACTTTTTCTAAAAGATATATATTTTGGTAAAATATAAAATATTATACTACATACTTATAGATTATTATCCCGAAATTTAAACATTTGTTAGCCTGAAACTATTTATTGCTCACTTCATACACCTTTCTTAAGTATTTAAAAACCTTTTCTAGAAGACATACATTTTAATAAAATAAAAAATATGATCCTACACATCTCTAGATTATTATTTATAATTTATTATGTACAATTTGTATATACCATATTATTGCTATATAACTTTTAGATTCCCTTAAAGCTAGTAATTAAAGTATATATTATAAACCCAACGGAAACCATCTATGTTAGGGTATGTCGGATATGCCTTTCTACTTTGCCAAGATAGAGTATTCAAAGCCAGTTAATTCCCACTTATCCAGCTTAGTAGATTTGTTTTTTCTTCTCATTTTTTTGTTTTTTAAATCCCAAGCAACATCTGTGTGGCAAAACACCAGACCGACTATAAAGAAAAGTCACACTTCTAATGGGAAAGGGAAAATCAAAGCTAAATGTTTACGATTTCATGGACATTTCTTTTGATTCTTTTCTGACCAGTTTTTGGTGTTTCCTTTTTCCTTATATATAGAAGGGAGAAAAGTCGAACTAAACCCTCATAAAACACACGTGAAAAATGTAGGAGAGGTGAGAGGAAAACACACTTACACTTTCC
The DNA here is from genome assembly GCF_035046125.1 of Drosophila serrata. Taxonomy (NCBI): domain Eukaryota; kingdom Metazoa; phylum Arthropoda; class Insecta; order Diptera; family Drosophilidae; genus Drosophila; species Drosophila serrata. The sequence continues at coordinate 212,410 of NW_028257174.1, read as the reverse complement.
ACTTTGGATTTTCTTGATCTTTTTAAAGGAAAACGAAGAATATTCCTAGCTTTTCTAGTCTTAAATGTAGAACTCCTGTTGCTTTTCCCATTTAAATCAGAGAAATACATTATGCCAAAAGTCATAAAACAAGTAGAAAATCATTTTTTCTCTTAGATTTTCATTATTATTATTATTTTTTTTTGTGAGTGCGGTGTCCGGGAGGAAATAAAAATGTAAATGTAGGCAGTCAGGGGCCGGCAAATGAAATTATAACAGCGAAATTCCCAGTCAGGGAGCCATCGAAACTTTCCCACCATTTCGAGGAAATACGACAACAACAAAAATATGTATATATATGTAGGCAACTAAATAAAATGCGAGAGGCTATAAAATTGAGTGCAGTTGCCCAAACAAGAACAATAAGAACACAAAAATAAAAATAATAAAAAATACAAAACGAAAATGAAAATGTTTGTCAAGCACGACACCAAAGTACCCTCCCCCTCGTCCCTCCTCTTGGCAAAGCCAATATTTTGACCGCAATGCTGCCAACTGTTTTGGCCATAAAGAGGAATCCGGCTAAGCCAGAATCTATGTAAATCAACACAACAAAAGCCAAAAAGTCACAAATGAAAATGAAATACTTGCACATAATTTGAATAGAAGTCCCCACTCCCCCTCTCCATTTTCATTCCCTTTCCTATTTTCCTATTTTCCTATTTTTTGTTTTGGCCAAGAAAACGAGGCAAGGTCAAAGGGGAAACTTGATTTAACCAATTAGAAACTGCGGTCGACGCCTCCTCAACTTTTGTGGTAAAAGCTGGGCTTAGACCTCTAATTGATGTCATGCAAAATCTTAAGAAATTGAAAAGGAACATAAAGGAAAATAAATATTTAAAGCCAAAAACAATTAATAAAAAATATGAAGGTAATTATAGTATAAAATCTGAAATAGATCATAACAAAGCTTAAAATATGCCCTTTGCTATTTTCATATGAAAATTTTGTCAACAAATCAAAGTTTAAAAAACTCATAACTCAGCCAAAAACGGATTAATTTTAATTTGGAAAGCGGACCCATGTTAATTTTTAGTAGGACAATAAATCTGCTACCTCAATTTAAAATGTAAAAAAATTCAGATTTTTATCAATTTTTAAAAATTTTTATAAAATTTTCAAAATTCTGGAAAAATTAAACTTCAGCCGGACATAGCTAGATCGAATCTCCTGTTGATGCTGATCAATAATCTATATAGTTTATAGGGTCAAAAATGATTCCTTCACTTAGTTTGAGGCTTCAGACTAAAATCAGAATACCATTCTTTGAGTCTATAATTATCTATATTTTATAAGATAATTTTTTCTATAAATCATAGATTTAAAATTCTCATAACTAGCCCAAAAAAGCATTAAATTTGATTCGAAAAGCGGCTTTATGTTAGTTATTATTGGGGTAACAAACCTGCATACTCAATTTAAAATGTTAAGAAATTCAAATTTTTATCAATTTTTAAAAAATTTTACGATGTAACCCCTTATAAAAATTTTAAAATTTTGAAAAAATTAAATTTTTACCAGACATAGCCAGATCGAATCTCCTGTTGATGCTGATCAAGAATCTATATGATTTATAGGGTCGGAAATGACTCCTTCACCTTCTTTTAAGCTTTTGACTGAAGGTGCATTACCATTTTTTAACCGATATTAACTATATTTTTATATGCAAATTTTTTCGACATATCAATATTTAAAAATCTCATAACTAAGCCAAAAACGGATTAATTTTAATTTGGAAAGCGGACCCATGTTAATTTTTAGTAGGACATTAAATCTGCATACTCAATTTAGAATGTTAAGAAATTCAAATTTTTATCAATTTTTTTAAATTTTTACGATGTAACCCCTTATAAAATTTTTAAAATTTTGAAAAAATTAAATTTTAGCCGGACATAGCTAGATCGAATCTCCTGTTGATGCTGATCAAGAATCTATATAGTTTATAGGGTCAAAAATGATTCCTTCACTTAGTTTGAGGCTTCAGACTAAAATTAGAATACCATTCTTTGAGTCTATAATTATCTATATTTTATAAGATAATTTTGTCTATAAATCATAGATTTAAAATTCTCATAACTAGCCCAAAAAAGCATTAAATTTGATTCGGAAAGCGGCTTTATGTTAGTTATTATTGGGGTAACAAATCTGCATACTCAATTTAAAATGTTAAGAAATTCACATTTTTATCAATTTTTAAAAAAATTTACGATTAAAGCCCTTATAAAATTTTCAAAATTCTGGAAAAATTAAATTTTAGCCGGACATAGCTAGATCGAATCTCCTGTTGATGCTGATCAAGAATCTATATAGTTTATAGGGTCAAAAATGATTCCTTCACTTTCTTTAAAGCTTCTGACTGAAAGTTTAATACCCTGCAATAGTATACAAATTAGTTTCATGGCTAACACCTATTATAAACTTTTATTTACTTATAGAATCTATTTATCAGTTCGATATTTTATATTTTATTTATATATTGTTTCCAAAAATGCTCTATAAACTCCCAAGTCCGAATTTATACCTGCTTAACAAAGTAAACATTATCTTGAACTTTAAGAAAATGCAATCCCTTTCTATATTTATATTTATATTATTTATTAAAATCCAACCCTGACTTTCACTCCGCAACTACTTAAGCAGTTGACTTTTTTTTTGAAAAGAAAACATTGAAGAACTTGAGGACCCTCGGCAAGGACCCCTCTTCGGCGAAGACAAATAATAGCTCAAGATTAATAATGAAAATAATATTATTAGTTTTGTTTGCTGCACATTTCTCTTGCTGGCACTTAAATGACCGCATCAGCTTGGAGCCATCGCCCCCCTGCAATTTCACTCTCTATATATATATAATTTTGTCCCCATTCCATCTCGATTTTCCCCCATCGAAGGATCCTTCGCTTCACCCACTTTGGCGACCATCGACGCATTTTGTTTGCTGCTGGATGCCAAAAGGACATGGCGGCGTCAAATTTATGGCTCTTGACTCACGACTCTTGGCATTCCATTGCGCGCACAATGCATCTTCCAGCACCAATACTACCAACTCTTTTGGCCATACCATTTAAATTCCCGCTATATATTCACTTTAAAGGCATTCCAGCAATTTTCCAAAAAAGGATCAAGGATATTATTAGTGCCAAAAAGTACAAGTAATTTTTAAAATATCAAATAGCGCAGAAAGTTTGTTTGGTTTTGAAATTACTTAAAGACTTTTATAAAGAGAAATCGAAATATTAATTGTCAAGCAAATATAATAAATATTAATTTAAATACTAGTATATAAATTATTTTAAAATAATATTTATCAATTCGAAAAATTCATAAAAAATTGTTTTTTTTTTTTAATTTAAAAATATATACAAAGACACGAATATCACAATATCAAATAGAGCAGAAAGTTTGTTTGGTTTGGAAATTATTTGAAAACTTTTATAAAAAGAAATCTAAATAAAAAAAATATTAATTGTTAAGCAAATATTATAAACATTAATTTAAATACCAGTATATAAATTATTTTAAAATAATATTTATCAATTCAAAAATTCATAAAGAAATAGAAATAGAAAAAGAAATTTACTAAAATTTAAAAATATATACAAAAACATGAATATCAAATAGCACAGAAAGTTTGTTTGGTTTTGAAATTATTTACAGATTTTTATAAAGAGAAATCTAAATATAAATTTATATACTAGTATGTAAATTGTTTTAAAATAAGATTTATAAATTCAAAAAATAATACAAAATTGATTGATGTACATTTAAAAATATTTATTATTCTTCCTTTCGACTCGTAACTATATAAATTGAATTTTTAATTGATTTATTTAAATTTATTTTAATTTAATAATATATACTTTGTCATGAATTTGTCTTCTTGCAAACCTTTCGACTTGAAACTATTTAAATCACACTTAAAAAAATTATATGCTCATAAAGAAAACACTATAAATTTGGTATTTATTTATATACAAATATTTATGTTTTCTAACCTTTAAAATTTCTGTGTTTCCGCAACTCAGCTTTATTTATATTTATTTTTGTTTCCAATTAAAATTTAATTTTCTGATATTCTAGAATAAATATACTAAAAAAATCATAAGTATGTTAACTTTAAGCTCTTAGTTATAGGATTGTTTCTTTTTTTTATAAAATTCCCTACATTTTAAATTTTAGATTAAATTTTTGATCTTGAAATCAGGTTAAAATGCCAAATTTAAGGTATATAAACTTCTTTCTTTGGAAATAGCAAATTAAAAGCATTATAGTTGGTAGTTAACTCAAAAAGAAGAAGCATTCTTATATGTTCTATTACAAATATTGAGATTTGGTAGCTTTCCCTAAGCAACTACTAAAAAAAGTACTTTTAATGTGTGCCCGTTTTATATATAGTAGTATATTAGTAGTATAATTCAAAGCTTTTACTACTGATTGTGAATTAAGCTCATTAACCATCTATTTTTTTTTTCACTAAGAAACTGTTTTTGAAGTCTCAAACAGATCCATAAGAAACCATTAATTGTAAGCAACTTGAAACACATTTTAAGTTGAGATATAGTTACGCATATACACTTACAACTTACAAAAATATAATTTGATACTTTAGTAAATAAATAATTGTATTATTTTAATGTTTGTACTCACTTTACTTTTATTTCTGATTCCTTTCCTTTTCGTTCTCTTCTGTACTGTACTTGCACGTGTTTATTGTTCGCTTCGCCGCCACACACTGATTTATTTCACTTTAACACAACTTACAAATATATAATTTGATGCATTAGTAAATAATTAATTGTATTATTTTAATATTTGTACTCACTTTACTTTTACTTCAGATTCCTTTCCTTATCGTTCTCTTCTGTTCTGTACTTGCACGTGTTTATTGTTCGCTTCGCCGCCACACACTGATTTATTTCACTTTAACACGTGCCAAAAAAAAAGCTTAGATAAAATTACGAAAAACTGTAAACTTATTAATCCGTTAGTTCTTCAACGATTTAAAATACTCGGCTTTTTCGAAGCCAAAGCCGCGCTTTCACCGCTACGCTCTGTCCGCTGGCAATTGAACGCTTCGAATGCTGAACTGCTACTTGTTGGCTTTTCTCGTCGTCCAGCGGAGAGATGCCAGGGTAAGTTCCAAGAACGAAAGGAAAAAGAAAACAAGGGATAACAACACACGGATATGCGCTCGCACACAGGCGCAGCCATTCGCCCCCCCCCCCCCCACCCTTCCCCTTGGCCCTGCCAAGTTCATTTTCGAGTTCATTCCGGCGAATTCGCCGAGTTGCGAACTTTATGTCTGTTGGGTTTTCGGCAAGCTCTTCATTGCACGAAGCTTTCTCTGCACAAAATTACTCTCTTTCTCTGAGAACAAAAAGCCGGCGCCGGTAAAACGGAATTTGAAGAGAAAGACCGCCAAAGCTTTCTCGGAAAGAAACGGTTATTGAATTTGAATTTGAATTTAAAATTCACTATGGCATTTGTTTTTTAAAGAAATAAATATAACTTGATATAAATAAAAATTGGAAAAGGATTTATAAATATTAATAATAAATAAAATACGATTTTTAATCATTTTTATATGATAATTTTTTCTATAAATCATAGATTTAAAATTCTCATAACTATGTCAAAAATGCATTCTTTTTTATTCGGAAAACGGCTATATGTCAGTTTTTACTAGGTTAATAAATCTGCATACTACATAAAAAATTTTAAAAATTTGACATTTTTGTCAAATTTTTAAAAATTTTAACGAAAAAATTTAAAATTTTTGAACAAAAATTTTTTTTTTGCCGGAGATGGCTAAAAAGATTCTCCTTTTGATGCTGATCAAGAATATATATAATTTATATGGTCGGAAATGACTGCTTCACTTTCTTTTAGGCTTCTGACTAAAATTAGGATACCCTGCATGGGGTATAAATATTAATACCATCGAAAATTATGCGGATTTTATTTTAAATTGTTTCTATATCCAAATATATATATATTACTCCGAAATATATATTGCACATATACCTTCATATATCATTAACTATCGGATATTTTTTAATTCAAGATTGCAAATTTTTAAGATCAATATAAAAATATATATACATAGAATACTATATTTTTACCATTGCTTTAAAACTGAATTAAATCATAGTTTTTTTTAAGTCCCATTAAAAGAGCATAGTTCTGTTGTTGTATTTTTTAATTAATTCATAATAAAAGTTTCTATTTTTCGGTTGGTTTTTGTTTTTTTTTTTTTTGTTGTTGTTTTGACGCTTAGCTAATATATTTATTATATATATTATTTATATGTATATATCTACAATAGTTATTAGCATTATCATTATTAAACTGTTGTTTGCTTTCTTTTTGTTTCGCACCTGCGTCGTAATTCGCAGCGCTCTATTTTTAATTTTTATGTTTTGTTTGATGTTTTTTTAGACAAGTTAAGATTAAGTTAAAAAAAAAAACTCAAAAGTACACATGCATAACGCACATGTGTGTGTGTGTGTGTATGTGTGTGTTAGTTCCCTCTGGTTATCCCCCGCTATCGATCTTAATAACTTTCAACTGATGCTTCCGCCTTCCATTTTGTGTGTTTCCTGCTTAAATAACAAACAAGTGTTCGCATTTTCCAAATAAATTATATATGTAGTATATTGCATATATATGAATATATATATACCTTGTAAGATGTAATTGTAGATGGTACATAAAAAAATTGGTTAATCTAAAAACACAATATGATGCCATTTGAAGCTTTCGCAAATTATTAAAATAAATATAAATACAATTTTATTTTGTTGCTTTAACTACGATTTTTCCCTTCATTTTTACTTAATGGTTTTTATGTTGTTTTATGTATAATTTGTTGTTTGTTTTAGCAATTTCCTTTTTAGATGGGAGGCGTGTTCTTGCGTGGGCGTGGCCGTTGGCGATTGGTGTAAATAATGTGTGATAAAAAAAATACCTTTCAACGAGTGGGAATTTCCCGAGCTGCAATCCAACAAAACAACAAAACGAAAGCGAAAACGGAAAACAAAACGGGGAAACGAAAAATGGGCAAACATTTTAAATGAAAATGTATGCGCTTTTTGTTTGTTTTGTTTTAAATGGAAATAAATATTTCGGATGCGGTGTTTCTTTTTTTTTTAATAGCTAAATGTCGACTGCCTTCCGCTTTTGGGTTTGTTGCATTTCCGTTTCCGGCTCCTCGCCTTCGGTTCGGTTCGACTTTGACTCGCATTTTGGTTGTTGTCCTTGAAATAATCATTTTATCATCATGATTCTTCGTTCGTATTCACATACTTCTTCTTATTCTTCTTGTTGTTGTTGTTGTTTGTAGTTGTTGTTGGTTGTTGTAGTTTGTTGTTGGTTGTAAATATACAAATCTTTTTTTATATACTCTAATTGATGTATATATACTATATATTTATAATTAGATATATATATATATATCTGTATAATTTGTATATATTTGTAATTAGCTATTTTTCTGTATTGCAATTGAGTATACTATGTTGACTTGGTGTTGTTGTTTTTTATGTGATCTTTCGCTTTTACCTTTTTACTCTATAGACTCGATTCTATTTCATTTGTTGTTTATCTTCGCTTTCGTTTTGAGGTTTTTTTTTAGACATAATATTGCTTCTTGTTTAGGTGTTTTGTCGGCTTCTACTTCCCATTTCAAGCAATTACCTGTTTGGAGTTATGGTTGCTATATTCGCTTCGCTCTGCTTCAGTGCCTATTTAAGATTATTCTGGCTTTTAATTTACGCTTGGCTAATTATAAATTATGTTGTAGTGTTGGAGTTGCTTGGTTTTCTTTTGTTTTCTTGTTTGTTTCGTCCTGATTTGTCTTGTGCCGAGTAGCCCGTCCGCTCAAAAGTAGTTTATATATACATATATACCGCCACCATATATATATATATACATACATTTTTTTGTGAGGGAGATTCAGACTCGATCCGAACACACACAAGTGATTCCTATGCGGTTTTCAGGGGACAGATGCGTCTCGCCCAGAGGAGAAAGCAGCAGATGTAAGGTGTTAGGAGCAGGTTGCACGCCGTTTTCTCAGTCATTGTGTATGCGTCTGTGTTTGTTATTGCCGCCGCCAGATGTCATCATCATCATCATTATCATCATGTGTAAATTATTCATCGTGCGCTGATGAACAAAAACAACAAAGGCAACAAATTATGCGACGGCTGCGGCGGCGACTGACACAATGCACCAATCCAATCATCATCGCAATCATCATCAGCTGCGCCAGAAGTAGCTCTTTTTGAGCCTAACCGACAACTTGCGATGGACGCGCAGCCTAACCTGCTCCTGATCCTAAGTATCGTCCGACATGAACGCGTTCTGAGTCTTCGACTCTTCAATGCGTCGAATCTGCTGGCGCAAATACATGATTCTGCAAAGAATAATAACAATATTAGATATATAATATTACATTTTTAAATGGTTTCCACTCACTTTTGTTCCTGCAGGGTGGCACAGATCTCTGTGCTGCGCACCAGGCTACGGGCGCACTTCAGTTCCGCGCATATCCGTGTGCAGGTAATGTCGCCAAACAGGTGTGTGTCTTCGCAACACTTCTGCGCCTTCGAAAGATTATCACGAAAAAAAAAAGACACAATTAGTGACTGAATAACAGACTGCAAACAGCCAAGAAGATCCCTGCTAGTCACAGCTTACCTGACGCTCCAGCACCTCCGCATGCCAATTGGTCACGTGCGCAATAAGATCGGCACGAAAGTATTTCGCCAACTTGGGCGATATCTCTGGGCCGCGCAGATTGGCCGATTGTACCGAGGAGCCCACGCAGCTTTGCAGGGAGCTCAGCGTGGCCGACGAAGTGCCATCCACTGCAATAATTTAACAAAATTAATAACTAATAAATACCCTAAGCCCTTGGAAATACATACATTTTCGCTGCTGCTGCGCCTGTTGCTGGACACTCGCTAATGCTGCTGCTGCAGCGGCTGCCGCTGCCACTGCGGCGGCCAACTGTTGCTGCTGTTGCAGCTCCAACGCCGCGCTGCCTTCCAGCTCTAAGGTGGGCGTTGGCGGTCCCTCGCCCGACGTCGAGGCCACACTGTTACTGCCCATCGAGGTGATCACACTGATACCACTGACGGCGCCCAGGCCGGGCACATGGCTTTGGCTGCTGTTCGACGTGGCTGGCGATGCGGAGGCCACATCCTTGAGGCCAAAGGGTGCACTGCAGGTGTAGGCATTGCTAAGCATTCCGCCGCCGCTCACATTGTTCGTGTGACCGACAATTGTCGGTATGGGGCTCTTGGTGTAGCTGCTGAGCGACGGCGAGAGGCTGTGGTGCGAGTGGGACATGTACAGTGGCGAGTTGATGCTGTTGTCCCTGCAATTTAAGTTATTTAATTAGTTAATTAATTAAGATTAAAGAGGAACTAGAAGCCACATACCGTAAGCTGCTTAGACTGCTGCCGGAAACCGAATTATTCACGGAATTGTAGGCATGATTAACCGCTTCTGCACCCGCCGATGCACTGCCACCGACAGAGTTCACTCCATGGTGATCGAGGACACCAAGGCCCAGATGCATCTTCTGGCGCATTAGTAGCAGCGTTTGATCCTTACCCTTGGCACCCGGCGGCAGTGGAGCATTCGAGTTTAAATGATGCTGGTGCTGGTGTGGATCCTGCAGTGTGGGCACAGTTGTCTGTTGAAATGAATAATAATTACTTAAGGGATTCCCTTTTTTAGTATCTCGTATACTTACGCCAGAGGTGGAGCCAATGTGGCCGACAACCGAATTCCTCATTAGGCTGCTGCTGCTACTGTTGCTGCTGCTGCTGTTGGCATTGTTGCTGCTATTGCTGCCACTACCGCCAGCATTGTTGTTACTATTCACGGACGATGAGAGTCCGCTGGTGGGCAACATTGTGGCGCCCGTAACCGGACCACCACTACCGCTCGCTCCACCTGCATAGTGAAGTGCTGCGGCTGCCGCCGCTGCCGCAGCAGCTGCTGCTGCCGCTGCCCCCAATGCTCCGCCCGCTGTCACGCCGGAGGTCGATGAGGAGGAGCTTGCATTCGGGTGGGAGGCCAGGCGTGGCAGGGCATTGCCCATCGGCTGATCACTGCTATTACCGCCACCATGAGTAGTTGGCGTACCGCTAAGCGAATAGCTGGCCTCCGAGGTGGGCGTCGAGTCGCCGCTTATATCCATGTCAGCATTATCATTGTGTCGTCCTAGGGAGTAGAATAAGGAAGCATTTAATTGTACTCTTCTTATGGCTTAATTTAATTTATTTATTCCTTACCATCCAAACGCCTTCGATGGCTGGGCGGTCCGCCATCGTTTTCATAATTCCATCTCAGTCGTGAATTGTCGCGCGATGAATTGGAATGTTTGTATGCTATTTGGAGGTAAAATATATATCCATAAGTATTTGTTCAAGGTATAGGATACTAATTATATACTAACTCGATCTGGAGAAGCGGTCTTCACGGTCCCGATCGCGATCCTTGTCACGATATTCCTTCTCACGGTGCTGATCACGCGGCATATTCCTAAAAAACGTACGAGTTAAATAAAAACGTAACGAAGGAAATGGCCAGACTCACCTTTCTCTGTCCACCCATTCCTTTGGCTTCTCCCACTGGGAGATTTCCGTCTTGCAGTTGTAGTAATACATTTTCCCTGAAAAGGAAGCCAATATTTAATATTGATGCTGCTAAGAATGGATATATTAAGGCTGGTTACTTACCCGATGAGCTTACATGCTCACTCCAGTCGCCATACCGTGCTGTTCGCTCACCACGATCACTGCGCTCGCTCCGTTTATCTACAAGTTCATAATAATTATTGTAATTGATATAATAATTTAAAATATTGATTGGAAAACTCACCTGCATACTTGTCCTTCTTGTACAAGTCCCTGTCGCGATCCGAATTGCGGTCCCGCTTGTCGCGCAGATCACGCATATCCCGATCTCGCTCCCGGTCACGATCATCCGAACCCGATCGCTTGTCGTTTTCCCGCGAGGAGCACAGTTTGCTGCCGCCACTTGCTCCACCTGCACTGCTACCACCACCGCCACCGCCACCGCCGCCGCCACGTCGATCCCTGTCATGGTTGGTACGATACGATGACTCCGAGTCCCGATCATTGCCACGCCGATCTCGTTTATCTGAGGGATACAGAGTTTGATTATAGATTTATAGATGGATATTCCACTGAAAGATTTCTCTTTACTCACCTGAATATTTATCCTTTTTGTATACATCACGATCTCTGTCCCGCATCTTTTGCATAAAGCTGTAACGCTCACCGCTGCCGCCACGCCCACTGCCACCGCCGCCGCCGCCACGATGATCACTGCGATCACGGATATCATGGGAACGTGACGAGGGCGAATCAATGTCCGGTGATTGGGATCGATAGCTGTTGCCATTATTTAATGGTCCGCCGCTGCCGCCACCATTGCCACTGCTACCGCCTCCGCCGCTGCTGCTTCCACCACCGCCGCCGCCGCCGCCGCCACCTCCGCCACCGCCAGCGCCCGGCGACAGGTCGCGATCACGATAATTGGAGGAACGATCACGTTCATAGTCGCGCTTTGAACTGCTGTACTTTGAGCTCTGCACGGGTAAATATATAGAAGCGCACACAGTTTTTAGTCGGTTTAGTTTCGCTTTTCCATTTCCTTTTGTATATATTTATTATTTCTTTTTGCCCCAAAATTAATTACAGTGCTACACAAAGTATAATTTTTAAGATGGTTTAGAGATTTCAAGAAACGTGGCAGAGTCTATAGATAAGGTAGTCCTTCTTAAATGTAAATTCTCTGGATAATAAGAACAAAACTCCTATACAAACTTATACACATTCAATTCATCTCCTTTTAAGGACTATTTTCCTATAGTAATTGCCTTTCTATTGGGTTTTTTTTTCTTATTTAGTAGATGGTTACTAGCGAGTAAATTGAGTTTGCAGATTTATTGATCTATTAAAAACTAACATGGGAACGCTTTCCGATTTAAAATTAGTGCCTTTTTGGCTGATTTATGAAATTTTTAAATTTTGATTTATCGATAAAATTACCATATAAAAATATAGATAAATATCGACTCAAAAAATGGTATTATAAATTTAATCTGAAGCTTAAAACTAAGTGAAGGAGCCATTTCCGACCCTATAATTATTCTTGATCAGCATAAAAAGCCGAGTCGATCTAGCCATGTTTGAAAGAAAATAAAATTTTTCAAATTTTTTTTCGAAGTTTTACATCGTAAAAATGTTTAAAAATTGACAAAAAAAAATACAATTTTTTTTTAATTTTAAATTGAGTATGCAGCTTTAATATCCCACTAAAAACTAGCTTAGGATTAATTTCCGATTTAAAATTAATGCCATTTAAACATAGCTATGGGTATTTAAAATCTTTGATTTGTGGAAAATATTGTCATATAAAAATATCCATAGATATTGAATACTTTTCGATTAATTTTTAAATTATTTTTAATCCTTATATCCTTTTATCTAGAAGCTCTGCCACAGGTCTCTTGAAAAATACAGAAATCACTGTGTGCGCACAGTGTTAATTCACACAGAACGCTTTGATTTCAGTTTCGGTTTAGTTAATACTTTTTTTTTTGGTTATTTCAATTGTTTTCTTTTTGAATGGGGGTCGGGGTTAGTTAGTTAGTTAGTTGAACTAAATCTACGTAATAGGGAAATAATAGTAATAATTAAATGCCAGCTACTTTTGCCAATGTATTTTGCTTGTGATTATTGCCAATGAAATGAAATTCAGATGATATTTAACTTCAAATTAAAAATGTAACTATAATCGGAGAAGAATTTTGAAATATGTCACGTATTTGGTGTGTGTGTGTGTGTAGCAGTTTTTTGTTTTAATATAAATATAAATGAATTATAATTCAAATATCTCAATTTTCTATTCTAATAAATATAACCTTTTTTCAGATAAATATATCAATTTGGTTTTTCATTTGTTTAAGCCAAATTTCACGTTTAAATTATAAACAAATTTTGATGCCGTTTGTTTGTTATGTGGGTTTTCAATTAATTGTAAATCATAAATTATAAAGAAACTGTATAATGTATATAGATTTTATTTTATTTGAGCTGCTTCTGGATGTCTTTTATTGCTTGGATTATTGTTTAACATTCACTTTTATATTGCTTTATCCTTGATTTTGTTGTTGTATTTTTTCCTTGATTTATTTAATTTTGTTGCACTTTTATTTTTTAATTGAAAGTTTTTATTTGCTGTTTTTTACTTACTTCTAGGCGACAGAGGCCCACAGCTGACGACGAGGACGACGTTGAGGTCGCTGCTGCTGCACTTTTGCTATTGTTATTGTTGTTGCTATTATTATTATTATTATTAATATTGTTGTTGTTATTATTACTGCTGTTGTTGTTGTTGTTGGTGTTGGTGTTGCTGCTGCTGATGTTGCTATTGCAATTGGCAATTGTTGTTGTTGAAAGGGACAAATCAACAGCCATGTTGTGGTTTTTGTGCTTATTGTTGCTCCTCATAGATGGTTTTATTTTTTGTTTATTTATTAATTTGAATAACTTTGGTCGTCCTTTGTTAATTTGTTTCTTTTGTTTATCTTTTGGCTTAATTGATTGTTGTTGCTAGACTTTTGTTGAGGCACATTTGTGTTGTTCTCCTTGTTTTATCGTTGATATTTTTGTTAATTTCTTTAAAATTTGTTACTGCTCTCTATTTATTTAGTTAGTTGGTTATTTAGTTTGCATATCGTGTATAATTTGTTTTAATTGTTTACTACGTCGTTTGTAAGGCTACTAGAGTTTGATTAAATGTATTTAGGCAGCGCTTAAACATGGATTTGTTTTCTGTTTATTTTATTTCATTAATGTAATCTATGTTTTTTTGATTAATGGCGTGAATATATCGGTGTTCGGTTGGTTTAATTCTTAACTTCGGCGTTTGAAAGCGTATTTGTGCTGTTTTTGGTTAAGTTTTCGAATTAAATAGTTCCGTTTTGTAGTAGGATTATTATTTCGTTTACACTTTTGTTTAGAATACTTGTTTATTGCATTTATTTATCGATTTTTAAGTTCGGAATTTTGGCGTAGACTTTCCAGTTTGCTTTCTTAAAATATATTGTATATCTCTGCGTATATAGATTCGTTTCTCAATTTAAGATCAGTTCACAGGCTGCAATGCCGCGTTTTCAATGGGTTAACAAATGAAACGTTTGCTTTGGTCAGTTCAAAAATGGATAATGGATGACGGACGGGGACAATTAGGAGGAATTTTGGATGCACAACAAACACAGCGATTGAATAAATGTTTTCAAAAACAAAATATACCAATAAGGAAACTAAAAAATTCCAAACTACACAGGTACAACATCTGATCTCAAGATATATATGAATATATAGATACATATGAGGAAATTAAATTCATATGAATTATGGAATTGAGTTAAAGAATCTAAAATTTGCATTGGCTTCAAGTAGGACTAACTACCAACTACACAACGAAATATATATATATATATATATATCCACTAACTGACAAAACTGGCATACACAATTAATTAAATGTGATTAAATTGCTTCGCAGGGGCAGAGGAGATACTGAGCGGCTTTTGCTTACCTGGTAGGATGTGTGGCTGGTATGCTTCTCAAAGTACCTGGAATAAGAGAAATAAATACAATTATTAGAAATGATATTTTAATATATAAATGGAATTAAAGTGCTATTTAATGTTCATCATACTGCTGCTGCCTTAGGAAAGAACTATAGTAAGTATTATGGGTAGTTTGTTCGGTTTAAAAGCTTGTAGATATAGGAGATAGGATCGAAAAGGTCTTCCAACCTTAATACAAACATTTAACCTTATGTAGACTTTAAAACAACGTAGTTTATAATAATAATATGCCTTAATATTGGATTATTTACAAAGAAAGTATATATAAAAGGCAGAGGAAAGGAACAATATCACCAGACGAGTTGATTTAGCCATGTCTCAACATTGCTTTCTCAGAGACTACATGAGCAATAGCCTACTAATTTCAGATATTTCTATCCTACAGGTATTTTCTTCCTATAAGTTCATTTTATAATGAATTTCAAAGCTATAGTAATGATTTTATCAAGAACAAAGGTAAGCGAGCGAGTTATTTAAGGTTTTAGCACTCAATTTCATATGACAAATAAGGAAGTTATTGAACTATAAAGGAAAAGATTTTATAGACAAATCCTTACACCCTGTAAAACACAAATATTCCCGTAATTATTAAACAATAAACTTAAATTTTGTTGATATTCCTCTTCTAGAAGCTGTGAAGCCGTACATATTGCAATCCCCTATACTTGTAAAGGATTGCAAAAGCTACAAAAATCACTGCAAACTTAAATATGTGTCTATATCGCCTGCAGCTTATTTCATTTATCAATAATAAAACCTTATCAATGCGCCGGCATCGATTAGTTGTTTATTTTATATGTAAGCACAAAACAAACTAAAGCCGGCTAAAAACTATAATAAACAAAAAGCGAGCGAGGAGAAACTAATCTGCGTACAAAGAAATAAAACATGAATTTCGTGAAAACAGGAAAATCGCAATGCAAAATAGCAACGGTAAAAGATAATGGATTTTTTTTATCGTTTCTTATTTTTCTTATTTTTCTTATTTCGTTTTTTTTTTGCATTCAGCGACAGCTGAGCGCGTGCGAGCAGGAAGGCACTAGCGTGTGTGGTGGATACCCAAAACACGAATAACGCGAGAATGAGGGACAGAAAACGCGACAAAAATCATTGGCACAAAGTTTAAGCAAATTAATTACAAGGAAAGCGGTTAACTAAATTGATTACATTTTTTTTGGGGAAATTCGTAAAGGAAATGCGGCCAGGTCACTGGCACTACGAGTTAGAAAGAGAGGGCGCGACGAATGCAAAGAGTAAGAGGGAGAGGTAGTGACTTGGGAGGCAGCAGCAGAACGTAAACAAAAAATATTCAATTATGGGTGTGTGTGGCCAGTGTTGTTATTTCACGACCCTACGATTTATCAAATATAAATATATATAAATGTTCATTCCGTACCCATCGTTCATACGCTGCGGTTTTCTAGCATGCATTACCATCAATGCAAGATTTTCGCCAAATACGCTGCCGCTTCTGTTTTTGTCCGTGGAGTTGCTTCCCGCTGTTGCTGCTGTTCCTCCTGATCTGCTCTGCGCCTCGTACAGAGTCTGTTGCAGCTTCCTTTCGCCTTCTTGCGCCGCTTTTTCTCAATTTATCCAATTTTGTTTCCGTTGGCGCCTCCTTTTGGGCTCCTCTTCCTGCTCCTTCCTCTTCTTCTCACCTGCCAAGGCACGCACGCTTGTGTGTAAGAGTGTGTGTGGTGTGGTATGTGTGTGTCTGTGTGTGTGTGCCAGAGTTTGCGGTGTGTGAGTGGCTCGCCTGTATGGGAGGCTCTCACTTGGCTGTATGCGTGTGGATCGCCTTTTTATCGGCTCTGTTCGTTGCCTCCTAGAAAATGTGCAAACATGCAGGCTATCTTTAATTAGCGTCTTCGACCTCCGCCTTCGGTCTTCCGGGAAATGGGTAATTCTTTCAGAACGCCGCTTTCAATTTTTTCACTTCTCGGCCTCAGAATGTGGGCGCTTCTATGTGAGTGTGGTGTGTGGTGCGTCTGTTTGTGTGCGTTTCGCTTCGTCCGTATTTTTCTTGGCTGCTTTTTGCTTTTCTCTGTGCTTACCGCAATTCGTTGGCCGCTCGCATCCACTGCGCTGTAAACGCCGCATTTAGTTGTTTCGCATCGAACGAATTGATTAATTTATCCCCGGAGTGCTGCGTTTGCTTTTTGGCCTCTATACTTGATGAGTTTTTTCAATTCTTTTACATTACGCTTTGTGCGGTCTGTTCGTCGGCACGGCTGTGTTGAGTTTGACAGCCATCGGTTTGATCTGCTATCCCGCTCGCCCATCTCCTGATGCTATCGCCATCTCGCTTGCAGTAGTCGTTCTACGGGCGTTCGACAAGGCCGGCGATATGATGATGGTGCATGTTTGGCATGGTGGACTCTAGGTGGCGCAGCATTTCGTGGTATTATTTAGAACGTTTATGACTAGGCGTTGGACGGAGCTCAAAATGGTCACTCTGCAAGACTGACCTGCTAACCTGACCAACTATCTCTCTTCTTTGTTTTCGCTTTATGTGGGTTAATATCATTAAAGTGCGAATTTGTATTCTAAACCCATATTTCACTAATATTTATAGTTATAGAAAACATGATAGGTATTGTCCGTAAAATTAGAAAGACTACTAGTCTCATTCCAGCATGTTAGCAGCCCTGCCGATATCAAACTATCGATATCGATCGAACTGTTTTCACCATGCTCCCATTGCAAAAACTGAAATTAATTATTTAAGCTCACCTTTTTTGTATTTTGGTATATTATAGCTAATTTATGCCCATTTAAATGGAACTTGTGTTCCAATCAAAATTCATTGATAATCGGAACTGCAATGTTTGTTTCTCCTTGGCAACCGTATCTTTTTTCAGCTTTCTGACTGCGGTCACACTGGCTTTCGCATTTCTTAAGTTTTGATTTTGTTTTGTTTTTCGTCGCAAATTTGTCAATTTCTGTTACTGCAAGGGATGACCACGTCTTTGAGCGACTGCATTAGCAACTACATCTATCTGACCGCCAACGAGGAGTACACCAAGTGCTTGGAGAAGGTGAGAAACAAGCCGGCTTGCCTGGAGTTTTCCCCCTTGTTCTTCTTCTTATAACTCGGCTTTTTCCAGCTATGTGAACGCTGCGCGCTAAATGAAAATCGCGTTTTGCTAATCACCAACCGCAAAGGCATCAGCAGCAGCAACAGCAAATGTCTAAAAATCTTCCAATTGGCGGACATTGAGAGCACTCCTTGCCGCTTGCTGGACCTGCAGGGAAGTTGCAGCGCAGAGAATGATACCTCAGCGCCGGATCTAATCGTTTTCGATCTGCATTCGCTTGTCCTGGAGGCCATCCAGCGCCCGGTGATGCAGCAGTGCTCCCCAGATCAAATGGTGCGTCAGATTGCCAAGTGCGCCGCTGCGTTTGCCAATTACAGGGAGTTGGTGGCCAATATGGAGCTACGTGGACAACGCAAGTCCCTCGACACGCTCGTTGTGATGTCCCAGGACTCGTATCCGATGACACCGGCCCAGTTCAAGCTGCTCATCGGTCTCTACTTCTACGGCAATGAATGCCACACAATCTTCTCGAAGCTGGCGGGCAGGATTTCGGTCTCGCAGGGATGCGTCTAGCAACGGCACAGAGGTACTTGCTTAACCAGGTATCAAATAGTTCCTTTATCTCAGAACTTGGCATTACAAAGAGCTGTAATAATGCCTGGACATTGAAGATTAATGTATAATCAAAATTATTTATTTAAAAACGAAACCAGAGAGAGAATGAGAGAGATGTCAGAAGACTTCAAGGGAAAACTTTGATTCAATTACGACTATTGAGTTCGATATCAAAGAAAATGTCGAGTTTAGGCATTATAATATATTAATATCAAAGGAGAAAGTAATATTATGTTTATTTATACTCCCAAAACAGTAAAAACAGTCTCCTAGGCGTATGAATCTTGTAGTTGTAGCTAAATTCAAGTTTATCCAAAGCGATAAATTGTATGTTTAGTATAATAACATAACAAGCAATTGGTTATAAACAATTAAAAACCAAGTTCTTAGTACATATTATACTTTGAGTATAATAATTTAAGTAACAACTTGATTTAACACCAAAAAAAAAGCTGAAAGGACTTGCAAGAAAATGAATAGACTCAAAAGAACTTGAAAAACTCCGATTTTCTTTGGAATAAAATATAAATATATAAATTAACACCACATACATGGCATCCATGCAAAAAAATCAAGTTATACGAAGCAATTGAATGCTCCTTCTTTAAGTATTTACTATTTATTATAAATAGAATTAAAGCTAACAAAAAAATATTAATAATACATACACACAACAATCGGAGAATTCTCAAAATGCAAATTAAAATGTTAATAAAAAAAATACACTTACATTTAATATAAACAACAAATTTGGAATATGAAAAAAAAAATTCAAGTATGGATATCCTTTTTTGGGGAGTGTATTCCGAAAATGTTAAAATATGATCTCCGGAACGCAAACGACCAAAGAATGCGCTTGATAGGAAAAAAAGGAACTAAGCACCCAACCCGAATCCCTGCCCATCATCCTCCATTCTCCTTCACCCTAAATGTAGTCCATCATGCCGCTAATGATCTCAAAGGCATCCCGAGCCGTGGGCTCGATGGCACTGCTGGGCAGCAGATAGCCATGGACACCATTGTCCGCCAGCTGGAGCGTATAGCTAAAGGGTATTCCAATCTCGTAGGCGGCAAAGGCATCCGCACAGCCTGCCAGACACAAGTTTGGTATATAATTTACATTAAAAATAATAAAATATATATATAATGAACTTACCCGATCGCTGTTCTATTAGATCATTGGAGGCATCCACCTTGTAGCGCGACTTGCTGCCCTTTTTGCGGAGTCCATCGGTGCCCACCATGGCCACATCCAGGAAATCATCCAAACGCTCCGAATTAAATGTGGAATTGGCCTTCACAGGATAGGATATGACCTGACCATAGGCCTGCAGGGATATGTACAACTAACAAAGGCCACAAAAGTTAATCAAGGATTATTTATAAGGATATAATTTCCTAATTACCTTGATTTGCGTTCTGTAGTCCATGAGAAATTCCGAAACTGCCTTCGTTTCCGGCTCGGAGAAGGGCGTGGGACCCGCATAGAACTCATTGCAGGGAGCCTTGGAGCTGCCACGTTTGCCCCACTGGTAAAGCCAATTCCTATCGAGATCCACACCATAGCAGACCTTTTCCGGTCCCCGTTTCTGCTGTAGCCATGTCATTGCCGAATCCAAGAGGCCACTGGGCGGCGGGGCCTGGTGTTGTGAACGTGATTTCTTCCAGAAACGATCATACTCATGGCTATAGGCATAACCATCGGGATTAAGGACGGGCATCACATACCAGGTGGTGTTCCGTATAAATTCCACCTCCTCGTTGCTTTCTGTTGGGAAAATATATTATATATACTACTTCTACTACCATTAAATCCCACTCACTGTTGGTTTTCATCAGTCTAAGCAGCTCGGCTATCATCCAGGTGGCCGTTGCTGGTCCTATCCAAGCCAATCCCTGAGCTCCAGCCTCCACGAACACAGCATTTGCCTGGCCGGCTTTGTGTTTCCGCTTGGGCCGTTTCCCCGTCACAGGACCATCGCTATTTCCGGTATATAAACTCGCTTGCTTGGACTCAATCTTGACCACGATCAAGGGACGACCTTCGTAGGAGCGTCCAATGTGTATGAGCTCGACCAGCTGCGGATGGCGCATGCGTACCGTCTCCAAATACTTGACAATCTCATCATGATTATGATATCGATTCCAGGTCATGGGCGGTGGTATTGTGGGCCGTGAGGACTGATGCTTCGATGGCCGTGTGGTGTGCAGATAATCCTCCTTGGAACGCTCATAGGCTATGGCCTTGCCCACATCAAAGATGAGCACCTCGTGGGCAATGCCCTCGTAATTCAAAGTGCCCTGGAAATCCACCAGCATTTTGGGCGGCACAAGGACATCGGTGAGACCTCTAAAAGGGGATACAGAATATATATATATATATATTACCAAGACTATATTAATATTCCTGAGAACCCACCTTAAACTTGGCCCCTTGAGCCACTGCATCTTGACGCCATCCTCGGCCTTTTTGAAATCCTCTAGAGCTCGCACCTGCGTCTCATCCTGTGGCTTTAGTCTCCAAATCTGATACTTATCATAATTTATTCTCCTAGGAACCTCTGGCTTCGATGTGGTCGTACTGGTTGTGGTACTTGAGGTGCTAGTGGTTCCCCTGGTACTTGACATCCGGGTGGCCAGTGCCTGGAGCAAAGGATTACTGGTAGTCGTAGCCGTGGAGTTCACTATGTGATGCGCTAGAATGCCAATCCAGTTCTGGGGGTTTCGCAGTGGATCCACAATGGTCAGGATGGGCACCTGGGCAGCTGCTGCTGCCACTGCTGGACTGGTTGTTGTGGTCGATGTGGTCGATGTGGAGGTGGTGGAACGTCGTCTGACCTTTCGCTTCGGCCGTGAATCGAACCAGCTGGCAAACCATTCTGCAAAAAAGGAAAGTCAACTCGGATTAGTAGTGTGTGCTGGAGGAGGGAGTGTGTGTCTTCTGTCTGTGCAGAAAGCGTGAACGGAAATGGAGAAGGCACCAGAGCTAACGGTGGCTCTTGGGTGGGATTGGGTTCTGGTTCTGATTCTGATTCTGGTTTCCCTCTTTTTATCATATAGTATATAGTATGGGTATGGGTATATGGGTATTTCCCTGCTCATTCAGGCAATCTCCCCATTAACTTGATCACTCGAGTGCCAAGTTTTTCTTTTAATTGCCTTAAAGTAGAGCCATTAACTTGGCTAATATTAGGAATTTATTGGCTTGAAAGAAAATGCCAGATCATCGTTAGAATGTCTTAAATAAATATTTTGATGTCTAGATTAAGTCAAGCGTGATTAAAGCTTTAATTTTAAATTTAGTAAGGCAAAGTTGGAGTTACGCTAATGGGAATTAAAAGAAAAATATATATAAATATAGAAAGTAAATATAAAAGTATTTAAGATCCCTTTTTATAATGCAAACTTTTAAATTAAACTGTAATTTCAAACTTATTTCAAAACTTTTCGAAAATTCCCTTTAAAAAAATCCTAAAAATATGTTTTAGTTAAAATTTAGAAGCTTAAACTATATATTTTTTTATAGAATTTAAATTTCTACTCACTATCATAGTCATCTTCCTCCTCCTCATCCTTGGTGTTGGTCTTGCCAAAACCAAACCAGGACTCTAGCCAGCCGGGTGGCTCCTTCGAGGGTGTGGGCAGAGGCACCACTGTCGTGGTGGTGGTGGTACTTCCAATCTTCTTCGTTTTCCGCTGCAAACCAAACCAGGAGCTAAACCAACTGCCCAGCGAGGAGGATTCCTCTTCATCCTCATCTTGATCCTGATCCTCAGGCTCTGCGTAGGCCTCATTGCTGTGGCCATTGTGATAGAGCGTATAACTGGGATACTTGCTTATCATGGGCCCTGAAGGCTCCTTGTCCTCATCCTCCTCGGGACTGCTGAAGCCATCCATTATCCTCGACATGGCCACCTGAACGGGATAGAAAAGCATGCGAAAAAAGCCACCAATGCCAGAATCCTCATCATCATCATCATAGTCCTCCTCCGTATCCACAGGACGTCGCCTGATGCGTATCTTCTTCTTGGCCATGGAGTTCTTGGTGCTGGAGGTGGCCTCAGCTGACGTCGTCGCCTCTTCTTCGCTGCTGGTTGCCGGGGGCGTGGTCACCTCATCCTCAACCATGGCCCCAAAATCTGCACCCTCCTCCGCGGAGCTGCTATCCTCCTTTTGGTCACTCTGCTGCTCGGTGTGCCGTCGCTTTACTGGCCTTCCATAAAAGTAGTCTTCGTCTTCATCCTCGTCATCCTCATCCTGCTCCTCTTTACCATCATCATCATAGTCGCCATCATCGCCCATGAGCTCGAAAAGATCGGGAAAACTAGAGCCCTCGGGTCTTCCTCTTTTACGCTCCTTGCTTTTGGATTTCTTTTTCAATTTTGGTGTTGAAATCCTTGCAGTTTGGTTTTTCTTGAGGGATGTTAAGGGATCCCTTTGTGTCCTTTGTACTCCCTGCTCCTTTCGGCTGTGATTCCAGTGGGCCAAATGTATGGCCGTGGGCAGCATATGGGCCACCTCGGCCTTACCCTTGTCCTTGGGCACTGGAGTTTGTGGTGGCTGCTTGGTTTTGGGCTTGGAACTGCTACCTTTGGAACGCCGGCGGGGAGTGCTCCTGGGCGGTGTGCTTACCCTTCGAGCGGAGACTACTCTTTGTGGTCCTTGGACAAGTCCCGAGGATTTTGTGGGATCCTGGATCTTGGTTTCTGGAGTGATTACTTGGAGGGAGCGACGTTGTCGACGATGATCAAGGAATTTTAGTGATTTCTTTACAGCCTTTCTCCAGTTTTTTGGCTTACTCAGGGTTCTTCTGATTTCTCCATTTCTTCTGGAAGATTTCTTTGCTGTCTTTTTCTTCCTTTTTTTATCTTGAGTTTCTTCTGCTTTCTTTAAGGAAGGATCTCTTCTAGATGCTTTCTTATTTCCTCCTTGTGGAGCCTCCAAAGAGCGTCGCCTGCGGCTAGGACTCTCCACTTCTCTTGACCCATTTTTGAGTAATTCTTCCTTTAATTCACTTTCTTCTCCGGGTGATCCTTCTTCATGCAATTCTTCCCTTGTGTCACTTTCTTCCCCCGCTCTGTACAAATGCTGACTGAAGACATTGCTGCCCGTCGGTTGGGTGGTGGCCACCGGCATATGTGGCTTCTCCAGTTGCGTGTATGCCGGCGGTGGTGGCCTTGTTGTGGTGGTGCTACTCCCACTTGGTCTCTTGCCCAGGATAATGGGCAATGGTCCTGGCTGATTGCGGGTATTATTACCCCCATATCCTGGCCTGGGTCGTCTCTTTACCACTTTATCCTTGCCGGGCTTTTTCTTCTTGCGACGTTTCCTGCGCGTGCTCGGCTTCCGGGTGGTGGTGGTGCTGGTCGTACTGGTCGAGGTGGTCATGGTGGCGCCTCCTCTGTGTGGCAACTTTAGCAACTGATCGCTTACATGATCGATGGGTCCACTGGTGACCATCACGGGAGGCGGTCGATGGCCGGGTTTGGGTAATTTATTACTGGGTCTTCCCGGCGGATATTTGGGTTTCTTGAGGCGTATAATTTGGGGCCTCGCAGTGGTGATTCCTCCAATCTGCTGCTGATGCTGCTGGCTGGGATTCAGGGTGGATATCACTGTGCCTGGTGGCGCAACCTGACATTGGTGTTCATAACGCCGCCGAAGCTTCTCCATGTCTGCATCATACTGGGCTTTGGTCACATAAATTGCAATGGCATTGCTATCGTTACGACTTTGGCCAGCAGTGGGGGGTAGTCCGACTCCTCCTCCTGCTGCTGCTCCTAATCCTTCACCTCCTGCTCCCACTTGGCTAATGGCATACACTATGCCCGTGGTGGGATGGGTAAAGTATATGGGAAAGGTTGCAGGAGAGCTATAGGAGCTATTGCCAGGTCTCCTGGTGGGCTCCTTGATCTCCAGCAGCTCACTCTGCACATGCAGCTGATCCCCTGCACTGGCGGCCACATCATCCTCCTCCACAGACTCAAAGACATACGGCTGTGACGGCTGATCCTGATCCTGATCGAACAATTGAAAATCCAACTCCGGTGGTTGAAAGCGTATGGAGGTCTGGTGTTGATAACGCGGCACAAATCCTCGATTGTCGTGGATAAAACGCTGCTGCTGCTGTTGCTGCTGGAGAAGATCCCGGCTCCAGGGACTCTGCTTGGTGGTCTCCCTCAGCAAAGTGTCAAACTCCTCGGCACTGGGATGATAGCCAAAATCGATGGCCTCCGATAGATCGGTGAAGAGCAAGATGATGGTGAGCCAAAGGCAGAGCTTGATGCCAGTGGGAGTCCCCGTTTTGGTATCCATTCTCCTGCTAGGTTCTCCCCACTATCTCTCGCTCTCTCTCTCTCTCTCTGCGTCACTCTCTATCTCTTTCTCTCGGTGTGCGAGTGTGTGCCTCTGTGGGATGTCTCCTCTTCTCGACGACCGTTTGGCTGCGAGTCTGGTTAATAAATGAAACAAGGCCCAGTCGCAACTTGGCTCTGCCAGTCGGAGAAAGCCCCCAACTCCGGGCTCTTGGCCACCAAAAGCTTCTCCACCTCCCTTCGGCTTCTGCTTCTGCTTTAGTTTCGGTTTCGGACGCTTGGCTTTTGGCCCGTAACGCACAGCTACAGCTCCTCCTCCTCATTCTCCTCCATCCAGCTCCATGGAGCTCCAAGCTCTTACCTCTTGACTCTTGGCAAGAGGTCGAATGTTCTCCCCGTTGGTGGGCATTGAGACCCACCTGGCGCTTAACTGGCCTTGCGACAGTTATCGAGGCATGCCAAATTGCCGATCTAATCATTACCCCGAGTGCCTTTGGCATGGCACATAAAAAGTGCATTCATAAAATCTAAAAAGAAGTCTAGACAAGTGCTGGAAGATACGAGATTTTATCGGGTTTATATATAGGTAAATCTGGGTTTTTTTAAGGTAATAAGAAATACATATCACAGATATGAATAAAGAAAAGAAATGATTTTAAAAGTAAGCCAGTAATCATATATTTTTTGGTTGTTCTTAAAGTTTTGTACATTTTTAGGTATTTAGTATTTCAAATATTTAAATTAATAAATAAACTGTTTAAATATTTATTATTCAGTGTAAGTGTTCAAATTCTACATTCTTTTAGAAAATAATATTAAAAAAAATTCGAAAACTTCTATACAATTGTTAAGAAAAATTTTTAATAATATTTTGATGAGATATTATCCCCATACCTATTCCTATTTTATATTCGCTCTGAAGACCACTAAAAATATTCTAAAAAAAACTGTATTGTACAATTATAATAATAATTGTTCTTCTTAATTATTTTTGGAGAATTGTAGTAGTAACAGGAAAAATCTCTTTTTAATTTAATTTAAGTTAAATGCTTATAACTCATAAAGGAGTCATTTCCGACCCTATAAATCATATATATTCTTGATCAGCATGAAAATCCAAATCGATTAAGCCATGTAGGAAAAAAATTAAATTTTTAAATTTTTTTTTTCAAAATTTTATCGTTAAAATTACATTGTTAACATCTTGAAAAATTGATAAAAATTTAAAATTTTTAAAATTGTAAATTGAGTTTGCAGATTTATTAACCTACTAAAAACTAACATAAAACAGCTTTCCGAATTAAGATTAATGAATTTTTGGCAAAGTTATGAATATTTTAAAACATAGATTTATAGAAAAAATTATCAAATAAAAATATAAATAAATATCGACTAAATAATGGTATTTAATCTTAGTCAGAAGCTTGAAACTAAGTGAAGGAATCATTTCCGACCCTATATATCATATATATTCTTGATCAGCATGAAAAACCGAATCGATTAAGCCATGTAGGAAAAAAAATTTAATTTTTAAATTTTTTTTCAAAATTTTATCGTTAAAATTACATTGTTAACATCTTCAAAAATTGATAAAAATTTAAAATTTTTAAAATTATAAATTGAGTTTGCAGATTTATTAACCTACTAAAAACTAACATAAAACAGCTTTCCGAATTGGAATTAATGAATTTTTGGCTCAGTTATGAGTTTTTCAAACTTTGATTTATCGTACAAATTTTCATATAAAAATATCTATCTATAAATATAGATTAGAAAAAGTCGAATATTTTAAACATATGTAGTTATAATTGATTTTTGATTCAAACCTGTAAATGCAATTGAAAACTGGAAGGGTCTTTAAACTTTGGCTTTCCAAAGTTTAGTTTACTTTAACGTTTTATCTTAATCTGATATGATAAATGTATTCTAGCTACTCACATATTTTTTCTCCCTGTGCATTCCCAGTGTGAGCTTGAGTGCTTCCAAGTGATTCCGGCTAATGGCAGATCGGATGATCGGATAGCTCCGCAAAGGGGGATCGGTGGAAGAGGGCACAAGACGCAGGCGCAGGCGCAGACGCTGAATCTGAGCTGAGCTGAGCTGAGTAACTCGGCCAGGCCAGGTCATCCAATGTGGTGCCACTCTCGACTATGTGGCATGGTGGTATGTGGTGGCATGTGTGTCCCACTTTGGCAATGCCACTTTGTTGCCATTCTCGGGAGGATATGTCGACCGGGAGGCGGGCGCCAACAACAGGTCGGACTTGTCCAGGGACCAGAAGCAGCTGAGATAATCGAGAAGGCGGTGGTGGGAACCACCACACAAATCTAATTTTATTGGTTCTTCTTTTTTTTTTCTCATTAAGAAAAAATATATAGTTTCGATTTCCTTTCCAGAGAAGGAAGAGGCTAATGTATCAAACCGGAAGTTGAGTTAAGATTTGGGTATAAAAATATAATATGTGCATCAAAAACAAGCGAGTATCCTTTACCAAAAAGTTACTTGGGAATTATAGAGACAATATTGGTAAATGTTCAGCTTTTGTTTTATAATTCCCAACCGATTCTAGTCCGCTCTGGATTTGTTTTTTAAATTAAGACAGACTTAGACCCCAAGACTAAAAACTTAACCATAAGTCTAAATTAATTTCTACCTAAAAACTAAACAATTTAACAATATTTTCTTTACTTCCCATAGAGCGTTATGATAACAATGACGTGCAGTGTACGGAATGAATTAAGAGATAGAGATTTCCGTTTCGGATATGGTGACAATGTCGAAACACTAGACCGGCTACAGATCTTTCACTTTCTAAGACTTCTGCAATTAAATATATATATATTTTTTCCAGACTTTATTTCATATATATTTTTTGGGTTTTTTTTGTACTGTTGTTGTTGTTGTTTTTTTTGGAGACTTTCCCCGAACTTTCCGCCCCTAAAATCAGGTAGAGCTCAAAGAACTGGCTGTCACTTGGGTAATTACAACCACTAAGACCGCCGCTTGTTGCCGGATTTGTAAGTACTTACTGGAGCGTCACTAAAAAACGTTTAACGTTTTGACAAAAACAAAACAAAATAACAACAACAACAAAAAAGGCCAAGAAAAAAAAGGTGGATTGGGCTGGCCCAACAATTTAATAACAATAATCTACAGAATAATATAAACAAAGCGCTGAAGAAAGGGCAACAGCAAACGGTTTTAATTGCGAGTTTTCTTTTTTCAAGGCAGAAGCGAAGCATGTCAGTTCCACCTAGATATATAGATATCATACAGCAGTATCATATATATATATATATTATATACTTTATATATACATTTTTATTTATGAGGCAGAACTACCTGTTTGGGATGAGTTAAGTGAAGCTAAGGTGTCGAAAGCGAAAGTAATGGAGATTTTTTGAAATGAAAGGCAAGCGTTCTTATTTAATTTTGTTGTCGAGTATGTCATATTTGTTATAATATATTGAATTATTTAATAACAAAAAAATATATATATTTTAGCCTTAAAAGTTATTGTTGGCTAAATATTTTATTAATATTAAATGTCATTAAAAAGCCTTTAGTATTTTACATGATAGAAAACGTAAGCTTAAAGGTTTCACAGTTTGTTACAGAAGAATTTAATTAATTTACCTAAGTGTTGTATAAGTATTCAATATTTTAAATATTACCATTAAAGGATTAACAAATAATAAATTATCATTCCATAAATTAAATTCAAATTTTCCTTCACTTTACTCTTGAGTTTAAGCATCTCTATGTCTCTTTAATTTATTTAATTTGGCAACTTTTCTTTTGCAAAACTGTCCCATTATTTATTATAATGATACTTCTTGATATATTTTAATAACCTATATAGACGCCTGATCCGTTCACGTTCTGGTCGTATTTTATTCGTATTTATGGTCGGCTGACCTAAAATGTGATCTCGCAAGGCCGCCAGGCAGACCGAAAATAGTTCCTCCAATATCCATATATATATTTATATATATTTTTTTTTGGTCACTCCACAAGGTCAGGGACAGTGTCCAAGGGTCGATCTGGCGCCTCTTTGGATTCTTTATATACATTTGATATATGTACATATAAATATATATAAATATATATTTGAGGTCTATGCCCGCTTTTAATTAAATGATTGTCGAATAGAATACTTTGGTGTGCCGAAAGGCAGCATTTGATGATTTTTAGAATCGTATTTCGGATTTAAAATATATACAATTTTGTAGAATAAAATGTAATATTTTTTTAGAAATATATAAGAAATAAAATAAAACAAAAAAGAACAAGGAAGTGGTAGTTCTTAAAAGAAAACAGGAAATGGAATTCTTAATTTTGTGTAGTAAGGTAGGAAAAGATTACCTTAAACTATTATTATTATTACATTTTTATAAAAATATAAAATAATATATAATTATAGATGTCTATGAACTTTTCATTCGTAATTTTTTAATCGAAAATAAATATTTATATTGTTTTTATAGTAATTTAATGGTAAGAGTAATATAATAGTAATAGTAATATAATATAGTAATATAATATTATAGTAATATAATATAATATATGTAGTAATATAATATTATATATTATAAATGATATTTCATTCACAATTTTTCAATCTTATATATAAGAATTGTTTATTTCAAGTGTACGTTTTATTATTGACAGTCTTTTGATTCAAGCCGCCTATGCATTTTATTGTATTTTTATTTTTATACAAATTAATATTAATAAAAGCCAGAAATTAAACGTTTAATTAAAGATATTCTCATATTTGGAGGGCCTAAAAACGACTAAGAGAATACCCTGTATATAAAAATTTTAATATATATCCCCAGTAAACTAATACTAATGAGTTTATTAATTTGTTGTATTTCTTTTTATTTAAATTAAGTTTAAATTTGTTCCTTAAGCTAATTAAAACTTCCCTGCACTAAGCTCAAGCTTCCTTTTATAACTCACCTAGTTTTGCGAACTAAGTTTCGTTTTGTACAAGACGCCCTGCTTAAGGCGTTGTTAATTAATTAGCAAAGCACTTATTCGCTATCTTTTAATACTTATTATTTTTCCATTCATTAATTGGCTCCATTCACAGCGCCACCTGTGGCGTGTTACGGCAACTGGGCAAACTCATTCATGGAAGAGGCAGCGAGTGAAAGAGATAGAGAGAGAGTGTGGGGTGGTGGGTGGTGATCAAAGAAGTTAATGGGAAAACAGCTGATCGGTCAGCTGTCGCTCTCCCCAGGCATTCTTAGAAATATTTCTGTAATGAGCCACCAACAAGTGGTAGAGCGAGATCGACAGCAAGAGCAAGAGCGAGAGGGAGAGAGATTAAGTGGGCGGCAAAAGAAGGCAGATGCTCTCTTCCACTCTTTACACTCGAAATAAATAGATGCTTCAATTTAAATTATATATAAATATATATATTATATGTTTAAGAATAGGTAAGAAAATGAACCATTATAACTAAGCTAAAAAAGCATGAATTTTTATTCGGAAAACTGTTTTATGTTAGTTTTTACAAGATTAATAAATCTGCATATTAAATTTGAAATGTAAAATATATTAAAATTTGTATCAATTTTTCACAATTTAAGCGAAGTAACCCCTTATAAGAATTTGAACAAATTTTTCAAAATATTTTTTTCCGCCTGAGATGGCTAGATCGACTCGACTTTTTATGCTGATCAAGAATATATATGGTTTATAGGTTCGGAAATGACTCCTTCAAGCGTTACAACATTTTTTGTTATATATATTTGAATATATTTTGGAATATTGAAGGATAGATTTTATTATATATTTTTGAATAACTTGATAATAGATGTTTAAGTATATTTATATTAAATTAATTTGGTATTTATGTTTACTCTATATATATAGATTATTTTTTAAAGTGTTTGATCAAAGATTAGTTCTTGGAAACACTTACTTTTTTGCTGAGTGTCCATTCCACCTCTCTCGACCAGCAAAACCGAGTGACGATTGTGGACGCTTCGCCGGTCGTCAGTCTTGAATTTTTCGTGGAGCGATTAACACACAGCAAATCAGCAGATCGTCGAATGCTTAAAAAAGTACACAAATTTAGCCGCATCATCAAATAATTATAAATAAAAAAAAGACGCCAAGAGAAACAACAGGAGTACCGGCCAAATGCAGGCTACGCAAATAAATCATTAAGATCGAGAGACGAACAAATTTTCTTGATTCTTTCTCACTTTATTTTGGTTTATTTTTTGTTGTTATTTGATTTTTGTTTTTGCTTAATTTTGGTCTCGTGCTTTGACCGAGTTCTTTGACAACAACAATAAAAGATAAAAGCAACAACAACGTCAACGACACAGAAGAAGCCCCAACAACAAAATGGATGCCGAGGTGTGTATTTTAATTGCAAGCGTTAAACTTAAGACACATGCCTTAAAAAAAAAGACCAAAACAAGATGACAAAAAAAAATTTGGGGGGAAAAAAGTGAAACCGAAATAAACAAAACAAGAAAAATGAGCCCAAAAATTTCGACGCATTTTCGGGGCTACACACACATGTGTGTATATATCTTTCTGTTTATTTTTTTGTTGGAAGTAAAAACGAGTTTTCAGTGTATGTTCAACAAAAATAATTCAAGCTCAAGCTCAATAACAATAATAAATAGAGAAAAATCAAGGGAAATGATTCAGCTTTGAATTATACATTATTTTTTAATTATTTCCAGATATTACGTATACGTAATGAAAATTAATCCTATGATTAATGATAGAACTTTGAGCTTATAAATCTCTAAAAAATGTTTTAAAAGCTGTTTAGATTTTAATTTACATTTAATTAAAAGCTAAATTAAAAAATTAACTGCTTTTCACTTTTGGTAAAATATTACCAATGCATTTTTAAGAAAACCATATAAAGGCTTTTGATTTTTAATAAGCATAAGCATAAATGTATCATAAAATCATACAGGTATGCATAAAAATAAACCAAGTACTATATAAATAATTACATCATAAAAAGATATAAAAATTTGATGATATAATTTAATATTAGAAAATTTAAAGAAACATTTTAAATGTTCTTGGGTTCTGTAAAGATCAAAAATTGAATAAGACCTCCTTAGTATTTATATTAAATATACAAAATATATATTATATATTAGTATATAGTATATTTGGTATGTTGCATTTTCCCCAAAAATCGCATATTGATACCATTAACTTTCGTTAATGAAAAAAAATTGACTCGATTAATGCGAAATTCCTGCTTATCTTTAGGCCTGGATTTATGGGCTTATTGCCACTTATCGTCAATGAAGATTAATGCCAATGATTTACGGTCTTTGATGAAACCAAAAACAAAAAAATAACAAAAACCCCTTTTACAAGCCACACCTCTGGCATTTTTTACTCACTTATTTTACGCCTGAGAGAATTACCTATTACATTGCGATTTTTTTATTTTTACCATTTTTTTTCCAAGCGTCTAAAATGCAAATGAGGCAAAGTGGAAATTTATTTGTATTTATTTGATCAAGGTTAGAACTTGTTCTACACCCAGACTCTTTAGCGCTATTAAATCTTATATATGTATAGTTTAGCACTTGAATAATTTAAATGGGAAATATAATTGAATTAAGAATGGAAATTACATTTAATTTTCAATGTTTACGGTAGTTTTTATTGATAAAAAATCATTTTATTCAGACAGATTGGTTTGATTTATCAAGAAAATATATTCTAAACATACCGAACATAAAATATAAATATTTTAAAAATAATATTAGGAAAAGTTTAAATATAATTAAGTTATTAATTGGAAATACTTGGGATTTTAACTTTGTATGGTAATTTTTACCATTTAAAAAAAATTTACAAAAGATCATGAAGAGATTGCTTCAACAGCAGCTTCTTGGCATCTCTAAAATATGAATAAAAATCTTTTTAAATTACTTTTTATTGAAATTTTATTACAAAAATCATATTATTAATTAAAAAAAGTATTTATTTCGAAATGGAGAGGGACTCATTTTTATTCTCGAAAGAAAGCACACACAAAAGCTTTGTCAATAAAGGCCAATTAAGGTTCCCTTTCGAGCTTGTCAGGTTTCCGGCAACATTCATAAAAGAGAAATTTGTATTTTTCTTGCTGGTGTCCAGTGCAGTGAACCCTCGAAGTAAAGAATTTCAACTACTGACCACCAACTACGCCATGGAAAATTTTCCACTCAAAGATATTGTTGAATTCGAGAGCAAAAAAAAAAAAAAAACAAGAATAAAAATAAAAATATAGAAAGAACAAGCACTAAACGAGACCGAACATAAATAATATCAGTGCGACTCTCTCTCTTTCTCTGTCTGTCTCTCTCTTGACGGTTTGCCAATGGTTTACCATGGGTTAAGGGAGGGGACAGGTGGGGGGAGGGGGCAGGAGGGTGCGAAAAGTGTATGTACTGTACATCCCGCACTTGAGGACTGTTCTATCTGGTGTTATCTGTCACTAATGTTGATTTTTAGTGGTACAACTTTGGCCTAGAATCTAGATTATAGTTTATGGATCAAGGGTATTAAAAAATTATAAATATAATATGGAAGAAATATATTTTCAATGTGGAAAATATGTAATTTAAATAATTGCTCAATGAATTACTGCTCAGATATTAAATTACAACTTGTTTACTTCATTTTAAAGTTCAGAAAAGAGTTCAATACTATCTCTACCAAGCGAACGCCAAAAAGTAGACTACTTTAATTTATATTTCTAATTTTCAAAATAAAATTCCTTTTTACAATACAATTTTCAAGTTTTTCTATTTAAATTCTGTTCAAATATTA
Organism: Drosophila serrata; assembly: GCF_035046125.1. Classification (NCBI taxonomy): domain Eukaryota; kingdom Metazoa; phylum Arthropoda; class Insecta; order Diptera; family Drosophilidae; genus Drosophila; species Drosophila serrata. The sequence continues at coordinate 178,883 of NW_028257174.1, read as the reverse complement.
AATTAAAACTTGTATTTTAAATTATAAGGCTCAGAAAAATGTTTTAATTTAAGCAAAGGTCAAAAAGTAAGCTCAGTTAAATTAATTTAGTAATTTTCCAGACCCTTAAAAACATTTTTTTAGATAACAAAAAATCCCATAGTTTAATCTTCCATCTCTACAGCAGGCAAAAAAATATTTTCCATTAATTACAAAACTCAAGAACCCACATATTTCCATAATCAAAGTACCCACTCTCGTTTCTAGTGCACGATAATAATAATTTATACTTTGTTTTAACTGCTTTTGGCTGCCGATAAGCGCTATGAAAAATGAAAACCAAACAAAAATCATTGTCTGGATTTACACAAGGTTTCAACACTGAAAAAAAATATATATATATATATATATATATAAATGTATATTACGTATACGTCAACGGCGCCATGTCCTCCAGTATATATTGCGTATACGACATGTGGGACAGTAATCTTAACAAAAGTACATATTTGAAAAGCGGAAACGAGACTCGAAAATGTTTAGCAGCGAAAGCAAAATCAAATTTTTCGATAAGTTCACTCATTATTTATAACACTTGATATTCAATGGGTTTCCTTATCTCAACTTAGGGGATACGAGTAGATCCTGAGAGACATACTACTCTATAAACTATGACTATATAGTGGCTGGCAACACAGATGGGTACCTGAAGTGGTACATTGAAGTGGCCCATAAATCACAGCTCCCATCCATCTCAATTTACACATTATATATCATATATATATATATTCCTTCAGTTATAACTTCCAACGATAGCGATGTTTTCAATGGACGTGAGTTTTTTGCTGTTCATAAATTACAATGGCAAATAATATTTATTATATGATGAACCGGAAGATCATATAATAAAGCACGTTTAATGGAAATCGAAGTCAATGGGGGATTTTAGGGTTTTAGCTATCAGGTATATATTAATTTATATATTCTGGTTAGAAGGTATTTTATTTAGAGTTCATTTAAGTCTAGACTAAATTCCAGAACTATCAAATATATTGAACGAATATAATTTAAAACAATTACAAGTGTTGTTATCTCTAGAATTTTCAATTAAACCTATTGAACCGTAGACACACGTGATATACCTATAGATATAGTCTATATAGTCTGTCCCTTCTAACTTTCCGTCTGGTTTGGCAGACGTTCGGGTGTCACATCGAAAGGCCACTTATCTAGCCGTCGACATCTATCTATATCTATATCTCTATCTATACTATAGCATATATTATAGTATTGTTTGAATAGATACATCAGCTAGTCTAGTGATGATAGTGCTTGATTTGGCTTTTATGAATCCGTTTAATTGGCTCTGATTTAGTCACTGTCATGATATAATTTATAGCTCTCCTTCAACTATTCATATCTTTGAAACTTTTCCATCCGGTTTGATCAGTTGGAAATCCCACAGTGGGATTTATAATAGCATATATACATATATATGTATATAACATATACATTTATTTAGGTATGCACGCGAGATCTGTGATCTGTGATTCCCCCCGTTTTCGATAAGATCCTCTCCGCTTTTCCAGTTTTTGATCATGAAGATTGACAACCTGAAGAGCATTCAAGGCAATTGAAAATCAGCCGACAAAAGGTTGACTGAGGGAGAGATAGCAAATCAAGTGAAACAATGTTATTTTTAAGCCTTTGTTTTTGTTTCTTTTGGAATTGCAATAATCACACCATAGACGCCATCTCAGCCACATCAAGGTCATCCGGTGGCCAAGAATCAGGAATCAGCGGAAGCAGGCCGAGGAGATCTTAATGGCACAGACAAGTCCAATCGCAAGGAGGCACACGATGAGGCTTATCATCCACCCACAAGGTATCCTTGATACAGCCATGATATATAATGATTACAAGAAGTATTACTAATGGTTAAACACTAACATATATTAAGGAAAGGCATGAGATTAATTTAAATGTGATTGTAAAACATTTAACCAAATGCAAACCCTTCATTGGATAACCCTAAACACCAAATATCCTACTTCCTAACCTTAACTAACCTTAAAACTACTAACCTGCATGGCTTTAATAATAAATTGTAACTGTGTTCCATCCATCTCCTGCCTGACATTGGATAACCCAGAAACAACCTCCAAACCTACTTATCAACAAACTTGATAACCAATAAACCCACTAACCAACAAACCTATTAACCAATAAACCTACTACTAATCATTATACCCACTAACCTGCATGGCCTATAACACGGATAACCCTTTAATAACCATGTTCTATCACATCGAATTACCTGAAGACCCCTTAATATCCATGCAATATCGTATCAACAATCAATTATTTATCTAATCTATAAACTAACAATTAGTTTAGTTACAAAAAAACTGAATTACATCTCAAACTGTATATACAATGCAACTTAATACCATCTATAATTTCATCTTATGATCCCCAAAGTCAACATATAACCCTGAAATCCTGTACCTGATCTAACTCCGCTTCTGAATCCCAACTTTAATCTATTCAAACATCGGAAAATCTACTAATCATCGATTGATACTAATTAACTACCAAGGAAATCAACTCCTTAAACCTAAACCCCCAAATTTACTTATAAAGGATTAACAAATGAACTACAATGAAAGCAAGCTTCCCCCAACTAACTTGACCTCATGATCCCAGCTTTAATCCCTTCCCAAAATCAATAAATCCTAATAATCAAATTAAACCCAAACCCTTATCCAATCTAAAACTCCGCTCCTGAATCCCAACTTTAACCTATTCAAACATCGGAAAATCTAGTAATCGATCTACTAATCATCGATTGATACTAATTAACTAACAAGGAAATCAACTCCTTAAACCTAAACTCCCAAAGGATTAACAAAAGAACTGCGATGAAAGCAAGCTTCCCCCACCTAACTTGACCTCATGATCCCAGCTTTAATCCCTTCCCGAAATTGGAAAATCTACTAATAATCAAATTAAACCCAAACCCTTATCCAATCTAACTCCGCTCCTGAATCCCAACTTTAACCTATTCAAACATCGGAAAACCTACTAATCATCGATCGATACTAATTAACTACCGAGGAAATCAACTGCTAGCCCAGTTTATCCTTAAAACATAAACCCCCAAAATTTACTTTTGAAGGATTGACAAATAACTTGGCTTCATAATCCCAGCTTTAATCCCTTCCCAATATTGGAAAACCTACTAATAATCAAATGAAACCCAAACCCCATGAAGGGTTGATAAAATCCCATATCAAATCTAAATTCGCTCCTGAATCCCAGCTTTAACCCAAATCCAAATCACTTAAACTAACATAAAAGGGAACCCGCACCTCACCTGTCAAAATGTGTTGTTCAAGCTACCTGGAGACGATTGTGCATCTGTTCAAGGGAAACCTTGGACCCGGTTTATTTGCCATGGGTGATGCCTTCAAAAACGGTGGCCTAGTGGTAGCTCCAATCCTGACCATGGTGATAGCGATGGTATGCATCCACTGCCAGCATGTCCTGATAACCTGCTCCAAGAAGATGCGTGACCTCCGTGGGGAGGCAGTGTGTTCGGATTATGCCGTGACCGTGGAGCGATGCTTCGAGAATGGTCCATCCAAGCTGAGGAGTTGGTCAAGGACCATGGGTCGTCTGGTGAATGTATTCATATGTGTGACCCAACTGGGTTTCTGTTGCATCTACTTTGTATTCATCAGCACGAATCTGAAACAGGTGAGTGTGTGAGTTGAAAGCAGGAGGATGAAATGTTATCGTGACTACCTGGAATTACGTGTTTTTTTTCTGCGAAGATCCTGAAAGCCTATGACATTGGCATGGATGTCCATCTGGTGATGCTGATGGCCTTTGTTCCCGTCCTCCTCAGCTGTCTGATCACAAACCTCAAGTGGCTCACTCCCGTGTCGCTGTTTGCCAATGTTTGTATGGTCCTTGGCCTGGGCATTACCCTGTATTATGCACTCAGGGATGGATTACCGGAGATTAGGGAACGCGCCCTCTGGACGAATGGCCCCAAGCTGGCTCTCTTCTTCGGCACCGCCATCTTTGCCTTCGAAGGCATCGCCCTGGTGATGCCGCTGAAGAATTCCATGCGCAAGCCACGCCAGTTTGAGAGTACTCTCGGTGTGCTCAATGTGGGCATGTTCCTTGTCACCGTAATGTTCATGTTTGCCGGATCCGTGGGTTACATGAAATGGGGCGAACAGGTGGGCGGCAGTCTAACCCTCAATTTAGGGAACACCATGTGAGTGGAGTTTGGAGTTTTATACATTCGGTTTGGCATCTCAAAGTCCTGTTTTTCATCTACATAGTCTGGCCCAGACAGTCAAGATGATGGTCTCCACCGGAGTCCTCTTGGGTTATCCCCTCCAATTCTTTGTGGCCATTCAGATTATGTGGCCCAGTGTGAAGCAAATGTGCCGCATCGAAGGACGATCCTTGCCCGGTGAGCTGGGCTTTCGCACCTTCATGGTGCTCATTACGCGTAAGTAATGGGAAAGATCGAACCAGTGAAGATCTGTTTCTGATACAAAGAAATCCTGCAGTTGCGATTGCTGAGCTGGTTCCGGCTTTGGGACTCTTCATCTCATTGATTGGAGCTCTCTGTTCGACGGCCTTGGCCTTGGTCTTTCCGCCCGTCATCGAGTTGATAGCAAGGAGTGAGCCCAATAAGGGGCCTGGAGTTTTGATTTGTGTGAAGAACTTGGTCATCTTGGTGCTGGCACTGTTGGGCTTCTTCACGGGATCCTACGAGAGCCTCAAGCAGATTATCAAGCACTTTGGGGAAGAGGAGGTGCACTAGATGGAGTAGCCAAGGATGAAGCTCCAGGTCTTCAGCAAGGGATTATCATCAGGAACACAATCAGGATCATCACATGGAATAGCATCAGGATCATTATCAGGCTAAGAAGAAATAAACAAAGCCATAAATATCTGAGGTTCATTAAGGTTGCCAAAGAGAAAGACATCACAGAGACAGCACAGGACATTGAAAAAGAAAGATATTATCTATATAAAACATTTTATATGAATTAATATAGATTCGCATCAGTATCATCCATAATCCCATGTGCCACCATGATCATCATTTATATACCCAAAATGAGCAGGTTTTTAATATTTATCCCTAACAAATTGACATAACTAACTAAAGAATATATATATTTATGAATATGCGAATTTATTCCGTATGGAAAATAATGGAGTGTATATTTTTAAGTGCCTTGTATTGTGTCTTTAGTGAGCGTGAAGCGCATTTTACTTATTATAATTGATTATTTTTTTATCGATATTAAGTGAGAATAAACAATGGGACGTTTGTTTTGACGTCACTTGACATAAATTGATATATGTATATAATTGGGATGATAATTGGTTACATTTAAATTAACTTACAGTCTCAATTATAATTTTATGACAAGCACCGAATAGCCACGTAAGATGAAGTGCATAACATGAGAAGCGCTGCGGAGGCCGTTGGAGATTCCTAGTTGTGACGTCACAATTTCACTTTTCACTTTTATTATCATGGTACCCAGGCGTGCTTAAGTGGCATGTATGAGAATCGCAGAGGAGGGCTCTAATAATATCGCCCTCCTCTGCGATTCTCATGGGTGCCACTTAAGCTCAGCTGAAAACCAATATATGGCTATGAAGATTCCTATGACGTCACGCCTTCGCCCTCATCTACTCATCTCATGGATGCCTATGGAGATTCCGGACTATGACGATGCATATTATCCCCTCATCTGCTCATCTCATGGATGCCACTTCATCTCGGCTGGATACCAAAGGAGGCCTATGGAGATTTCGGTCTATGAAAAAATACTACCGCCCTCCTCTGCGATTCTCATGGGTGCCACTTAAGCTCAGCTGAAAACCAAAATATGGCTATGAAGATTCCTATGACGTCACGCCTTCGCCTTCATCTACTCATCTCATGGATGCCTATGGAGATTCCGGACTATGACGATGCATATTATCCCCTCATCTGCTCATCTCATGGATGCCACTTCATCTCGGCTGGATACCAAAGGAGGCTTATGGAGATTTCGGTCTATGAAAAAATACTACCGCCCTCCTCTGCGATTCTCATGGGTGCCACTTAAGCTCAGCTGAATATCAAAATATGGCTATGAAGATTCCTATGACGTCACGCCTTCGCCCTCATCGACTCATCTCATGGATGCCTATGGAGATTCCGGACTATGACGATGCATATTATCACCCTCATCTGCTCATCTGCTCATCTCATGGATGCCACTTCATCTCGGCTGGATACCAAAGGAGGCCTATGGAGATTTTGGTCTATGAAAAAATACTACCGCCCTCCTCTGCGATTCTCATGGGTGCCACTTAAGCTCAGCTGAAAACCAAAATATGGCTATGAAGATTCCTATGACGTCACGCCTTCACCCTCATCTACTCATCTCATGGATGCCTATGGAGATTCCGGACTATGACGATGCATATTATCACCCTCATCTGCTCATCTGCTCATCTCATGGATGCCACTTCATCTCGGCTGGATACCAAAGGAGGCCTATGGAGATTTTGGTCTATGAAAATATACTACCGCCCTCCTCTGCGATTCTCATGGGTGCCACTTAAGCTCAGCTGAAAACCAAAATATGGCTATGAAGATTCCTATGACGTCACGCCTTCACCCTCATCTACTCATCTCATGGATGCCTATGGAGATTCCGGACTATGACGATGCATATTATCACCCTCATCTGCTCATCTCATGGATGCCACTTCATCTCGGCTGGATACCAAAGGAGGCCTATGCAGATTCCGGACTATGAAAAAATTCTACCGCCCTCCTCTGCGATTCTCATGGGTGCCACTTAAGCTCAGCTGAATATTAAAATAGGGCTATGAATATTCCTATGACGTCACGCCTTCGCCCTCATCTACTCATCTCATGGATGCCACGTCAGCCTAGTTGAATTCCAAAGGAGGCCTATGGAGATTCTGGATTATGACGATGCATATTATCACCCTCATCTGCTCATCTCATGGATGCCACTTCATCTCGGCTGGATACCAAAGGAGGCCTATGCAGATTCCGGACTATGAAAAAATTCTACCGCCCTCCTCTGCGATTCTCATGGGTGCCACTTAAGCTCAGCTGAATATCAAAATATGGCTATGAAGATTCCTATGACGTCACGCCTTCGCCCTCATCGACTCATCTCATGGATGCCTATGGAGATTCCGGACTATGACGATGCATATTATCACCCTCATCTGCTCATCTGCTCATCTCATGGATGCCACTTCATCTCGGCTGGATACCAAAGGAGGCCTATGGAGATTTTGGTCTATGAAAATATACTACCGCCCTCCTCTGCGATTCTCATGGGTGCCACTTAAGCTCAGCTGAAAACCAAAATTTGGCTATGAAGATTCCTATGACGTCACGCCTTCGCCTTCATCTACTCATCTCATGGATGCCTATGGAGATTCCGGACTATGACGATGCATATTATCACCCTCATCTGCTCATCTCATGGATGCCACGTCAGCCCAGCTAAATACCAAAGGAGGCCTATGCAGATTCCGGACTATGAAAAAATTCGACCGCCCTCCTCTGCGATTCTCATGGGTGCCACTTAAGCTCAGCTCAATACAAAAATAGGCATATGGATATTTGGAACTATGACGTCACACCATCTCACCTCATCTCACCTCATCTCACCTCATCTGCTCTTCTCATGGTATCTACTTAAACTGGCCATCATATCACCGCCCTTCGCTGCTCGTCTTATCGCATCCAGCTAAGGTAATTAAACTTCAACTTCAATGCGAAATCTTCATTGTTTTGTCATAAAATATGATGTGAATACTAATTATGTGGCGAAACGTGTTTAACAAAATTGAATTAATACTCCGAATTAGCATTAACATTGACCCCGATTCGAATTAAATCGTCAAAACCGTAATAAGAATCCACAAATAGTTTGCCATGTGCATATATACACTCTAACTTTCGTTTTCATCTAGCGAAAACTGGTTAATCTTGTTCTCTTTCTCCATGTACGGCAATTACACTAATCTAATCTAATCCCATCTGATTCGATCCAAATCGATCCGATCCGATTCCAGTCGAAGCAAATCAATCCAATCGAAATCGTTTCGGTATTGACCTTCAACTTCAACGATGGAACTGCATGGAATCGATGTCTTGAGATATGCATACCGGAAAACTGGGACGTGCCTCCCAAGGGGGTTTCATTTAATATATATAGTGTGACTAAATACTATGAATTATTAAATATTTCTATTATTTAATATTAAATTGACAATGAAGATCTGAAAATTGAAATATAAAGTGACACCTCTAGAGTAAAGCTGATCCATAGGGAAACATTAAAACTTGAATAATTAATCGAAAATGTTTTATTTAATGCAATGTATAATTCACTCAAAGAAGCTCTAAAAATTCGTTGTTTCTTTTAAGTTTACTTATTTTTAAATAAATATTTCAAAAGACTTAATACAATATTTTTAAAGTCAACAAAGGACTATAAATAACTTCCTAGTGACAGAGACTTTAAGTCTAGAGTTTTATATCTGTTGCCTTTATGAAAAAGTTGTTACTATTTAATATTTAAAATCTATAAAAATTATATTAAATATATGAATATTTTTTAACAATTCATATACTTTGTTATCCTAACGACGCCCCTGTTTGTTTTTGTTATGAATCTCAGTGATATTTGTTGTTCGCAGTAACCTTACATAATCCAATTGCTGAATTCCGTAAACATCGATCAATCGATCGCTGGACAAGATCGGTTCGTTCCCTGGCCTATTGATTTGGTCGTTATTGATTGGCAGAAGTGAGATGCAGCTCCGGACGGGGGAAATTTTGATTCCGTTCCGTGAATTGCATTTAACTGGCGCTTCTTCAATCAAGGCGGTAAATTTCCATGCGTTCTTAATGGCAGCAAAGGGGGCCGAGAGCAGGTGTAACGATCACGAATGCGGTGCGCTTTACATTTTATTTTTAATATTTTTATTTTTGCATTTTTTATTGTACGACAAAAAATTCGATTCGATGGCAGGGCACGTGCCAGGAAATTCCACATTTCGTTGAAAGCCAAATTCCAAAACGCAACCGGATCCTTGAACTCGATTAAACCACTTCCTGCTGGAACGGAATGCCTGGTTTAATTTTTTAATTTTTCTCCCAGTGTAGTATAATTGTTGTGACGCAGTCTCAGTGGGAAAAATAAATAAATAAATGAACTAACTTTTGAATGAGAGAAATGACAACATTCATGTAGCCCATAATTGGTCAACAATCTTTGGAAAAATGAATTTCATATCGAAATTATAAACAAAGTTCAGGGTTCTAGCTTGAAATAAATAATATAATATAATTATATATAAATAATAGCATGAGATTAATTTTTGTAAAAATAAATTAATGAGTAAATTATATATAAACACATAGTAAGTGACATTATTCAAATAACGTGAGAGATATCAATATACATTTAATTATTCTACAATTTATTGTCAGGTTTCTTATACTCTTTTTTTATAGTTTTAAAAATATGTTATAGGAATTAATCCATAATCTCTTTAAAATATCAAACCAATTTAATTATAACATAAAACAAAATTTAATTTAATATTTTAAACCCAATATTCTTCATTAAAAACCCATCAAGGGTATTATAACTTTGGCTACCCTTTCAGTTTTCTAATTAAGTTGTAACATTTTTTATTAACCATAGATAATAGTGAAAAAACTAATTAAAACGCGAACGTTTTGTTTATTTGAAAACAAAACAACGCGAATTGAGATATTTTGGCAGTAATTGTAAATAGTAAATAGTTAAACCCAATTTAATTACATCAGTTAATGGACATGGAAATGCTTGCATAAAATACAAATTGCCATTTTTACAGACAGTAAAGGCTGGATTTTTATTTGTCTGTGATTCAAATACTGTGAAAATAAAAATTAACGAAGAAACGCAAACATTTTAGTGGCCATAAACATCTGTCGTTGCAACAAATGGTTTTCATTTTCATTTCATTAATTTTTCTGACCATAAATGTATATCTATTTTAGTCTGTTTTATATATAGTAATTACTTTTACTTAAGTTAGATTTAATTCTAGTTTTCCAGTTACACGTGCAACAATTAACTACATTAATTTGCATTAATCACACTCTTGATAAAATCTGTAATCGTGATCTTCTGAGTTATAAATTTATATACTGTGAAAAGAATTTAGGCTTAAGGGAATTTTTATGTGTATTTAGTTTTTATTTATTTATAATATAGAATTAATTTTAAAAATGCTTCATAACACGAATATGTATTTGATTATTAAGAACAAATTCTTTAAGTTTAAAGTTGAAACTGAATTCTTGGGATATCAAAAACTACGTGCTCAGTGGAAACTAAATTATTTTCGCTTAATTTGTACCCTAAGTTAAAATTTTTTGTTTTATTTTTGAGAACTAGAATGACTAAATGACTATATATCATATTATTAATTTGATATAGATTCTCCCCAATCGTTCGTTTATCGATGACTGGCTTCCTGCTATGTCTCCCACTCGGTTTAATGTATTTAAAAAGCTGTTTTCCACACCTGTGTGAATAATTCTAATATGATTTAAGCGAAAGTGATTGATTCAGCTTGCAAAAGTATACATTTTCTATAATAATAGTGAATACAAAGCTATCACCCCCGCTTCTTAACACTAAACTTGCCCGAGGGGTTCTTAAAAAATGGTAACATTTCTATGAATTTATTGATGTTCTTTTAAATTTAGATTAAATTTTTTTAGATATATATCGAGTATATATGCACAGTGATATTTGCACAAAAATATCTCACTCTTTTCTTATCCTTTTATATCGTATATAAAGTTTTTTTTAAAGATCATTGGAGTCCTTCAAATTCTTTAAAATATCGAAAAATATCGATAAAAAAAAAGATTAATTAAAATTTTTTTAAAGATGTAGATTTCAATTTTTTCTTTTAATTTTCAATACATGGCAGTAATGTGTAGTAAAAATGCTCGATTATTATGGTTTCAACTTATATATTTTATTTAGAACTTAAAAAACCCTTAATTACTATCAGTAGTGAAAAATAAACCATAAAGTATAGTACGTGTATCCGGTGCATGGGGTTAACTATGCTATGCACTTTTTCGCTGCACTACCTCTGGGTAGAGAGACACTCAGAACACTCAGAACACTCACACATACACCCATCGCCCACGATCGCTTTTTAATTATTTTGCTTTTCAAATTTTTGCCTCGCTATAGTTTGCCATTTTGCTATTTTACTATTTTCTGTACTCGATTTTTGCTATTCGCTTCTGTTGGCCAACTCGAGCATTGAGTCTGACTTGAGTTCTTGCCGCGAACGGTCCTATATTCTCCGATATCTGACACCGGACACACTGCAATATATATTTATCCGCGACATATCATATATATATATACACATATATTTATCAATCGGTAATCACACACCTTAGTCGTAGTGCTTATCTATCCGATGGATTTAAATGTGCAACCGATTGGCTAAAGGCTGTGGAATTTGTGGCGTCACTTGAAGCCAACTCATGCCATTCGAATAGTTTGAATAATTGAGTGTTATGGCCTTGACGGGTTAATTGAGACAGAGATAGTGATAGAGAAAGAGAGAGAGACTTCCCGGTTTGCTAAAAGTGTTTTCTTTTTAGTTATAGTTTATTTTTTTGTTGTCTCTGACTCTAATTATTATTTCTATAACTAGCAATAAGCATTTGATTTATTCATTTCTGTACTGTTTATTTATTACATTTATTATATTTATATTATGTTAATTTTTTAATTTGTTATAGTGTGTTTAGTATTCTAATTGTATCACCTTTTTATACCCTTTCTGGGTATTATAATTTTAGTTAGAAGCCTAAAACTAAGTGAAGGAGTCATTTCCGACCCTATAAATCATATATATTCTTGATCAGCATGAAAAGCCGGATCGATCTAGCTATGTCCGACAAAAATTTATTTTTTTCAAAATTTTCCGATATTTTATCGTTATTTTTACATCTTTAGAATTTAAAAAAAATTGCAAAAATTTTCATTTTTTTTAATTTTACTTTGGGTATGCAGATTTATTAATCTAATAAAAACTAACATAGAACTTCTTTCCGAATTAAAATTAATGCATTTTTGGCTTAGTTATGAATTTTTAAAAATTTGATTTTGTCATATAAAATTACTATAAAAATCCATTCAAAAAATTCAAATATCTTTGACACGATCTTTTAATTTTATTTTAAACTGCAAGAGTATATAAATTTCGGCTTACTGATATTAGTTTATTTTCTTGTTTAAATTTCCTTCATACTTTACTCATCTTTTATGAGGTCTCTGACATTGATATGAAACTAATCGAAATGCTCTATCAGAATTAATGAATTAAATAAATTCAATTAGCATTCAGTGCTACCTAATTGAATTAATTAACATGTTTTCAATGCTCTAGCCATTTCTATGAATGAAATATTTATGTATGATTGAAGGTGTTTCTGGTTTTAACCAATTTCTGTAGGTTTGGGGAAAAGCCTTTATAATAATTTGATTAAAATAATATTTAATATTTAGTATTTAATAAAAGCAGAGTACAAAATATGCCTAAACTGTTGGAATATTTCTGTGAAAAATATAATAGTATTATTATTTATTATTATTAATTTTTATGGGGTTAATTGTATTTATTTTCGAAACTTCCTTATTTATTCTTTAAATAATTATAATTATCCTTTTATAAATCCCTTATTTCCTTAAAATAGATCATTATTAAAAAAGTATTAAATTATCCTTCTACATTTTTGAAAATTATTTATTATTAAATTTTAGTAATTATAAATACTTAAACCAAATCTAAAGGCTGAGCTTTCTAGGGTTAAAACCTATAACATTTTTGGAAAGAGAGAGGCACAAGAGATCAAGAGAGACTTAAAGCTAAGGGGTTTATTTTTGGTTCTTCGACCGGTAAATCTCTCCACCGCCGCAAGTACCGTTAAAGCTTTCGCCGAAACAGTAGCCCAGGAACCCCAAAGGGAGAGAGAGCACATCCAAAAGCCCAAGTTTCGAGTTTTGAAAATTTTCCATTTAATCCCGCAGAAGCAACACCAGCAGCAGCAACGCAACGAACTAAAGGCTATAGAATCCGGAGAATCAGGTGGCGACATGGGCAGGACACTGGAGATCACCAGCATTAAGCTGGACAAGAATCTGGAGAAGCAGCAGGAGGCTGGCACCGGCGATGAGGAGAATGGCGGTGGAGCGGTAAAGCGACGTGGTCACGAGACCAGCGCCTTGGAGGCAGCCACGCATCTGTTCAAGGGAAGCGTTGGAGCAGGACTCTTTGCCATGGGAGATTGCTTCAAGAATGGAGGATTGGCTGGTGCCACCATCCTGCTGCCCATCATTGCGGTGATGTGCGTCCATTGCGAACGGATGCTTATACGGGGGTCTGTTTTAGCCGTGGAACGAACGCCGGGAGTGGATTTCCTCGATTATCCGGAGACAGTGGAAAAGTGCTTCGAATATGGACCAAGGCCCTTGAGACGAATGTCGCGATTCATGAAGCTCGTTGTGGAGATGTTCCTCTGTGTCACCCAGTTTGGATTCTGTGCCATTTACTTTGTGTTCATCACGGAGAATCTGCATCAGGTGAAATATACAATATATATTGAAGTTTTCCTAATTAAATATAAATGAAATTCTCCTCAATCTTTTAGGTTTTCCACCAGAATGGCATTGACATCAGCATGAGCATGGCGATGCTGATCACCTTGCTTCCAGCCATGATACCTTCGCTGATGACCAATTTGAAGTATATTTCGCCAGTGTCTGCCTTCGCCAATGTGGCTCTACTCTTTGGCCTGATCTCCACGTTAACGATTGCCTTCTCGGATGGCCCCATGCCATCGATCTCGGAGAGGAATCTCTTCACCAATGGATCCCAGTTGGCGTTGTTCTTCGGCACTGCTCTGTTCTCCTACGAGGGGATTGCTCTGATCCTGCCACTGAGGAATTCGATGAGGAAACCGGAGGACTTTAGCAGCCGATTTGGGGTCCTTAACTCTACGATGTTCTTAACCACGGCCCTGTTTATCTTCACGGGTTTTGTGAGCTATGTGCGATGGGGCGAGGATGTGGCCGGAAGTATAACGCTGAATCTGGTGGTAGAGGAAGTGTGAGTTTCTCATTAATTATTACTTATTTATTCATTAAATTTAATTTAAATTCTCTTTCTATAGTTTTTCGCAGGTGGTGAAAGTTGTTGCTGCTTTGGGCGTCTTCTTGGGCTATCCCATTCAATTCTTTGTGATGATTAAGATCATTTGGCCACCACTAAAGAGGAGCAACAATTGTGCCCAAAAATATCCCATAACCTTGCAAGTGTGCCTGCGATTTATAATGGTGATGATGACATGTGAGTTTAAGCTTAATTTATTATTTAATTTAATTATATAAAGCCTTAAAGGTACTACAAGAAATACGTATAGAAAATATCATAAAGTTTGATATATAATACTTTGAAGTATACAAGAATATATCATTTTATGATACAATATTTATATTTACTTCAAAAACTGTTCTTTATTTCGTTTCCAAATATGGATGCATATCAAAAGAAAGTTTTTGATATTATATACGACATAGTTTCAAAAATACCTTAAGATTTTATATATTCTGATATTTAAATAGTAAAAACAAATACATTAAAAGTTAAAACATTGATAGAACTTTTTGGAATGTTCTTTATCCCTTTATGGATGCATATCAAAAGGAAGTTTCAAAAATACCTTATTATTTGATATGTTAAAAATTCAAAATATTAAAAACCAATGCATTAAAGGTTAAAACATCTTTTTGAATTTACATTTTTTATCCTATATTAATTCCTATATCTCTATATCCCTCTACTTTCAGTTGGCGTTGCGCTGGTCGTTCCCAAACTAAATCTGTTCATATCACTGATCGGTGCCTTGTGCTCCACCTGTTTGGCCTTTGTGATCCCGGTGCTGATCGATTTCGTGATCCGTGCCCAGGTGCCCAAAGGATTGGGAGTGTTTTCTTATATCAAAAACATTGCCATCCTGACGGTGGCCGTATTGGGTATTGTGACCGGAACATATCAATCGATTGTGGAGATTGTCAAGGAGTTCAAATAGGTTTTAGGATATAAGTTATTATTCCTTTTTTTTTTGTCTGTGTGTAAATAATGCTGTCTGTCACCGAATGCTTACTGTATGTGAATGCGTTGCCACGCTCTACTGTTAATTCTAAGGCTAGTTTGTACTATATATATATTTTGTATTTTTTTCATTCCTACATATTTTTTTTTCTATTTGTTGTTATTAGTTTTAAGCTGTGCATTTGTTTATGTTTAAATGAATTGTTAATTGGCTTTCAAAAAAGAAGAGAAAAATGAGAACTATTATTGATTTGCAAACAAAAAAAAAAGAAAACAATTTTAATAAATGATTTTAAAACTGGGCATTAATAATAATAATAATCTGTGTAATGCTTTTAAGTCAAATATATATATTTTGTAATTGTTATATCAATTAGCTTTAATTAAACCCTCAAAAGTTTGCTGTAAGTTTAATGTGCAAAGTTCTTTTAAACTCAGAAAATATTTTAACATTCACATACTCTACATTCTTATACTTTTATGCTGTATATTGATTTAATCAAATACAAATAGATTTTATTATTAAATTTTTAATGTTATACTATAAAAAAAAAGCAAATTATCTAAACTAAAAAAGTGCTTTTAAAGAAGCTTGCTTTATGGCTGACTTTATTTTGTATTATGAGTATTCTAATAAAAGATTTTATCCAAGAAATTAACCATTTTTAATTACATTTTTTTAATTTATTTGAAAATACTAAAGTAATAAAGTTTTGTAAAAAAATAAGCTCATAAAAATGTGAATCTTGTTGGGTTTCGATAAAAAAACAAGTCTTTTTATAAGTGATACTGAACACAAAATTTAGTTTCCTCCTTGAAGGATATCTCACATTCCCGGTCCCGTCAAGCTTTTTCCCATAAACTTCTTCTTGGCAAAGCAGGTCCACCATTTGCTGGGCCTGTCATCTGGCGTATTGAAGACCTTTTCGAGCACCCGGAGACCCGTCTCTTGGCGCAACTGGAGTATGTACTGACGCATCTTTTCCGGATCCTCGGGACGTGTATATATGGAGTTCAGGGGGAATCCCGGATCACCTGGCAGATCGAAACGTGATATGGCCAGAGTGTAGAGCTCCTGCTGACCCAGGGCCTTGCTTGAGCAGCGAGTCAAGCGCTTCAAACATTCGGTTATATACAACGTTATGTAGATAAGAACACGGTCCACTTCCGACTGTGATAAGATAGGGAATAAATATAGTATATAGTATATATTATGTGGTGATAAATGGATTTGCAGAAGAAATGTTAAACAAACAAAAAATACACAAAGAAAATCGGGTCACTATATACTATACACCTATAAGTTCAGTAAATAATTATTAATAATACATATTATAAAAAATACTATTATACATAATTAAGTTATACCGGAAAACGTCTGCAATATTCTAAAATGTTCTTCCAATAATTAATAATTAATTAATTGAGACTTGAAAATCTTCACTAAAGTGTTATCCTAAATTACAAGTAGAATCAAAATTTTATTATAATTTTTATGGAGTTTTTTTTAGTAAGAAGATTGAGGCTTAGAAATCTGAATCTCAAATTCTTGATTAATTTTAAATCAGTATTACCTAAGAATCTGACTCGTGAGCATAGAATGTAAACAATTAATTAGAGGACTCAAATTCAAATTTTGTGGCTAACTATAGCCTTTTAAGGAATTAAATATATATATTTTTTCATTCTTAGGTTTTTTCTAATATATTTAATAAAATAATACAAATTTTAGCCCTGTTTTTTCATTCTAGCCACTTTGATTAAATTTTGCACATACGAAATACAATTCTAAAAACTATAAATAATGCTTGAATTAATAAAACTAACACTATTTATTTTTTTAAATTTGTTTTTAGAGTTTAGAGATAAGAAAAGCTAAGATAAAAGTAATACATAAAGTGGCTAAGCTTAAATCCCTAAAATACTCTACTATTTCGGTTATTATTATTATTAAACAAATATTAAATTTGCATATATTTTCAACCCATTATTCTGTATAATTTTTTTACTTTTCACTTTTCTGCATAACATTTTTTTCAAGTACATTTTTTCATATAAAAATTGTTCTCCACTGTAAACTATATTCTTCAAAATACCAACCTTAACTTCGTATGTACTAAAGAATATATTTGATTTCCAATAGTACAATGATTCATCGATGATATCGTTGGCTATATCAACGTTCGGCGCTGGTCCCCGGACTTGGGTGCGTAATGGTAAAATTGCCATATTGCCCACTGTTCCATGGAACTCTACGATTTCCGAGTGGTAGGCCTATATGTAAAGGAATACAATTAATCAGAATAATTACTCATCTTACTGGGACTCCTCCCAACTTACCGGCATTGCTCAGACTTTTTTTCTTTAAGTTCTTATTGTTTTATTGACATAAAAGCAAAAGCACTGAACGTTTTTATCAGTTATTCCTAGCGATGAGCGACTGCAATCTTTTTTGAAGTTTGCACCAGTGTTGCAAGCTGCTTCAACACAAAAAGAGAGACAGATCCGTTATAAAAAAAGACAACAGAAAAAAAATTAAAATTAAAACAATTAATAATTATAACTTTTTCAGTTTCTAAGAGATTTTCATCAAATTTAAGATAAAGCCCGGTACTTTTTTGAATTATCTTTACTCGTGTAAAACGGTTCTGTAAACGTGTATAATGTAAAATGTAAAATGTTAATAACGTCAGTGTGACCAGCTGCCGCGGATGGCAAAATCCCCCTCTCTCTGCACTGAGTCTTCGGTATTATAAACAAAAAACCGCGTAGCCACACTGCAAAAACAAAATTTCAAAGACGGTCGCGTCGCGGATCGCTCGTTTTTTTATTTACCTTTTTTGCGCCCAAACTACCTAGCTGTCTGCTTTCCCCGTTTCTCACCTGTGTCCGCGCTGTTTGCCACTATTCACCGATAATGCGGGCGGCTGCGAAAAGTGTTGCACCAAATCGCTCATCATCATCATCCTTGGTTGCGACTTGCGGTTTCCTTTTTTTTGTTTTTGTGTGCAGCAAATAACTCGTTTCGCGCATCGGTGTGCGTGTACCAGAGTCTGTGTGTGTGTGTGTGTGAGTGATTGTTTGTTTGCTCGCGGCTTTTTTTTCTTGTTACTAGCATTGTTGTTATTACTATTGGATGCAAATTTGATCGAGAATTTGTCGAAATAAAACAACAACAAACACACGCGTTTTTGGTGGAAACAAAAATCAACACGGCGGCGGCGCAAGGAACAACGGAACACAGGAGCTGAAGAAAGAAAAACAAAAACAAACGCAAGAAGCAGCAGCAGCAGCAACAGTTGAGGGCGTCAGTGACGTAGGAGAAGGTATGCATTAACTTTTTTTCTCTTTATTATTTATAGTTGCATGCATTTAATTATAATTTGGAATAAGTCCCGGTGAGCAGTGAGATATTAGGCAATTTTTATACAACTTATGATGGCGTTTCTCCCTTTGGAAAGAGACAAAAAATAAGAAAAACATAAGCCCAACGCCCTTGACAGAGATGCTTAAGAAACCGTTGCTGTCGCCGCAGCCGGCTTCGCTGCCGACGTCGAGTGAAATGCGACAAGAAAAGCACACCAAAAGAAAACTCAAATAGGAAGAGATGAAGTAGTAAAAACCAAACTAGATGAATTTATCTTATAAAATAATTAATTTTTTATGAAAATCCTTAAAAAAGACATTGTAAATCTTTTCAAAAGAAATTCTAGTGTAATTACTTTGAGTTTTAAGCTTTATACCCAACATTTTCTCACTGTTTAGGGAAGAAAGAAAAGAAAAGGCAAACTGCAACTGCCAAAGAAGAAGACAAGGCTCTCCTTTGCGGCTCTTTTCCCAACGACTTCCAAATCAAATGGAATTTAGCCGGTTTCCATAAAAAGTTGCTCAGACGAGAGCGACAGAGATGGGGAGGCGGGGCAAAGGGAGATGGGTAGAGGGAGAGCGAGAGATTCTCAAGCGAGTGGGTCAGTTGCATGGGCGGAAGGGGGAGGGGGGTTGTTAAGCTGAGGAGTTGCGAAAGTTCAGTTTGCGCGTTTCCTTTGCCTTTCTTTCTTTTCCTTCTCTCTCTCTGATGTTGTGTTCCAGTCTGGGTTTATTTAATTTTTGCAACAACAACGATAATGAACTCCGAACTCCAACGAATGCAGTCCACACAAGAGATGCACTCGTTCAATGCGTTCCAAATTTCCAATAGGAAAATGGAGAGAGGCAATCCACACGCTCCACATTCAACTTTGAGTTTCAGCAATACTAAAATATTAAATTAATGCACGTTTTTTGTAAATATTCATTTATAAATCAATCACCTAAACTTGAACTTGAGCAGGCTACAATTTTGAACAAATGAAATCAGTTCTCCAACTAAATTTACTCTCTAAAATATGTACAAAACCAAAATTTAATTATGCAAATAGTTGAAAAAATCTAGGGAAATGTATTTGTTAATAAGCTTTGTCAACAATCATTGCATCACAAATTTCTGGTTGTATAATTTAGCATAATAATAAGTACAATCACAAGTTGGGTAGATAATAATACATAAAAAAATGTTTAAAGAATCAATTTGTAAGATCAGATGAGATCACATAAAAAACATTTCGAGGTTCCATGCTAACTTTAAGTTATTATTTGCTTAAAAGTGAGTGAACAAACTATTTTTTAGGCATTGAAAAGATTGAAATTGTATTAAGTTGGGTTTTCTATGACTTTTAAGGAATTTTACTACTAAAAACTGATTTAAAAATGTAGTAAATTTAACAAAATATAAATAATATATAAAGGAAAAATAGGGCAATATGGTAGCAGCTAAAACTTATTGGTAATTATAGTATTACCTTGTAATAAACTAGTTACAAAGGTATAATGAATGAATGTTATATAGTATTATTAATATATATACCTTAATTAAATTGAAATTGATTCTTTTACAATGCAAAATGAATTAAAATGAATTTCCAAGCCTCAATAGAGAGAGAGAGAGAGAGCGAGCTCATAGAATTGGAAAGCCATGTGTTTATTACCTGGAATAATGCCTGTGAATTGGCTGCATCTGGTGTGTGGCACAGCCTCATAGCTTCATAGGTAACAGGGCGACCTACCTCCCGGCTTACGTAGTAGGTAGTTCCTGTTGGGCCACAAAACCCATTCCCAGCGACTGAAATTATGTAAATTACTTAAATTGGCATCACTGGGAGTGGAATGGAATGGAATGGCGAGGCCAGTAAATGAATAGCCTGGCTAAATACAGAAATAACCGGCAAATACAAAAAAAAACCAAGACGAGATACATATTTAATTATTTACCCGAGAACTTGTTCGAGGCTTATATTACGTCGCTCTTGTTATTTCTTTTTTTACTGGGTATCTTTTTGTGTGTTTTCTTTTTTGTGTTATTTTTTTTTTTCGGCCAGCGAAATTTCAAACGCGAGTGGAACGTGTCTGGGATCAACGTGAGCAAAAAACGGGGCAAAACAACAAAGGAAGGCGGAAAATAAAATACTTAAAGCCAAGCAAAACGAAGTTCAAGACGAGAAAACGACTTGCCATTTTGACTTGGGTTATGAATATTATATGATTTGTCATATAATACACTATCTGAGGAATGGGGGCAACAACTACCTGAAGAGAAAACTGTCTTAAATACCTTAAAGTTGAAGTGTAAATGCATTTTAACGGCTTCTCAACAAAGTAATTAAACACAAAAATCTGACTAAGATATACAGCTGGATATTTAGTATATAGTATTTGGTCTTAAATTAACTTGAATTCAGCCTTATGAATTTAATGATTTTGTATAAGCTGTTAACAAATCTTTTTCCCTATTTAAATGCTGTTAATTTTCATTGTGCCTTTTAATTTGGTAAACGGATATTTAGTTAATCAAGTTAAACTATTAAAATAACACCTTTTTAGAGAGAAAACCCAATCAATTTTAGAGCATTGTCACTTCGATTTAAGCTTTGTCTTACGCATTTTGTTATTTTTTATTTGTTTGGGCTGGGCTCTGGCTCTAGCTGTTGTTATGGCCTTAAATCAATTTGTTGTTTTAGCCGGCTCCACTAACAATTGTTTCGTTTACGCCTTATGTGTATTAGCCGCTATTTTTTATCGTTTGTTTCGAGATTCGTTTTAGCTGAGACAAGTTTAAAGGTAATTTAATCAGTACCAAAAAAGGGGGCTGCACAGAAAACTAAAGACAAAAAATGCTTCATAAACAATTCATTGTTATATAATGCAAGAAAAAAAAAATGCAATTGATATGTTTGGGAAAAAATAAACACTTTCTGCCAACTGACTGGCTTGAAATTGAATTTTTGATGATTGCTTTTCTTTTTTTTAGTTGATTTTTCCTGTGGGTGGCATTCCACGGAAGTTTATTTTCCCTTATAGTGGATCAAGTGCCGCCAGATGGATATGATACGGTTTTCTTCTGGGGAATCGCTTTCGGCGTCAGTTCCTCTTCAAATTTCAGTGGCGAAAAAACAATGGGATTTCGCAGACATGGCAATTCTCTAGAATTCTCTAGAATTGCCTTTAAAAGATCTTTGTTTATGGAAAGTCTGAAAGTCTCAAATTCAAAAAGGGCTTCTTCATATTCCAGCAATTAAATGGGGAGAAATGAAAACTGCAAAGGCTTTAATGGCATTCAAACTAACCGAAAAACAAGAAAAATATTTATATAATATGTTTTATATACATATAATACATTTGTATACATAATTATTATATTTAAGTGAAACCAATTTATGCTAAACTTGTATAAGGGAACTTTTAAAGGGTTCCTAACTCCTTGTATTCGGGTAATTTTATAAGGATATTCTTAAATGCTCTTAAACTTATTTTTTTTATCAAAGTCTTGTTTCAGTTTTCTTTAAAAAAAAACTTGTTTTATTTACCTTTTTGAAATTGAAGTCATTAAAAATTTTACAATATTTTTCTGGATTTTTTTTATCAGCTGAAACTAGTTTAAATTGTTTTTTTGTGACCCACTGTACGTCGCGTTTCCACTGGCAACCCCGGGCTAACATATGTTTTATTCTTTCACCTTTTTTTATATGTGTGTTTTTCCATTTCACACTTTGCTTTCCTTTCGCTGCGTTTTATGGTGTTGCAGCTGGTCCAAAAGGCCGGACAAGAATTTCTATTTTCCCCCTGTTGCACATGTTTCAATTTTTAAATTTCCCTCCCTGTGTTTTTAGAGGGGAAAACACTAAACACTAAAAAAATATATGCTTTACGTGTCTATTAAAATTACAAATTAAATTGGGTTTATTTTTAGGAAAGTTGAGAAATTAGGGAAATACTGAAATTAAGGAAAGAGAAAGCCTGAATCTGAATCAATAAAAATATTCCACAAAAAATGATTTTTCTATAATTATATTTGTATTCTTTGCTTCAAAATTGATAACAATGATTTTCTTATCAAGAAACAAATTGAATACCATATATTTTTTATAAATAATTGTATTTCATTTTAATTTTTGTAATTTTCATTAACAATTAATTTCTTTGTGTGCATAAATTGCGTTACCATTATTGTTTTCTCCCCCATGTGTGCTAACGGTTCAGTTTCGATGGCTATAGCCTCTCTATCTCTCATCGGTTTCTCCACCTCCTCTTCTTCTTCTTCTTCTTCTTCTTTAGCCGCCTCCGCGTCTTCCACCACTCTTCATCGTTTTGCACATTTGCATCCCGACACTTTTTTAAAACCGGACGCACTTTGTCACCGTCGCTGATCTTAATGGTGCGTCTATATATCGGTGTGTGTGTGAGTGATGAATGTATGTAAGAAGGGGAGAGCACTGGAAAAAATATATAACTGCATTTTGATTATAGTTACATTATCTTTATTTTAGTATTTATTTATTGTATCTATACTTATTTTACTGCTTTTTATTTGGAAATTTTTTGTTATATATTTTTTTTGTCAAAAAATATGTTCTGTAAGTTAATCTTTCCCAAAAAATCTATAGCTTTACCTAGATAAAAATATTTTAAGTCTGAAATTTTTAGCAAAATGAAATACTGAATAAGTTTTTGAAACATTTGCATACTAAAAATCTGCTGAAAAATGTTAACAAATTTTTAAAAATGTAAAAAATGTAAAAAAAAAACTGCTTTAAAATTTATTCCACATACTCTGAATTTTTTTAAGTAGCATATTTTTTAAAAAATATATATATATGCTTAAGGGCTAACCTTATTTCTCTGCGTGTAAATGTCATGCACATAAGTATATGACACATGTGGAGATAGTTGGAGGCGACACCTTTTGCAATGTCACATTTTCTGTTGTCTAGTTTTCCCAGCTCCATTCTCGATTCCCTTCTATATTCCCTAGATATATACATATATTCATCGCAACGCAACGCAGATTTACATACATACATAATTTTTTTTACAATGGACAGCACAGCATAAAAATGCAGACACAAATAAACAATACCAAAACAGGCGCTTCCGTTTTCCGGCCAACCATCCATATTCCATACCGTTTCGTGCGTTTCAGGGCAAAAAAGTATAAAGGGAAAAAATTGTGTGTTTTTTTTATTGTGAGTCTGGGGAGTTCAACAAACCCCTCCCCTCTTCATTAACCCCTTCAGGCCCCCTCCAGAGGCCCCACTCAATAAACGCACTGTGCGTGGGACAAAGATGGCCTTCATTTTCACAACATCTTGGGGCCTAGCCTTTAATTAAAGCCCATTGCCCAGAGTTGAATTTAATTGAATCAATAAGTTAAATAAATGACAGCCTACAACAATATAAGAAAAATAGAAAGAGTTGCTTATAATAATAATAATAATATTTACAATAATAATAAAAGTAACTTAGTACTAGTACTTAAGATCGTGTAGATGCAAATTCGCTTTATTTTGCGGACCGAACAACGACGCGTGTTTCGTTAATGAAGTCATCCAAGTCAAATCAAGTTTTGTTGTTTCATTTTGTCTTTACTTTTGCCTCACTTTACTTTGAATTACTTTACCCCCCACACATACTCACACACACAGAGAAAAAATCACAGCAATAAAATTAGCAACAATAACACGTGCATGGAACGAAATATATAGTATATATTTTAGCTATGGCTGATACTTATCCTATGGCTTAGTTAATAATTAAGCATACAGTTTACAAATAAATAAATCAATTTCAAATGTATATTTTAAGGTTTTACTCTAATTGATATGAAGTTATATAAAAGGAGTTAAATATCTACGGATTTCATTTTATAAATGCCATCAATTTTCAAAATATATTTATACAAATATAGGAAACCTTTTTGGTCATTAAATATTGTTTAATATAACTTTTACGTTTAGAATTTCTAATTATTATTGTTTTCATGATCGCTACGTTTTCAAACAGTTTGTATTTTATAAGTTACATTATTCAAATTGTAAAAAATGGTTTTATTTTATTTTTTAATTAAGCAGATTTATCATCCAAAGATTACCTTCCTACTCTAGTAGGAATTCATTTTCGAATTCAAACTTTTGAAACTAAGTGAAGGAATCATTTCCGACCCTATAAGTCATATATATTCTTGATCAGCACGAACAGCCGAATCGATTTAGCCATGTTTGGAAGAAAATTAAATTTGTCAAATTTTTTTCCAAATTTTATCGTTAAAATTACATCATTAAAATTATGAAAAATTGACAAAATTTTAAAAGTTTTAAAATTGTAAATTGAGCTTGCAGATTTATTACCCGAATAAAAACTAACATGGGAACGCTTTCCGAATTCAAATTAATGCATTTTTGGCTGAGTTATGAGATTTTTTAATCTTTGATTTGTTAAAAAAAAAAGTGTCATATATATATATTTATTCAAAGTATGCAAATATTTTAAACTTAGCTATAATAGATCTCCGATTCGATTCCATAATTCAATTGCAAACTGCAAAGGCATATAAACTTCGTCTTTATCTTAGATTTCCTCAATTACAAACAGGATAAGGGTATAAAAAATTGTATACACTATTATTATTTATATATTTTTATTATTGTCATGTTGCTCTTATTTTTATTACAATTAATTTGTTTGTGTGTAAACCAAGTTGGCCTGCTGATTGTGGTACTCGCTTTGTCTTCATTGTTGTCGTCGTGTTAAATGCAATTGCTTTAATGTTTTGCTTTTGTTACTCTGCGAATGACATCACACATTTGTTTGCATTTGAATTGCAGTTTTTTATTTGAAAATTTCCCCAGTTTTTTCTTGTCTCTCTTCATTTTCCCTTGGCTTCCTATGCCTATATATTTCCCCCCCTGTGTGTGCGGTTCCATAAATGATTCATAAATGGTGTCCCATTGTTGTTAGTTACAATTGAACTCAATTGGTTGGAGATACACATGAGCAGCGTGAGTTGAGCAGCCAAGAATTTGAACAAAAAAATAGAAACAAATTTCAGAAATTGTGTGTTAATTAGATTTGCCGTAGATTCTTCAGATCTCGAGTATGTGTGAGTAAAGAGTTTTCTTTTCTCCCCTTTTTTGGGTAAGCATAATTAACAAGCCACTTGACACACACAGCAGCAGCGAGTAGGAGGCCCCTTCAAATCACACCCATCCATTAAACGAATCCAATAAATATGTCTTAATTTTTATGGGTTATTCAAATTTTGATCCTAAGTTTGTAAGGCTTCAAGCTGGATCGTCGTCAGGCGAGTTGATTTAGACTTACCATGCCTGTATTTTCTATGCCTTAACTGACTGCAAACATTTTTAAATAAATAAATAAAATATATATATCAGTTAAGTCTGTAATAATGTGTTCTTATTTATTTTTTATATATTATAGTAGCATTTCTTACCGTGTCGTTTCCTGTCTTCAATATTTAATTGTTTGAATTGTATGAAAAAAAAAATCCGCTTGATATGGTCATATGAACCAAAAGATGATCACATTTTCTTCGTGACTCTGCTTTTTATCTTTGCTGTCACCTCAATTTTATTCTTTATTCGAAAGTTTTGGTGGGTGTTGTTAAATATGTTAATGGGACGAACCACTAGACCATGTCATTGTGGCAACAGGTGGAAAACCTTCTTGAAACGTAGAAAGAGGCCTTAAAGTTGCACTTTGCTATGCAAAAGATATGGAAAAGAGGCGTGTTTTGTCAGTCCATCCACTCCCATTGTCAGTTTATTTTATTTATGTTTTTATTTTACGCACGTAACTGTGTTAACTGACCTTGTCGAATTGTACAAAATATACAAAATAAGAAAGAAAATTCATTTCGGGATGCCGAAGTTTAAATACCCTTGCAGTTGTGCAATTTGATTATAGGATCGAATGGAAAATGTCATTCTTTGAATGTAATTTGTTGAAATTTTTAAAAGGGCAATTTTGTTGACAAATTAATGATTAAAATATCTCATAACTCAGCCAATAATGCATTAATTTTAATTCGAAAAGCTTTCCCATGTTAGTTTTGATTAGTTTAACAAATCTGCATACTTAATTTAAAACTTAAAGGGATTCAATTTTTTGGCAAATTTTTTGACAATTTTAACGATGTAACCCCTTATAAAATTTTGAAAAAAATTTAAAAATTTTATTTTCTTTCAAACATGGCTAGATCGACTCGGCTTTTTATGCTGATCAAGAATATATATGATTTATGGGGTCGGAAATGACTCCTTTACTTAGTTTTTAGCTTCTGACTAAAATTATAATACCCTGCGGAGATATAAATATACAGATAAAACCCAAATAAAGGTTGGAGAACAATTATAACAATTAAAATACTTAAAACTCCCTTTTGTACCTTGAAAAAAATATATTTAGGATAATAATTAGTATATTTTTTAATGTAAAGGAAGTAACTTAAATATATGACACAGTCTGTCCTTAGATATTTATTTTAAACTAATGACTGCTGTGTTTTTTTGGGTCTCTGACTTTAGTTACGCTTTGCAGATGATTTTAATTCACAATTTATACAAAAAATAGTTTATTTCGGTTGGCTGGCATAATTATGTTTGTGTTTTATAGCCACAAAATTTATACACATGCTGACTGGCTGGCTGGCCGGCAATTGTGTCAACCATATTATGCACATGACGTCTCTTGGCCTATTCGCTGCTGTTTTTGGCCCCCAGGTACAAACCGTTTTCAATGTGTTCCACATTCGCTTAATTTCATATTATTTGATGTGTCGCCCCCCGAAGGTCTTGAGTTATTTAAGGTACTCAAAAAGAGGTAAACACGATCATTGTGAACATAAATATTTATGGTTTGTAGTCTCAATATGATTTACTAAAGTTTCAAGATGAGGTTTTTAAAGGATCTGAAAGGATTTAATGTCATACTTGGGATGTAATTATTATTTTCTCTTTATAAATTGTATAAACATTAAAGTATATTTATATATTAGTTAGTTTTAATCTAAAGAATTTATCGAAAACTTAACTTATTCTTGGGTTTCCTTTAAGCCGGATGTTCTTAATAATTTAAAGAGTTTTCCCCCTTGTTCTGGTCACGTCTCAAGCCATCTTGGTATGTAAATTCCATGCCGGCTTACAAATTGGCATTTGTTTGGCTTTGAAACAGCGAAATGCCATTAGCAAAACGCCCTCGGACCACGCCCACCAGCAAACCAAACAAAATATTAAAAATCAAAAAAAACCTGTCCCTGGAATGTGTTAGATTTTGGCACTGAAATGGAGCCAAAATTGACAGGCCAAAAAAAAAAGCAAACAAACCGAGTTTGTTTTTTGTTTTTGCTAATCGAAAATATTGACAGTTGGTCTGCTAATGCACCCTGAAATAAATATGGTATTTTATTTTTACACCCAGAAAAATGTAATAAATTTTGGCTACAATTTAAATTTGTATATATCTATAATAGTTACATACATTTATTACATTTATTTATTACTCTTAAGTGTAATTCTTATGTGTATTACATTTTCAATTGAAGCACTATTACAGAAATATAATTTTTTAAAAGAATATTAATTCATATTCATGCAGTTCGAACAAAGGAAAAGCCTTTTCGACCCTATAAAGTATATGTATCCATATATATGTCTTTTGTATTGCTTTCCTTTCTGTGTAAGGTGAAAAGGGGCTATATACCAGCTGTGTTTGCTCTTTATAAATAAAGTCAACTAAAAATGGCAATAATCATCATCATCAGAGCAAACTTGGGCTAAAAGCAAACCATTTGTGGGGGATTTTTCGAAGGGTGACAAGGCAAGGGACATGATGATACTATTGAAAATAATGAAGATTCTCTGCAAATATTAAGCGGGTAAAATAGGACACTGTTAAACACAATTAAGATTGCTTTGTTTTTGTTTGCCTTCTGAGGAAAATACTCATCTATATCTTCTCAACGAAACACCCCCCTAAGTGACTCAGGCAAACCCTCACACGTGTTAATAAATTTTATTTATTTTAGCATTAATTTTTGTTATATGTATTATATATTATTAAAAAACAAGAAAGGAAGCTAACTTCCGAATACCCTCGCTACTTCGATCACTAGAAATTAATATAATATAAATTATATATCTCTATTTTTAACGAACGTTTGTATGTAGTATATGGTAGTCCGATTTTCATAAAATTCTAGATTAATATATAAAGACTATATATCAAATTTGATGAACATCTGTTAAAAACTGGCAAAGTTATATGTTTTCTTAAAATTTTCCGATCGTTCCTATTTCAGCTATATATATATGTATGTATATATATAGTCCACCGATTCACCATGCTCCAATTTATATACTAGTAAAATTATATAGAAGAATAACTCCATAGTTTCATTCAAATAGCTTGCTCTTAAATTTGTTCCAAAACAAATCTCACACGTCTGAGCATATGATTCCCAACTGGTTCTAACATCCCCGGAATGAAGCGACTGCTACCGGCCACGTCTCAGATATGTGTTGTGTTTCAAAAGTTGCAAGTCATTGTTTATTAGTGTTTCAAGTTAGAAACTGATCATACATAATTACTGGTCATAGATACTTACTGCTGAGAGTTACTTTATATTCATTGATACTTACTGATCAGAGTTATTTACTGGTCATAGATACTTACTAAAATTAACAGCCGTTTCCCTTGGAGTTATTTTATATAGTATAGTATTCCGATTTTCATATACTTTAGTAAGGTCAAATTTGTAAAAATTAATGTTATCATGTTTTTGCGATAGTATGAACCGGATCATACCTGAATTAAAATCTAAATTTCTAAAATAAAATTTTTACAAGTTTCCTTGCTAAAAATTTAAGAGGGAAATATTAGCACCATTCATTACCGCATGTTGTTTGTCTGAATTTTTTTTAATAATAATTATTTAGATCCCTGTAAGACCTCTAAAGAAGTATGTTTCTTATCGCTACGAGCTTTTACATAATGAAAGTTTTGCGGCATATCTACGGCTCTTTCGATGATTTTCCGTTGGCTTTTATCTTATCTGAATATGATTTCGAATACCTTTGTTGTTGGCACCCATAAAAAAGGCCTACAAAAAATAATAATAGTGAGGGGAAAAAAATCACTGAATGTAGGAGGCAATTGTGGAACGCATCTGGTGGGAGGTGTGTTTTTCTGACTCACTTTTGAATTGGCTTTTATTTGCTCCAACCCGACTATTCCAAAAGAGACCATTTTCATTCACTTTAATTTTGCTTTTATTTTCCAACCATTTCCTTTCTTTCTTTTTGGGGTGTAATTTATTACATCTCTTGGATCTCTTGTGGATATTTCTTTAGTTTTTTTTCTGATGCTGATGATGATTATATTGTTTTTGTGCCCAGTCACACACACAGAATTCCGCTTAAAAAAAAACAGCGCATAGTGGAAAAGAAAATATATAAGAAAAGCTAAAAAAGCAGGCAATACAAAATGCATTTCGTAATGTTTTGTTGTAATAATCCAATGATGATGATGTTGGGAATGATCACATCATCATTAAGAGTATAAGGTATGATGACTTTAAAAAACTAAGAAATAATCAAAGAAGCGTCTAGACGGAAAGCGAAAGGAGTTAAGAAATTAAGTTAACAGCTAAAAAGAGATGACATGTTATTAAAATATTACAAAAAATTAGGAAATGTCTGTAATAGATGTAAGATATTGAAGATATATAGAAGATCGAAATAGAAGTGCATTCCATGTGATTTTTTTGTTGCAAATTAATTTCTAGGATATATAGTATGGTACATGGAAGTGGCTAATATATGTTTCTTGGCAGCTCGAAAGGTGGAATACGTTATGAGCCTAATCAATCATCTACAATAAACAAATAAATGAAAAATGCGGCCTCTGATAACAGGGCCTTCTTACTCCATATACAGTAAAAACGTGTTGGAGCGGAAAAGGGAAAACAGAAAAAGTTAAAAAGTAAAAAAAAAAAGAAAAAGAAAATAAGAAGGGGCTGGGGAAGTCGCCGCCTTGGGCATTAAAAGTTTTCACTTTTATTTTTAGGGCGCGCGGAAATGGTTGCGTTTGAGGGATCTTTACATCGCCCACGACGGTCAGGCCCCCCTCTTGAATATTTCACTAAATTTGGACCCCCTTTTTTCCCTCTCTCTATCTCTCTTTCTCCCCCTTTTACACCTCATAATGGAGGAGGAGGAAAAAAGAGGAGAGGATGGAGTGAAGCAAACGAAGCTGAAACAATCCTAATTGGGTCATAAACACACTAAAAAAAAGCAAGTACAGATTATGTGGCGACCCTCATGATCTCATAATATTATAAGAAGGGGGACTTTAAGTAGATTTTGTCACTGATTTTGGTTTTTTATTTTCTCTTACTTCCTTAAAGATTTCAAGTTTTAGCTTCAAAAATAATAAGAATAACTAAATAAATGAACTTATTGTATAAACCCCCCTTGGCTCAAATCCCCCATGGCGCCTCTGTTGTATTCATCATAATGATCATGATCATGTCACTGATAATTCATCGTGGCATCACTGACTCGTTGTCGTTTTTATTGGATTGGAGCACCGCGTGTGGTCAGAGATTGTTTCGCTCCACATAATGTGTCCACAGTGGATAACTGGAAAATGGGAGTGCATGTTGTTGTTGCTATTTGCCTGATAAAGTTTTCAATCACAAATATATATACAAACTATATACCATATTCATCATTTTCCACACTTTCTTGCCATGAGTTTGTCTTGAGTTGTAGTATTTTTTTATATGTACATAAATATATGTATACTATAGTCTTTTTAGTTTCTTTATCAGTTACAAGTGCGTGGAGCTAAAGTCAGAAATCGAATTCCCATCCAATGGGGCTTGAAGAGGGGGTCAACTGGTGACCAGTCCGCCGCATATGACATCATTCGGTAGTAATAAGCTCAGTGGTAATAGGTAAAAGAGATATTGCTCACATGTTTTTCAAACTAAAATACTCATTATTTAGATTGAATAATAAGAACACGTAATTGAAAATTTGACTATGACATGCAAAATCTCTTAATTACTTAATTTTAAAAGATATAAATTACAAAGTAATAAAAATAAAGCCCTAAAATTCTAATATTGCCTGCTTTTAAAGGTTTGCTTAAGTTTCAGTACTTATTACCAGCTTCCTTTCTCTCTCTCTCCTCTCCTCCTCTCTTTCCAATTTCTCTATCACCCCCTGAGCCCATAGACCAGCACGTGCTGTCTTCTCACTCACACACCCACTCATTACAAAGGGAATCCCCTGACATTTGCGAAACAACAAAAAAAAAAGTAGAAAAACCAATAACAATTATTGAACAGCTGCCAATGCATCTGCCAGGTGTGTGCGCATGCGCGCGTGTGTGTAATTTATCACTCACTCCATCCTTGTCTCGCTCTTCCCCTCGTTGCAGATGTCATTGACGAAAAAGGATCCTTCCCTGAGAGTCGCCGCCTCGGATCCGCATCTCGTTTCGTTGGGCGGTGGGCGTCTGAGCACCGCCGTAACCATTCACTACATACATATAGGTGAGTTTCGTGACCCTATCCAGATTATCCTAGAGTTTAATTTAAGTGTAATTCTATTATTACTATTATTGGAATGAAAGGAAATTGTACTATTTTTCTAGATGAGATTTTTTAACTATAGATTCTACATTTGCTGATCAAATTAATAATTATAAATAATAAATATATTAAAAAGTCACCTTTCGTGTATCACGAGCTTATCTCTTAAAGAGTTCGTGTCACGTTCGCAACTCTGGTAGAGTTCGTGTCACGTTGGCAACTCTAGTGGAGTTCGTGCCACTGGACACGCACACGCACCGTTACAGCATCCTCCCTCTCTTTTGCACACATGCATGGTTGACGTTTTCGGCCACGCATGCGCTCTTCCTTCCTCGCAACGCTTGCCATTCCCTCTTTCGCTACCGCCTGGCCAAGGTCAATTGTAAGGTACCGAATTGAGCAAACGAAAAAGCACACAAAAAGTCTTACGAAAGAAAACGCATAAAAGGCAACACAAAAAAAAGACGACAAAAGCCCATGGAGAGCAAGAGTCTGCGATAAGCTTACTTCAGTTGTTGTTGGTTTCTTTTCTTTTTTTTTCTTTGACGCCATTATGTACAATGGGCTGAAAACGCGAGAAAACTTAGTTAACTTCAGCACTTAACAAAAAATTTACTAAGACTATAAAAAAAATTACTTCTTTAAAAGTAAAAATTCAAATCTTATAAAGGAAGTCTTTTTAAAGTTAGAAAAAGTAGTAGAGAGTACGAAGTAATGCCTTTAAAATGTTGTATATATATTATTTTTGTAAATTATTTTAACAGAATATATTTATAGTTAGCCTATGCTTAGTTAGTTTATTTAAATTAGGATTCCACTGTAATTGAAACCTTGAGAAGCTAGAAATATTTTGGAGAGAGCTTTAAAGCGAGATAAGAAACATAATCGAAGCCGAAATATGAATATTCCAAACCCCTCACAATATTTAAATAGGCTTCGAACGGGAAACGTATGATTTGAAATCTTTGAGCTTTTTTAAAGTAAAGTATATAATTCTGAATTTTTAAATATTTTTTAGGTGACACGACAATTGGATCGGCGGTGAGCTGTAGCATCTCGTTGAATGGAAGCGGTGTTCGTCCACTGCATTGCACAATATACAGGTATTTATTAATATTATTATCTTCTATCTAGTCTAGACTTTAAAAATTCTTTAATTTAAAATATTTAGAACCAAAATTAACTGACAAAAACGATTACTTAATAATAAATTAATAAAATAATGATGAGTAAATGAAAAAGAAAGTAATTTAGAAGTATAAATATTCAATCCCCCTAATTAAAATCCCCAAAGCCTTTCTACATCTGTCAGATTTGTGTATTTTAATATTTTTTTTAAACTTCACATAATCAAAATCAATCAAAAACATAAAAATTTAAATATATTTAAATTTAAAAAAATTCCAAGTTTTACCTTAGTCGCTTTTAAACGTGTCCAAACCTATTTGTACTTGCAGGAGTGACGCCAACGAGGTGACTTTGGTCCCAGAACAGGACGCACGTCTTCTAATCGACGGTGCTCCCATTCTGGAGGAGACGAAACTTAGCCAGGGGGCAATGATTACCATTGGTAACTCGAATTATCTAAGGTTCAACAATCCGGACGAGGCGCAAATGATGCGTTCGGCGATGGGCTCCAACGAACGCATCTCAATGCCCCAAATCGATTTCACACAATCGGCAAGGCAGGCCCACGATTTGAGTCAGTCCCTGGAGCTGGAATCCTTCTACGAGAGCATTATAAATCCCATTAATCATAACAATAATAATCATAACCCATCGGCATATGAATTGGATTGCCCCAAAGTCTTCTCCGCCGATCTTGTTACAGTCAATATGCCGGCCAAGGATGTGCTTGGTCAGAAATATGCCAGCTTTGCCCGCAATCTTGCCGAGAATCATCGCAACGAGAAGCAGCTGAACAATCAGTTTGCCAAGGGAGTTGGCAACAACAGTGGCTACTGGAATGTGCCCAGCAATGCGGCGATCTACAAGGAACAACAGCAGCTCATCCAGCATCAGCATCAGCAGCAGCATCAGCAGCAGGCTCAGCAACAGGCACCCACGGATCACCTGCTCACCAAAGTCAACAACGATCGGTATGATAGATATCCCAAGACTGGGGGTCTTCAGATTTACTCCATGAATGGTGTGAATAATGAGATCAATAATGGTCTGATTCCGGCCTCAGTTGGTGGAGGAACTTCAAGCGGAGGAGTTGGAGGTGGTGGTGGCGTTGAACTGGAGGACATGCTAAAAATATGCACGGAATATGCAGACAGAAACAACTCCATGAATCATGGACATAACAATACATCCAGTACTTCCTCCAGCATCACATCCTCACCGATTGTCCAGAATCGCATCAAAACGAATGGTTCATTGCCCAGGGACAAGAATAAGTCACCGTTTCCCACGCAACAACAGCAGAGTGGCTCAGGGGGAAGCACCGCCATGTTGAGCAGTTCCTCGGGCTACGAGAATGTCCGTTTATTGGGTCCCAATCGTGTGGAGATTAATGGTCAAATACATGTGCCAGCCTCAGCTGTAGGCAGCTCAGGCAATGCAGGTGGAGGAGGATCCGGTGGTTCGGGAGCTATACCAACTGCAGCAGTTCGTGCCAGCCATGAGAATCTGGTGAATCCCACTGGAGTGGGCAAATATGTGCCACAAAGTCCCAGGACCAAGATCCGTACAAATTGCATGTCACCGAAAAAGGAGATATCCTTTGGCAATGCCTTTGCCCTGGCCATCAGTCCGCCTCATCAGCCTCAATCTCAGGTCCCTGCCTCCGTTCCCATACCCATTCCCAATATGGTAAAGCCACCACTGGCACCCAAGCCGCCGGCTCCAAATCTGCAGCGTGACTACGAGCAGCTCTTCAAGTCCTTCGATCGCAAGCAGAAGCAATTGGATCGCTTGGTCTCACCCAAACCTAGGAGTAACAAGAACATCAACAATCTCACCTTGAACCTCCAAGCTATGGAATCGCAGACGCAGTCACCGAAGCCAAGCCGGAAACCAGCGCCAGCCCCTAGGAGTATTCATTTGGAGCAACGCCAGCGGCGAGAGCTTATCCAGCGGCGTAAGCAGCTCAAGCGGGAACTGGCCGAGCTGCCACCATCGGCGGGAATGGATAGTCTAGAGGTGAGTCTATATATTTATGATCCCTGTGCACTTGATGTAATACTACCACTTCTTTCGCCCAGTTGGAAATGGATGAACAACCGCTGGCGGCCACTGCATCACCTCGATTGCAGCTGCAGGCATTGCAGCATCGTGTTCGCCGTTTGGAGGCCCAAAGGAACGCCACACGGGTCATGGAGGAGAATCAGCAGGCCAAGCTAAAGCAGTCCATCGAAATGAAGCAGGATCAGCTGAAAAAGTAAGCTATATACTATATAATATATCGAATATAAAGTAATGTATCCTTGTCTTCCTTTACAGACTGCGAGCAATGTTGAAGCAAAAACCGAATAATGCCTGCCTGAAGGAGGAACTGCAGCTGGTGTGCGAGTCATTGGAGAGCGATAGAAAGACCTTTGAGGATCTAGAGTTTCAGTATTTCGAGGAAGAGTCCGAGCATCATGCCAGTCATGAGGAATTTAAGCGTCATGAGCATCGTCTTACCCTTGAAGCAGAGCTGGCCGCTTTGCGTATACAAATTGGACCTGGCGAGGATGGAGAAGAGGAGGTCGAGGAGCCTGAACATGAGCATGATCCGGATCCAACACCACCGCCTTCGCCAGAAACCAGCAGCGGGAGTAATCTAATCAATGGCGGTGTCATGTCGCAGTCTCTGTTTGGATCCGCTGAGCTCCTATGTCCAAAGCTTCGCAATCACGAGGATCTGATGTCGAAGAGTGTCAATGAAAATATGTTTTATAACCACAAGATCGAGGCCACCATTGGCACTGCCACTGGCATTACGAGCACACCCAAACGTGTGCCGCTGCAGCTTTTTGAGAATATCGGTGGAAGTTGTGAGCAGATTAGCTTCAATCTATCGCTGCAAAGCGATCGATTTGAGGTGAATCCCCTAGAGCGTCGTGTGCCCTCGCAGGATGACATTGATCGGAGTTGTAAGGTGGCCAATGATGCACCCATTTCCACCAGTCAGGGTGCCAGCACCAAGATCTTTGACAGCATCAAGGAGATTGAGAGAAATCGTAAGCTATTGCTGGCACAACAGGGTATGGAATTACATAAATATATTTAAATGTATATATAACTAAATTAATTTTATATTTCTTGAACTTTGTAGGACATCAGGTCATTGAGCATGAGCGACAGAAGATGTACGACCTGAAGAAGAAGAGCCACGACGAGGCCCGCACCCAGTACTTGCTCTCCACGCAGCTTTCCATGGAGAAGCAGCAGCAGCAGCAGCTGGTAGAATCGGATGCCAAGTAAGTTGACCTCTCGTGCTTCGAGTTAATTAGTTGAACAGGCCGAGATCATTAAGATAATGCACTTAACATGCAGTTGGGCACTAGGCTACATGGTCTACAACTCCAATTTTATCAATTTGCACTTATAATATTTTCTTAAAGAATCAATTAGCTTTCATATCTTTACCTTGTAACAAAATGAATATTTAATCCTTTTAAAGTCTATTTCGATCAATTAAAGCTTATTTGTGTCTCTAAGGGCTCAACTTAATGAATAATTTGCAATCATCATAATTAAATCTATTGTCATTAGTTTATTAATTATCTAACTATATAAATTATTGATTATCTTATCTTCGACTTATTGTTAAAAGTTGATGGCTATTGATTTATATTTATATATATTTATTATTTAGTTTAAATGAAGGTGAATTATCTTTTGATTGATTTGGATTTAATTGAATTGTTTTAATAGGTGTTTTTTAGGGTATCATAATTTTAGTCAGAAGCTTGAAACTAAGTGAAGGAATCATATCCGACCTTATAAATCATATATATTATTGATCAGCATGAACAGCCGAATCGATCTAGCCATCTTTGAAAGAAAATTAAAATTTTAAATTTTTGTTCAAAATTTTATCGTTAAAATTACGTCATTAAAATTTTCAAAAATTGATAAAATTTTAAAATGGTAAGAATTTTAAATTGAGTTTGCAGGTTTATTGTCCTATTAAAAACTAACATGGGAACGCATTCCGAATTAAAATTAATACATTTTTGGCTGAGTTATGAGATTTTTAAATTTTGATTTTTCGATAAAATTGCCATATAAAATATAGATAAATATTGACTCAAAAATGGTATTGTAATTTTAGTCGGAAGCCTGAAACTAAGTGAAAGAATCATTTCCGACCCTATAAATCATGTATATTCTTGATCAGCATGAACAGCCGAATCGACCTAGACATCTCAGGCTGAAAAAATATTTAAAAAATTTTTTCACATTTTTTCATTGTTAAAATTGCCAAAAAAAAAATGATAAAATATTGAATTTTTAAAAACATTGAATAAAAGATGTAGATTTACTAAATTAATAAAAACTGACATAGGACAACTTTCTGAATTAAAATTAATGCATTTTTGGCTGAGTTATGAGATTTTAAAACTTGGATTTTTTGAAAAAAAAAAAAGTAATATAAAAATATATATAAATATCTTTTCAAAGAAAGCGAATATTTATAAAATATATAATTTAATTGCAAACTTCAAAGAACACAAATTCTTAGGCATATTTATAATTTTTCACTTAGGAAACCTCATTAGTACCCATTTCGCTACCTTGTCATATTTATTAATATTTAAAATGTAAATAATATTTTACATTTTCTTTAGTAGTTATTATTTATTAGCCTTGGTTGACAAGTGTAAATTGTAGATGCCATTTGGTTTGCTCATTGGACTCGCGCCTCTCTATAATTAATCAATTTTTGTTGCTAATAACTAAACAATGTGTGTCCACTTGACACACTCCCTCCTTCCTCTGGAGAACCGGTCTGTCTTTCAAATTTTGAATTGAAAACCGAAAATCAAACAAAAGCTATGACAAATAATAAACTTTCAGCGATTGGAGTTTTATTTTAAGTGCACACTATTTGCCGATCAATCGACGTCATCTTACTTTTATTTTTTTTTTCGGTATATCTTAATACACAGAAATTTATTATGGGATTTTTTTTTAAGGGAATTTAATTAATTTAAATAAATTTGGAAAAGGAAAACTGATTGATTGTTAGCTTGATTTTGTACATGAATTTGTATTTGATCAAATTAACCCTTTTAAAACTTTCCCAAAAATATTATTATTAAAAAATATTTAATTTAATTATAAATCTCTGAAAAAGTAGTTAAAATATATAGTATACAGTAGCACCCATAATTTATATATGATCATTTAAAATAATATTTATTTGAATTTAAAGAAAATAAGATTGACAACTCCGAGACGTTTCTAGGTATTTTGATGGAAGTTCTCAGGTGTTTGGCCCCTATATTTCTTTCAGTGTAGCTCTGCTGATAAACTTATCAGCTGATTGTGTTTCTGGGTAGTCTCTGGGTGTGTGTGTGTGAGTATATATTTGTGTGTTTGCCAACCTTTGTCTGTGTGCCCTGTGCTTTGGCTTGTGCATCCACAGTCACATTCCGGTCGCCCGCTTAGTCAGTTTTCGGTTTTTCTTCGGTCTTTTCTATATTTTCTTTTAACAGTTTTTTAATTTTTAATTTATAGCTAATAGTTTATATTATTTAATTTTGAATTGACAAACCCTCGTAGTTAAAATTAAATGCCAAACACCCCGCCCCGGGAATGAGTCACTCAATGAAATAAATAAATAATGTATCGAATCAATGCGATGATTCCCTGTTGGTATGCTGATAAAAAATAAGTGTGTTATCCAGAGACATAAAAAAACAAGTCACAAAAGTAGTTATAACTCTTTAGAGCAAGGCTAGATCAAGTCGGCTGGTGATAAATACAACTTTCAGGGCAAAGACTTGGTGTGAAAGTGATTGTGAATTTATAATTAAAGAAAGACCATTCATGTTAAGCCACAAACATTGACTAATATTATATACAAAAAAAATATATAGTACCATATACCATATGTATACTTTTTGGCTTTTTAATGTGTATTTTTTTTATTTATATTTTGTTTTATTTATTTTTTTTTGCAGCGGCGGCAAAGATGCTCATTTATTTGAGAAGGCCGCCGAGATGCAAAAGCTCAGCAGCAAAACAGATGATGATACACCTGACCAGCAGCAGCAGCAGGTGCACAAGGTAAATGGTGACAAGGAAAACAGAAAGTCAACCGGCAGTAGTCCCACAACAACAACAACAACAACAACACCGCAACAGGTGAGAGAAAATCTAATGAAAAACACACACAGACAGTGTGGAAAACTTGACCCCGAAAGCAAATTGATGACCTAGGCCAAACAAAAAAATTAAAGCAAAGTAAACCAGAGTTTTTGTTTCTTTAATTGTTTATTTTTCTGTAATTTGTTTTTCCCCCCCTCACCATTTTCTCGGATTTCCGGGAAATATTTCGAACGTAAATCCAAAAGCACATTTGATAAGCCATTTCCTCTCTGCGGACATGTAAACAAATTGAAAATACTGTGAATGAATTTTTGCAGAATAATGATTAATGCTGGCATTAATTTGAGAAACAGTTTATTATTTTTACAAGGAAAAGTGCAGTATTATTCATACCGATTCAGAGGCGATAAGAAGTGCCATACGGTTGCACTGTTTGTTAATGCCTTTTAATTGTACACCTTGCAGTCGGTATAGATAAGAAAATAATCACAAATAGGGGGATCCACGAAGGGAAATTAATGGAAACTTAATTCTATTGAACCTTGATCTAAATTAGAAGATTTAATAGATTGGAATATATTTTATTTCTAGTAACTGATTATTAGTTTTATAATTATTTAAGGCTTACAGTTCAGGGATCTAGCATATCTTGTCTGAAACAAAAAGACTTGAAATGTGTAGGTGTTTTACCAGTACCAAAGCAGTGAAAATATTATAATTGTTTACAAATATTTATACCCTTACAGGGTATTATAATTTTAGTCAGAAGCCTAAAATTAAGTGAAGGAGTCATTTCCGACCCTATAAATCATATATATTCTCAATCAGCATGAACAGCCGAATCGATTTAGACATGTTTGAAAGAAAATTAAATTTTTTAAATTTTTTGCAAATTTTTATCGTTAAAATTACATCATTAAAATTTTTAAAAATTGATAAAATTTTTAAATTTTTAAAATCTTATATTGAGTATGCAGAATTATTAACCTATTAAAAACTAACATGGGAACGCTTTCCGAATTAAAATTGGTGCCTTTTTGGCTGAGTTATGAGATTTTTAAACTTCGATTTTTCGATAAAATGGCCAATATAAAAATATAGATAAATATCGGCTCAAAAAATGGTATTATAATTTTAGTCAGAAGCCTAAAATTAAGTGAAGGATTCATTTCCCACCCTATAAATCATATATATTCTCGATCAGCATGAAAATCCGAATTGATTTAGCCATGTTTCAGAGAAATTAAAATTTTTTAAAATTTTTGCAATATTTTGTCGTTAAAATTACACCCTTCAAATTTCAAAAAATTTATAAATTTTTAAAATGTTAAAAATTTTAAATTGAGCTTGCAGATTTATTAACCTATAAAAAAATAACATGCGACCGTTTTCCGAATTAAAATTACTGCCTTTTTGGCTAAGTTATGAAATTTTTAATCTTTGATTTATCGATATTTTTAATATGTTTCACATTGAGCCACTCTAATATTAAATGCTCTGATTTGGACAAGTTTATATGGGGTACTTTGGACATAATCAAGATCACTGCTAGCCATACCATTGCCACTCATAAAAAGCTATTTAAATGGCCAGAAGAGAGCTTTAAGGAATTGGTCTAGAAGATTAAGAGAGAAGAATTCTTTAACGAGTGAGATAATGGATCTTAGAAAGAGTGTGTACACTCTAAGAAATAGTTATAGTTAAGGTATGGTATTTGAGAAAATAAATTAAAAAAAAAGAAAT
Source organism: Drosophila serrata (assembly GCF_035046125.1). Taxonomy (NCBI): domain Eukaryota; kingdom Metazoa; phylum Arthropoda; class Insecta; order Diptera; family Drosophilidae; genus Drosophila; species Drosophila serrata. Next base: position 137,620 of record NW_028257174.1, on the reverse strand, counting down.
AAAAATAATAATATATATTAGAAATATTTTTTAAAGAAAAAAGAAATTGTTTTCCGAGCTATAACATTCTTAAAATGATACCAGAACCTTAGTTCTGTTTAGTTTTTAGAATATAATTGATTTACTATATATTTATTCTGGCCATATATTTATATTAATTTAGTTTATTTTCTTTTATTATTTCCTTTCTAAATTATATTCCCAAATATCCTAATATTCTGTATCTTATCTGAACTAAGAATACTCTGAATACTCAGTTTACTTTCTTCTCTCACCTTTTCTATTTACTTTAAAGGATGATTATATTTTGTGGTCAATGAATTATGGGGATTTCCATGATTTTTTTTTGGGGGGGTGGTTTATTTTTGCCCAAGTGTTTTCGCCCATTGATTGAGCATTTCGGATGACGATCAAGAATCTATCGCCAGCTCGTTAGTCACGAGTTGTTGGCCGCCTCGGCATTTTGCTGTCCGTTTTCTGTTTTATTTTTAAGATCAATGTTTATTTTAATGAAGAGAGAGAGGAGCTGGCCCCACCATTGCCCCTTCTTTTGGCAAGTTGGAAATTGTGCTCTCAATTTGCCGATCCTATATGGACTCCTATACACACACTTATTAAAATAAGCTTTAATATTTGCTGGCGATCTTTTTTGGCGTTCTTTGTTTTATTTTGTTGCCTTAGTTACGCGTTACGTGTGCTGTGTGTTGTGTTTACGTGTTGTTGCTGTTCCCCTTGATTATTTTTCGGATTTTTGTTTACACATTTTCCAAAACTGACCAATAGACCCATTGGCCATCATTAACTTTCCTCCTCCGACACCGTGTCCATTCGCCACAAAAATCCGCTGCTGCCCCATTACGGGTATATTTAATTACCTCGATCTCGTTCCGTTCTCGAGATCCCTCGATCCTCGTGCCGCCTCTGGCTATATCTTCTGGATAATGTTCATGTGCGCCTCATTCGAGTTACTCTGAGCAACATCATCATCATCATCATCATCATCATCATAATCGTCTATCAGTTTTTCGCCGTGGCAGAGCTGTCGGAAAATTGGAAAAACGCTCTGACCCAGCCAGCTCTTAGTTAGCTGGCAATTTCCACTGGAAACGCAAGTGATTGTCAAGAGTGTGTGTTATTTGACTAAACTTGAATTAAAATTTAATAACTTCCTAATGTCTGTGTGGATGACCTACGTGCAGCATCGACGCACGGATGCAAATGCACGGCAGCGCATGGAGTTGTATTATTTAGTGAGTGGTAGAAGGAATATATAGTAAATCGATTATATTCTGGAATGATTATCAAATAAAATATAGTTTAATTGCGTTTTAGAATTTTTTAACTATCAAAATAAATTGAAATAGAGGAATGTGATGACCAGGAACTGCTTAATTCATCTGCAAAAGATACTAGTTTATGGATCTACTTACTGATCACATGAAAATACATACTTTGAGTTTGTTAAAGTTGTTGCAAATAATAAAAATAAAGAATATTATAGGTTTGAGGATCTTGAAATGCTGCTTAGGATCGTGTAAACATACATAGTTGCCATCACTTTAAAAGTCATACTTAAGGACTATATATAGAAAAATCAAGATTATAATGCTGGTGACCATCAAATTATGCATAATATATACCAAAAATCTTTGTAATTCCTAGGAAAGACATCCTTCAGAAACAATATACATTACTATACTTAAAAAATAAATAAGATAATAATCCTGACGACCATGACATACTAAGTTTTCCAAGTTATCCACACTCAGTACTCAAAATAGTTAATTTTCATAACGAAGAAAACAAGAACTATAGATTAGATCTATTAAATATAGTAAAATTGTAGCGAAACCATCAAATCCAATTAAATATAATATCAGCAAAGTGAAGAAAAAAAAGCCTCATTTTGTTGCAGAAATATAAACAAATACCACTTGAAAATCTCCAACTAACCCTGATTTTTCTTTGGTTTTATTTTAGCAACGCCACTCGCAACCGGAACTGGAACACCACGCCATCGCCCTGGGTTTAGGCAGTGGCTCGAGTGGCGGCCAATTGGTGGCCCGCAGTCCACGTCCCCTGTCCGAGGCCAACAATTGTGAGGCAGCCTTGGAGGCGCCCAAGTTTGCCAATGGCATGATGGACTCCACAACTTCATCCGCTCAGGCTGGTACGGATAATAAGCGGGCCAGCAGTAATTCCCAGGATACGGCATCGGCGGGCAGTGGCAGTGGGAATAGCGGCAGTGGTGGCAGCACAGCCAGCGAAAGGAAGCGTGTCCTGCCGAAGCATCAGCGCCCACTGACCCGTTACCTGCCCATCTTCTCGCCGGATCTGAATCTGCGGCATCACATCGAGACGGCTGGTCACCAGATCGATCTATGCCCGCACGTCTTTGTTGATGCCCAAAGCTGTCGGGGGTGAGTGTTCGCCGCGATAATTGTTTACAAACAAACAGATTTTATATATATTTTATATTCTGACAGATATCTGCACAAGCTGGGAGCCACGTTCCATGCGTGGTCGAGGCGATGGTTTGTCCTGGATCGTCAGAGGGGTGCATTGATTTACTTCTCCGACAAGTCGGAGCGGAAGACCAGGGGTGGAGCCTATTTCGCAGTGAGTTGGAAAGCCATAAACCCCTTTTATATATATAATATATCGAATATATATTGCAATTTCTCCGTAGTCCATTGACGAGGTCTACCTGGATCATTTGAATGCCTCGAAGAGCGGCCGACCGCATTGCACGTTTATTGTCAAGACGAAGAAGCGAAGCTATAATCTGCAGGCGGCCTCCGATTCGGCGGCGAGAATTTGGATCGATGCCATTATAACCGGAGCCCAGGGAAATCTGGACTATTAAAGAGCCAAAAAAAAAGAATGAAAACAAATAACAAATAACAAACCCAACAACACAGACGCAGCATTCTTAATTTAATAAGTTGAACTAAGTGAGACAAAGAAACAAAGCATAAACTGTAACCATAGCCAAGTAAGATCTAAAAATCCACAAGCGATTTGCTCAACACATGTCCTATGTGTCCTGTGGTTACATTTTCGGTTTGGCACAACTAAGTATGTAAATCCGAGATTTTAGTACTGGACCAAAAAGTAATGAATGTATTTTTATATACTTATATATATAGGGAGAGATAGATATAGAGATATTGTATGTGTATATTTAGATACCTAATGCTTTTACTTTTGTCATATTCCTAGTTATGGACTATTTTTCTATTATATATATGTTTATAAACATATATGTATATTTAAATAATGTATCAAATGTATATCAAGGACAACCCCACGCTACTAACACCGCCATCAATTCAAAGCCTAATCATATAGATGATATATAATAGCCAAGGTGCCCTGAAATTCAAAACGTTTCTCTAATTGTATGTATTTATATTTTAAAAGTAAGCATTTGCTCAAAAAATGAATTGCCTCGCTAAATGAATTGTGTTCATTACTGAAAAACTCCATAAAGGAACAAGAAGAAAAATGGAAGAGAGAGATATTCCCATCTAGGAATACACAGGGAAAAATAAATTGCTTCGCCAAATGAATTGTATACATCTCAGAGCGAGAGAAAAAGGAGAGATAGAGCTTTCAATATAAAAATGAACACAACAAATTTTAAGAAATGAATTTTCAGGGCACTGCTATTATATTAATCACACATCTTATGATCGCATATACATAATACCTATATAACATAATATGTTATACAATTTAGACTATAACTTTATATATACATTTATATCAGTTTGTTTAACGATTTAAAAATGAAACACAACCAAAATGACTCTTGTTTTATTGTGAATTTAACTATTAACTTTTACATACTACAAGTTAACCAGCAACTACTATATTTTATATATCCCTATATATACCATATATATATATTTTGTATCGGAGAATATAGAGTTACTAAGCCCAAGACTAAAACTGAATATTGAACGAAAGGATAATCAAAAGAGAGAAACACATAACTATAAATATGTATGTTAATAAAACGAATTGTTTTTTTTTTTTTGTATCAAAATAATCAAATGTTTTGATTCTTTATTTGAAAATGGTTTGTGTGTTGTTATTTAAATTAAATTTAAATGCTAAAGGTAATATTATATAACCATTGACATATGTGTCAAGTATCACGTTTTGTGTGGCAGTCTTTTTTCTTTGTTCTTCAGTTGTTTCTTTTTATTTTATTTGTTGTCACTTATAGGTAATTACTTCTTTGTATACATTTTGTATTTATTTCATGTTTTGACAGGGTTCTTAAAGATACATTGTTTTCCTCACTTATTTATCTAAACTTATTCAATTGATACATTTATAGTTTGTTTTTGTTTTCCCTCAAAAATTCTTAGTATTTACGATTTGCCAGACGATATACGACCCAAGTCTATATCGTTGGAATCATAGGTTGGGGAATCCACCAAAAATTCGTTCTGATTTTACTTTCAAAGTCTCGAGTGTTTTTTTTTTTCTTGCAAAAAAAGAAAGAGAGAAATAGGATATATAAAAAAAATGTTTACAAACAAAAATTGCGCTGTAAATTCATTTCAAACAAAAACTAAAAAGTTCGATATATAAATCGAATAGTAGAGTAAAAAGTACTCAGTGCCTTCTGTGGCGAGGTAGTTTTTTCTTTAAATAAACTCCCAACTATCTGTGCGCCGGCGCTTGGCTTTGTGCATGCCCAGCTCATGGTCCTCATAACGATCCAAATACTGCAGCAGCCAGCGGACGAACTCGTTCATGTACGGATCGATATGCGAGATAATGCTGAAACTAGTCACAGCTGGCGGTGGCGGTGATGTTCCCCCAAAGATTTGCTGGACAAAGTGCTCGCAGTGAAAGATGGACACGCAAACATCCGATTCCAGGACCTCCAGACGCAGGGCAAGCTTGGCAAAGGATTCAGCAAACTGTTTGAGCACAACGTACGTTTTACTGTGAAAGACAGCTGTTGCCCGAAGGAAAAAAAGAAATTTCGTTAAGTATTTTGCGGTTTGGATTCCTTATACTACTACTTACTCGGTCGCTCCTTTCTGGAAATCACAAAGTACTTCTGCAGCATATGCTGGGCACTTTCCTGGAATGTGATCTGTCGCTGGTGCAACAAATGCAGCAACATACGCATATCCTCCTCTGGTATATTCAAGCCATCCGGCTGCCTATCCTCCGACTCTGCCTTCTTCGAGTGCTGCCGCAGCAGAAAGTTCCACAAGCTGTCACTGCTGCTCCCTGCAGCGTCACCCATATAAATGGGCATACCAAAGATTCTGGAATAACAGAACGATATATATGTAGAGACTGAAATGACTAATATATATAATCTCTTCATGCTTACGGGCACAATTTGGCAAAGGCCAAGGTCTGATTGGTGGAATTCTCCGGCTGCCAATGCATCCAGACGGCTGCCTCCAGGGCCTGATCGCTCTGGATTTGGGGCACCGGCACCGAGCCATTCTCAATGCATTTTTCAATCTGCTCTCCTTGCTCCTTGGACAGGCGTGTCCAGTCGCCTGCATAGTAAACACCCTGCTGAGCCAGCAGCAGGGGACTAGCCACCACCCAAGTGTAACGCGACGATAGCTGACCACCAGAAATCGTTGGCTGCAACCCGTACTCGTGGGGTCCCAGGAAACGCGGAGCCAACTGGCCAATGCAGTTCATCAATCGATTGGCCATTAGGCTGTCCGTCGAAATGATGCACAGTGAAATGGGTGGCCGCAGCTCATCCGGTTCTATGGATACAATGCTGGCCAAGAGGACCATCTTGAGGTAGACATAGCAGTCCATAGGCACGCACTCCTGACCCAACTGGGCACTTAGGGCATAGACGAAGGCGTAGTCCGAATACCGATGCGTTACGGTTTTGTGCAGTTTCTTGATGTTCGCTGGAACGCAGTTTAGGTCGGGCTGTGGATAACCTTCACCGTAGGAGAATGGTGACTGGAATATTGGCCTACGAGCTGAAGGGACGACGCCTACGTCGCCTGTTATGTCGATGGGGCGGGTCTGCTGATGGCGTGGCTGGTCCCTGGTCTCTGTCTCCGTCTCCTTGTGCGAGTTCAATTGCCATTGTTGGGGAGACGCTTGCTCCACTTCCTTCTCCTGGGATTCCTCCATATCCATATCCAATAAGGATCTGTTGAAAAACAAATCCGGGCTGATAATAGACTGTTGACCACGGCAATCTAGATAACTCTTCTCCAACGAGCTGAGCGTATGGGTAAGCTGACTCGCCCCAGAAATACTGGAAGGTAATGGGTTGATAGACGAGATATCCGATGATGGCGGGTTCCGCGTTCCCACCCCAGTCGATGGGAGGCAGGCCATCCGAAAAACCGACTGGCTGGCATCGGCATTATTCTGCATTATAATGGGATTTTGAGAGGTGGACGCAACTGGTGCTGCTGTAGTTTGTACAGTGACATAAACTGGAGAAGTGGTCAAAGTAACTGGCACAGCGGAATAATATAGATACACCTGGTTGCCATCGTATTGGTATTGTCCTTGTTCTTGTCCTTGGGTAACTGCTTGATCCTGGCGCTGATCAGCCGCCGGGGCACTATAGTAGCATGCGGGCGAGGCCATCTGGCTTTCTTCCTGCTGCTGCCCTTCACCATGTCGCTGAGCAGGGATTGGACACTGCTGCGACGGCGGAACTTGAGCCGAAACCTGGTTCTCAAATATCTGACCATAGTTACCTCGCCCGAAACGGCGACGCTTTATCTTACGATGAGTTCGCTGAAGGCGACGTCTTCGCTGTTTAATTAAAATGGAATGGTTAAATTCATTTCCGCTCCTAAATAAATTGTCGTACAATATACTCACCATCAGTTTGGATTCACTAAGCTGCTGAGTAGATTCCCCAGCCGGGTACAGCTGCTCCGCCTCCCGTTCACGCTCCCTAGCCCTGGGATGGAACTCCTGGGCATTGGCATTCAATAAGGAGCGACTGATCGGGTTTAATGGACCGCCGGCGATCTCCCGTTCGGCTTTTTGTTCCACATTTTCCTCCTCCAACGAAGTGTCGTCGCTTTCTTCCCAGAAAAAATGTTTTTCACCAACGTTTTCAGTTTGGTCTTGTGTGGGCACTACATCCTCGTCGCCAGCCTGAAGTTCTACAATTGGTTCTGTTTCCCGTGCCGAAAGATTGTCGGGTATCTTCTGCTTTGAGGGCCCTGCTGTACTATTCTGTTGTAAATTATTTTTAAAGGAACTTCCAGGACTTTGTGGGCCATTTTCCATCGGCGGACCTGCAACAACAGCTCGCGTGGCTGTCGAAGCTGGTTTATGAGGAGTAATCTCTGGCTGCATCAGCACTTGTTGCTGAGAAGAACAGCCAGGAGTTTTCTGCTCCTGGGATCTCGCTCTCTTCAATATGTATCTTTTTGGTGAAGCATAAGAAGCAGGCTTGTTGTTCTGACTGCTGCCAACAGTCGTTTGGACGGAACTCAGCCAGTTGACCACAGCTTGAGCTTTAGCATCTGTGCCTTCAGGCAGCAGTGTTTCCGGTAAAAAGTTTCCCAGAACTGGGCAATCGCGTCGAGCCTTGGATGAATCACAAGACCTTGTGGGATTGTTGGTTTCCGGAATGGCCACAGTTTTGACTTTCTTCACCTGCTTGCCCAGGTCTGGGAATGCCTTGTTATCTGCCCTAAAAGTGCCTTGCGGAGGATCGTTATTGTCAGACGACAACTTCCAAGCACTAATAGGTGTCGGCGGTGGTGGTAGCGATGGAGGAGTCTGGGGCACCTGAAAAGAAAGAAGAGATGAAATTCTGGGGAGAGGAATGTGCGTGGGGTTCACTCCTTACCCTCTCTGGGTTGTCCCTCTCTGAGTTGTCAGTCGGAGTGCCGGGTGTCACAATAGGGCTTACAGTAACGAAACTAGCAGTGAGGTCCCTCGAAGGGACAGTGCTTTGGAAGAGGTTGAGAATGATCATTAATTCAAGTGCCGAGAAAATATATTTAAAGAATAATTATAAAATAATAATATTGCTCTAAAATAATATTAGGGTTCAATAAAAGCTTACCCAATGGAGCTTCCGTTGGTGTTTTGAGACTCAGCCTGTGAGCCAGGAACCTGTCCTGTTGGCTCATCGTCACCGCGCAGAAACTCACTCAGCTGAACCGCACGGCGACGGTTGGTGTGGCGGCGGCCTTCGCTGCCTAGACGCTTCTTAGATGGCATGCCTCCAGCTGATAGGTGCTGGCCGATCCGTCAAAGTAGCCGGTGATGAGATAAGTGGAGCCCAACTTCAACTCGCAGTCGTGGCTGTGCGCTTTAAAAGACAAATGCAAGTGCAAATGAATGCCCAATTAAAGCAGTATAGATCAGTGTCAAACCTCGCAAGCGGATCAACTTGGGACGATGAAGGCAGCCGATGGTGCGCGGTGTCTGGACGGCGGAACAGGGCAGGATGGCCAGGAGGCGAAAGGTTTCCGTAACTCTTAACTTTTGGTATTCACTCATAGGCCGAGAACAGCCCGAACACAACGGAGCTGTGAATGAATATACATATATAAATAAATATATCAAACTGTGACTGTCAATTTGGGTTGGTTACTTTGAAGGATATGTGAGTGCTACATGGATTACATAAACATGACACAATGAAATCAAAAACTTCTTATGCTATACCAGAAAACAAATAATAAAGATTAACAAACTAATATCAAATAATGAATAATACGGAAACAAAACAAAACAAAATAAATAATAAAAATAATAAAGTAAATAATGAAAAACATGAATGAGGGGAGGACTTGGGATCCCACACCATTGGAGTTGTGGGTGATTACTGGGATCGTATAGAGAAGACATACCATCTGTGGACCTGGTCTGTATGGCATTGCGCATACAGCCGCTACTGCAGTACCAAATCGATTGCAGACTATAAGAAAACGATCTAAATTAAGGTTACTGTCGAAAACTGATCAGGGATTACTCTCTGAGCTCTTCTCTTTTTAAAACTTTGAACTTTATGTAAATTGCAAGGAGAATGTCAAGTATTTCACAAATTATGACCGAAGCTAAGCTTCTGATGGTTCAGAAATGTTTCAAATTTTAATCAAATTACGTGAAGAGAGATCTTTTTGTTCAAAGAAAGAGTCAAGTTCAATTAACCCCTTACAGTCCTCTCCCCCAGCTTACACCAGCGTTTCACGTGGCGTATACGCCGCTAGGACGCCCTGCACCTGGCTCAACCCTAGGCGCAAGGACTGATCCCGCGGCTCGAACTGCAGGCACGGCGTAAAGGGCAGTCCCACCAGTCGCCACTGGGCGTGCAGCTGGCCAATGTCGATGGCCTTCAGGCCGGCGGTCTTTAGGCGCGCCCTCACAAGCCCATAGACAGTGTACCTGACCGCCTCGCCAAATTGCAGCGGCTCCTCCAGCACGAGCTGCAGCAGGCGCGGTGAGTGCTCCAGCAGATGTGCGTAGTCAAAGTCGAGGCGCACCTGCACAGGTGCCAGGAGATCCTCCGGGCGGCGCGTGCGCCGGTAGTGTTCCACAAACTTTTCGGCGGAGCCTTCCACCAACTTGAGCAGTTGGGTCTGGCGGCAGAACTGTTCCACCAGCTTCTGCTCGTGGAATCTGTGTGTGTATATATGCACATATATGTATGTATGTATAAAGCGTTCCTTGGCGGACTCCATGTTTTTTTTGCCTTTTTTTTGCTACTAGAATTTTTGCACTTACTGGGTAATTGTTGCTGCTTCGGCGTTTGCAACTGCTTCTTGTACTTCTGATGCTTGCAAGCTTGAATTCACTCCAATCATGTTAATCGCCAATTGCGGATGAAAGGAAATCTTCAATTGTTTTACACTACGACTCGAAAACTTTGTAAAAAACGGAACAATTTTTTTTAAATGATGTGCCTTTCTAGAGGTGGCCGAAAGAAAGAATAAGAAGGGGCAACCGCAACAACATTATCGACAGGCCGATAAGTTTGACTTCTAGGGCCGCGTTGCCAATAGGGTTGCGCATGCGTATGTGTGATTAAAATTGGAACGATTGGAATTGGTAAAAAGATGAAAAGCTTCAATTTGCCACTGTTTCATCATCGAAAAAGCTAATGCCAAAATAATGGTTCTATTTTACACCAAGTCCGATCCAAGTCCAAGTGATTTGACCACAGTTTTTATACTCTTGCAGGGTATTATAATTTTAGCTTAAAACTAAGCGATGGAGTCATTTCCGACCCTATAAACCATATATATTAATGATCAGCATTAACAGCCGAGTCGATCTAGCTATGTCTGACATAAATCTAATTTTTTTTTTAAATTTTGAACATTTTATAGGGGTTACGTTGTTAAAATTGTAATAAAAAAATCGAAAATTTTAAACTTCTTTTAAATTTTAAATTGAATATGCAGATTTATTAACCTAATAAAAACTAACCTAGGAACGCATTCCGAATTAAAATTAATACATTTTTGGCTGAGTTGTGAGATTTTTAAACTTTGAATTTTCAATAAAATTGCCATATAAAAATATAGATAATTATCGAGTCAAATAATGGTATTATCATTTTAGTCTAAAGATAAAAACTAAGTGAAGAAGTCATTTCCCTCCCTATAAACCATATATATTCTTGATCAGCATGAACAGCCGAATCAATTTAGCGATGTTTCATGGAAAATTAAAATTTTCAAATTTTTTTTTTAAATTTCATTGTTAAAATTACATTGTTAAAATGTTCAAAAATTGATCAAATTTAAGAATGTTAAAAATTTTAAATTTAGTATGCAGATTTATTAATCTAATAAAAACTAACCTAGGAACGCATTCCGAATTAAAATGAATACATTTTTGGCTGAGTTATGAGATTTTTAAACTTTGAATTTTCAATAAAATTGCCATATAAAAATATAGATAATTATCGAGTCAAATAATGGTATTATCATTTTAGTCTAAAGATAAAAACTAAGTGAAGAAGTCATTTCCCTCCCTATAAACCATATATATTCTTGATCAGCATGAACAGCCGAATCTATTTAGACATATTTTAAAGAAAATTAAATTTTTCAAATTTTGTTCAAAATTTGATCGTTAAAATTACACCATTAAAATTTTCAAAAATTGATAAAATTTAAAAATGTTAAAAATTTTAAATTGAGTTTGCAGATTTATTAACCTATTAAAAACTAACATAGGCAAGCTTTCCGAATTAAAATTAATGCCTCTTTGACTGAGTTATGAGATTCTTAAATTTGGATTTTTCGATAAAATTGCCATAAAAAATATATAGGTAAGTATCGACCCAAAGAATAGTTTTGTAATTTTATTCAGAAGTTTCTAACTTTGTGAAGAAGTCGTTTCCGACCCTATTATTAGTATATATTCTTGATTAGCATCAAAAATGAATTTATTAAATATTAATTAAAAATTATCATATAACAAGGACGAAAGGTAACTTTGGTACCCCGTAGTTTTTATGCCCTTACAGATTGCAGTTCGATCATTACTAATATAACTATTACTATACTAATATAAATTATAAAAAAAACCCGACGTAAAACATTCTATTATTACATTCACCTATACATATTTTATTTACAGTTTTATAGTTACAGTTTTTAAATTCACAGTAACTCTACACTTAACGATCGTTTTTAATCGTCCGATTTTTATAAAATTTAAACCGCAACTCTCGAATAGTAAAAAATGACTATAATTTAAATTAGATCTACATATGTTGCAAATTATATTGCTAATACACACACCTTTGGATAACATCCATATTGCATATTTGCCTTTAATTTTGCACAATTTAAGATTAATAATTGGTAATGGTTTTAACTATTTCCGCTATTTTAGCAATTTTCATAAGCTTTTTCGTTAGCTTAATCTCTTTACAAATTCCAATCGTTCCAATTTTAATCACACCTACGCATGCGCAACCCTATTGGCAACGCGGCCCTAGAAGTCAAACTTATCGGCCTGTCGATAATGTTGTTGCGGTTGCCCCTTCTTATTCTTTCTTTCGGCCACCTCTAGAAAGGCACATCATTTAAAAAAAATTGTTCCGTTTTTTACAAAGTTTTCGAGTCGTAGTGTAAAACAATTGAAGATTTCCTTTCATCCGCAATTGGCGATTAACATGATTGGAGTGAATTCAAGCTTGCAAGCATCAGAAGTACAAGAAGCAGTTGCAAACGCCGAAGCAGCAACAATTACCCAGTAAGTGCAAAAATTCTAGTAGCAAAAAAAAGGCAAAAAAAACATGGAGTCCGCCAAGGAACGCTTTATACATACATACATATATGTGCATATATACACACACAGATTCCACGAGCAGAAGCTGGTGGAACAGTTCTGCCGCCAGACCCAACTGCTCAAGTTGGTGGAAGGCTCCGCCGAAAAGTTTGTGGAACACTACCGGCGCACGCGCCGCCCGGAGGATCTCCTGGCACCTGTGCAGGTGCGCCTCGACTTTGACTACGCACATCTGCTGGAGCACTCACCGCGCCTGCTGCAGCTCGTGCTGGAGGAGCCGCTGCAATTTGGCGAGGCGGTCAGGTACACTGTCTATGGGCTTGTGAGGGCGCGCCTAAAGACCGCCGGCCTGAAGGCCATCGACATTGGCCAGCTGCACGCCCAGTGGCGACTGGTGGGACTGCCCTTTACGCCGTGCCTGCAGTTCGAGCCGCGGGATCAGTCCTTGCGCCTAGGGTTGAGCCAGGTGCAGGGCGTCCTAGCGGCGTATACGCCACGTGAAACGCTGGTGTAAGCTGGGGGAGAGGACTGTAAGGGGTTAATTGAACTTGACTCTTTCTTTGAACAAAAAGATCTCTCTTCACGTAATTTGATTAAAATTTGAAACATTTCTGAACCATCAGAAGCTTAGCTTCGGTCATAATTTGTGAAATACTTGACATTCTCCTTGCAATTTACATAAAGTTCAAAGTTTTAAAAAGAGAAGAGCTCAGAGAGTAATCCCTGATCAGTTTTCGACAGTAACCTTAATTTAGATCGTTTTCTTATAGTCTGCAATCGATTTGGTACTGCAGTAGCGGCTGTATGCGCAATGCCATACAGACCAGATCCACAGATGGTATGTCTTCTCTATACGATCCCAGTAATCACCCACAACTCCAATGGTGTGGGATCCCAAGTCCTCCCCTCATTCATGTTTTTCATTATTTACTTTATTATTTTTATTATTTATTTCGTTTTGTTTTGTTTCCGTATTATTCATTATTTGATATTAGTTTGTTTTTCTTTATTATTCGTTTTCTGGTATAGCATAAGAAGTTTTTGATTTCATTGTGTCATGTTTATGTAATCCATGTAGCACTCACATATCCTTCAAAGTAACCAACCCAAATTGACAGTCACAGTTTGATATATTTATTTATATATGTATATTCATTCACAGCTCCGTTGTGTTCGGGCTGTTCTCGGCCTATGAGTGAATACCAAAAGTTAAGAGTTACGGAAACCTTTCGCCTCCTGGCCATCCTGCCCTGTTCCGCCGTCCAGACACCGCGCACCATCGGCTGCCTTCATCGTCCCAAGTTGATCCGCTTGCGAGGTTTGACACTGATCTATACTGCTTTAATTGGGCATTCATTTGCACTTGCATTTGTCTTTTAAAGCGCACAGCCACGACTGCGAGTTGAAGTTGGGCTCCACTTATCTCATCACCGGCTACTTTGACGGATCGGCCAGCACCTATCAACTGGAGGCATGCCATCTAAGAAGCGTCTAGGCAGCGAAGGCCGCCGCCACACCAACCGTCGCCGTGCGGTTCAGCTGAGTGAGTTTCTGCGCGGTGACGATGAGCCAACAGGACAGGTTCCTGGCTCACAGGCTGAGTCTCAAAACACCAACGGAAGCTCCATTGGGTAAGCTTTTATTGAACCCTAATATTATTTTAGAGCAATATTATTATTTTATAATTATTCTTTAAATATATTTTCTCGGCACTTGAATTAATGATCATTCTCAACCTCTTCCAAAGCACTGTCCCTTCGAGGGACCTCACTGCTAGTTTCGTTACTGTAAGCCCTATTGTGACACCCGGCACTCCGACTGACAACTCAGAGAGGGACAACCCAGAGAGGGTAAGGAGTGAACCCCACGCACATTCCTCTCCCCAGAATTTCATCTCTTCTTTCTTTTCAGGTGCCCCAGACTCCTCCATCGCTACCACCACCGCCGACACCTATTAGTGCTTGGAAGTTGTCGTCTGACAATAACGATCCTCCGCAAGGCACTTTTAGGGCAGATAACAAGGCATTCCCAGACCTGGGCAAGCAGGTGAAGAAAGTCAAAACTGTGGCCATTCCGGAAACCAACAATCCCACAAGGTCTTGTGATTCATCCAAGGCTCGACGCGATTGCCCAGTTCTGGGAAACTTTTTACCGGAAACACTGCTGCCAGAAGAGGCAGAGGGCAAAGATCAATCTCGGGCCAGCAGGCTGAGTTCCTTCCGTTCGACTATTGACAATTGTCATGGCACCAAACAGTCTTCATGTTCTCCTTCAAGGATAACGATCTTGCAGAGAGCACCATCTCAGGAGTGCAGAAGTCAGCAAAAAATGTCAATGCAGCCAGAGATTACCAATCAGAAACCAGCTTTGACAGCCTCGGTAGCTGCTGTTACAGTCCCAGCGCTAAAAAGCGGACCAATTCAGCAGAAGGAGCAGCATATGAAAACCAAAAATAGTCCTGCAAGTTTCTCAGAGAAGTTGAAAAGTCCTGGCTGCTCTTTTGAGCCAAAAATGCAGATGCAGTCGGAGAGTAGTCGTCGTGGGCCAGCTTCGACAGCTGTGCCTGCTGCTCCTGCAGTGCCACCGATGGAATGGCGACCAGCCCAGCAGAAGAAGCAGGATAAACAACCACAAAAAGGTCCTGCAAGTTCCTCTGAGCCAAAGTCCAAAAGTCCTGGCTGTTCTTCCAAGGGAAAAATGCAGACGCAGTCAGAAAGTAGTCCTCATGACCCAGCTTCAACAGCTGTGCTAGCTGCTCCTGCACTGCCACCGATGGAATGGCGACCAGCTCAGCAGAAGAAGCAGGATAAACAACCACAAAAAGGTCCTGTAAGTTCCTCTGAGCAAAAGTCGAAAAGTCCTGGCTGTTCTTCCAAGGGAAAAATGCAGCTGCAGTCAGAGAGAAGTCCTCGTGAACCAGCTTCGACAGCTGTGCTATCTGCTCCTGCAGTGCCATCGATGGAGTGGCGACCATCCCAGCAGAATGAGCAGGATAACCAACATAAAAGTCCTGTAATTTCTTCAGAGCCAAAGTCGAAAAGTAGTGACTGTTCTTCTAAGGGAAAAATGCAGGTGGAGCCAGAGAGTAGTCCTCGTGAACCAGCTTCGACAGCTGTGCTAGCTGCTCCTGCAGTGCTAGCTGCTCCTGCAGTGTCATCTATACAATGGCGACCATCCCAGCAGAAGGAGCAGCATAACCAAAAAGATAAAAGTCCTGTAAATTCAGAGAAGAAATCGAAAAGTCCTGACTGTTCTTCTAAGGAAAAAATGCAGGTGCAGCCAGAGAGTAGTCCTCGTGACCCAGCTTCGACAGCTGTGCTAGCTGCTCCTGCAGTGCTAGCTGCTCCCGCAGTGTCATCGATACAATGGCGACCATCCCAGCAAAAGGAGCAGCATAAACAAAAGGAAAAAAGTCCTGTAAATTCTTCAGAGAAGAAATCGAAAAGTCCTCGCTGTTCTAAGCAGAAAAAGCAGATGCAGTCGGAGAGTAGTCCTCGTGAACCAGCTTCGACAGCTGTGCCTGCTGCTCCTGCAGTGTCACAGATGGAATGGCGACCAGCCCAGCAGAAGAAGCAGGATAAACAACCAAAAAAAAGTCCTGCAAATTCCTCAGAGCCAATGTCGAAAAGTCCTGGCAGTTCTGCTAAGGGAAAAATGCAGATGCAGTCAGAGAATAGTCCTCGTGAACCAGCTTCAACAGCTGTGCTAGCTGCTCCTGCAGTGCCATCGATGGAATGCCCACCAGACCAGCAGAAGAAGCAGGATAAACAACCTTTAAAAAGTCCTGCAAGTTCCTCAGGGCCAAAGCCGAAAAGTCCTGGCTGTTCTTCTAAGGGAAAAATGCAGATGCAGTCAGTGAGTAGTCCTCGTGAACCAGCTTCGACAGCTTTACTGGGTGGTCCTGCAGTGCAATCGATGGAATGGGGACCATCCCAGCAGAAGAAGCAGTATAAACTAACACAAAAAAGTCCCAAAAGTTCCCCAGTGAGGATGCAGTCAGAGTTAAGTGCTTGTAAACCAGCTCCTACAGCTGCGGTAGCTGCTCCTGCAGTGCTATCGATGGAATGGCGACAATCCCAGCAAAAAGATGAGTACAGGCAGACACCGAAATGTCCTGTAACTTCATCAGAGACCAATTCGAAAAGTCCTGGATGTTCCCCTGAGCAAAATGTGCAGATGCAATGGCGAAAAAGTCCTGTAAGTTTCTCAGAAAGGATGTCGAAAAGTCCTGGTGGTTCCTCTGAGGCAAAAATGCAACCAGAGATTAGTCCTCGTGAACCAGCTTCTAGACCCGCGGTAGCTGCTTTTACGGTACGATCGATGGAATGGGGACCTTCCCAAGAAAAGCAAACACAGACGAGTCCTGAAAGTTTCTCAGGTCCTGCAGGTCCCCCAAAGCAGAAGATGACCGAGAATCCTTCTGCACGGGAAAGAAGGCCACTCATAGAATTTCAGGCTGGCGAAGAATATGTTGTGCTCGCTTCCCATTGTTCCGCACAAGAGCAAGATCAAAACCGTAGAATCTGCGATGAAAGCGACGACACAGCGCTGGAGGACCAAACTGTGGAACAGACAGGCGAACGGGAGATCGCCGGGCGTCCATTAAACCCGATCAGTCGCTCCTTATTGAATGCCAATGCCCTGGAGTTCCATCCCATGGCTAGGGAGCGTGAACGGGAGGCGGAGCAGGTGTACTCGGCTGAGGAATATGCTCTTCAGCCTAATGAATCCAGGCTAAAGGTGAGTAATATTAATCAAGTATTTCTTTCTTATCGAAAATGAATTTAATCATTGATTTTTAATAACAGCGAAGGCGTCGTTCCCAGCGGTCTAATCGTTCCATGAAGCGATGGCAGCGCGAGCAAACCAACAGTGGTCAGGTGGTTGAGATCCAGGTTCCGGCTCAAGGCCAGCAGTTGCAGCAGCGTGGAATCCAGGCACAGCGACACGAACAGGGACAGGGACCGGGTGTTGGACATGGACCGGGTGTACGACAGGGATCGGGTGTTGGACATGGACCGGGTGTACGACAGGGACCGGGTGTTGGACATGGACCGGGTGCAGGACATAGTGTAGGACAGCGACATAATGTTGGGCAGAGACAAACTGCTGGACAGCCACAGACTGCAGGACAGCGACAGATTGCAGGACAGCGACAGACTACAGGACAGCGGCGACAGACTGCAGGACAGCGACAGACTCCAGAACAGCGACAGACTGCTGCAGGACAGCGACAGGCTACAGGACAGCGACACACTACAGGACAGCGACAGACTACAGGACATGGACTGGGTGCAGAGCAGGATGCAGGGGAGCGACGCAGTATTGAACAACGACAGCGTGCAGGGCAGCATCAGATACAGAGCCGGCTCGCCCTGCCCGGTCGCCACTGCAGAGCTCCGACAACTCATCAGCGCCTGCACCCCCAACAGCAACAGCAACACGCATGTCCAATGACACAGGACCAACTTTACCAAGACAACCCGATGTATCCAGTTTATGTCGGTGCGCCACCTGTTCCGACAGTCTATGGACCACAAACACCGGCTCCACCAGTCTACGGACCACCAACACCTGCTCCACCAGTCTATGGGCCACCATCAGCTCCACCAGTCTATGGACCTCCACCCGCTTCACAAGTCTATGGACCACCACCACCTGCTCCACCAGTCTATGGACCACCACCCGCTCCACCAGTCTATGGACCACCACCCGCTTCACAAATCTATGGACCACCACCCGCTCCACCAGTTTATATGGGTACTTCAGTTTATGCCCCTCCGCCAGTTCCTTCGCCAGCTACTGTAGATTATGTCGCTTCGCCCGCTCCTCTAGAATATGTCCCTGCGCCCGGTACAGTAGAATATGTCGCTGCGTCTCCTTCTTCGAACGCCTATGGAGGCTATCTACCTTATCCAATGGTTCAA
The DNA here is from genome assembly GCF_035046125.1 of Drosophila serrata. Taxonomy (NCBI): domain Eukaryota; kingdom Metazoa; phylum Arthropoda; class Insecta; order Diptera; family Drosophilidae; genus Drosophila; species Drosophila serrata. Next base: position 119,444 of record NW_028257174.1, on the reverse strand, counting down.
GAATCTCTGGTCTGCCCATATATATGGGCAATGCATTAGCGGCAGTCAATGTATCTTACGCTGTGCCAGCACATCGAGTAGCTTCTGCTCCAGCGCCAGATTACACACGAGGATAGTGCCCAGAACATGCTGCATAAGTACTTGTGATAACCAGAAAGAAGCGACCCAGTAAGTATTGGTATAAGGAATCCAAACCACGAAATACTTAATCAGATTTCTTTTTTCCTTCGGGTAACAGCTGTCTTCACCAGTAAAACGTACAAACAATTTCCTGCATGCTTCGCCAAGCTTGCCCTGCGCCTGAATGTCCTGGGATCAGATGTGTGCGATCATTTTGTCCAGCAAATCTTTCGGGGGGAACATCACCACCGTCGCTATCATCTGTGAATAGTTTCAGTCTCATCTCGCATATCAATCTGTGCATGAACGAGTTCACCCGCTGACTGCTGCACTATTTGGATCGTTACGAGGACCAGGTGCTGGGCATGTCGAAGGTGAAGCGTCGGCGCACAGATAGTTGGGAGTTTCCTTAAACAAAAATCTACCTCGACAGAAGTCAAAGACTTCTCATTACACTTAAATCGATTTATATCGAAATTTGTAGTTTTCTAGTATGCATTTACATGGCACAATGTGTTTATAAACAACATATGTATACGAGTCCTATTTTTTGTTATATTTTTTCAATCTCTGCACAAAAGAGGCTATTATTGTTAAGTTTAGCTGTTTGGTGATGTTTTAAAAACATCGACAGACTCCAAAAAACATGGATGTTCCTTCACCTTTATTTATAGCAAATGTCGAACGAATTCGAAAATGAAAGAGACAACTATATATGTACATAAATCCGGAAATCATTGTCCGTCCCTTTCTGATCTCAACTTGAAAACCCAAAACCCATTTCGATATACGTTGTCTCTACTTATTTTCAAATAAAGTTTATTTAAAATTAAACTATTAAAAAAAAGAACTGTTTACACTCAATGGATTTTTCATCTTGTTTATTTTAAATTTAGTGTATCATTTCGCGGAGTACACACGTTATTTGTATAAAAAAAAACGAACGCAGAAGAGTTTGTTTTTGTTGGTGCAACGTCTCCTTAACGGTTGGACTTGGCCACACGCTCCAGCTCATCCTTCTTCTTGATGGCGTAGGAGTTGGAGGATCCCTGGAATAATAAGATTAAATTGTTATTAGTATTTATTACATTTTCGATCACAAATCCATGTTCTTATGTGATTTAGGCACTTGTTCTTTTACGTTTCTCGTGTGCATTGTACTGGGAATTGATCACAAGCACAAGGATAATAAAAGATGGAGCTTTGTTCTGGTCCAAAAGCGAGACTACATGAATAGACCATCAGGCAGAATTAGATTGGACCCTTTCTTTCACTAGAAACTATGCTCGAGCACTAGGTTTTTGTCTTTAAGAAATACATCTATACAATTGCTGATGTTCTTTTACGTTTCTCGTGTGCATTGAACTGGGATTTAATCGCAAGCACAAGGATAATAAAAGATGGAGCTTTGTTCTGGTCCAAAAGCGAGACTACATGAATAGACCATCAGGCAGAATTAGACTGGACCCTAAATTTAACCATCAATACATAGGATTTTAAGGACTACATGTTCTTTTACGTTTCTCGTGTGCATTGAACTGAGATTTAATCGCAAGCACAAGGATAATAAAAGATATATTCTGGTCCAAAAGCGAGACTACATGAATAAACCATCAGGCAGAATTAGATTGGACCCTGCTTTCTTTGCATTACTACAATAAACCCGGGAGATATTGTAATGTGGTTAAGATCCTCGGTTCTTGCTCACCTTAGCGGCGTTGATCAGCTCATCGGCCAGGCACTCGGCAATGGTCTTGATGTTCCTGAAGGCAGCCTCGCGAGCTCCAGTGCACAGCAGCCAGATGGCCTAAAATAATGAATAAATATATTAGATTTTGTAGAGCCTTAAGCTTGTACAACAATAATGATTCATTCAAAAATGTCTCTTCAGTTCATACGCCAAATGTCGGCTAAATTACACATTGTGACGCTACGGATAAGATAGATTTTCGATTTAGCCAACATTATAAGCCAGCAGTCGCCAAACGAACCACTAGCCATCGTAGCTGGCCACATTCTAAATCCAATTATGCATTACAAGCGGGAGACTCACCTGGTTGACGCGACGCAGGGGCGACACATCCACAGCCTGACGACGGACGGTACCAGCACGTCCAATACGGGTGGAGTCCTCACGGGGTCCCGAGTTGATGATGGCGCTGACCAGGATCTGCAAATGATAGCAATGCAAAATGTTAATTAAATCCAATTCGTATCTAAGTTGCTTAATAACGTATAGGGAATATGTAGTAAATGTTGTTTCAATTTCCAGGAGAGCAGGAAGAGGGGCTTTATCTTCGGGCGCTAGGATAATATTGAAACCATTTGATCTCAGTTCAATTTTGGTAATGCCCACCGGCAATGGGTTTATTTAAAGCCGCAGGCATTGAGGTGAACTGTTGTCACAGGGTTGTCTGGGATTAAGTAGATATAATAATGTTGTTTTTGACTTTATTAAGGTTCGCATCTTTGAGACAATGGCCTTAAGAGGAATAGTTAAACATGGGGTTCGATGTGGTCCAATTGAATACCACAACGCTGTTGAAATCAACGCTGCAGTTTTAGTTTTGGACGGATAACTCAATCTAAACTTATTACATGAATGCTGTTGTTACTTTTTGACTTTATTAAGGTTCGCATCTTTGAGGCAATGCCCTTAAGAGGAATAGTAAAGCATGGGGTTCAATGTGGTCCAATTGAATACCACAACGTTGTTGGGATCAACGCTGCAGTTTTAGTTTCGGACGGAAAGTTGCTAAAGTCTTTAAGCACAAGGATATGTGTACATTTTTATCAATTTCTAGTGTAGCTTTAATTTCCAAGAGGACCAGAAGAGGTTTCTTTTCTTCAGGCACTAGGATAATATTAAAACTCTGCTTCCTATGAGTCCTGAGTTAATGCTCAATTTGGCTGGAGTTTACCATCAATTGGCTTGAGGAGGACTAACTGGGGTTCTTCTAATCTTCATTTTAAATTTCTAGTGTAGCTTTAATTTCCAAGAGGACCAGAAGAGGCTTCTTTTTTCAGGCACTAGGATAATATTAAAACTCTGCTTCCTATGAGTCCTGAGTTAATGCTCAATTTGGCTGGAGTTTACCATCAATTGGCTTGAGGAGGACTAACTGGGGTTTCCTTATGATCATATTTCAATTTCTAGTGTAGATTTAATTTCCAAGAGGACCAGAAGAGGCTTCTTTTCTTCAGGCACTAGGATAATATTAAAACTCTGCTTCCTATGAGTCCTGAGTTAATGCTCAATTTGGCTGGAGTTTACCATCAATTGGCTTGAGGGGGACTAACTGGGGTTCTTCTAATCTTCATTTTAAATTTCTAGTGTAGCTTTAATTTCCAAGAGGACCAGAAGCGGATGCTTTTCTTCAGGCACTAGGATAATATTAAAACTCTGCTTCCTATGAGTCCTGAGTTAATGCTCAATTTGGCTGAGATCGCCATCAATTGGCTTGAGGAGGACTAACTGGGGTTTCCTTATGATCATATTTTAGTTTCTAGTGTAGATTTAATTTCCAAGAGGACCGAAAGAGGCTTCTTTTCTTCAGGCACTAGGATAATATTAAATCTTTGTTTTACTATAAGTCCACATAGAAGATAATGCTTGCGAAAGTATCGTTACTAACCAGCATCGAGGAGGACTTGACAACCATTACTTTGAGTTCTAATTAAGGATTTACTTTGTAGTTCCAAGTTCCAGGAGAAACCAGAAGAGGCTTATTATCTTCAGGCACTAGGATATTTTGGAACCCAATTAATCTGCGCGCCCATTCTACCCATGTCCCAGTGGCAAATATCTGCGGACACAGTTTAGCATGGGCCGCTTGCTCCCTACCTTTCGAAAAAGGATAGAAGTATATAATTATATGTTTATGTACCTGCAGCGGGTTCTCGCCGGTGAGCAGATGAATGATCTCGAACGAGTGCTTGACAATGCGGCAGGCCATCAGCTTCTTGCCATTGTTGCGTCCCTTCATCATCAGGGAGCAGGTCAGGCGCTCCACAATGGGGCACTGAGCCTTGCGGAATCGCTTGGCGGCATAACGTCCGGCCGAGTGGGGAAGGTAGCGGGCGAACTTCTCCTTCACCGAGATGTAATCCTGCAGCGAGATATCGTTGACGGTCACATCGTCGCACGACCAGCGGCCGAAAAGCTTGATTTCGGGCAGCTCGCTGGTGGCCACAACGTTCGTCTCCATGATGGTTTCGGCGTTCTCGGTTTCCAGAGGTGCCGCCGGCTCCTCGAACGTCTCCACGACGGTGTTTTCAGCAACTTCGGCCATGCTGTGAGTGGAGGAAAAGGTTAATATATAATGAAATTATTTATTTTGTCAACAATATTCAACTGAAATAGCTAAGAGTTATAAATTCAGCTAAACGCGACCATTTTCTGCACTTTAAAACCAAAGAAAAACATGAGGTGTGCTCTTATTTAGTGCTTCCATGTAAAAAAAAATATAAAAGGGCCATCAAGCCCGCGTGAAAACCATGTTTTCACTAAATATTAACCACGTTTTTTGTAGATTTTCTGCAATTTTAAATCTTTACTGAAAATGAGCGCTATTTCCACACGCACACCATACACACATATACATTTGTATATGCACATATACACACGCGCATTGTTGTTGTTGATTTCCACGACTTTATCGTCGCAATGCCTTTTCCAAAGGAATCGGTATTTTATATTCATCCAAGGGCTTTAGTTTTGCCATAGAACCGTATAAAATAAATACAAAAAAACATAAAAAAAAAGGAAAAAGTGAAACCAACACGTGTTAGCACTCACACAGTGGCTCACGCACAAACACACACACAAACAAAAAGCCGCCCGTTTTTAACCTCATTGCCGCTGAAATTTCAGTTTTTCGCCGTTCGCTCAATAATTTCACAAAACCCCTATTATTCACGCTAGGCCGCCACTTGTAGCAGTCGTTTTGTCGAACTATGGTACGTTTACACTTATTTAAACTTCGAAAAACCCTTACATTTTCACAGAAGATATCGAGATACGATGTCAGCGCAAAGGCAAACGCCTGAAAAAGAACATGTTGGGGCAGTGTTCGGCAGCGCCACAGAAGTACGTTTCCGCCGCTGCGCACACGGTTGCATTTGGCCAGGGCTGCGAAGTGCACGAGGTATCGATTGTTGCGATAGTTGGCGCTAGTTTGGCTGGATCTCATCACTTGCACCGTATTCAACATCGGGTCTGTTCTGTTTAAGCGAATTGTTGAGTAAGAAAATTAATTAGCTGTTTGATTACCTGTTACTTTATTGTGCATTACATTTATTGAAACCGATAGCTCCTTCTCTTATCGATATGTGTCACAGGTGGCCAGGGTTGAAAAGCGCATTACCTATCGATTGCCTGACAGTAGCGATAATATTGATAACGATGTGCCAGTATCGATATATTTCTTGATGTGTCACCGCTATTGAACTTCCCACAACAGAAATTTTATTGTGAAATAATATTTCTTTATATACGCCACTATGAGCGTGGATATATCCAGCACAATCAAGTTCCGGGACATCTGTGATCTGTTCGAAAAGCTGAAGGCCACCAAAAAGGTTGCCAACAAAGAGGATGTGCTAAAGAGTTACTACGAGTCATTCTGCCGGCATCGCGAATCTTTTCGCAAGGAAACCGGCCTGGCCGACGACCAGGTGGAGAGCGGAGCCAGCAGCTTCTACTCCGTGCTGCGCCTGCTACTCCCGAGCGCGGACACAGGCCGAGACAACTATGGGCTGCAGATTACGGCGCTGGGCAGGCTCTACATTCGGGTGCTTCAGCTGGCCAAGGACTGTGAGTGGGGCAATTGGGGGATTACTGGTGAAACGAGTTATTATTCATCACGTATCAACTCCTGTTAGCCAGCGATGCCATAATGCTGCAGCACCGCAGTGGAAACATGTACAGAGACTACGGCGATGTGGTCTATGCCGTTCTTAAGCCGCGCTGCTTCAATCCGGCAAGCAATCTGCGGCTCAAGCACATTCACGAAATGCTCGACACCATTGCTAACGGGGACACAACAGGTGGGTGAAACGGCCGTCAAAACAAAGCTTAGATAAAGACATAAGTCCATCCCCAGTTAAGGAGCAGGAACTAATCCGGTTTACACAGGAGGCCTCGCCGGAGGAGCAAAAGTGGCTAATACGACTGCTGCTGAAGAGCCTGGGCCTGGGCATTGGCGAGCAGAAAATATTTGGGGTCCTACATCCCAAGGCACAGGATATCTACCAGCGCTGCTCGGATCTGGGCCATGTTTGCAACCTGCTGGCCGACAATGCCACTGACCTGAACGCCAGTGGCACCTCCAACTCCACGGACAGCAAGGACAATGTCAAGCCCGTAAATCTGAATGCTGTCATTCGACCATTCCATCAAATCCGTCCCATGCTGTGCGAACGCTTTCCGGGCGACATCCATGAGCTAATGCAATCGGACGTGCTCTATCTGGAGACCAAGGTGGATGGGGAGCGCTTTCAGCTGCATATCGATCGCGGCCGCTTCATGTACATCTCGCGGAACGGCGTGGATTACACACGCAACTTTGGGGACAGCTACGACCGCGTCGGCACCCTGACGCCAAAGCTAAGGGGCCTGCTGCCGCTGGGTCTGCAGTCCATTATCCTGGACGGCGAGATGATGATATGGGACACCGTTCAGGAGCGCTTCCGCGAGAAGGGCGAGAACACGGACGTTAAGAGCCTGAAGCCTGACCGCAGCTGGCAGCCCTGCTTCGTCGTCTACGATCTTTTGTATTTCAATGGCCAGAGCCTTCTCGACCACACCTACATCCAGCGCGCCTACAAGCTCCAGAAGCTGCTGGTGGAACAGCGTGGCGTGCTGCAATTGATGCGTGGCCGCAAGATTGGCTCGGTGGAGGAATTTAACCAGCTCTTCCAGGAGGCCCTCGACTCCAATGCCGAGGGTATAGTGCTGAAGAAGCAGGGCTCCGTCTATCAGCCGGGAGTGCGACTGGGCGGTGGCTGGTACAAAGATAAAGCGGATGTGAGTAGAGCTAAAACAGTTTATAAATAACATCAATGATCCCCTCTCTAACTTCTTCCACAGTACATCAAGGGCCTTATCACAGAGTTCGATGTGCTGATCGTTGGCGGCTTCTACAATCGCAAGCGCACATTCATCGAATCCTTCTTGCTGGGCGTCCTCCAGCCGGCATCAAATGGCAGCACCTCCTCCCATCGCCACGAGGTCTTCAGCATTGGCTGCGTCACAAATAACACACAGCAGAGGGGTGTTTTGAATCACACCCTGAAGCCACATTGGCACGATGTGATCAAGGAGCCGCCACCGCTGTGGTATCATTACAAGGCGAACGATCGGACGGGATGCCCTGATCTCTGGATCGAGCCACAAAACTCGATTATCTTGCAGGTGAAGGCGGCCGATTTGGCACCGAATTCGGCGTTCTTCACCCGCAAATCGTTGCACTTTCCGCGCATCGAACTGAAACGTGATGACAAATCCTGGAACGAGTGTATGACGCTCAAGGAGTTCAACGATCTGTGCGAAGTAATTAGTTAGATATAGATTTATATAATTCTTCTGACAATTGTGTTCTTTCTGCGTCTTCTCCATAGGGTTCCAAGGCCATCAAGAAGCTAAATAAGCGTCAGCTGCGATTGGAGGACTTGACAACGAAGCGAAAACGTCTCCGAATGACACCTTCGGAACGGAGCCGCATAGGACTGTCCGTCTACGAAAAGCGCTGTGAGCTAGATCCAACCAGTTCGAGTCGCACTAAGCTGTTCGATGGCCTTAGTTTTTGCATTTTAAGCGGCTCGGCTGGGCGTTATAGCAAGCGGCAGCTGCAGGAGCTGGCCGTGCTGAATGGAGGCTGCATCGTTGAGAATCCCCTGCCCAATGATCCCAAGTGCTTCTGTATAGCCGGCGACCAGACATTCTTGGTTAAGCGACTCATTCTGCAGCAGCCGCGCACCTGCGACATTGTGAGCATGGACTGGCTGCTGCGGATCTGTCGAAAGCAGGAACTGGAGCTGCGGCCCAAGGATCTAATGGCGGCCACCGAGCCACTGCAGCGGGAGCTGGCCGAGTGCTTTGACAAGTTCGGGGATAGCTACGACAAGGATATTGCGGACATTGAGGAGTTGCAGGAACTGCTGCTGGACATGGACAAAGTGACAGTAGAGGAAGAGGAAGCGGTGTCATCTGAGCTGGATGCCTTGGAGGATCAACTGCTGGAGGGGAAAAAGAGTCTTAATCTGTTCCGGAACCTGTACGCCGAGTTCTACGAGCCGCACGGGGATCGCTTGGCCAGGATTCTGTTTCTACAGAACGGAGGCAAGTTGGCTGAAGCAACCGATCCAAAGCTCAATCTGGGCTTCAACTGCATGCCCTCGGGCATGGATGATGATCACCTGGAGCAGTGGCTTCAAAACCACCCAAGGCTGAGTGCTGACAAAGTGCTAAACTCTGCCTGGATCCACCAATCGCTTCGGGAAGGGCTTCTCCTGCCCCAGTCGAGTTTCGTCTGATGACGTATAAATTAATATATTTTTTTAAGTACTCTATGTATATACTGTATAATATGTAAAATATAAAATATGTATGATTTTTTAAAGTGCCTAAAATAAATCAATATCACCATAATCTTTATACTCTTGCAATTTGCAGTTGATTACTACGAATTGATCCATGTTGATGGAAAGAAAATAAAAACTAACAAGAGATATGTATATACATATTATAATAAATAAATTAATATACATATATTTTTTTAAAGACTCTATGTATATACTGTATAATATGTAAAATATTAAATATGTATGATTTTTTAAAGTGCCTAAATCAAATCAATAACACCAAAAATTTTATACCCTTGCACTTTGCAGTGGATTACTACGAATTGATCCATGTTGATGGAAAGAAAATAAAAACTAACAAGAGATATGTATATACATATTATAATAAATAAATGAATATATATATTTTTTTAAAGACTATGTATATACTGTATAATATGGAAAATATAAAACATGTATGATTTTTTAAAGTGCCTAAAAGAAATCAATAACACCAAAATGTTTATACCCTTGGAATTTGCAGTGGATTACTACGAATTGATCCATGTTGATAGAAAGAAAATAAAAACTAACAAGAGATATAGTATATACATATAATAATATATTTTAATTTAACTAAATCTTATTTTAAGATCACATAAAATAACATTATCTAAAATTTCTAGTATTTGGACTTGATAATTATAAGCATTTGAAGATGAGAATTTAGTGTGCATTTGCAACGGTAATTTTGTACCCATTCATGACTTCTAGCTTACATGATATTTTACCCATGCATATTAATGCCTGCGCTCATTTTCTGGCTGTGAAATCTCTTGATTTATGAGTGTTTCCTTGGGAAAACCCCAAAACTGTTTTATGAAAACTTTAAAACTGCGTTGCCAGATTTTCTTTTGATAAACTGTGACGCAAGATTTTATAAAAATAATAGTAAAACCAAAGGTTAGCCAACACTGACAGCAGGTATAATTAGTGTGACTTGCTCAGGAACTAGTTCCCAATCGCATCCCCAATTCGAATTAGCCCACTGAAAAGAGCTTTATGCCGCAAGGGGCCTGGGGATACAATATGAGCTAGCAAATTAATTATAAATAAGACTAATTCCAAGCTTTCTGGATGCATCCAGTACGCAACAAATGACTGAACTGAAACTGGAACTGACAGGGAACGGGAGCCAGTTCGGCCGCTGGGTCCAAAGACCAGTTCAATTAAACCAGTTCACATTTGAACAACACAACTCTAGTTTTTTTTTTACACACATATATGTTTTAAAAACATATGCGGAATCAAAAATCAATACGCAGAGTTGTTCGATTGTCGAGGACTGTGGCGAGGCATTAAGGATTCCAGGCGACTCGAGAAGGACCGCGCGGCAACGACGTAACAGGAGGCGACACTACTGCTGCTGCTGCAACTGCGACCAGAGGCTGTTGACAATGGTGTGCTGTGCGTGTGCTTGTGCCAGTGTAAGTGTATGTGTGTGTGTGTGCCAGTCCGTGTGCGTTTTGTGTTCGTGTTTGTCTGATTGTGTGCTGCTCCCGTTGTTGTTGTTGTGCTGTGAAAAATAAGAAGGAAAATGGCAATGTCCTGAAAACGTCCTATTAGCTGGATGGAAACCTCAATCAAATTGTTGTAGTTTCACGTTTCCAACAGTTGTTGTGCTAACACACCTTCCTCCCTTCATTCCCGCAGAAATAACCGCAAACACACAGGAAGCAATAATCACAACAAAGACGGGCGCGTTTCCATGTCGCCGTGTGTGGGCCTTTGATGCAGCCATCCATCAGCGGATCAGGCCAGGATCAGGACTAGCGGAGCCATGCTACCCATCACTGAGGAGCAGCAGCTGCAGCACCAGCACCAGCAGCAACTCCAGGCGGAACTGGAGGATGCAGAGCCGCAGGTGGGCGATGGGAGCCTCTGGACCGCCCTGTATGACTACGACGCACAGGGCGAGGACGAGCTGACTCTGCGGCGGGGCCAGATCGTTGTTGTGCTATCCACGGACAGCGAAGTATCAGGCGATGTTGGCTGGTGGACGGGCAAGATCGGAGACAAGGTAAGTAGCGGCTTTTGCTCCACTTCAGACTTAAAACTCAACTGAAATCATTATTCCCAACCTTTTCTCCAGGTCGGTGTCTTTCCCAGGGACTTTGTGACTGATGCCGATCCCCTACAGCTCAATGTCCCCTCCGCCATTGGCGATATCCAGCCGCACGAGATCGAGTACGAGGAGCTGGACATCAAGGAGGTAATCGGCTCGGGCGGCTTCTGCAAGGTGCATCGCGGCTTCTATGATGGCGAGGAGGTGGCCATCAAGATTGCCCATCAGACGGGCGAGGACAATATGCGCGACAATGTGCTCCAGGAGGCCAAGCTCTTCTGGGCCCTTAAGCATGAGAATATAGCCGCCCTGCGAGGCGTCTGTCTGAAGACGAAGCTTTGCCTGGTGATGGAGTATGCCCGTGGCGGCAGTCTTAATCGTATTTTGGCAGGAAAGATACCGCCTGACGTGCTCGTTAACTGGGCCATCCAGATAGCCAGAGGCATGAATTACCTGCACAACGAGGCACCCATGTCGATCATTCATCGCGACCTCAAGTCCTCCAATGTACTCATTTACGAGGCCATCGAGGGCAATCATCTGCAGCAGAAGACGCTTAAGATCACGGACTTTGGCCTCGCAAGGGAAATGTACAATACGCAGCGGATGAGTGCCGCCGGCACGTATGCCTGGATGCCGCCCGAGGTGATCAGTGTCAGCACCTACTCCAAGTGAGTTTGAAATAATGCTCTCCTAAAAGCAAATCCATATTGTAACTTGGTTTCTATCCCTCAGATCCTCGGATGTTTGGAGCTATGGTGTGCTGCTTTGGGAGCTGATAACGGGCGAGACGCCCTACAAGGGCTTCGATCCGCTTTCCGTGGCTTATGGCGTGGCTGTCAACACGCTGACCTTGCCCATACCAAAAACATGCCCCGAAACCTGGGGTGCCCTCATGAAAAGTGAGTGTTTCAGTCCCTGAGACAGTTTTCCCTCTCCTGAATACTTTTATTTAATTGTTTTAAAACTCATACCAAATTCCTAGGCTGCTGGCAGACGGATCCACACAAGCGACCTGGTTTCAAGGAGATACTCAAGCAGCTGGAGAGCATTGCCCGCTCCAAGTTTACGCTGACGCCGCAGGAATCCTTTCACTACATGCAGGAGTGCTGGAAAAAGGAGATCGCCGAGGTGCTGCACGACTTGCGCGAAAAAGAAAAGGTAGGAACCGCCTTCGAGTTCACCTAGATCGATTTCTCGTTTCTAGACCGTTCTCTTTGTTGGCCCTAGGCCGCTCTTGAGTTCTTCTTTGTCCATTACTCTCTGTTTACTTCCCCAATCAATCCCCCGTCGTTTGTTGATAAAATTCTAATAATTTGGTTTATACTTTCTCTCCAAAAAAACAACACAAAACAAACCAAATTCCATTTGTAAAATATATAAACATCAAACGGCGTAAAGCGTTTCCAAACCATCGAAGAGGTAAGCGCGTCCAACAGGTCTCTCTCTCGCTCTCTGCTCGCCTTTTTCGTTGAGTTGAGTTTCATTGAGTTTCGTTAAGTTCCTTGCCGTGTTTTTGTTACGTTTCGTTTGCCCTAAGTTATCCAGTTTCGTGGATGGATAACCGTCCCGCCACGCCCCACTTAAGCCCACATGCTGCATGGTTCCTAGTTCCTAGATCCTAGCTCTTAGTTCCTTGTTCTTCGTTTCTAGTTAGCAGTTTTTGTTAAAACCTTTTAAGCCTTTACTAAACCCCTTCTGGTCTCCGTTTCCACAGGAACTGCGCAACAAGGAGGAGCAGCTGCTACGGGTGCAGAACGAGCAACGCGAAAAGGCTACCCTCCTTAAGATCCAGGAGCAGCACTTGCGGGAGCGTGAAATGGTGCTTATCGAACGGGAGTTGGTCATGATGCAGCCGGTGCCAACGAAACGCCGGCCCAAAAAGGGCAAAAAGGTAAGTTCAATGTCGTTGTGTGAGAAAAGTTTCCTTACTAACGAATATTTCCATTATTCCTGCAGTACAAACCGCTGCAGATATCACTGCCGACGGGCTTCCGGCACACCATAACGGCCGTACGCGACAAGGCGGAGCAGCCGGGCTCACCCTCACTCTCTGGCTTACGCATCGTGGCACGTGAGTATCTATTTTCCTTTGTCTTCGCCCTGCTCTACGTCCCCTCAGAGATTCAGCTTAGCTGGGAATTATAGGAAAAAAAGAAAACAAAAGGAAAAGCTGTCCAATTAGTGAAATAATATTAATACTGTGTCGAATTTTAACGCGAAAGTTGATATTTAAATCAATCCTTTAACATTTTAATATAAATGAGTGCCATAAATCGATATTTTCAATGATATTTCGGTTATTTCTTCGAATATATAACGTTAAATTTATAAATTCGATATTTATAAAGCCAATATATCAATGTTTTTAATATTTGTGATAGGTTATAAATATTCATTCGTACTCCGAGTATAAGCATATAATTTGCAATTTTCCTTATAATTCCTTATAAATACTGGATATTGGGATGCAGTTAACCCGAAGAATGTATGGAAATCAGGCCATCAGCTTAGAGATTAGATTAGATCAGAGATTAGTCCCAGGAGTATGTCATCATGCCACCCCCGTATCAGTATGATTATTTTTAATTGGTGCTTATTTTTGGCATGCTTCCTCCTTCTTTATTTTGTATATTATTTCTTCTTCTGTTTTGATTGATTATTTTCCTTTTCGTTTCTTTTTTCTCTTATTTCATTTTGGTTTTCTACCTTTTGGGGATCGTATTATATAAAAATAGTTACCGATGGGCACAAGGGCAAGACCTGGGGCCCATCCACCATGCACCAGCGTGAGCGATCGCTCCTGCCCTCGCAACTGGGCGGCGGTGGCCAGCCGGAGTGGCCCGCACAGAGCTCCACTCACTCCTCGTTCAGCAAGAGTGCCCCGAATCTGGACAAGAGCAAGCAGCAGCAGTTACAGTTGCAGCAACAGCTGCCGGTGGCCTCGTTAACTCCACCGCCGGGCAATAGCAATGGCATGGGAATTGGAGCGGGAGCGATAGCGATAGCGGGAGCTAACGGAGGAGGAGGAGGCGGCGGGGGAGCAGGAGTATATCCAGGTATACCCTATTTTCTAACGCGACAACCCAACAGCAATATTGGTAATTGTAAGGTCATCACCACCACCAATGCCATTACAACCAACCACAACAACAACAACAACTCCGTCAACAACAACAAAAGCCAGAATAATAATAATAATAATAACCATAATATTAATATTAATATAAATAATAATAACAATACAACTACTAGCAATAGCGGCCACAGTAACAGCCAGACTAACCCCACTTCCCACTCGAACGCCTCCCTGCCCAATGGCCAGAGCCAGAGCCAGAGCAAGAGCAAAAGCAAGAGCAACTCCAACAACAGCAGCCTTACCAGCGCCAGCAGGACAATGTACCATCGTGCCCGAAGCCAGGAGTACGGCCTAGATCTTTCGCCCAGTCCGTATCAGCCGCCAAATCTATATTTAGTATCCGATGATAGCTCCGAAACGGACACCGTGACAGGACCCACTGGCTGCTTTCACTTCCTCAAGTCTGGAAATTCCTCTGCCTCGGCTACAACCACCGCCTCAGCAGTGCCACGTTTCGGCGGCAGTCTGGGCAACAGTCCCGCCGTCGGACGCAAGAAGCATTCGCTGGACAGTTCCCAACATCCGCCACCAACAAGCAGCAATAGCCTGGCACTGCCCACGCAACTGATGGCATCGGAGGATAACAACACCTATGACCATGCCTTTTATAGGGATGTGATCAAGAAAATCATTGCCAGCAGCGAGCGGGTGAACTCCAAGTCTAGCGGAGACCTCACCATGTACAATTCCAGCACACCGCTGACGGCTGCCCAACGGGATTGCCTTGGCGACGACGAAGACGCAGGCGGTCGCTTTCAGCGCAATGCCTCGGGATCGCAGTTTCCGCGACATTGCTTCTTTACCAGGCAGGAGGAGGAGGAGGATGACAACAACGACCAAGACGACGATGACGATGACGATGACGATGACTCTGGAGAGGCGGAACAGTCGCTGGACTCCAATCAAATGAGACAGAACTCAACAACATCCCGCAAGAGCTCGGTGACTTTCCAGAGCGTGAGCTTCGAGGAGCCAGCCGGCGTCGGATCGCCCCCAGCGACGGTAGCTAGCAGATCGGAGCTGCAGTATACTTCCAGTGCTTCCATTAGCTTTGCCACATACCGCTCTGCCTCGCCATCATCACTGTCCTCGTCCAGCGCCTGCACAGCCTCCTCCGGTGGTGAAGTGCTCCAGGGTATTGCTGGTGAAACGGCGGTGAACGGCAGTAGCGGCTATCAAATGCAAGAGAACTCTATACTAACCACACGACGGATGCTCGATGTCCAGCCGCACCCGGATGTGATCAAGATGAAGGAGCACCTGCTGGCCGAAGAGCAGCGCCAACAGAGCAAGAACCAAAGGAAGCAGCGTCCCAAGCACATCACCAAATCCAAGTCCGTTGAGGCGCCAGTCGATGGACAGCCGCATCCTCATCATCCTCACCAGCAGCAACAGCAGCATCAGCAGCAGCATTACCAACTCCAGCATGAGCATCATTCGGCAAGCTCCAGCCGCTTCCGCTCTTTGCTGAGCCTCTTCTCGCGCTCTCGGAAAAAGTACAGCAAGCTGGCGGACCACAACCAGTTGGATGGCGGCGTTGGTGGCTCCGAATTCAGTGCCATTGATCCCTACCAGACCGATCTGGCCATGGGTAGTGGCAATGGGAGCAATGGTCGATCGCTGAAGCGTAAGGGCAAGAAACCGCAAACGCAATCCTGCGAGCAGCTGGAAAGGTGCTGATTGCCGTTGGAGTTGGCCTCAATAGCTCATTGTTTTATATTAAAACCCTTAGTCTAGGGCCAGAGCGAAAGCAGAGGGTTACCTTTTGAAGATTTCTCCGGCCTAGAAGGCCGCCTCTAACTCCTTCCTCACCAACCTCCTACCTTCCCTCCTTGTAACCGATGAATTGTTCCTAACGAAGGCAAGGCGAGGGATGCAGAGAGAACCATTTGAGGAGAGATTGTGCGGATAAACTAATGCTGCTTCTATACGTAGTAGACACGACACAAGTGCATGGGCCGATGGCAAAATATTTAACTAAACCATAAACTATAAACCATTAAACATAAACCATAAATCTGTAACGATTGGATTAACCTTTAAGTCAACCATAATGGCTCAATTGCTATATATCTAATGGGGGATTCACCGCCTCCCCCAATATCTTAGTTGAACTAAGTTCTATAGTTCTTATAGAAGAACTCCTCGCCCCTCCTCTCATCCCTGAGAGATGTGTGTCTTTCTTTGTTTTTCGAAATTATTCTTATTTAATTTTGCAATGCGACTCCGTTTGGTATTTTGATTACAGTTTTATTTACATTTTATTATTAGTCTGAAATCGGGTTTTCCAATTAATTTATTTATGATTTCTTTAACAACAAAACATACACAAAAAAAAAAAAAAGAAAACTAAAAAAACACCTGTGATCAAAAACAATAATGTTGATGAAAAACAAAAGAAAAAAAGTGAAGAAAGTGAAATAATAATATATTTTTTTTGTTTTTGTATTATTTTTATGGAAATTATATATATACTGATATATATATATATATATACATTTTGTACGATTTGTTCATTTTACGTTTACCGCTCTCGCGTCTCGATTTCAATATATCAACTTTGTATATTAATGTATTTCCCATTTTTATTTTTTTGGGCCCAGCCAAGAACCCAAAAGAAAAAAGAACAATTAGACGAGAAAATGAGAGATCCGTCAATAAAAACAAACTAAAAAGAATCTGCTGACCAGTTTTGATTGTTCCCATATACAAAATATATACCAGAGAAGCACAGAGAAGAATTAGTATTTATTTTTAAAATATTTAAAAGTATGTTTATATCCCCTCGCAGTTTGCAATTGAATTATAGGATCGAATCGGAAATCGATCAAATCTATGTTTTAAATATTAGCATTATTTGAATCCATAACATTATATCATAATTTAACAAAAAAAACATTGAAAAACTAATAACTCAGCTAAAATTCATTAATTTCAATTCAGAAGCCGGTCCTATGTTAGGTTTTACTAGGTCAATAAGTCTGCATACTCAATATTGAGAAAATCTGCTGAGAACTTGAATAGTGATAATTTTTTCTCTTAAAATTTTCCGATTTTTCCTATGGCAGCTATATATATGTATATATATAGTACACCGATTCGCCATGCTCCGATTTATATAGTAGTAAAATTATATAGAAGAATAATACCATAGTTTTATTCAAAGAGCTTACTATTTTTGTTCCAAAACAATTCTCACACGTCTGAGCATATGATTCTCAACTGGTTCTAACGTCCCCGGAATGAAGCGACTGCTACCGGCCACGTCTCAGATATGTGTTGTGTTTCAAAAATTGCAAGTCATTGTTTACAAGTGTTCAAAGTTAGTAACTGACCATACATAATTACTAGTCATAGATATTTACTGCTCAGAGTTACTTAACGTCATTGATACCTACTGATTATAGTTAATTGCTGATCATAGTTACCTCCTGGTCATAGATACTTACTATTCTGAGTTAATTACTGATCATATTTACTTAATGTTCAGAGTTAATTAGTGGCAATTCTTCTAGAAATCGTCCGATTGTTCCTATGGCAGCTATATATATGTATATATATAGTCAACCGATTCTACATGCTCCGATTTATATACTAGTAAAATTATATAGAAGAATAACTCTATAGTTTTATTCAAAGAGCTTGTTTTTAATTTGCTCCAAAACAAATCTCGCACGTCTGAGCATATGATTCCCAACTGGTTCTAACATCCCCGGAATGAAGCGACTGCTACCGGCCACGTCTCAGATATGTGTTGTGTTTCAAAAGTTGCAAGTCATTGTTTACAAGTGTTCAAAGTTAGTAACTGATCATAGTTATTTAATGTTTATTGATACTTACTTATCAGAGTTACTTAGTGTTCAGAGATACTTACTGATTATAGTTACTTACTGGTCATAGATACTTAATGTTCAGAGTTATTTACTGCTCATAGTTAATTGCTGATCATAGTTAATTACTGGTCATAGATACTTACTGTTCTGAGTTAATTACTGATCATAGTTACTTAATGTTCAGAGTTAATTACTGGTCATTCTTCTAGAAATCGTCCGATTGTTCCTATGGCAGCTACATATATGTATATATATAGTCAACCGATTCTACATGCTCCGATTTATATACTAGTAAAATTATATAGAATAATAACTTCATAGTTTCATTGATATAGCTTGCTCATTGTTCCAAAACAAATCTCACACGTCTGAGCATATGATTCCCAACTGGTTCTAACCTCCCCGGAATGAAGCGACTGCTACCGGCCACGTCTCAGATATGTGTTGTGTTTCAAAAGTTGCAAGTCATTGTTTACAAGTGTTCAAAGTTAGTAACTGACCATACATAATTACTAGTCATAGATATTTACTGCTCAGAGTTACTTAACGTCATTGATACCTACTGATTATAGTTAATTGCTGATCATAGTTACCTCCTGGTCATAGATACTTACTATTCTGAGTTAATTACTGATCATATTTACTTAATGTTCAGAGTTAATTAGTGGCAATTCTTCTAGAAATCGTCCGATTGTTCCTATTGCAGCTATATATATGTATATATATAGTCCACCGATTCGCCATGCTCCGATTTATGTACTAGTAAAATTATATAGAATAATAACTTCATAGTTTCATTGATATAGCTTGCTCATTGTTCCAAAACAAATCTCACACGTCTGAGCATATGATTCCCAACTGGTTCTAACCTCCCCGGAACGAAGTGACTGCTACCGGCCACGTCTCAGATATGTGTTGTGTTTCAAAAGTTGCAAGTCATTGTTTACAAGTGTTCAAAGTTAGTAACTGACCATACATAATTACTAGTCATAGATATTTACTGCTCAGAGTTACTTAACGTCATTGATACCTACTGATTATAGTTAATTGCTGATCATAGTTACCTCCTGGTCATAGATACTTACTATTCTGAGTTAATTACTGATCATATTTACTTAATGTTCAGAGTTAATTAGTGGCAATTCTTCTAGGAATCGTCCGATTGTTCCTATTGCAGCTATATATATGTATATATATAGTCCACCGATTCGCCACGCTCCGATTTATATACTAGTAAAATTATATAGAATAATAACTTCATAGTTTCATTGATATAGCTTGCTCATTGTTCCAAAACAAATCTCACACGTCTGAGCATATGATTCCCAACTGGTTCTAACCTCCCCGGAACGAAGTGACTGCTACCGGCCACGTCTCAGATATGTGTTGTGTTTCAAAAGTTGCAAGTCATTGTTTACTAGTGCTCAAAGTTAGTAACTGATTATACATAGATACTTACTGGTCATCGATACTTACTGCTCAGAGTTTCTTACTAATCATAGTTAATTACTGAGCATAGTTAATAGGTGATTATATTTCTCGATTGATCAAAAATATATATGAATTGTAGGGTCGGAAATGACTAAAATTATAAGACTGCAAGTGTATACAAAAATGATTTTAAGACAGGTATGACATGATTTTGCTCCTTTTTCTTTGGGTACATAAAATTCTTCTCTGTGCTTCTTAAGTTAATTCCCCCCTTCAGACAGACAGAAAGACTTACTCACGGATCTTGTCTCCTGGTCTTGGTATGCGGTGGCTAAACCTGGTATTGCCTGCGGTTACTACTCCACAAACCACCCGACAATGCTCCCAAATGAGCAACCCACTCGAACCACCCAATCCTTCCACCCAGATCCCGGCTGTTTCAGCCAGAGTTTTAGCTATTCTCGCAACTCAATCTCGTGTCTCGTGTCCGCCCTACGGAATGCTGCCGACATATATGTAAATGCATATATATCAGGATCAGGAGGAAGCAACAGCAAGATGGATGACTGGCGCCCGGGGGCCACCAACATGCCGATTATGTCGCCGTCACCGTACCTCCTCAGCCGCTTCACCAGCAATGTGCCGCTGCCGACCCTGTATGCGGGCGATGCGGCCCGTAAGCCGAAGCTCTCGGTGATCGAGCTACTCCTGTACAACATGGCCTCTCTGCTGGCGGGCGTGGCTGCTGGCTATGATGTCCGGATGTCGAATGTATCGCCCGTGCATCCCACTCTGCTCAGCGAGGTGCCCGCTCTGAAGGCGGCTCCCAAGGCAGCTGCGATAGCGGCAGCAGCAGGAGACTCACTGGAAACCGAGGAGGAGCCGAAGCACAGGTTGCAGGAGCAGGCCTTGGAACTGCTGGAGGTGGATGCACAATTACAGCAGCAGGAGAACAGGGAGAGCACGCCGCGAAAGCTGGCCGGCCAGGCGAGGTGAGAGAACTTTTGCAGATTTATAGAAATTACGATTAATTTCCCCTTTAATTTCCTCAGATTTGGTGGCATTGAGGCAGCGGTGGTAAGTAAGTCGCAGCCCACATCCCTGGCCCGCCGCATCGGTGGGAGTCAGCCATACTACACGCCCGTGCAGCGGACGCCGCAGCATCAGATGCACCAACAGCAGCAGGAGAAGCAGCTTCAGCTGCAGCTCCAGCACACACAGCTTCAGCAGCAACCGCCCCAATCTGCCCTGGTGGAGGCCACCGGACTGGGGGGCATTTATGCCAGCACCCAGCCACCGACACCATCGCCACGTCGCAAACTGAGCAATAGCAATAACTTTGGTAGTGTCAACGCCAATGCCAATAATCCACCCCAGCAGGATGTCTTTGAGGAGTTTCGCGTGGGCGGTGGCATTGGTCCGCCGCCTCTGTACGCGCCAGCGGATTACCTAAGAAACGGGCCGAGTTACTCGAACGATGGTGGTAACTACAGGAATGGATACTTTGGTGAGTCCCTACTTAATCCTTACCAATCAAACCATACATTACATGCCGTCTTGCAGGCTCCAACTACTTCCCCTACCGGCCGGAGCTGAACTACAGCTACGAGCGTGACTGCAAGTCGTATCCGGATTACTCCTACGACTATAACCATCGGCTGCCGGACTATTATGACTATCAGTACGAGGCGCCAGTGGTGCCTGTGCCCGTGCCCGTGCCTGTTACCTTGCCTGCGCCACCTTCCACCTGCCCCGGTAGTCTGCCCGTTCAAGCCCAGACCCGGACACCGCCGCCACGCGTCCCTCAAATGGGTGTGAGTGCTGCCGGGCATCGACGCACACCCTCGACTGTGTCCAACAATTCGAATGTGCTGCTGGAGCACGAGGAGCTGCTCTGCTATGATTACAACAACCTCAACCTGAATGCGGACTACGAGAGGGAGCGGGAACAGGTGGCAATGCCCACGAAACAGGAACTGTATGCAGGCTCGCCCAAGCTGCTGAACCGATTGATTCACAGCCCCCTGCCGATGACCAAGAGCAAGTATGCCACGGCGGCGGTTACGAGGCCAGCTAGTCTGCCCTTCGAACAGCATGCCTTGCAACTGGGCGGCGGCGGCTACCAGCAACAGCAGCAGCCGGTGGCTGGCTCTATGGTTTCCTCATTGCCACCGCCACTCGCTGTCACCACGGGCAGCGGTTGCCAGTCCAAGCTGCGCAGCTCCCTTAAGAAGTACAATGGAGCTGGGAATGGCTCCACCTCGTCGCAGCAGGGCACACCCACCAATCCCACGCCACCGGACTCGCTGACCAGCGATGACAGCTCCTATTTGAGTGCCAAAGAGGGTTCCATTGGTTCCCAGCACAGTCGAGTGCGTTTCAGTCCGGAGGCCTATCTGGATGCCAATCCGCTGCCGTGCCTGGGTCGCCGGATGACGGCGCCGGCCATGCAATTACCTCAACAGCATCAGCAGCAACAGCAACAGCAGCAACGACGGCAGCGACAGGCCTCCAGCGGCAGCACACCATCACCATCGGCTTCCTCCTCCTAGCAGGCGCGTCTGGCGCTAACCCTTCAGTTGGCGCGCAGTCCGGGAGCGGACATTGGAAGCGGTGGTCAGCTGGGCGCAGCTGTGGGCCTAACGTTGCATCAGCAGCGCGTACCCTACCGCTGGTACTCGGGAGCACGTCGATCCCGCTCGGCCCACTACGAGTACCGATTGTGAGGAAGCAGCAGCGGAGAGAGAGAAGGCGAAAGTGAAAGCAAGCGAGATGGCAATGGTGATCGGGCCATAGGAGGATCTGTGGAGTGGCTTCGGAGGATCCCATGAAGCAATAAAGGTAATTGTGCTCAGTTCTGAGCTTTATCCTCTAAATCTACAAGGCTTAAGCTCTTCCCGAAGAGAATTCAAACCAAAAGCAGCAAGAACCGAAACATAAAGCTGGGAAATTGAGAAATCGATGAGCAGTGGAAATCAATATTGAGCGCAGGATCAACAAGGAGCACGCGTTTTACCTCAACAAATCGAGCAAATGGAATTCCAGTTATTATATACATGCATATATATACATATATATATATATTGGGTATATATTGGATATATATATTGGATCTTGTAGGATATAAAGCAAAATCAAAGCGAGCATGACGCCTGTACATAAGAGAGTAGTCAAGAAATATCTATATATATATATATACTTATATATATATATATATTTATAAATTCAATGTTAATATTAGCTTATATATGTATAAAGGTTAGACGATAGACATGAAAACCTATAGCGCGGGGATTGAATGTTTTGAAAATCATCTAGATCTTGAGCTGGCAATTTATTTCATATAAATTTCATAAAATTCTTATAAATTTGTGCAATAAATTGATGCTCTATTGGACCAATATAATCGAAAATAACGATATTCTTGGTTAATACCAATATTCAAACGTTAAATAAGATCATTTTCTAAATTAAAAAAAAACTATATTCGATTTACTTTATAATATCTACATTTCAATATATCATAGTTTACTATATGGTCTGCATGATTTTAAGCGCGATATTTGTTTGTCGATATATTATAAAAGACTTTTTCGTGTTCATATACATCTTATTACGAGATGTTATATCCATTATCTTGAGTGCCACGATTTAAAATCTAGAAAATTTCCAAAACAATGCCCCGCGTTAAGCCGCACACGAAACATAAACCTATTTATGTATAACCCTATATAATGCCACACCAACGCCCCCGACTTGTGCGATTTGCCTTAACCGTAGATTGAAGACTTCACTAGTTTTGCCTAATGCCGGATTCCAGATTCCAAAAAATCACGCGTCACTCATTAAACTTATAGCTAATATACATACATGCATGTATATTCCCACATTATCCCATTCCGATTCAGATTCAGATTAAGTACAGCCAGCTAGCAAAGCCATTCAGCAAACAACAACAATAATAATAATAATAGCAATAAGTAATCATAATTATAAATAATAATACTTAGTAATTCCGAGGACACCACATCCCAGATCAAGACACACGCCAGCTCCACGAAAGCTCCATTTTTAAGTCTGACAAAATGTTTATATATACTTACATATACTATATATTTATAGACACCTAGCATACACACATCTATACAGATATAGATCGGTATATATCTAGAGATATAGAAGCGTTAACCCAACCACTAGCTCTGAATTGAATAACAGCATATAACTCGATCGATTTACAACTACTTATAATGGATATATACATCATATATAACGAGAAGAAACTCTCTCCCCTCTCTCTATTATATATACATATATATATATGAAAAAATACATATAAAGAAGCATATTGCTGCTGTTTTTTTTATCCACAAAAATAATGAATGAATATAGCTATGGATAATGATATAATGGCGATGAAATTGATACCTTTACATATACATACATACATATATACTGCTATTTGAATGCTTATTATGTAACCTGCAAATATATAAACATTGTAAACCTGCAGGGAAGCCGAAGAAATCGTTATAAAAATTGAAATCAGCTCAAAATGCAGCCCAAAAACTTGCCAGAAATCGTTATTCCTTGAAAAACCATACCAAATTGCACTAAGAATGACAGAAATGATTGATTTATCGAAACTGTTTCGATATCTGCCGCAAGATTTGATATATAAATCGATCACTTTGCTATATGCATGTGTGGGATAAATCAATAATCTGTTTAATGTATCGGACCACTCTATAATCGGATGAAAATAACAACAAAATTAAACACATTTTATATTTTTTTGTTATAGTTTTGTTTACTTAAAAATTATGTATATTTTTATTCATTATTTCTATACATCATATCGTAATTTTTCTCTTTATATTCATATATATATATCTCGTTTTTCCTGAACTTTTTAAGATTTCATATCGAATTTTGTCTATTTATATATGTACATTCTTTAATTTTACTGAATTTGAATTCGATTTAAGTTTATAGCGATTTCCTTGGCAGCTCTGATATGCATACATGTATATATCCGGGGTGTTCTGCAAATCCTTAGAGATTGTAAGGTGTTTCCACAAACGAATCAAAGAATAGGAATGATTTCTCATGTTATAATTTGATTTAAAAGTAATGAAGATTTGATGAAATATTTTAGTAGCCTTGGGAACACCTTGATGCTCCTCTAGGGACTTGGGGGAACAGGCAGATCCGGATAATCTGTGTGTAATCTGATCCCAATCACAGCAAGCACAAAAGGCTTCCATCGGACACTGGCGAAACATGAAATATGTATGAATGAATGATTATATAAATTATTTTATAGCTGCCCTCATGCATATATTTATCAATTAATAACTATAATTTAGACAAATTGTTGTTTATGCTCAACAGAAATGGAAATAGAAAAAAACGAAGGGCAATCCAGAAGCGAAGCAATACGCCCTCAAAGTTTACCTTCACCTACACCATTTACCTTTACCTTTGCCCTTAAATTAAACTTTAGCTTAATTGCCTGCATTTGCCTGCATTAATTATTAATTAATTAGGAACCTGGTGGTCGCCCAAAGCTCTCAACTTTCAGATTGAGTTTGTGTTTATTTTGTATTCGCTGCCTAATTGCCATGGGTTAAGTAGGGTCTTATGGGGTTAACGGAGGAGGGACAGGCGGGACAGGGATTGCAGGCAGGCAGGACACACAGACAGAACACACAAATATGCAATAACAAATGCTGCTTGTGACTTATGTTATGTACAAATTAGCAATTAACAATTAACAACAATTGACGATTCATTTAATCATTCAGAGACCAAAATGCGAAAATAAAAACTATTTTTTATAGAACAACTGTTGTTTTACCATTAAACGTATCTATAAAAGGACCCTTTGGTTCATTTGGAGTCGTCAATAGTGATTCAGCCATGACGGGAACCGGTCGCAAGTCCAAACTGAAGCCGGAACCGGAAACGGAAGAGCTACCCGAATCCCGTCGTGCCTTTCGGAACCTCTTCAATTGCTTCTATGCCTTGGGGATGCAGGCACCGGATGGCAGTCTGCCCACCAGGAGCATCACCTGGCGACGCATCTATTTCTGCTTCTCTGCCTTGATGTACCTCTGGCAGCTGCTCCTGGTGCCCACCTGCTTTGTGATCAGCTACCGGTATATGGGCGGCATGGAGATCACCCAGGTGTTGACCTCCCTCCAGGTGGCCATCGATGCGGTCATCCTGCCGGCCAAGATTGTGGCCTTGGCCTGGAATCTTCATCTGCTGCGACGGGCGGAGCATTATCTGGCTGAGCTGGATGGACGCTGCAAGAGGCCCGAGGAGTTCCAAGTGATCCTGGATGGGGTGCGATTCTGCAATAGGCTCGTGTGGTTCTACCAGCTAAGCTATGGGTTCTACTCCTTCTCGACCTTCGTGTGCGCCTTCCTCCTCCACCAGCCGCCGTATGCCTTGTATCTGCCTGGCCTGGATTGGCAGCGCTCCCAGATGCAGTTCTGCGTCCAGGCCTGGATCGAGTTCTTCATCATGAACTGGACGTGTCTGCATCAGGCCAGCGATGATGTCTATGCCGTGATCTATCTGTATGTGGTACGTCTCCATGTCCGGCTGCTGGCCATGCGAGTGCGACGATTGGGAGAGAATGCCAATGGTGATGATCCGGATGGCTATCCCGATGAGCGGCGGCAGGAGGAGCACTGCCAGGAGCTGCAGCGCTGCATCGTGGACCATCAGACGCTGCTGAAGCTGTTGGACTGTATTGGGCCAGTGATATCGCGCACCATCTTCGTCCAGTTCCTCATCACGGCCGCCATCATGGGCACCACCATGATAAATATCTTCATTTTTGCCAATACCAACACCAAGATCGCCTCGATCATCTATCTGTCTGCGGTGACGCTTCAGACGGCGCCATGCTGCTACCAGGCCACCTCCCTCAAGCTGGACAACGAGGAGCTGGCCCTGGCCATCTTCCAGTGCCGCTGGCTGGGCCAGAGCGCCCGCTTCCGGAAGATGCTCCTCTACTATCTGCATCGAGCCCAGCAGCCCATTGCACTGACGGCCATGAAGCTGTTCCCGATCAACCTGGCCACCTACTTCAGTGTGAGTTGAATTTATATACAAGATATAATAATGGATTACTATATGTTAATTTTTTGCTTAAATCATAGTTTTTAAAATATCATAACTAAGTCAAAAATGCATTAATTTTAATTCGGATAACTTTTCTGTGCTTGTGCTTAGAGGGTTAACAAATCTGCGTATTTAGTTTAATACTTTTTAAAACTAAAACTTTTTGTCAAATTTTGACAATTTTAACGATGTAACCCCTTATAAAATTTTAAAATTTTGAAAAAATTTAATTTTTCTCAGACATATCTAGATCGACTCGGCTTCTGATGCTGATCAAGAATATATATGATTTATAGGGTCGGAAATGATTCCTTCCCTTAGTTTTAAGCTTCTGAATGGAATTATAATACCATTTTTTGAGTCGATATTTACCTATATTTTTATATGACAATTTTATCGAAAGATCAAAGTTTAAAAATCTCATAACTCAGCCAAAAAAGCATTAATTTTAATTCGGAAAGCAGTCCTATGTAAGTTTTTAGTAGGATAATAAATCTGCATACTCAATTTAAAATTTAACAAAATTACAATTTTTATCAATTTTTGAAAATTTTAATTAGGTAATTTTAACGATAAAATTATGACAAAAATTTGAAAAATTTATTTTGTTTTCAAACATGGCTAAATCGACTCGGCTCTTTGTACTGATCAAGAATATATATGATTTATAGGGTCGGAAATGATTCCTTCACTTAGTTTCAAGCTTTTAACTGACATTAGAATACCATGAAAAGGTATAAATATCATAAACTTTGGTATAAATAAAATTTAAAAACTAAAAAAATACTTATCATATTAAAAATAAAGTAAGCTCGTAAAGATTTCTAAATAATAAAAAATATCGTTAAATTTTATTATGAATTTTTAAATATAAAAATTATCTCATTTGAGGCAAAAAAAAAAATTATAATATTGATAAATATTTAAAACATCATACTGAAATTTAGTAATCTCTTACATATCATTAATTAGTTGCCTTTGATAAACTTCACCATTTGTTGCCAATTTTTGCATAATTTATTATTATCAACGATTGTTTTTTTAATGTTTTTTAATTTATTAACGACTTTAATTTTATATTTCCAGATAGCCAAGTTCTCATTTTCGCTCTACACTCTCATCAAGGGTATGAATCTTGGCGAGCGTTTTACCAGGACGAATTAAAGAAACCGTTCGTTCATTCAGTTATCAGCTTTAAAAGATAATGGGAGTAGCACTGGAAAAATACTTATAGAGTATACTAAATTCAAAGAATATAGCTTTCGTAGACTTTTTTTACACCTAAATTAAATGATTTGGTTAAAGACTTTTTAGACAAAATCTTGGGACTCACAAGTCAGGGCTTTAAGCACCACTGCTTTAGATTAACTTAGATCCCTATATATTTTTCCAGCTTGATATATATATATTTTTTTAGAACAGAGTGCCAATAAAGTAAATTAAAAAAAAACTAGATTGATTGTTGGCTGAGTGTAACCTTTGCTGGACATTAACCGAATCTGAATTACAAGTAAAATCGATAATGATCGGCTAATCGGCCAGAACAGAAGCTTTCCGTTGCTGCAGCTGCTGCAGCTCCCCATGGCCATTATCCATTAGCATTTAACCATTCCCATCCCCAGGCGAGGCACCTGCCAGGAGAGGCGACGAGACGAGATCCCCGCCAGACCCCAAGTGCTGCCCCAATTCAAAGTGGTACGTACACAAGTTGCCAAAGTGGAAAAGTGGAATGGAAAGCCTAACCTGGCGTATTCTGGCCAGCCAGTTCCCAGTCCCCAGTCTCAGTCCCAGTCCCAGATGCTGGCCAAATGTTCTTCTGCTCTCGAGCCGACAGGTTCTGCAAATTTTCGGTTCGGTTCGGTTCGGTCCCGCGTTGAGTTTTCTCGGGACTTGGCATCTCTCAACTTGAGACCACAAAAGTGTGTGTTTATTTATTTTTATGTGTGATTTTGTTGTGTGAATCCTTAGACAAGTGAATCCCTTATCAAGGAGCAGGAGCAAGGAGTGGGACCTTCAAACGGGAGGAAAGTGCCAGGTGAGTGTTATTACCCTGTCGCCTTGCCACACATTTGCATCCAGCAGATCCAGTTTGGATCTTGGACTTGGCCTTCGCCTATTTTCACTCGGTCAGCCAACAGGTTTTCCTTGTGGCATGTGCCACATTCGCCGAATGTAAACCACATAAAAAAAGATAGTAAAAAAAATAATGAGAACGGCAAGGAGTCAAGATTCGAGAATGCATTTCTTTTTAGGAAGTTTAATTATTTATTTATTTATTTTTTTTCATTAATGGAAACTATATTGATTATGGCTATTTTAAGAAATTTAAACAAACCTATATGATATAGTAGTCCGATTTTCATAAAATTTTACACAAAATTCTAGATTAATATATAATGGATATATATCAAATTTGATGAAAATCTGTTGAAAACTGGAAAAGTTATAATGTTGTTTTTTTTTTTTTTAATTTTTCCGATCGGTCCAATGGCAGTTATATATATGTATACATATGCATACATATATAGTCCACCGATTCGCCACGCTCCGATTTATATACTAGTAAAATTATATAGAATAATAACTTCATAGTTTCATTGATATAGCTTGCTCATTGTTCCAAAACAAATCTCACACGTCTGAGCATATGATTCCCAACTGGTTCTAACCTCCCCGGAACGAAGTGACTGCTACCGGCCACGTCTCAGATATGTGTTGTGTTTCAAAAGTTGCAAGTCATTGTTTACTAGTGCTCAAAGTTAGTAACTGATCATACATAATTACTGGTCATAGATACTCACTGCTGAGAGTTACTTAACGTCATTGATACCTACTGATTATAGTTAATTGCTGATCATAGTTACCTCCTGGTCATAGATACTTACTATTCTGAGTTAATTACTGATCATATTTACTTAATGTTCAGAGTTAATTAGTGGCAATTCTTCTAGAAATCGTCCGATTGTTCCTATTGCAGCTATATATATGTATATATACAGTCCACCGATTCGCCATGCTCCGAGTTATATACTAGTAAAATTATATAGAATAATAACTTCATAGTTTCATTGATATAGCTTGCTCATTGTTCCAAAACAAATCTCACACGTCTGAGCATATGATTCCCAACTGGTTCTAACCTCCCCGGAACGAAGTGACTGCTACCGGCCACGTCTCAGATATGTGTTGTGTTTCAAAAGTTGCAAGTCATTGTTTACAAGTGTTCAAAGTTAGTAACTGATCATACATAATTACTGGTCATAGATACTTACTGCTGAGAGTTACTTAATGTTCATTGATACTTACTGATCAGAGTTACTTACTGGTCAAAGTTACTTTATGTTCAGAGTTAATTACTGTTCAGAGTTACTTACTTATAATTATAATTATAATATTTAATTGCCAGTGAATAGTTTTTTGTCCCTCGCCCCTTTTTGCGTCTCTATATATCTCTATCTCTACAGTTTTCTCTGGAGACATCTCTTTCTCTCTATCTCTCATTTACTCTGTTCTCTTTACTGGGAGACTATAAATACAGACACTGCTATCGCTCTGAGCTTAGTCTGTCCGCGGCCTCCCTACAGTTAACATCTATAGTGAAAGTGAAAGTGATAGTGCTACGATCCAAAAAATACCTCCCGGTCAGGAAGGAGCTCATATAGATGATACCACGAAAAGCCTAATTGAAGTCACCAGGAATATGGACTGGAAGGTGTCTCCACTACTGCGGTAAGTCTTAACCATGACAATTATATCGTGTTTATAGTTGCTTTTGGAGGGATCAGGCCTAAGTCTTGAATCAGCTGTGCTAGCTATGGATTTATATTCCAATTAATTTCCCTATTGCCAGGGACCCCATTACTTTATTTTAATTTAAAGTGATACAACAATTTGAATTTAGGATATCGAAAAACGTATACTAAAAGTAAACAAACTTGACCTCAATTATAAATTATTCGTATACCAACAAGAAAACCAGTATTCTAGGTATATTAAATCGATCATTTTTTATGCTAAGTATATGGTTAAATCAAGGTTTTATAAATGTCATAACTAAGCCAAAAATTCATTAATTTTAATTCGGATACTTTTATTGTGCTAGTTTTTTAAGGGTTAACAAATCTGCGTATTTAATTTAAAATTTAAACAATTTTATTTTTTTTTGTCTAGTTTTCACAATTTTGACGATGTAACCCCTTATAAAATTTTCAAAATTTAAAAAAAATTAAATTTCTATCAGACATAGCTAGATCGACTCGTCTGTTGATGCTGATCAAGAATATATATGCTTTATAGGGTCGGAAATGATTCCTTTACTTGGTTTTAAGCTTCGGAATGGTATTATAATACCTAGGAAAGGTATAAAAACTCAGAGAAATTCAAGTGTCTGCCTATTAATTAATTTATTAATTAGTTTGGATAATGATAAGTATGCTCCTGAATCTGAATAGTTTAGAATCAAGTTGGAAACACAAAACTTGTGATTGAAGTAGGCCTAGGGCAGTGACAATGGCAGATTCTTTTTCCCATCGTCACACCGACAAAATTCAAGGGCTACTCGTCCACGAGGTAGGTTTTTGAGGAACTCGGTCCAAAGTTTAGGTTGCAGAATCTTTATTGACTGGGGAGATCACATGATGATCATCCGCCGGAGACATGCTCGAACCCATTCGATGGCTAGGCGGCGCAAGCGACTCTTCGGCGGCGTGGAACCGACCGGCGTGGAGGAGGATCGAATGTGCTGGATCTGCCTGATGGGCGACGAGGAGCAGCCGCGTCGCGACTGGGTGCATCCGTGCCGCTGCCGGGGCAGCAATAAGTGGGTGCACGAGGCCTGCCTTAGCCGGTGGATCAACGAGAAGGAGATACTGGCACCGGATGTGCCCGTGACATGCACCCAGTGCCGCACCGAGTACATTGTCGTGATGCCACCGCTGTGCCGCTTCGATGCGTTCCTAAATCGCCTGGACAAGGAATACCAGCGCATGTGTCCCAGTGTACTCATGGGCATCGTGTCGGGCACCGTTTACTTCTCGGGCATGTCTTACGGAGCTCTCACTCTGCTCGAGCTCTCCGGCAACGAGATTGTCCTGCAGCTGCTGCAGCAAGATCCCATCTTGATGATGATCCTGCTGCCATCGGTGCCGATGATGTTGCTCATGAGCCGCCGGATACACTGGGATGATGTCCTGGTGCGCTGGCTACGACGTCGCCAGCGGAGTAGAGTGCCACCGGAGCAGATGAACGCGTTGGGAGAGCCGCTGCCGGGCGCCCCTCTGGACGATGATTATTTTGAGGAGCTAGAGCGGCATCGGGGTGAAGTTGAGGCCGCGGAGCACTTGGGTGGCGTCACGCCTGGATTCTGTGCGGCCCTCAGCCTGCCCAGCATTGCCGGCCTCCTCGGTCAGACACTTTTCAGCGGCATCTACGAGACCAACAAGCTCCTGGCTATTGGGCTGGGCGGTCTGACCTTCGTGGTCGTCAAGGGCGTGGCCAGTATTTATTTGCGCCAGGCCCAGTACCAGCATAGGCGCCAGCGAAGTGTCCTTAACTATAACCATTCCCAGTCGCAAACAGTTCTAGCTGCGTCCCTGAGGTTTTAGATTCTCTCTTAGTCTGGGATAGCAATCCAAAATTGAATGTGTGTGGAGAAAGCCCACAGAACCGTAAATCTATATAATAAATTGTTTATTCATGCTGAATATGCCAGCAACATCCTAGGGGTATTTTTGCTATAGCAAATTTTGTTAAATTCAAATGAAAATCACTGTTTATTCAATTTTCCAAAGAAAAATGTAGTTTATTAAGTTTTTTCGTTAAGAAAACAAATCTTCAAAGTTTATTTACACTTCCAGTTTACAATTGAATTGTAGGATCGATTTGAAAATTGATCATACTTAGCTTAAAATATTCGCATTCTTTGAATCGATATTTACCTAT
Organism: Drosophila serrata; assembly: GCF_035046125.1. Taxonomy (NCBI): domain Eukaryota; kingdom Metazoa; phylum Arthropoda; class Insecta; order Diptera; family Drosophilidae; genus Drosophila; species Drosophila serrata. The sequence continues at coordinate 87,157 of NW_028257174.1, read as the reverse complement.
ATATTTTATATGCCAATTTTTTCAACAATTCAAAATTTAAAAAATTCATAACTGAGCCAAAAAAAGATTAATTTTAATTCGGAAAGCGCTCCTATGTTAGTTTTTAGTAGAATAACAAATCTGCACACTCAATTTAAAATTTAAAAAAATTACATTTTTTATCAATTTTTTAAAATTTTAACAATGTGAAAAATCGATGGAAAAAATTGAAATTTTTTGAAAAAAAAAAGTTTCATCCGGAGACACCCAGAAAGATTCGCCTTCTTATGCAGATCAAGAATATATATGGTTTATGGGGTTGGAAATGACTCCTTCCCTTAGTTTTAAGCTTCTGAATGAAATTATAATACCATTATTTGAATCGATATCTATCCATATTTTTATATGGCAATTTTATCGAAAAATCAAAATTAAAAAAACGCATAACTCAGCCAAAAAAGGATTAATTTCAATTCGGAAAGCGGTCCTATGTTAGTTTTTAGTAGGATAATAAATCTGCATACTCAATTTACAATTTAAAAAAATTACATTTTTTATCAATTTTTGAAAATTGTAATGATGTTATTTTAACGATAAAATTTTATAAAAAAATTTAAAATTTTTATTTTCTTTCAAACATGGCTTAATCGACTCGGCTGTTCATGCTGATCAAGAATATATATGGTTTATGGGGTTGGAAATGACTCCTTCCCTTGGTTTTAAGCTTCTGAATGAAATTATAATACCCTACAAGGGTATACAAATCGCTTGTATATATCAGATTACAACGTAATGGCATAGCGCTTTCGGAGAATCCGTGATTACAAACTGCTGACATTGACGCCACATGGCAGGAGGAGGAAGTCCACTCGCATTTTACGCTGTACACAAGCCCCAGAACAGACAGGCCCCCCAAAACGTCAACGTGAAACTGAATAAACAATCAATAGCGAATAATAATAATAAATACTTGTATTTATTTATTAATACACTTGATTGCGTCAGCTTTCACCGATTCGGATTCCTGAACTAGACCTCCCAGAGAGCTTTATTTGCACAGCTCCCATGGGTACTTGAGTTACACTATCATAAGTTTTTAGTAGGAATTTCGTAGTTTTTACCTAACCTGGTTAAGGGGGCCATTACTTATGGCACCTACCTCAACGGAAAAAAATATATATTAAAACCATATAATCGATATAAACAGATAAACAGGTGTTTACTTTGATTTATTACTTATTTCCCAGTATTTTCGATTCTCCCAAAGCTCATTCAACAGAAAACATATATACATATATTTTCAACTATTTCTAAACAGAATCTTTGAATATTTAAATATTGACCTATTTACCTTGGCAAGTTTCGACAAGAATTCAATTTTTGGCACTTGATCAAGGTGAACTGCTTATTTATATGTATGCCTAAAAAGTAGTCGCTATCAGGGAAGTCTCGATCCTTCCGTGACGCATCTCAGGAGAAGAGGAGGAGGTGAGCCGCGCTGAGAGGCAGCTCAAAATCCAGGGGTCGCCTGGTCATCACCGGGGGCAACGGCTACGTCAATGCGACAACGACAACGATGATCACAGTCCCAGCTCCCAGACGACACACGTACAACGAGATCGAATCGAGCGGGGATTGGATGGAAGCTGTTGCTGATACGACGGATGCGGGGCAAAGTACGAAATTCCACGGCGAATCCGATTGTCGGATTATACGGGGAAAATAATCAGAAACTGCGTGGTGTTTATTTGATCTTTGGAAATTCCTTTTATTAATTACAACATTACTACGACTACGTTTACATACGTATTATACTGCTTACTAAGGAGTCTAAGGGGTCTACTACAGGCTATATATGTTCTATATACTACAGTTAATTTAAAAACTTTGTTTTCTGGCAGCCTATATAAGTATAATGTAAATGTATTCGAACCTTTTGGCCTAAACTAGAATTTGGTGACTGTAGCGACTACCACTACGCATTATAATAGCACTTGCAGGTGTATATAGTATGTATATAGCTTAATACATAGACAAATGTCTCGGACAGCTCCAGCTTTCACACCTTCTCCAGCTCCACTATCTCTCCCTCTTGCTCCAGTGAATGAAGTTTCGCAATGCCATGGCTTTCATTTAAGTTTCAAACTTAATTGCAGCATTGCGCAGCGATTTGTTGGTCGCTCCTTAATTGGGCAAGGTGACTCCTCCGGGGGATACTTCAGTTGTTGGGATTAACTTCTGCGGCACCTGCTACAAGAAACGAAAAAGAAGAAATTGATTTATATAAATTATAATTTAAACAAGGGAACATATTCCTTTTTTTCTGCCTTCCTTTATAATTTAAATTCTGCTTTAAAAATACCTTTAAATAATAGATAATATTTTCGTATTTATTCATTAAGCTGCTCATCATATTCATAAATATAAGGATATTATTTTTGAAAGGAAACATATCCTTACAATAATTTCTATCTAACGTTTTAAACTTATGGTTTACGAAAACCTTGTTAGTTTCACAAGTTTTTGTGTGTTTTCCCAATTAATTCCCATATTTTTAAAAGTAGTTTCTCATAAAGAAATCTTCCCCAGAAATAGTATGTAAAACCCACCTTAAATAGGACGCTTAGAACCGCTTGTTACTCCGAAGGTAGGCCTTGTGGCGCACCTCCTCGCGTTCACAGGGATCAGACTCCTTGCCGGTGCCGCCTCGCTTCACGCATACCGTCTCCGCCTTGAGGCTGAAGCAGTGCGTCTGCACGATATTGAAAAATAGCTTGCCAATAGCGTTCGCGTCCTCATCACCGGCCATCTTGAGGCAGGTGCGGAAGCGCAAATCGCAACTGCAGTGGGACAGCGTATACGGTCGATAGTTGAAGAGGTCATAGCGATTCGACATCCCATCGATCCACATCTTGCAGTGGTCGTGCTTCCGGCAACACTTGTCCGCCTTGGAAGCGCCACCCAGGTCGTTGTAGGTGCCATTGGCCAGGTTACCGCGTCCGCACCAGCGTGTATTTGGGGCTATTAGCCAGTCGGACAGATGCCGCTTCCGGCGTATACCGGGTGTAACGTCACTAGTGTGCCGGTGGACGTGCGTTTGGGTCTCCACAGCGCGGTCGTACGATCCGTGACGGTCGGCCAAGTGCTTGGCATCGGCGCCGGGACAGGCGCACAGCACCTGCCAGGCTGCCAAGAGCACGAGCGGCAGCAGCACCATCAGCTGCAGGTGGTGGATCGTGGGAAGATTGCTCTTGTTCGTCGTCATGTTATGTGTGATCTCTCTGTTCGCCTCACATTAAGTATTTCGATTTTACTGTTTCGCGTTTGGCGCTGATTGCCCTTTTATACGCTCAAAACTGCTGCGAAATTATCAGGCTGCAGGCGCCGCCGATACAGCCGGTGCTGTTGAAGTGTTCACACTGTCCGCTAGTGCTTGCATTTGTATCTCTAATTAAATAGATACCATTTGATCACAAAAGCGGTAGATATAGATGTAGATATATAGTTTTCTATGGCTTAATGCATAATTAGTACTAAATATTACTAAATAATTTTCTTATTGTCCTTGATTAAGCTTTGAAACCCCTATACTGCCTATCGATATTAGCCGTTGTGCAGTGTAAACACTTGTGTGTTGGGCAACACCCAGCCAGTGTTGCACAATTTCTATCCCAGCCCAGCTGACCGACAGAGGAGTAGAGAGACAGAGAGTTCGATATATAGCCAATGAGCAATAGCGAAACGAAAGCAAAAGCAAAAACAAAAGCAATGTTCCGTTGTAACTAGGAACTAGGATTATAAATATTAATAATATTAAACAAGCGAGACAGCCCGCGGCGGCAGCTTTAGTGGATACCATGCAGCGATCCCAGGCAGCGGACCAGAAGTCGGCCAGGCTGCATCAGCCGCACAACCATGCCCACAACCATCACATTCTCCACCAGCAGTCGGATCTGGGTGAGCATAATAGCAACGAAACAACGACTGGCGCTCGCGTAGCTTCCAGCAGCAGTGCCACGCCCCTGGCTGGTGCCAACTCTGGGCCCACGCCGCCCCGGAGTCTGGCCATCAACCAGAACCATCGCTACGCCGCATCGGATACGTCGGGGGACCAGGATCAGGATCACGATCACGACCAAGAACAGGATGAGGAGCTGCTGGATTCGCGCTACGAGTGTGCCATTTGCATTGACTGGCTAAACGAACCAGTGCTGACGTCGTGCGGCCACCGCTTTTGCCGCAGCTGCCTCACCGCCTGGCTGCAGAAGAACAACCAGTGCTGCCCGCTGGACAACAAGTGCCTGTCCGCCGAGCATGACATTTTTCCGGATAACTACACGCGCCGCGAGATCGAACAGCTGAAGCACAAGTGCCCCAATTCGCCGCTCGGCTGCTCCGTGGTGGCCTCGCCCATCGAGCTGCACCGTCACTTGCCCAGCTGTCCATACCGTCGGCAGCTGGCCCAGGATCCACCGGAGGAGAAGTGCCCCTTTGCCAAGATCAAGTGCGACTTTGTCGGGCGGCCCGAGACGAATCAGCTGGAGGAGCACCTAAAGGCGGACATGCCACATCACATGCAACTGATGCTGCAAGCCTTCCAGCAGACGGCCATTGCCACCTGGCAGCCCCACAAGCCCAGCACCAGTGGCGGTGGTGCTCTGGAGAACGGCCATGGGGGTCAGCTGCCGGCACCGCCGCAGCAATACGCCAACGGTGGCATGGGCGTTGACGAGCAGATTGTGCAGACCATGTACCAGCGCATCGTGGTGCTGGAACAGCGGACTCGCGAGCAGGAGACACGCTTGGAGAACTTGCAAAAGCAGTTGCGTCTGGCCCGCCAGTCGTCGTCGTCGTCGACCTCGGTGGATCCGCGCTACAGCAATGGCACCATTGTGTGGCGCATCGAGCAGCTGGGCGCCCTGGTGGCCCGCCTACGTGCCAATGCCAACAACCTGGAGTACTCGCGCGAGTGCTACACCTCGCCGCATGGCTACAAGTTCTGTGCGCGCCTCAACATCCAGCCGAGGAAGCCGCATGTGCTCAGCCTGCATGTGCATTTGATGCAGTCGGAAAATGACTACCATCTGGACTGGCCCTTCAAGGGGCGCATCAAGCTGTGCATGGTGCATCCGGTGGACGCGTCGCTGTCCCAGCACGACACCATTATGACCAAGCCAGAGATCCTGGCCTTCCATAAGCCGCGCGAGGCGATCAGCACGCGCGGCTTTGGCTTTCTGGAGTATGCCAACATATCGAACATCATCCAGCTGGGCTTCTGTGCCGACGATCGGCTGCTCATCAAGATCGAGATCAACATTGTCTGAAGCGGATATTAGGTTTGGAGCGGGGCGTAGGATCTTTCTGTAATGTGTAGCAAATTGAATTGTATAATATTTGTGCCAGTTGCGAGATCCTGTGACTCCAATCCACTCTGCTATGCCCTCCAGGGGCGTACATTATGCAATAACTACCCATAGCTGACATATACTATATATTTTATATAGAACTATATATGCTATCAATACTATACCTATATGTCTGCTCATAGTCATAGCCTCTCACTTGAAGCAATCTGGATGCCATCAACTATCCACTATAATCCCATACTAATCGATATTATCTGTGTAACTATCATAGAACTAGGCCTCTTCCTTATCCTGTATATTAGGTTTGTTAGTCTGTTAAGGTCTGGGGAATTTAGACCAAGCTATGGGCGAGATTCCCATATCAGTGTATTTAATCTTTAGTTAAGTTTTCAAAACATTCCTTCCATTTTGTCAATTGAATTGATTTTCCCCTTTAATTGTTAACCGAGTACGTCCATATTCTTCCCTAAGATCATCTCAGTTTGGTTGATTTTGGGGTCTAATCTAACCCTAAGCTGCTTTGAGGGTTTATCATCAGTCATAAGTCTTAAAAGAATCGGGGGAAGCCAACCCGTATCCCTTGTGGGGCTTTATGTATGTATGTATTATTTTAAACCCAAACCCCACACTTAATAGTAGAAAGTAGCTTTAAGAAGCGATAAGACAGCGATGAAAGCCCAGACTCCGCTTAGGAAACCCCCAAAATAAAGGACACTTTTGTACCATCAAATATCTAGAATTTGTAAGAATCCTAATCTGATTTAATTGTGGGGCAGCAACTGGTTGGGAGCTCCTGCCTGAGGATCTTTCTTTACTCACGGTGGCTTTAAAATGGAGCCAAAAGACCTAAAGTTAGGATATGCATAATTTAACATCGGAAAACTCAACGGATTGAATTCAACCAAAATGGTTTCTTTTATAGTCTTAATTAGGTTAATTAATTCTGTAGTTGTACTTGAAAACTAGACCCTTTATGGCCGCGAAGTGGTTCTTAACTAAATTAATCCTAAACAGAGCTCTTTTCTGTTACCCGGGTGCCAAAGGCCAGGATCCTCCTCCATCGCCGCCATTCGCAGCCAGGTGCTGCTGTTGCTCCTCCTCCACATTCAGATCAATGGCCATTGTGATGGTGGTGGTGGGCGCCGTCCGACCCTCGATAACCTCAATGGTGACCGACTGCGGCAGAGGCTTCACTGTTCCCTTCACCCTGCTCGGATCGTGGCTGCGCATGTGAGCATTGAGGCCGCCGGACTGGGCAAAGGTTTTGCCGCACAGCTTGCAGGCGTATTTGCGTTGCTCCGAGTGGAGCAGCTTGTGGACGCGCAGCGCCTTCTTACGCTGAAACGTGGAGCCGCAGACGTCACAGACGAAGGGTCGCAGACTCGTGTGCGAGACGGCATGGACGTTGAGGTCATGAAAGCTGTAGAAGGCCTTGCCACACACCTCACACTTGGCCGGCCGTTCGCCAGTGTGCCGGCGCATGTGGGCCGTGAGCACGCCCCGATCCCGGCAGGGTCGGCCACACACTTCGCAGATGCAGGGCATGCGGCCCGTATGGCAGATGCTGTGCGAGGATAGCTCCTTCTGCGTGTAGAAGGTCGCATCGCATTCGGGACATTTGTGTGGCTTGATGCCGCTGTGCCGTTGCCGGTGGCGCATCATGTTGCCCGACTGGGTGAAGGGCTTGCCGCAGATGTCGCAGAAAATGCCCGTGTGCTTCCATCGATGGCCGTGCAGGTCGCGCTCCGTGCGGAACGTCTGGTTGCACTCCTTCTCATGGCACTTGTAAACCTTGGCTGGACCTTTTCGTTTCTTGGCCTTGCGATCCGTGACTGCCTTCTCCTTGGCCGTTCCAACAACCGCATCGGTGTGCTTGAGTCGGCGATGGCTCTGCAGGCTGCGCTTGCTGTTGTAGGCTCGATCACATTGGTCGCACTGGAACAGCATGTCCTTGGTGTCGTCCACCTGGTCGGTCTGGCCGGACTCGTCATCATCGTCGTCGTTGTTATTATCATCCTCGTCTTCGTCGGGCTCCAGTTGATTACCCGTCCAGTCGAGGTTCATGTCCAATAGGTCCTCTTGCGTCTCCACCAGGGTGTTCTTCATGGCCGCTGCTCGCAGCTGCCGCGGCGTCTCCTCTTGCCCATCTTTTTCCTCCTGCTGCTTCGTCTCCTTCTTCGCCAGCTCCTTATTCTCCAGGGATTCGCTTTCCTCCTGTGCAATGGGGTCGCTCTCCGGCTCGCTCCGGCTAAGGTGTTCCGTCCGAAAGTGCTGCGGAAAGCTGTCCAACGCCAGGCGCTGGCCGCATAACGAACAACAGACTTCGTAGCTGGCCGGGCCGCTGTACAGGACCTCGCCGCATCTGAAGTTGTGGTAGCCACCGGTCGCATCCAGCGGCGGTGGCGGCTGCAGCCTGATCATTTCGCTTTGGTCACTGGGCAGGCGGATGGATCACTGGTTTCGGTCGTGTAGTGTTCTGGCCATTAGCGTTGTTTCATTCCAAAAAGGCAACCACCACAACACAAATCCGTCTTGAATCGAATCAAAACGAACACAAGACAGTGGCAGCTGCCAGGTGGTTTAGGGGTGTGTTTGACCCCCTCAATTAAGCAAATGCTGCTTAATTTAGCAAGTTCATCAAAGAACCTTCTATAATAATAATAATAGTAATAATTATTGTTATTGAAATTTCTGCGGGAATTGTCAAGACGCGCTTCTGAAACCAGCTGTTGGTTTAGTGTTGATTAACGACGGCATTATAAAGTTAAGGCGGCGATATTCAAATGGATAGTTTCAATAAGAATATTCTTTTAGTGTACATTAAAATAGATTTTAACCTTACAATTTTCACAGCTTTAAATGTACAAAAAAGTATGAACTAGTTAATAGATAAACAATTCGCAGACGGGCAACGTTAAGTTCGATAAAATATTTCGTCAGCACTAACGGTATTCATGCTATCGATAACGTGTGCAGTGTTGATTAAGTGGCGCCCTCTTTCGTTGTGTATTCGGATTGGATTCGATTCGCGTATACACTTTTTTTCGCCAGGCTTTCCATTGATTTTTCGCTGTCCGCATCCACCTGAACCGGAGTCCAGGGAAGTTACGGCGCATTAGGACAGAGATCCATCTCCATCTGCGTGAGAGCCAGCGAGCAGAGCCATGTCCGAGAGCGCCGTGCCAGCGAGCAATGCGAACGCAAACGCCAGCGAGAAGATGGCCAGCTTGGTGCGAGAGGCGGAGAACCTGAAGACCAAGCTGGAGGAGGAGCGCCAAAAGCTGAACGACGTCAACCTGTCGAATATCGCGGAGCGCCTGGAGCAGATTGCCTACGTGAACATCAAGCCGCGCAAGGTGCTCAAGGGCCACCAGGCGAAGGTCCTGTGCACTGACTGGAGCCCCGACAAGCGTCACATCATCTCGTCCTCGCAGGACGGCCGCCTGATCATCTGGGATGCGTTCACCACGAACAAGGAGCACGCCGTTACCATGCCCACGACCTGGATCATGGCCTGTGCTTATGCGCCATCGGGAAACTTCGTGGCCTGCGGTGGGTTGGACAACAAGGTGACCGTCTACCCGATCACCTCCGACGAGGAGATGGCCGCCAAGAAGCGCACCGTGGGCACTCATACCAGCTACATGTCGTGTTGCATCTACCCTAACTCGGACCAGCAGATCCTCACGGGAAGCGGTGATTCCACGTGCGCCCTGTGGGATGTGGAGTCGGGCCAGCTGCTGCAAAGCTTCCACGGTCACTCCGGCGACGTGATGGCCATCGATCTGGCCCCCAACGAGACGGGCAACACCTTCGTCTCCGGCAGCTGTGACCGCATGGCCTTCATTTGGGACATGCGCTCGGGCCATGTGGTGCAGTCCTTCGAGGGCCATCAGTCGGATGTGAACAGCGTCAAGTTCCATCCGTGCGGCGATGCCATTGCCACCGGCTCGGACGACAGCAGCTGCCGGCTGTACGACATGCGGGCGGATCGCGAGGTGGCCGTCTTTGCCAAGGAGAGCATCATCTTTGGCGTGAACTCTGTGGACTTTTCGGTCAGCGGACGTCTGCTGTTTGCCGGCTACAACGACTACACCGTCAACCTGTGGGACACACTGAAATCGGAGCGCGTCTGCCTGCTGTATGGGCACGAGAACAAGGTGTCCTGCGTGCAGGTCTCGCCCGATGGCACTGCCTTGTCCACCGGCAGCTGGGACTATACCATTCGCGTGTGGGCCTAAACCCATATGTTACCATGTATTGTTGGGGCGCATCTAAGATGCCGCCTCGCCCCTGAACTCTCATTCTAGTCATTGTTTTTCCTCCCCTACTCCCGTTTTTTTTTTTGTGCGTCTCTAGGATAGTGTTAGGCGGAACTGGACTGGCCAATGTGTACATATGTCTCATGTCAGAACTCCAGCCTCTGTCTGGGATACCGCGGTGTTATTGTGCTTATTAACTGCTGTACTATAATGATATATGATATATACATACCGGATCTGTAACCATTATGCGGATAGTTATAAGTTCCTGTTCCAAAATAAATGTTGAGCGATAGCAAGGCTTAGTTTACTCTGCTGTTACGGTGACAATCCTTCAGGTTTTATTGTACTTGAGTGGGATTAAGTCTAGAGTTAGTATAATCGCTCTACAGTATATATATACATAGTGATGTGCGTACTTAAAGAACAATAACTTCAAAGGATATCTATAGATAGACTATTCCTGCTACTTTGTCTACATTTTCCGGGATTAAGGCGGAGATAACTTATGATACAATGACATAATTCTTCAGGAATTCAGTTAAATATTCTGCCTTTCCCGACGTTTCTAACTAATTTACAAATTAACACTATACGTTGGTAATTTTTGTGGCAACTGTGAGTTTAAATACCATATGTACAGGTCATCTAATTGATGTCATGGCCTCTGCAAACTGGTCAGAAGGTGAACAGCAGCTCCATGGGAGCAGCCGACGCTGCTGTCGTTATTGCATCGCTGGCTGCATCCGCCTGTAGCTTGTGGACCCGCATGTGAGCAGAGAGACCCGCCGCTTGGGCGTAGGCATTGCCGCAGACCTTGCACTTGAACTTTTTGACGCCCAGGTGGAGGTGCTTGTGATGATACAGAGCCTTGGAGCGTGAAAAGGCCGCCTCGCATTTGTCACATTTGAAGGGCTTTTCCGTGGAGTGCATGGCCTGGTGCTCGTTGAGCAGCGACTTGGAGGCGAAGCACCGGTCGCAGGTCTGGCACTGGAATGGCTTTTCGCCGGTATGGGTGCGTCGGTGGACGATGAGGGCCTCACGGTAGCGGGACCGATAGCCGCACAACTCGCACACATAATTACGCTCCTCGCTGTGGACGCGGCGGTGAGAGGTGAGATTGTGCTGGTTCACAAAGGACTTGCCGCAGTTTTCATATTCGCACTTGAACTGCCGCACGCCGGAATGGCCCTGGACGTGGCGAAGCAAGGAGCGAGAGCTCTTGAACACCTTATCGCACATCTGGCAGCCGAATTCCGTGTGTGCCTTGCGCCGGTGCTGGACCAGCGCCCGGTCCGAATCGAAAGTGGCCGCACAGTCCTCGCACTTGAAGGCCTGCGGATGCGGATGGCTCATCTTGACGTGCGTGTTAAGGTATCTCTGGGTGGTGTACTTGCGATCACAGTGCGGGCAGTTATAGTCCTTTGGTTGGCGTTGTTTCTGCTGCGAAACAATTGTCGAAACATTGAGAGGAAGGTCTTATTTAAGGCCTCAATGGTGTTGTTTACCTTAAATACTGATTGCTGGTCCTCCTCCTCCTCTTCTTTTAGGTCGCCACAAACATTCTTTAGCTCTGTCTCCTCACCCAGATCCCCATTGTCGCTTTCAAAATCGTCAGAGAAATCCTGGCGATCTGGGTGCCAGGGCGGGGAATCTTTCGTTTCGTCGACGTCCGTCAGGTGGTCATCTACTGGCAGAATGCGCAGCGGATTGACCTCGTCCCCTTCTGGCTCTGCTTCGACATCTAGGCCCTCCTCCTTCCACGGCAAGTCCAGATACGGCTCTGAAATGGTTGTGATGCTCGTCGGAAAGGGCTCGGCGGTGGCTGTCACCGTAAACGTCTCCGTGAGCGGCCTGCCCTGCTTGTCGAAGTGCACGTTCCGAATGTGCCGACCAAAGTCCTCGAATGCGAAGTGTTTCATCTCGCAGAGCAGACAGTTCAGCTGAAAGGAGTTTGCCTCCTTCTCGTAGAAGATCTCGCCGCATTTGGGACGCAGCTGCTGCTGGGCGTGCAGGCGGGCATAGTCCACGTTAGCGAGGCAGTGTCTCAGCATCCTGCATCGGCCACACCGTTTCCAGAGCACATAAAAATCCAAACGAAGTGAAAAGTTTGTAAACAAACCAAGAGTTCGTGGGGACAGCTGGGCCGATAGACGATAGGCAGTCTCTAGTGCTGGAAAACCCCATTGTGTGGTGGCAAGTGTGAAGTTAACGGTTCTTACAGTGTTTAAAAATACTTCACTTTAAAACAACAAATTTCAGAGAAAAAGAACACGACTTCTGATGATTATTTGTGAATTTAATAAATTAAGGCTTCCTTGAGTCAGTCTAGACAAGGCATGTGAGGATTGTGACTACCAGCCACCAGATTCGTAGTATTCGCAGTCAGTTCCATGGCCTGATCCGTGGCCCGCTGTATCCGCTGGCGATGCCACCGCTTGTGCTGGGCATAGCCCGCCGCCTGGGCAAACTGCTTGTCGCACTGCTGGCACTTGTACCGCTTCTCGTCCTCGTGCAGCGGCCGATGGTGATACAGAGCCCGGTAGCTGGAGAAACCTACGTTGCAGGCGGTGCAGAAGTGGCGGCGACGCCGTTCGGCGGCGTCTGTATGCCGCTCCAGGTGTGTGGTGAGCTGATAGCGTGCCGCAAAGCGCGCCTGGCAGGTTTGGCAGCTGAAGGGCAACTCGCCGGTATGACGTCGCAGATGTATATGGAGATTCCACAAAAGCCGTGTCCGATGGCCGCAATACTCGCACATGAGACGTGGGCTATCCTTGTCCTTGCCTTGGCTGCATCTCCCAGAATCCGCAGAAGCCACAGAGACTACTGAATGTGCCGGGGTCGTCATGGCGCGCGCGTGTGCCAAAATGTAATCGCAGGGACTATTGTTAGACGCGGCGTATCTGCGTATCTCTATCCTCCACTTGGCCTGGCATTTGGCTCTCGCCCGATTAATTGCTGTCAAAACCAAATTGGATGGCTAATTTTAAACGCGGCTGCCGCCTGATGCAGCTCTTTCTTTGTGAATCAGATTCTGTTATATATTTTCGATCAATACAAAAAAGGGTTCACCATTTGTTAGCCACATCCGCTTGTCTTGATTACAATTAAATCCCACAAAGTTCTATGGTTACAGAGTTAACTTGTTAATATATACAAAATTAACTTGATTATTTGCAAGTAAAAGATACCAAGGGAAGCACTGTTTCTCGATTTGGAAGCTTAATCTATCTTTTTGATCCCTTACCACAACAAACATTCGAAATCGTTAATGAATTTAATGCGGAAGACTGTATAATTAACCCGTATTTCCCCTTCTCTTATACGGCGTATTAAAAACAATATAATATATATATATGTATGTATATATAAGAAATCAATAATTATACACCTTTGGCGGTGTCTCCTATAGCCTATGCCTGAGTTCTTAAGCCTAAAATCAAAGGAATTGGAAGATACAAAACGTACCATGTACGGCTTAAACTATTGTTCCTACTACCACTTCTCCAGCCACTATTCACGATTCACTATTAACTATCCCCTATCCGTGCAGCTCGTCATTGCGATGCTTCCGCATGTGTCCAGCGAGTCCAGCCGCCTGGGCGTACGCATTCCCGCAGAGCTTGCACACAAACTGCTTGGTGTCCGCGTGAAGGAACTTGTGGTGATAGAGACCCTTCTGCCGTGAAAAGGTGGCACCGCAAACGCCACACACATGCGGCCGCTCCGTGGAATGCATGGCCATGTGCTCCCTGAGACCAGAGTGGGAGGGGAACCGCTTGTCGCACACCTGACACCCAAAGGGCCGCTCACCTGTGTGACTTCGGATGTGGACACGCAACGTCTCCTTGTTCCGGCAGCTATAGCCGCAGCTCTCGCAGACAAAGTTCTTCTGCTCGGTGTGCACCTTGCCGTGGTTTCGCATGTGGCGGACGGTGAAGAAGCGCTTGCCGCAGCCAGGATGCGGACAGGGCACGTTGCGTTCGCTGGTATGCTTCAGCTGGTGACGCTTCAGCTCGTGACGCGTCTTGTAGCGGCGGCCGCATACCACGCACGCGGCACCGCCGTGCGCCTGTACCATGTGCTCGTCCAGGAGACGCAGGCGCGGCAGCTCCGCTTCGCATTCCAGGCAGGTGAACGGGCCGCCGGTGCCACCATCTCCGTCGTTGTTGTCGTTGCTGTGCTCCCGCTTCAGGTGCTGTCGCAGGCTGTACTTGCCGTGGTAGACCTTGTCACAGTGCTCGCACTTGTACTCTAGCGACCCACTCCCGGAACCGGCCTTCTCCTTGGGCGGCTCGTAGTCGGCATCCTCACTGTCACCATCCTCTGTGGCAGCAGTGACCTCCTTGTGCTGGCGCAGCAGGTGACGCTCCAGGGTTTTGCGGCTCTGGTAGCTCTTCGAGCAGTGCGGGCAGCCGTGGCGGGAATGGGACTGGATCACGCTACACAGTGAGTCCGTTGGATCTATATCCCTGTCTCTTTCGTGGTCCAGTTCCAGGCCGCACTCGGAGTCCTCCTCCTTGTAGTCCACCTTCAGAGCCCTCACCTGTCGCAGGGACTCGCTGCCGGCCAGCTGGCCAGAGTTATCCCAATTCATGATGGCCTGGCCCGGCCGCTCGTCCTCCTCGTCCAATCCCGCCGGCAGGGCCGCCTCGTCGTCCTCGCTGTCACCGTCGTTGTCGTCGTCGTCGCGGTGGCCGCCAATCTCGTACCAGGCAAAGGGATTCACCTGCGCCACTATTGGCACCGGCGAGCCCTGGTCCCGCTCCTGCTTTAGTTCGGCCTCCACCTCCGTCTTGAGCAGCCCGTTCTCGAAGTGCACGTTCTGGACGTGGAGCAGAAAGTCGTCAAAGACAAAGCTCTTCATCTCGCAGAAGGCGCAGTCGATGCGGAAGCTGTGCAGGCTCTGGAAGTAGATCTCGCCGCACTTGGCATTCGCCATGCCGGCGTAAGTGTCCGGCTTGAGGGACTTGAGCATGGTGGCGGCTCCCAGCTGGCCGTTGCTCGCCAGGATTCGCGTCCTTTATTTCGAAACTGATTTGCCAATAAGCCAAAAATGAGCAACAACGCTTTTTCGTCAACAGCTGATTCGGGGCAACTGACGACTTGAAGCACTGGTTTTGCCAGCCACCTTTTCCAGCACCCTTCGAAGGCGCGTAATTTAAACGCTGCCTAAGCCAATGTGTATTAAAATCAAGGCTGATATAAGTTTACATAAAATAATTAAAATGAAACTCTTCAAAATAGAATTTATTAAGTCATTTAATTTTTAAGCCATTGCTTTGCATTTAAAAAATTTTAAATGTTAAATTCAGTATGCAGATTTATTAACCTATTAAAAACAAGCACAGAACAGCTTTCCGAATCAAAATAAAAATTTGTTTGGCAGAGTTATGGTTATTTGAATTTATTAAACAATATTAAAATATCCATAAAAATCGATTTCAAGAATTCGATTCGATTGTGATTTGAGTGTCTGATTGGAAATTATTGGAACAATTGTTTTCCAACACTTGCTCTGGACTTATCGATAAGTCGACCGGTCAGCCATTCTTCTTCTTCCCACTGCGTTGTGGCAACACGAGATTCGGCAATAAATATTCAATTTACATCAGATTTGGGCCATAGAGATGCATCCCGACCTCACGGAACGCATTCTCCAGCACTTGGAGACCGCCGGACAGGCGGACACACTGGACCTGGCCGCTCTCTTCGCCGAGGATCACCAAAAGATAGTGGGCGCACTGAAGAGCATCCAGGCGCATGGTGACCTGGTCACCGCCACGGTGGCCACCCACAAGAGTGTGGGCCTCACGGACGAGGGTCGCGCCGTGGTGGAGCACGGCAGCCACGAGGCTCTAGTGTACGCCGCTATACCGGCCGAGGGCATTGCCCAGGCTGCCCTGATGGCCAGCGGTGGCCCGAATGCCAAGGTGGGCTTCAGCAAGGCCATGTCACACGGCTGGATACTGGTGGACAAGACCGTGAGTCCGCCGCTGGTGCGTCGCAAGGTGGACAGCATCGTGGACGGCGTGCGTGACCAGCTGTTGCTGGTGGCCCAGGGCAAGGGCGACCAGCTGCCGGCCAAGGACTGTGCCGACTTCAAGAAGCGCAAGCTCCTCCAGGAGACCGTCACCAAGAGCTTTGTGCTGGGCCGGGGCTCTGAGTTTGCCACCACACTGACCAAACTGGAGACTGATCTCACCGTGGAAATGCTGTCGAGCGGCCTCTGGGACACGCTCAAGTTCAAGGCCTACAACTTCGATGCCCTGGGAGCACCGCCTACCCGTGGTCATCTCCATCCGCTGCTGAAGGTTCGCACCGAGTTCCGGCAAATATTCCTCGAGATGGGCTTCTCCGAGATGCCCACCAACAATTATGTGGAGTCGTCGTTCTGGAACTTTGATGCCCTCTACCAGCCGCAACAGCATCCGGCTCGCGACGCCCACGACACGTTCTTTGTAAACCATCCGTCGCGGAGCTTTAAGTTCCCTCAGGAGTACCTCGAGCGGGTGAAGGCAGTGCACTCGCATGGTGGCTATGGATCCAAGGGCTACGGCTACGACTGGAAGCTGGAGGAGGCGCAGAAGAACCTGCTGCGCACCCATACCACGGCGGTGAGCGCCCGGATGCTGTACAAGCTGGCCAACCAGGAGGGCGGCTTCAAGCCGGCCAAGTACTTCAGCATCGACAAGGTGTTCCGCAACGAGACTCTGGATGCCACTCACCTGGCGGAGTTCCATCAGGTGGAGGGAGTGATTGCCGACGTCGGGCTGACCCTGGGTGATCTGATTGGCACGCTATACGAGTTCTTCCGCAAGCTGGGCATCACGCAGCTGGAGTTCAAGCCGGCCTACAATCCGTACACGGAGCCCAGCATGGAGATCTTCTGCTACCACCCCGGCCTGGCCAAGTGGATCGAGGTGGGCAATTCGGGTGTGTTCAGGCCGGAGATGCTGCTGCCGATGGGCCTGCCGGAGAACGTGAATGTGATTGCGTGGGGACTGTCACTGGAGCGGCCAACGATGATCAAGTACGGCATCAACAACATTCGGGATCTCGTTGGGCCCAAGGTGGACCTGAAGATGGTCGAGGAGGGCCCTATTTGCCGGCTGGATCATGTCTAAACAGCGTCGCCTTATGATCTGCGATCAAATTGCATTTTTTTTCCACTCAATTGTTCCAAAAAAAAACAAATATTTATAAATATAACTCAAACCAAAAAAAAGGTGACGAGGGAGTGTCTTTAAATGTCTAGAAATTGCTGGTATTTCCAAGCAATTTCTAAAACGAAGCACAAAATTTGCTAGAAATCAATAAGTTTAAAAGTTCGCGGGCTATATCGAAATCCTATCTGGGTTGTTTAACACTGGGTATGTGGACACTTACTATTTATCGATACCCTTATAGTTCGCAATATTATACAGCATATAAATGAATATACATTTATTTGTGCAACTGCATTCTTGATTATAAAACTTAAAATTAATGTATGTCAATGAAGTTTTGATATGATTACTTTGTAATCAACACATTCCCAATGAAGTCACTTATCGATTGTCGATTGTTACGATGTGGGTACCGCGAATCGGACGTCATCACACATACACGGACGCAAACAAAGAACCGAAACAATAACAAACAGAGAGACCAAAGGAAATTAAGCAAAATTTTCAACATTTCCAAACTTTCGAGGCCTACAAATGGGAACCAACCCGACGCAGACCCTTCATCAGGCGATACAGAAACAGTTCGGCCTCTCGAATTCCAGCGATTCGTCCAAATTGAGCAATGATTGTCACCCGACACTGCCACAGAACAGATTCGTCATTCCGCAGCTGATAATCCCTCAGCTGCAGCTCCAGCAGTCCACCGATCTGGCGGCCCAGGAGCGCAGCCGCCAGGCGACGGACGCCCACAATCAGCAGCTGCTAAACGAAATTCGTCGTCGGCGTCAGGATTCGGATAGTGAGGCGCCAGCGGTACCAAGTGGAGCAAGCAGGGCTGAGGGAATACCAACTGTGAGATTCGTAATTCCCAAGCTTGGTGCGGTGACTGGTGAGCCGCTGAACATACCGCTCCTCTCCAGGCTGGAGCGCGGAGTGGGTCAGCTGCAGATCCAAGACGACGACGGTGGTGATCGAGCGGACGCCATGAAGTCAACGCATACGCCGCAGTCGCCGCTAATTGATCTCACGAGCACAGTGATATCCGGCAGCAAGGATGGGCCACCTAAGGTGGCGGCAAGCAAGGCGCGCGAGAAGTTGATGGCCAGTCAGGAACACTTTAGCATCCCATTTAATCCTTGCGATCCTCCTCCAACGCTAAAGAACTCGGCCCTCTCCTGTGGTGGCCTGCTAGCCGGCAGGCGGCGCCTAATGCCTGAGGAAGAGGAGACGGCGTCAGTGTCACCACCAGAGTCCCGGCCCGGTCCCATTGGCTGCATGCTCGACACCGTCGTTGGCTATCCAGAGCCGCGGCAGCCGCAGCTGCAGTATGCCATAACATCGCTGGAAAAGCGACACCTGAAAATGTGCGGCCGCGAGGACTACGGTCTGCAGGTGAAGAGATTCCGCTTCGACACGCCTTCGCCCGATGAGCTGGTGAAGCAGGCGCTGCAAAAATCCTGGCGCGTCACGCGCACTTGACTCAGGTCCCTCCATCCAACACTTGACAATTACCGAAAAGTAAAACAAATAAATCTGCCTAGTTCAAATGGTTCCTGGTAACGATTTTATCAATTGGATATTGCAACGCAGAAAGAGGCTACATATACTGTCATTTAATCAGTGCGCTCCTTTGCTTCTATCATCGGTATCGGTTATCGGTGTTGGAAAACACAGTCGATGTATCGCGATTTGTGCAGCTCTACCGTACATAATCAAGAGCTTTCAAGCTTTTCTACGAGCCAAAGAGTTGGCAGCACTGCTGTAGAGAATTCGAGCGGAGGCGAAAAACTGCGTATGAAATAAAAACAGTGTGGTTTCTTCGGAACGCAACAGAAAATAAATTCGTGTGGTCAGTGAAAACTGGGAAAATCTGCAATAGATCGTGTGCGTGAGACGGGCATTAGGCAATCGCAGTCGGAAAACGAGCAGAGCAGACAAAAAAACAGCTGTGGCAGTGGAAAGGGGACCAGAAAAGTATATCCACAAAGTGCGAAAGGTCAGCAGAAGCAGACGGCAAGGAGCGTAAAATAAATATTCTCTGTTCTGTCGCGCCTGTAGTGTTTGTGTGCGAGTGTAAGTGGCAGTGTGCGTGTGCGTCGTGTCGGTGTGGCTGTGTTGTGTGGTGTGTGTCTCTAGCTGTCACTTTCTGGCGCGCGCACAAGATATACACAAATTGAAAACGGTGGCCACCAACACACACCCCCCCTCCGACCAGACCCCCTCGTCTCCTTCGCCTTGATGTGCTGCGCGCCCGGTTCCGGTGCCGTTGCCGTTGCCGTTGCCGTTGCCATTTGGTTCCCGTTGTCCCACCAACGCAGCGCATTAAGTGCATCCAGCTCCAGTGCGGCCGTGTGAGAGCGAGCGAGTGATCCAGAAAAAGAGGGAGCAACAGAAGGAGAAGGAGCAGCAAGGGAGCTCGTTGCCGGTACCGTTGTACAGGTATGGGGATACATGGATACATTCAAAAACTCGACCGCGCTCGCATGTGTGTGTGTGTGTTTCTATGCGTATTTGCAATTTCCTTCCATGCACATTTTATTATTCTGTGTTTGTTTTTAGTTGGTTATTTATTGCCCAGCCTTCGATAAGATGGAAAATTCCAAACTGCCCACAGATTAGTTTGACTTTTAATTATTTATTTTTTATTTACGGCTGCTGTAACTCAAAAGCGTCTGCAAACGCAGACATTTGACCTTGCTCGGACCACAACAACGACACAGTCTCAAGGCAGTGGATTCAGGCGGGCTACGAGGTTTCTGCGATATAACAGATTTCCTAAGTTAGAATAGGATGTTAGAGTAAAAGTAATGATTAAACTTTCTTTAAAAGTCCCCGGGATGCGCCCCTGGGCTTAGAACACACCTACGCACACAGACATTGACAGAGTCACAGCCACAGACGATTGCATTGGAAGATAGAGATTCCAGTACTGGAAGGGAAGTGGAAGAAGTAGGGAGAATTAATACTCGTAGATTACCAATCACACTCACACACACACACGCTCGCGCGGTCAATTATCACAAATAAAATTATCAGATCCAGCCAGCCGCTCTAGAAATCACACACCACACACATGCATGCAAATTATCAGGTTTTAATTGCCGCAGCACGTACAAACAAATAAACGAATGCCACTATTACAGAGAACAGACCAGGCGAGGAGCAGGAGCAGCAGGAGCAGGAGCAGCACCCACAAATAAGAAAGAGCAGTCGGAGCAGGAAGAGGAGGTAGCATTCCAGTTCCAGGAGCCCGCCAGGAACCGAGCCGAGCCCGCCCCGCCCCCGCCGACGACATCCTGAGATGTTGCCATTCACCCCGCAGGTGGTCAAGCGTTTGTTAGCACTCAAAAAGGGCAGCGAGGACAACAGCGTCGAGGGTAAGTGGTCGGAGAAGGCCGTCAAGAATCTGGTGAAGAAGATCAAGAAGAACTCGCAGTTGGAGGAGCTAGAGCGGGCCATCTCCACACAGAACTGCCAGACGCGGTGCGTGACGGTGCCGCGCAGCAAGCCAGCTCCCGCCGGCGAGCATCTGCGCAAGGGTCTGCCGCACGTCATCTATTGCCGCTTGTGGCGCTGGCCGGATCTGCAGTCGCAGAATGAACTAAAGCCGCTGGATCACTGCGAGTACGCGTTCCATTTGCGCAAGGAGGAGATCTGCATTAATCCGTACCACTACAAAAAGATCGAGCTGTCCATTCTGGTGCCCAAGTCGCTGCCCACGCCGCCCGACTCCATTGTGGACTATCCCCTGGACAACCATACGCACCAGATACCTAACAACACCGACTACAATGCTGCGATAATCCGCAGCGCATCGCTTAGTCCGCCGCAGTACATGGAATTGGGCGGCAGCGGCCAAGGTCCCGTCTCCGTCTCATCTGCCGGCTCAACGCCTGCCTCCGGCTCCGCCAGCGGTAGCGGTGCCTGCGGTGCCTCCTCCTCGTCGTCATCGTCAACCGCCTCCTATCATCAGCAGCAGCAGCAGCTGTCCTTCGGCCAGAACATGGATTCGCAATCGAGCGTGCTTAGTGTGGGTAGCAGCATTCCCAACACGGGCACCCCGCCGCCCGGCTACATGAGCGAGGATGGCGACCCCATTGATCCCAACGACAACATGAATATGTCGCGTCTAACGCCGCCCGCCGATGCAGCGCCAGTGATGTACCACGAGCCGGCCTTCTGGTGCTCCATCTCCTACTACGAGCTGAATACGCGTGTTGGCGAGACCTTCCATGCCTCGCAGCCCTCGATCACGGTGGACGGTTTCACCGACCCTTCCAATTCGGAGCGCTTTTGCCTGGGCCTGCTCTCCAATGTGAACCGCAACGAGGTGGTCGAGCAGACGCGCCGACACATCGGCAAGGGCGTCCGGCTCTACTACATTGGCGGCGAGGTCTTTGCCGAATGCCTCAGCGACTCGTCCATATTCGTTCAGAGCCCCAATTGCAATCAGCGTTACGGCTGGCATCCGGCCACCGTCTGCAAGATCCCGCCCGGATGCAATCTGAAGATCTTCAATAACCAGGAGTTTGCCGCCCTGCTGTCGCAGTCGGTGTCGCAGGGCTTCGAGGCCGTCTACCAGCTGACACGCATGTGCACCATCCGGATGTCGTTCGTCAAGGGCTGGGGCGCCGAGTATCGTCGCCAGACGGTCACTTCAACGCCGTGTTGGATCGAACTGCATCTCAACGGACCGCTTCAGTGGCTGGACCGCGTCCTCACGCAGATGGGATCACCGCGGCTGCCGTGCAGTTCGATGTCGTAAGGCGTTCGCGGCCGTTTTAAATGTTCGAGGAGAAATGAGCGCGTAAGCTGACAAAAAAAAAGAATCCCTAAAAACAAAACCGTGGTTGAGCTAGTAGCAAGTAACACTGAAGAAAGAGGAATATTCTATGGGCCAGGTCTGAATCGTTCTTTTCTAGTAGTATTAGCGGAAACTAAGTTGAATGTATGTATGTTTTAAAGATAACATTCTTGAATGTTTTTCACATTTTTAACCAAATCCGAGTTAAATTAAGTTTATGTTTCTGTGTTTTTCCCTTTTTTTCTGCTAGGATTTAAAATGTTATTAATTCCGCCATTAATGCAAACAAAGTAAAGTTCAGAATCGGTTGGCGCTCTATTATAATTATAAATGCTTTAAAAAGCACACAAATTATATATAATATCTTGTTGGATTCACACTCTAGTTCTAAGTAAATTACACTTAAAACGCCAAAAAAAAAACAACCGAAGGAAATTTGTGAAAATGTAAAAATTTCCCCATTCTTTCTTTGAAATTTTTGTAGAATTTCCCCTTCAGCGTTACTTGAGCAGGGCTTTAACCGAAAATTATGAAAATGAGAATGAAAAACCAAGAAAAACTCTGAGAGCACATATGAAATAAGTTCAGGCAAATTATATACGAGTACGTAATTGAAACAAACAAAAGGAAAACACAAGATTCAGATACAGATATATATATCTATATACAAAGAGCACACACAAACTTACATGTGGAATATATACAAGCATATATGATATGAAATATGAGAGAAAGAGAGAGAGAGAGCATGTATTTGGCGTTACAACTTTAGGACTATATATTGCGTAAATAATGGAGCAGCTCCAGAACCAGAACCTTTTTTTTTTGGAAACATTTTACACAGAAATTGAAAAATATAAGGAAATAACCGAGACAGACAGAGACGCCCGGTAAATCTGTGTGGAGTTGTGGTTACTGTTGGTTAGCGCTGGAAGCGACAGAAATTCTTTGAGAAAGAAGCAAAACAAGGAACAAATAATGGTGATTTTGGAACAGGAACGCTGAGGACGATGAGTGGAAAACAGAAACTGGGATTTATCAAGCTTGAAGCTTACACACACAGAGCCAACACAGACACAGACCATATTCGATATACCATATACCATATATACCATACATTGCAAATGTACATAAGACCAAATGAAAAGGATGAAATGAAACACGCAAGGACCTCCACTGGATCAGACAGACGATGGTTGTTGAACGCCTCTTGGAACGGAGTTAGAGTCGTAGTCGGACGGAGTCTAGCAGCTTGAGCCGCTCTCGTTAGTTTGTAGTCGTATATATGTATATCCGTTAAAGGTACATATCGAGGCCTTTCGGGAAGAGTATCCTTGTGACTTGTGCCATGGGATACCTTTGCGGAAATGCGCCGATATGTGTATACATGTAAAAAGCACTTGTCCGGCATAATTTCGAGTACATCAACCAATCGCAAACCAAGTCCCATTTTCAGAAATGCATTTATTGTAAAAGATTCGATTCGATTCGATTCGAATTATAAGCTCAAGTGTCAATTACGGCGTTTGTATCTGAATACCGAATGCAATATGGTTTGCCGGTTGAATGATCGGTTTTAGCTTGGCAAATGCTCGTTTTTCTTGGGTCTAGATCTTAAGTCATCAATATACATACATATATATATATATATGTAACGAAATTTCGCTAGCTTCTTATCCTGAGCCCAACAATCTCGATTTAAGTTCTTTTATTCTTTTGTTATTTTTTACTTCAAGCTGTTTTTAAACTTTCTTTTTGGTTCTGTCGGTTTAAACCAAAAACATAACATAACTATACCGCTCAACAACCAGTGTGGGATAGCGCCATTGAAAGGCGTATTTTAAATTTAAGTTTTACCCATTTTTTTGTTCTATATTTTTAAATACCTATTTTTTCTCAAGTGACGAAGTGAGGAAGACGACACTTGATCCTGATTGGCAGTCAATCGAATAAAAGATTGCGTTAATTTGACACTTATTTTGATTTCTTGATCCACATTGTTTTTGTACTTCCCCCTTTCGGCTTAATCAGCAAAATAATGTAATGTAATCGTTAAGTTATGGCTAACTCTAAAGAACGCTAAAGCAAAAGCAAAAGAGGTCGATAAAGAGCCAACATCAGCAGATGTGATCGATCGTGTAAACAGCACAGAACAACCACAGAGAACCAGCAACAGCAACCCCGTACCCGTACCCGTACCCGTAACTTTATATATACATATATCTAATATGCAAGCATGCAAGATAAAGACAAACACAAATCGTATATTTAAATAAACACTTATAATATTAAACAAAAAGCGATAGAGCGAGCACACATAGGCGCCGCTTCCCAAGGCAAGTTGGATGGGATTGGGGCACAAGTAGTTGAAGCTTTAACTGGGTTTATTATTAATCGAAACGCATGGAGTTTCCTAAGGTACATATATATGATTTTAAGGCTTTAACTCAATCCAACTAATTAATTCTTCTTATTCTCTTCGGCGGAGAGCCTAACCCTAACGCTCGTGCACCTTGAGATGCTGCTTGTGATTGGATTTGCGCAGGAAGCGTGCCGGACACAGGGGACAAGCAAATGGACGATGCTGAGTATGGGCAATCTGATGGTGCTTCAGTTCCGAGGCACTAAAGAACCGCTTGCCACACTCCGGTTGCGGACAGGCAAAGTCACGCTGGTTGTAGTGACGCTTGAGATGGATGCTCAGGTAGCACTGATCGGTGAGGACACGTCCACACACAGGACACGTGAAGCTGAGTGACGAGGTGGAAGTGGAGGTCTTCGAGTCCCCATCTAGTTGCTGCTCCAGTGGCAGTTCAATACCCGCAGCATGGTGCAGTTTCTTGTGGATTCGTCGAGCATGAATGGAGTGGAAGGACATGGAACAATTCTCGACCAGACACGGATATGGTTTCTCGCCCGTATGCAGTCGCCGGTGGACAGCCAGGTAGTTAGCATAACGAAATCCCTTGCCACAAATATCACACTTGTGGGGTCGTTCCTCCGTGTGGGTGACGGCATGGATGCGCAGCTTATTCAACTGCCGGAAGCCCTTGCCACAATCACCGCACACATGCGGCTTCTCGTCCGTGTGGGTCATCTTGTGAATGCGCAGATTGTAGGCCTCCGAGAAGCGTCGGCCGCAGGTATCACAGGTGTGACCAGAAGAAGGAGATGAAGATGCTGCCGACCGTCTGCGTTTGTTGGCACTCGTAGATGCCTGTTGTTGTGTACCCAGCGAAGGCTTAGGCGTCTTGTCCACAGAACTATCCCGCTGCTGCATAATACGAAAGTCAGCCGATGGAGAGCTTCTTTTCCAGAGAATCCCAACTCACCGCAGTTACCAGCTCCAGAAGATCTAGCTCCAGCTGTCCGGTGAGACCTTCCTCCAGTTGGGCAAACAGTTGCAGATCCTCCAGGGATACACCATAGCTGTTGCTCTGATCTTCGCTGGCATTCTCAGTCTCCATCAGTATCACTTCCTGATCGGCTAGAAGATTCTCCGCTCCCATGCTTCCGTCCGGTTTGCTGCCGTTTCACCGACTGCGCTGGCCAAGACTTCCGTCGGAGTCCGAGTGTCGATAAGATTACGGCTTGTTTAATTATGTAGTATACATATATCGTTTACAGGTTGTAGTTTCGGCCATGGAATCAAACCCAGTAAAGCAGGCAGGTGACGCAGCTCCTCTCTTTGGCTATTTTATCGAAATGCCCGTAATAAAGTTGCCTTGTTTTTTGCCGTAAATGAGTGATTAGTCCCCCGATGTCGTTTTGCACTTTAAACGCTGCCGGCAGCTCTCGCACTTTGAGCCAATTGGGCGATCCTCCTCCAACAGTCGACCCCGGCGACCGATACCTTCTACTCCGCCCCAAATCTACATAGGTATATATACATACATATGTGTATATATAACCATCAAGTTTCCAAACAACGCAACTTTATCGGGTTGCCCTGATAACGCCCAGTGCAGCAGCAGCAGCAGCAGCACTAACAACTTGTTTTCTTTGCCATATAGAACTTGATTTCATTGACCAGAATCTACATATGTACATGATATTGCTTCTTAATTATCAAAGATGTAAAGCATCTGAATAATCTATCCCCTCTTCAGGGGACAGGAACACTTCAAGTCCCCATTTATGCCACTGGGCAAGTCAAAAGCCACGACTTAAGGTGCAATTACCCATGCATATATGCATATATATTCATTTACCGACACAATTGAACAGAAATTAAGTGAGATCTTCATTTGGATTATGAATCGGTATAACAAAATTCCCATTGCTGCCGCTCAGAGCTGTACGGTGAACTTCTGGAGCAGGTGGCGCAGCTCCTCGTTCTGGCGTCGCAGAAAGACCACCTCCGCATCGTACTGCACGCGCATCTTGAGGACTTCCACATAGTGATTCAGGCCATGCTCGAGGGTCTTCCACAGCTTGCGCTTGGCGGGCGGAAAGCAGGCGGCAAACTGCCGCCAGAAGTCGCGTATCTCCGTGTCCGTAATCTGGATGGGAGTGACTACATGACGACTGCTGACGCCGGTGCGTTCCTGATCGTGCATCTGCTGGTGCAACTTGGAGGTGAAGAGGTTCATGGCATGCAGGCAGAGAGCAGGCTCCATTACAAGGTAGTGATTGGGACAATCTTTTGACGAATCCTCCTCGCTCTCCAGTTCTAGCCCTCCTCCTGGCTTCCGATCCCTAAAAAAGACCTCGGCGCATTTACGTGGACTCAAGCCCTCCGGCTGGCAGGTGGGGCAGTATGTATACGGCAGGAACACACTGGTCAGCTTCTGCACGTCCCGCAGATGGCGGATCTGCAAGGCTGCAAAGATATTGTCAATGCGCACCAGACACTTGTCCTCCTCGGAGTATGGCTCCAGAATCTCCAGCAGTCGATCCTCAATTAGAAAGCCACCGCGATCGGAAAGCTGTCGGATGAGAGTCCGCATCAGGCGTAGAGAATCCGGTGGCAGCTCCTTGATATCCGGACGATGCTGCTTCCCGCCGCCAGAGCCTCCTCTTCCGCCACTTGACAGTGCCCGGTTCTTAGGCAGCCGCCCTATGCGCATGTCGAACTTTTGGAGAACGTTACTTGGCTTCGTCTTCGCCTGGTTGATATTGGGAATGGGCGGCACCGGACGGGACCAGGCCATGGCCAGCTGCTGGTCGTGAATGGTGCGATCGATGCTGTAGATCCGCTCCACCAGGACGGTGAGCTCCCTGTAGTTAATGTCCCAGATGCGATCGAACTTCTCGCGGTTGTTGATTCGCGCCTGATGCGCCTTCGCCTCCATGTCGTTGATGTTGGCGTGCAGTTTGTAGATGTCGGCGGAGAGCCGGGCAATGTTCCGCTTGCCGGTAAGGCAGTGCCCCCGTAGGCCGCGCCTGGTGCGTCCAATAGCCTCCTGGAGGCGGGCCACCCGCCGCTTCTGCTGGCCGTTGATGATAGCGTTCTCCTCGTTGCGTTTCTGTAGAACCTCGTAGTTGTAGTCCAGCTTCTCGGAGTTCATCAATACGTTGTCACGCGTTCGACGCAGCTCGAGCTCCAGGCGTTCGCACTCCTTCTCCAGCCGGATACGGGTGCTCTTGGTCAGCTCCTCCTGCGACTCGTTGATCTGTTGCGTCTGGCGGGCATAGAACTGCTCCCGCGAACGCACCAAGTTGGCCTTTTCCTCGAAATTTGCATTCATGGCATCGAAGAAGGTGCGCCACTTCTCAACGGCACCAGTGGAAAAGATCTGGCGTTCCTCCTCGATAGTTTGGCGCAGCAGCTGCAGGTGCTGCTTGTAGGCCTCTTTCAGGGTCTCCACCTGGTGGTCTACGCGCTCTACCAGGCCGCACAGGTCCTGCGACTGCCGCTCACGATCGAACTCGTACTTGGCATTCATGCGATTCACCTCCTGCTGGCAGGCAGCAATCATCTCGTCCTTGCGGGCCATTATAGCTGCGATTCGTTTTTTCTGCTCTTCAATCTGATCCCATAGCATCATCGGTTCATTGATCTCCTCCAGCTCCGTCCAGCGTGCCTTAATGTCGGCAAACCGGGCTACCGTCTCTATGCTCTCGGCCTGAAGCTTCGCCTGCACCCGGCTTTTCTGCGTGGCCTCGAACAGACGGCGGTTGAGTTCACGCCGCTCGTTGGCCACCCGGACATTGGTAACCAGGACGTTGCCGAATCGAACTAGCTCGTCGAGGGCCTGACCGGACGCCTCCAGCTGCTGCTCGATGGGCGCCTTCTGAACTTGTCCGTGCTCCGTTGCCGAACCCTTGGCCGGTTCACGGAACTGCTGGCGAACCCGGTCGAGGATCTCCAGACGCCGGTCCTCCAGCTTCTTTACCGAACTGTCGCAGTGCTCGTTAAGGATGAGCCCATCGACTCGCTCATTGAAGGACTCCCAGCTATCAATTGGACCCGGCTCCGCCACTTCCTCCTCTTTATCCTCGATGCTGCTGGTCCCGAGGAAGTCGCTCGTCCTGTCCAGGTACTTTAGCTTTAGCTCCTCCATCTCGGTTGTGAGAAAACCTGTTCGATCTCAATGGGATTTACCTCCAGCTCGGTCCCGGTCTCGGTTGACTGGAAGTTTGATCGAAGGACCAACACCGTTGCCTTGGCTGCCACGGCCATCGTTTCGCCTGAGTTTCTGAAATACATTTTGTTTATTATTTACCAAACTTTGTTTATCTTGCATCAGTGATGCCAAATTATTTTATAGCCAAAATTATAGCTGGAAAATGTGGAATGTGATTAAGAGGTGGAAAAGTGTTAATGATTTATGCTTAGAAAACAAATACTGCTCAATCAAAAGCTTGGAATCAATTACTGTATATATTGCTGTCTGAATTAAATTTAATGCAGCTATAAAATTTTATATATTTGCAGTTGTACCAAAAAGCTAGCTTTAATTTTAGCTTTAAAATTAGCCATAACAGTCAGAGAAACCGATTGGTAAGGGACAATCGATGTCGATATACGTTTGGAGGGGACTAGCATTATTTCTCTCTCCTTCTCGATCAAACTTGCTGACGTCACAAGAGCATGCAAATGTCAAACTGGAACTGAATGGAAAATTCCCAATTCCATGCGAAATGACTCTGTCCACCCATTGAAGTAGACGAGGACTCCGCCGAGCCTGCTCCAACGGGAGCTCTTCTGTGCCGGCAAGTGTTGCATTCTGTCCGCTGATGATCCCACAAATACAGCCCTGCGTACGGATTGCGCCCCCTGGGTTGCATTCGACCAAATAAATGGGGGTCAGATTTAAAAATGGCTTTACTTCTTCGTTTGTACAATTATTTATCTATTTACAATTGGTAATGAAAATAGGGTATATGTATATGTATAATCAATCGGGTTTGGGCACGGGATATGGGGTATGGGGAGAGGAAGGGGAAGGGGAAACGGAAGCGGCACTCAATTATCCTCAGTCTTCAAGGTGATCTCATATATCAGCTCGTCGTTAAATTCATCGCCGACATGCTGAAAGATCTGCTGCTGTTGCTGATACTGCTGTGGGACAGTATTAAAATATGCTTCCCCAACAACATCTTCGCTTTCCTCCTCCTCCTCTTCGTCCGCTTCGACCATCAGGCGCTGGCCATTGTAGTCCGATATCTGGACGTACGGCTGCTGCTGATCCTCCTCGGCCACGTTCAGGTAGTGCTCACCGTTGGCCACGACGGCATCCGCATCGCCCTCCTCCACCAGCAGGCCGGTGTCTTCGTCATACTCCTCCTCCAGAATGCCCATACCATCGTCATCGTCTCCGCCATCAAGCAGGCCACCGGAAACGGAACCAGAGGCGGAGACGTTGCCATCCAGCTGGTCATTGCTGGAGCTGCCGACAAGCCGGCGTGTATTGCTGCGACACTGAATGGAGCGCTTGTGCGCATCGAAATAATTGATGTCGGTGAACTCCTCCTTGCACAGATGGCATTCGTACAGCCCCTGGCTGAGATGCATATCCTTTCGATGGCGGGCCATCTTGTGGGCGTCGCGGCACTGCATACCACAGAAGGGACACTTGAGCATACGCCGTTTGCCCATATGCACGTTCCGGATGTGCTCCTGCAGGGAGAAGTTCTTGTAGTAGGCCTTCTGGCAATACTGGCACTGGAAGCGCCGCTTCTTCTCGTGCGTCGCCTCGCGATGCCGCTTCAGTTGTGTGTTCTGCGCGAACGTCTTGCCGCACATCTCGCAGATGTGCTCCTTTTCCAGATGCCGCCGCTGGTTATGCACACGCAGGTCCTGCTTGGTGGAGAAGTACAGCGTACACACCTCGCACACGTAGGGACGGATACCCATGTGACGGCGGGCGTGTCCGGCCAGGTACTTGCAGTCACGATACGTCTCCGTGCAGTACATACACGCGTACCGATTCGTTCCAGCCACCAAATGCGTCTTCTGGTGTCTGGACAGCTTCGACTTGTGCATGACATCGGGACAGATGCCACACTCCACTGGCAGCTTCTCATCCGTGTGGCAGCTAATCATGGAGAACTCAACAATTGGTGTGCTTTCTTCGTCAAAGTCCACGATGGTGGCTACCAGATCGTCGAAGAGCATGTACCGACGCGGTCCCTTGAACTCATCTAGCATTTTATCACTTGGTTTCACATCGATCAATTCACCTTCATCGTTCTGGTTGCCATAGCTTCGAACGACAAACTGTGGCGCGGAATTGGGCTTTAGCTTAATGCCGGGTGCGAGCTGCGGCGGCGGCGGTGATGGTGGAGATGAGGGCAGAGAAGGCGACATCACCGGTTTTATATCCAGGTCGTCAGATTGTTCATGTTTGGGCGGATATATGTAGGCATATTCGTCGGCAACCAGCTTCTGCTTTTGATCCTCCTCCTCAACTACCATCTCCCCCACATCGGATAGGCGCAGCTCAGTGATCAGATAGTGGGCGCCCTGCTCGTTCACCGGCAGCGACTTCACACGCGACGCAATGAGCAGCCCATTGTCCATATGCTGCTGCAGCTCGCAATCGCCCAGCATTAGCTCACCCTCGGTGGTGGCGTCCTCGTTTACAATAAGGAACTCCTCATCGTACTCATTGCTCAGACCTTCCAGCACCACGTAGGTGGCGTCGTCGCTGCCAACGTCCACCATGCCGTTGCCACCACCGCCAGCGGATCCTACGGGGCTGTCATCGTCGTCGTCCGTGTACTCGCCCTTGACGTGGGTGTCGAACTCAATTATCTCGGACATGTCCACATTCATGGCAGCCCGGTGTCAGGAGTGCTGTTTCCTCGTCAATCGTGAACAGCAAATCTCGGGGAGCCTGGGGTCTGATCTTTATTTCTTTCTTTTTTTCTTTTCTGCTTTTAACCCCAGCGCAGTGAAAGTGTGACCGCAGCAGAATGAGGGGAAATTACCGTTTGTTTCAGCGAGAGCACTTTCAGTCAAATAAGAACTTTCATTTGAATTGGATTTTATTAATTTTTTTACACAGCAACAGGGTTTACGTATACATTAAATTCGAGTTAGATTGCCAAATTCAATGGATTATTTTGCGGGAACATAAAGTATTGGCAGGCTATTTTTATTTCTACCACACATAAAAAAAATCACGAATTTAAAGAATATTACCGAAATATTAGATACATAAAAGTAACTGAAAAGTTGAATTGTATTTGTGATGAACTTATTCTAATTAAAAGTCCTAATAACAATTAAAAGTCCTAATATGAATCTTATTAGAGCATTTGGTATTTTTTTGTATGGTATTTTTATTCGATAAGACGCAGATATCGATATCGTTTATTTGAAAAAGTATTTTGCGTGCGCGCCAAGTGGGTGAGCATGCGTAACGAAACGTCTTCTTTTGTCGGCCCCCAGCGACGCCTCTTCTTCTTGCTTGCGGTCTGCGCTCGCGACTAACTAACTTGGCTAACTTCTGGAATTGGCCCGGTCGGCCTAACATGGCATGCATTGCATCCGCACACTCGGTGGCGCGCGCTTGTCTTCCCCGTCGAGTTCCATCGCCGCGCAGCTTATTGTTTATTTCTTCTGTTATTTTTTTTTACACCTGAGCGTGTGAAGTGCGCGCCTGCGTAGTGACTGATAATTAACCAATACGAGGATTGCGGTTCTTCTGCTTTTTGGTTTCTGTTTCTTTTTTTTTTTTAATTTGAATTGACCGCAAAAATTGGGCAAGAAATTGATTTTTTATTTGTGTTTTTGTTGTTTGCTGTGCTCGAATATAAAATAAAGTAAAGAAAAACTTTACTGCAAATCCTTAAAAATTACAACTATAATTCGAAACAAAAGTGCGGAAAGTAAACTAAGGAAATAATTTATTTCAAGGATAAACAATAAGTAAAGGTAAGCAAAAGTTAAAGAAACTCATAACTCAGCCAAAAATTTGTTTATATTAATCGAAAAGCGCTCCTATGTTAGTTTTTGGTAGCATAATAAATCTGCATACTCAACTTAAAATTTAATAAATTTAAAAATTAAAAAAAAAAATGGGAAATATCTGAACAAAATTTTCCCGCCAGAGATGGCTTTAAAAATTCGCCTGTAGATGCTGATCAAGAATATATACAATTTAAAGGGTCGGAAATGACTGCTTCACTTAGTTTTAAACTTCGGACTGAAGGTGCATTACCATTTTTTAATATTTTTATATTCAAATTTTACTACAAATCAAAAACCAAATTGTTTTTCTGGTCCAATTGTGTATAATAAATAAATTAATTAAATAAAGACGCGACTTTAATGCCGAAAAGACAGGATATACATAAGAAAGGATACTCATTGCACTTGAGAACTTTGAAGTTAATATAATAGATAATATATTAAAGGATAATTATACATGATTTGAAATGTCCAATGACCAAATGGAAGTGAAGGGCAGCCACTGCGCCTTGACTTCGCCTTCGTCTTCATGTTCATCTTCCAAATGCTGCTCTTGTTGCTGCTTTTGTTGACACTCACAAAGTTTATTGTTAATTGGGCTGATTACAATACCGCTGCGAGTTAATAAGAGATGGGAATCACAAATACAAACAGCGAGAAGGCACAATGAGCCGGGCCAGTGGAGCGATCGGTGGCCAGCGGAGATTACGCAAAGTTGCAAACGCATTATGCTGAGCTGATGTTGATTTAAGCCTCGGTGTCTGCGCCTTTATCGCATTTATTTATTTGCTTATTTTATTTGTTCGCCATGCTGCAACATCAGCTACCAGCAGCAGCAGCAGCAGCAGCAGCAGCAGCTCAATCAACAAATATGGGAACTTGACCCGCTTTCGGCAACGAATTGGCATCGAAATATAAACAGGGAAGGGCTTTGGGCCTGGGTTCCCTCTCTCTCTCTCCTAAAAACTGTCGGCCCCTCGCTTATTTGGCAATTATAAATTACATAAAAAAATGTTAGACCTTTCCTTTAAACCGGATACTCAAAATCATTGACCAATTGTGATATAAACCCTCTTTTGGGGGGTCTTGAGAACTTTCTGTGCTAACTTGTTAACTCTTTTTATTAACAAACCTTGTAAGAAAATCATTAAAAAAAATAAAATTCCCAAAAACTACTAGTTAAGTAAAGATTTTTATTAAAACTAATAGATTTTGTAACCACTAAACCTTGAGAAAAACCGAAAGTTCTTTTGGAAATAAAACATTTTCGATACCTAAAATCCATTTCCATTTCGCAGGCAAGACTGGCTACTGGAACTCCAGCTTAAGCTCGGAACTTGGACTCGGAGTAGGCCAATTAAGAACCACTACCACCACCACCATCATCACTATCACCATCACCATCACCATTACCATTACCACTAGCGACAGCAGGTGTCCAACTGGCTAAATCCAGTGACAAGTGGCATCTTTTGCGGTCGCCCCGGAGGCCGGGTGTGGTCGGTCGTGCGTTAGAAACGGGAAATCGGAAACATGTTCTTCTTCATCGGCTTCTTCTCCAGCTGCTCCAGTCCCAGCCGGCGGTGGCTCCGATTGGCGGCCGTTATTGGATTGCTGCATCTGCCGCAGTTTGTGTGTCATGCTAGTTGGGCAACCAGAGCGATCAACGACAACGACAACGACAGCATCTCGAAAGCCGCCAGCACTGCGGCTTCACCGGGCAACGCCATGCAGATCCAGACACTCCAGGTGAACTGCAGCAGGGATTTGCTGGAGATGCATCTGGAGTTGAGTCGCCCGTTTCGGGGTCTGCTGTATGCCAAGGACTTCCCCCTGGAGTGTCGTTCGCGGGGCCAGGACTCCACGCGTCTGCAGTTGCGCATA
This sequence comes from Drosophila serrata, assembly GCF_035046125.1. Taxonomy (NCBI): domain Eukaryota; kingdom Metazoa; phylum Arthropoda; class Insecta; order Diptera; family Drosophilidae; genus Drosophila; species Drosophila serrata. The sequence continues at coordinate 53,330 of NW_028257174.1, read as the reverse complement.
CCCACGTCGGGCTGTGGTGTGCGAGCGGAACCCTTGGAGGATGGCAGTCTGGAGTATACGGTGCGTGTGATGCTCCAAATGGAGCAGAAACTGCGACAGAGCACCGATATCCTGAGTTCAGTGCGCTGCCAATTGCCAGCCAATGCGATGGGCATGCCAGTGCCAGCTCTGCGTCCGGAAACGGGAAGGGAGAGGTGACCCAAGTCTTTATCTCTATTATCTATATCCTATATCCTCTATTCCTTGATCCTGCCAGGAATGCCCGGATGCGAGCCTTGGCAGCTGCCCACTCCCCCACGACCCATCATCATCAACAGCAGCAGCAGCACATGGAGACCCCACGCGTTCGCATCTGGCTGGAGCTGGGCGGACCCAATGGCTCCGGTTCTGTGGAGGTGGGTGTGGCCACCACTTTAACCGTACGAGCCATTGTTCCCGGCACCATCGGTGTGCGGGTGGTGGACTGTGCCGCCCTAGATGGACTGGGCGAGTCCACTCAGCAGCTTCTAGATGCCCGTGGCTGTCCCATCGATGAGCAGGTGAGTTTTTAGATGGAAGATCATGGGTATGGGTATGGGTATGGGTATGGGTATGGGTATGGGTATGGGTATGGGTATGGGGGTTATCCAAATCATTTGCGTAACCAGTGCCGGCGGCGAGACATTCTACTTCGAACCGTTAGAGGAAACCAGAGCTAGACGAGCGATGAGACAACGGAAAGTCATTAATTAGCTGGAGATGCTATGGGGCGATCTACGATTGATCGCATTTAACTTTCATTTTTATAGACGAATCAGTACAGGGTAGCAAAGGTTATGAACTCTTCCAGTCAAGTTAGATTTACTATTTATAAATTATAAAAAGAAAATGAATAGAGTTGCTCAAAGAAAACCTTTTAAAACCATTTAAATATTAGTTCAACAAGCATAAACTGATCAGGAACAGAGTTACCCCTTAGTTTCTATAATAATTCTGACCAATTAAGAGTCTACCTTTGCTTTTAAGTTTAAACATTTGCTTCTCGATACCAGCGAAAGTGAAATTTCCATCGATTGATAGATAAGTGCCATTGGAATATATAAACTGGAACTGGAATTGGTATTGGAACCTTTTCCAGCCCGCTAGAAGCGCTGCCTCATTAAATTGTAACAGTTATTACAGCACCGCCGTCGACGTCGACGTCACATTAAATGTGAGGCAAGGCAGCAAAAAAAAAAAAAAAAAAAAAACAACAAAACTGAAAACCAAAAACTGTTAGCCATAATTACGCGATCATCGTTAGAACAACAGTCTTCGTCGTTGCCCAGCCAAGCAGCCCCGAACAGAAACCATTAAGAAAATGGGGGAAAAACTAAACTAAATAACAGCAGTAACGCCTGCGAACTGTTGTTCTCTTCTGGGAGGGGGCCTCCCTTCTGTTCAGTTCAGTTCTTCTTGAGTAAATTAGGAGGTCACAACAATTAGCCAAGAGTGAAATACATAGAAATATTTATCGTTTAGCATTTTGACGTGCCCCTCTTGTTGGCTGTTGCCCCATCTCCGCCTTCGCCTTTGCCTTTGCCATCCCATCTTTCAATCCAACGGAGGCAGTGGGGGCCACCACTATCTTCATCAGCACTGGACTGTGCACAGTGGAATCCATTGGAAGATGTGTTCCAGACTTAACTTTGGTTAGTAACTAACTAAGAGGTTCTTTCCAAGGCACCTTTTTAAACCACTGCAGGGTATTGCACCTTCAGTCAGAAGCTTAAAACTAAGTGAAGGAGTCATTTCCGACCATATAAACCATATATATTCTTGATCAGCATCTACAGGCCTTTCTTTCTAGCTTTATCCGGCCGAAAAAAAAATCTTTCAGAAATTTCCCATTTTTCGGAAAAAGGGAAAGGGGTTACATCATGAAAATTTGCAAAAATCGGCCAAAAATTAAATTTTAAATTAAGTATGCAAACTTATTATCCTTCTAAAAACTAGAATAGGACCGCTTTCCGAATTGAAATTAATGCATTTTTGGCTTAGTTATGATCAATTAAACATTCGAACCTATGATCCTATGGCAAAGGTATACAAACGTCTATGAAAATCATTGGACAGTAGCTTTAAAAATTATTAATAATTATATAATATAATTATTCAGTGGTTATAACTTCTATTAGTTTTTTTTCTTGGATATTAGGCCCACTGTGCACCGCAACAGTGGGCAATGCCATTGCCAGGCATTTGCATTTCGGTCGCCGGCCGTCGCAGCTTTGTGCACATGTCATTCATTCACGGCCCCCGGGCCTTAAATGGGTCAAACAAATCTTTTGCTGACTGATTTTTTGTTGTTGTACCTTTTTTACTGTGGTGGTCAGGGTATAAATAGCGCTAGAAAAATCACACGGCTTAATTTCTGTTTTTATTTTAACGGAACGGGGAGAAGACTGCGAAGAAGAAATCATTTGCATTTTATGTTTGTTTTATTGTTCGCCGACGCCACTGCCGCTGTCTTCCGTTTTAGCACATTTCATTTTCCTTGGCGTTTGTTTATTGTTTGGCTTACTCACCTGGCTTTTATTTTTACCTCAGCCTCTGAGTGCTGCTGGATTGCAAATTTATGCGCGCACCCATCACAGGTTGATTTGTTTGGTTTAGAAACACTTCTGGGTCAGACCGTGGCGGAAAAGTGAAATAAAAGCCGGCTCGGAGCTCTGGTCTTTTGTCTTTTGCAGTCGTCGTCGATTGATGGTGACCCACTTTCTGGCGCTGAATCTCTAGAATGTGACCCACTGTGCAAGAACGATGCAAGAACCGTTAGAGTTGCGCTCTACGAATGTAGCTTTGAAATTATCGTTATCGGTCCTGGGCCTCTCATAAAGTTATCGATCCTTGAAAATCCCATGCACGTAGATGCAAGCTGATTTTCTTTGTGATTATGAAGCAAATTAGTTATATTTTATAGAGAAATACTTTTAAAATTTCTTTGAAACCCATAAGATATAATAAAATATATATCCTTCGATATATTCCAGTGATTATTTCGATATTATTACACAGTTGCTGGATTCAAGGGAAGTGTTTTTTCTGGCAACTGCATTATACGTTTGCATCTTAACATAACAATCTTTGCTCTGTACACGTGAACTCGTTTGAACTTCCGCAGCAATTTTTGCTTTTTCTCGTTATTGTCTTAGGTTTCGCATCCAACAGATATTGTACACCGCACACCCGCACACACACATGGGGAAACACGTGCTTGGGTGTGTAAATTGAAACCAGACGACGGCGTTGTCTCAGCTAATCAACGTGCCCGAGGAGCCCGTCCGGGTTGAAGACACTTCTCTAGAGAATATAATGTCACTCTACCTTTGAGAAAGTCCATTAATGGGTTGTCTATTTCAGGGTATTATTTGTAGAAACTTTTTTAGAGACTCCCCAGAATAATAAACTGTATTATATCATATTTAAAAGAAAGAAAGCTTCAATTCATAGAGTTGTTAAACTTCTGGAACTAGAAATACAAGAAACTGTGTTTAAGATCTAACTTTACCCATCTCTAGTACCTAAATTTCTTGATTTTTACATGGAAGAGTATATAGACTTCGCTTTGGGAACCCAAAGTGGGCTTCCTGGCCTTTGTTTAGTTACCACCAACAATGGCTAGATGCAAATCGGCAGCGTCTTGTAATTCCATACATCTGTTTCCAGCGATCGCACATGCATCATATAATACTAAGGGCTATATGTACACACATATATGCACTAGTTGTCATTGAACTTGGCCACATGACGTTGGCATTGCTACCTTCTTTACTCCAAACACCTTCTCTCCCACCTCAAGAGCTCTCCACGTAGCGGAAATGACCGAAATGCGGCTGTTTTGTCACCCGAAATTATTGTATAACCGGCAATAAAAAAGAGGGCCATCAACTGGATGGGTTGGGTCTTGGGTTCAGGTTCAGGGACAGTGACCACAACGGGAGACAGGTTCATCCCCCTGTTCTGGAAAAATGTATACCCGAGTTTATGATGTAATTAGACTGAAACAAAATATAACTTTTTATAATAAACTTCAGATGGAACTATGTTTAAATATTTTATTTATTTTACTTTTTCCAGGTAATGCCCGCTCTGCACACCGAGCACCGGCCAGCGGAGGAGGGTTGGTCCAAGCAGCTCGAGGAAGACCTGGTGGAGCGAACATTTGCGGCCACATTTCCCGCCTTCAAGTTCCCGGACCGAGAGCGGCTCCATGTTAGCTGCGGTGTGCAGCTTTGCAAGGGGAAGTGTCCGACAGTGAGTATACTCCAAGTACTATACACCAAGAGAAAGATCTCCTCCCTAAGGCTCCTTATAGTTAGTAAACAATTGGTGTTTAATATACCCTGAATTTATGTATATTTCATCAAGTGTTTCCCAGTCAAAACTCCCCCACTTGAGGCTCCTATTACCTTCAGGTTTATGGTTTCATATTTCTCCCCCTGAAAAGTGTAAACAATTTTTGTTTACTGTGCACCTCGTATGCATCTCAATTAATTGCAACGAAAACGAAAGTGTTGCTACTGCCGCTTCTTGTTGCCCAGCGTAGCGTGTTGTTGCGTCCAACTAATTAATGTGGTTATTGCACCGAAAGGCAGCCAACTGGAGCCTCACTCCCAGTTGCAACGCCACCACCAAGAGGCCCAATCTTCTCTAATTTCCGCTCTTGCTCCCTCCTTGCAATTGCAGCTAAATTGTCGCCAGAAGACGCCACCATCACCATCATCACCACCATCGCCGGAGCAGCACCTGGCACGCATCGAGGTGTTCAATTCGCTGGCCGTGACAGCTCCCCAAATCGAGGTGGATCGACTGCGGTATGATAGGCGCCACAACATGAGCGGTAAGGATGAGTGAGCCGGGATTCCTGTCACGCATGCTGCAACGAACCTCTTGTGCAACCACTTTCCCAAAAAAGTTGCACCCGTACTTAAGTTAGTAACCATTTCAGGTGAGGACTATGCACCGCATGTTCGAGCCCAGACACTGCCCGGCGAGGGTACCCTATGTCTGTCCATCTCCAAGCTGGCCATCTCGTTCTGTGTCCTGGGCCTAATCTTCCTGGTGGCCGTGGTGGTGGCCATCTTTTCGCTAATACGATCGCGACGCCGAGAACGTCGTCATGGCGCCGGTGGATTGAGTTTGGGTCTGGGCCTGGGACTGGGCATTGCCAGAACGAGTGCGTCGAACAGCAGCAGCCGGTTGCATCGGGATCGGAATGAGATCTGCACCTCGATGTTCTCCTCCAGCAGCGAGTCGGCTCAGTCGCAGCCACGTTTCGGTGGGAAATTCCTGATGCCCTATTATCCCAATGCCCTGCCCTATGGGCGGGTCTATTGAGCTCCAGATTATCCCATATACCCTAACCCAGAGACTGACGGATTCGTCTAACGAGTGGCACCAAATTAAGGTCTAACTTTAGCACGTTAACACTGCGAGTATCTTACTTACTATATGTTATTTACTATATTTACGGTCGGTCGGGGCCCGAAAGGCTCTTGAAAGCGTTTTGTCCTTCATTCATTGGGTCTAAAATGCGTTTTAATGTCCTTTCGCTGTAGTTGTAATTAAAATATGTATTTTTTTTTTCTAAGAAAAATGTAATTTTAGAATGTAAGTCACAACTGAATAAAATTGATATCTTTTTTTATCAAAATGAGTTGCGTTGTGTATTTCATTTTTTGTAGAAGTTCGGAATTAAAAAAGGGCGCCCCTATTTAAAAAGAACGAAAAGCGATAGGCATTGTTATTTTTTAGATATATTTAATACTAAATGTACCACACAGATTGGAGGAAATTTAATATAAAATTCCCATTTTTTAAAAAATGAAAATTCGCAAAAATCGGCCAAAAATTCCCATTTTAAATGGAGTATGCAGTTTTGTTAACCTGCTAAAAATTAACATACTGCCGCTTTCCGAATTGAAATTAATACGTTTTTGGCTGAGTTATGAGATTTTTAAATTTTGATTTCTCGAAAAATTTCATATAAAAATACTGTTCATTTCGGTATAAAAATGGTAATGGACCTTCAGTCAGAAGCTTAAAAATAAGTGAAGAAGCCATTTCCGACCCCATAAATCATATATATTCTTGATCAGCATCTACAGGCCTTTCTTTCTAGCTTTATCCGGCCGAAAAAAAAATGTTTCAGAAATTTCCCATTTTTCGGAAAAAAGGAAAGGGGTTACATCATGAAAATTCGCAAAAATCGGCCAAAAATTCACTTTTTAGATGGAGTATGCAGTTTTGTTAACCTGCTAAAAATTAACATACTGCCGCTTCCCGAACTGAAATTAATGAGTTTTTGGCTGAGCTATGAGATTTTTAAATTTTGATTTGTCGAAAAATTTCATATAAAAATACTGTTCATTTCGGTATAAAAATGGTAATGGACCTTCAGTCAGAAGCTTAAAAATAAGTGAAGGAGCCATTTCCGACCCCATAAATCATATATATTCTTGATCAGCATCTACAGGCCTTTCTTTCTAGCTTTATCCGGCCGAAAAAAAAAATGTTCAGAAATTTCCCATTTTTCGGAAAAAAAGGAAAGGGGTTACATCATGAAAATTCGCAAAAATCGGCCAAAAATTCACATTTTAAATGGAGTATGCAGTTTTGTTAACCTGCTAAAAATTAACATACTGCCGCTTTCCGAATTGAAATTAAGGCGTTTTTGGCTGAGTTATGAGATTTTTAAATTTTGATTTTTCGAAAAATTTCATATAAAAATATTGGTAATATCGGTATAAAAATGGTAATGGACCTTCAGTCAGAAGCTTAAAAATAAGTGAAGGAGCCATTTCCGACCCCATAAATCATATATATTCTTGATCAGCATCTACAGGCCTTTCTTTCTAGCTTTATCCGGCCGAAAAAAAAATGTTTCAGAAATTTCCCATTTTTCGGAAAAAAGGAAAGGGGTTACATCATGAAAATTCGCAAAAATCGGCCAAAAATTCACTTTTTAAATTGAGTATGCAGTTTTGTTAACCTGCTAAAAATTAACATACTGCCGCTTTCCGAATTGAAATTAATGCGTTTTTGGCTGAGTTGTGAGTTTTTTAAATTTTGATTTGTCGAAAAATTTCATATAAAAATACTGTTCATTTCGGTATAAAAATGGTAATGGACCTTCAGTCAGAAGCTTAAAAATAAGTGAAGGAGCCATTTCCGACCCCATAAATCATATATATTCTTGATCAGCATCTACAGGCCTTTCTTTCTAGCTTTATCCGGCTGAAAAAAAAATGTTTCAGAAATTTCCCATTTTTCGGAAAAAAGGAAAGGGGTTACATCATGAAAATTCGCAAAAATCGGCCAAAAATTCACTTTTTAGATGGAGTATGCAGTTTTGTTAACCTGCTAACAATTAACATACTGCCGCTTCCCGAACTGAAATTAATGAGTTTTTGGCTGAGCTATGAGATTTTTAAATTTTGATTTGTCGAAAAATTTCATATAAAAATACTGTTCATTTCGGTATAAAAATGGTAATGGACCTTCAGTCAGAAGCTTAAAAATAAGTGAAGGAGCCATTTCCGACCCCATAAATCATATATATTCTTGATCAGCATCTACAGGCCTTTCTTTCTAGCTTTATCCGGCTGAAAAAAAAATGTTTCAGAAATTTCCCATTTTTCGGAAAAAAGGAAAGGGGTTACATCATGAAAATTCGCCAAAATCGGCCAAAAATTCACATTTTAAATGGAGTATGCAGTTTTGTTAACCTGCTAAAAATTAACATACTGCCGCTTTCCGAATTGAAATTAATGCGTTTTTGGCTAAGCTATGAGATTTTTAAATTTTGATTTGTCGAAAAATTTCATATAAAAATACTGTTCATTTCGGTATAAAAATGGTAATGGACCTTCAGTCAGAAGCTTAAAGATAAGTGAAGGAGCCATTTCCGACCCCATAAATCATATATATTCTTGATCAGCATCTACAGGCCTTTCTTTCTAGCTTTATCCGGCCGAAAAAAAAATGTTTCAGAAATTTCCCATTTTTCGGAAAAAAGGAAAGGGGTTACATCATGAAAATTCGCAAAAATCGGCCAAAAATTCACTTTTTAGATGGAGTATGCAGTTTTGTTAACCTGCTAAAAATTAACATACTGCCGCTTTCCGAATTGAAATTAATGCGTTTTTGGCTGAGCTATGAGATTTTTAAATTTTGATTTGTCGAAAAATTTCATATAAAAATACTGTTCATTTCGGTATAAAAATGGTAATGGACCTTCAGTCAGAAGCTTAAAAATAAGTGAAGGAGCCATTTCCGACCCCATAAATCATATATATTCTTGATCAGCATCTACAGGCCTTTCTTTCTAGCTTTATCCGGCCGAAAAAAAAATGTTTCCGAAATTTCCCATTTTTCGGAAAAAAGGAAAGGGGTTACATCATGAAAATTCGCAAAAATCGGCCAAAAATTCACATTTTAAATTGAGTATGCAGTTTTGTTAACCTGCTAAAAATTAACATACTGCCGCTTTCCGAATTGAAATTAATGCGTTTTTGGCTAAGCTATGAGATTTTTAAATTTTGATTTGTCGAAAAATTTCATATAAAAATACTGTTCATTTCGGTATAAAAATGGTAATGGACCTTCAGTCAGAAGCTTAAAAATAAGTGAAGGAGCCATTTCCGACCCCATAAATCATATATATTCTTGATCAGCATCTACAGGCCTTTCTTTCTAGCTTTATCCGGCCGAAAAAAAAATGTTTCCGAAATTTCCCATTTTTCGGAAAAAAGGAAAGGGGTTACATCATGAAAATTCGCAAAAATCGGCCAAAAATTCACATTTTAAATTGAGTATGCAGTTTTGTTAACCTGCTAAAAATTAACATACTGCCGCTTTCCGAATTGAAATTAATGCGTTTTTGGCTAAGCTATGAGATTTTTAAATTTTGATTTGTCGAAAAATTTCATATAAAAATACTGTTCATTTCGGTATAAAAATGGTAATGGACCTTCAGTCAGAAGCTTAAAAATAAGTGAAGGAGCCATTTCCGACCCCATAAATCATATATATTCTTGATCAGCATCTACAGGCCTTTCTTTCTAGCTTTATCCGGCCGAAAAAAAAATGTTTCAGAAATTTCCCATTTTTCGGAAAAAAGGAAAGGGGTTACATCATGAAAATTCGCAAAAATCGGCCAAAAATTCACATTTTAAATGGAGTATGCAGTTTTGTTAACCTGCTAAAAATTAACATACTGCCGCTTTCCGAATTGAAATTAATGCGTTTTTGGCTAAGCTATGAGATTTTTAAATTTTGATTTGTCGAAAAATTTCATATAAAAATACTGTTCATTTCGGTATAAAAATGGTAATGGACCTTCAGTCAGAAGCTTAAAAATAAGTGAAGGAGCCATTTCCGACCCCATAAATCATATATATTCTTGATCAGCATCTACAGGCCTTTCTTTCTAGCTTTATCCGGCCGAAAAAAAAATGTTTCAGAAATTTCCCATTTTTCGGAAAAAAGGAAAGGGGTTACATCATGAAAATTCGCAAAAATCGGCCAAAAATTCACATTTTAAATGGAGTATGCAGTTTTGTTAACCTGCTAAAAATTAACATACTGCCGCTTTCCGAATTGAAATTAATGCGTTTTTGGCTGAGCTATAAGATTTTTAAATTTTGATTTGTCGAAAAATTTCATATAAAAATACTGTTCATTTCGGTATAAAAATGGTAATGGACCTTCAGTCAGAAGCTTAAAAATAAGTGAAGGAGCCATTTCCGACCCCATAAATCATATATATTCTTGATCAGCATCTACAGGCCTTTCTTTCTAGCTTTATCCGGCCGAAAAAAAAATGTTTCAGAAATTTCCCATTTTTCGGAAAAAAGGAAAGGGGTTACATCATGAAAATTCGCAAAAATCGGCCAAAAATTCACATTTTAAATTGAGTATGCAGTTTTGTTAACCTGCTAAAAATTAACATACTGCCGCTTTCCGAATTGAAATTAATGCGTTTTTGGCTAAGCTATGAGATTTTTAAATTTTGATTTGTCGAAAAATTTCATAAAAATACTGTTCATTTCGGTATAAAAATGGTAATGGACCTTCAGTCAGAAGCTTAAAAATAAGTGAAGGAGCCATTTCCGACCCCATAAATCATATATATTCTTGATCAGCATCTACAGGCCTTTCTTTCTAGCTTTATCCGGCCGAAAAAAAAATGTTTCAGAAATTTCCCATTTTTCGGAAAAAAGGAAAGGGGTTACATCATGAAAATTCGCAAAAATCGGCCAAAAATTCACATTTTAAATTGAGTATGCAGTTTTGTTAACCTGCTAAAAATTAACATACTGCCGCTTTCCGAATTGAAATTAATGCGTTTTTGGCTAAGCTATGAGATTTTTAAATTTTGATTTGTCGAAAAATTTCATAAAAATACTGTTCATTTCGGTATAAAAATGGTAATGGACCTTCAGTCAGAAGCTTAAAAATAAGTGAAGGAGCCATTTCCGACCCCATAAATCATATATATTCTTGATCAGCATCTACAGGCCTTTCTTTCTAGCTTTATCCGGCCGAAAAAAAAATGTTTCAGAAATTTCCCATTTTTCGGAAAAAAGGAAAGGGGTTACATCATGAAAATTCGCAAAAATCGGCCAAAAATTCACTTTTTAAATTGAGTATGCAGTGTTGTTAACCTGCTAAAAATTAACATACTGCCGCTTTCCGAATTGAAATTAATGCGTTTTTGGCTAAGCTATGAGATTTTTAAATTTTGATTTGTCGAAAAATTTCATAAAAATACTGTTCATTTCGGTATAAAAATGGTAATGGACCTTCAGTCAGAAGCTTAAAAATAAGTGAAGGAGCCATTTCCGACCCCATAAATCATATATATTCTTGATCAGCATCTACAGGCCTTTCTTTCTAGCTTTATCCGGCCGAAAAAAAAATGTTTCAGAAATTTCCCATTTTTCGGAAAAAAGGAAAGGGGTTACATCATGAAAATTCGCAAAAATCGGCCAAAAATTCACATTTTAAATTGAGTATGCAGTTTTGTTAACCTGCTAAAAATTAACATACTGCCGCTTTCCGAATTGAAATTAATGCGTTTTTGGCTAAGCTATGAGATTTTTAAATTTTGATTTGTCGAAAAATTTCATAAAAATACTGTTCATTTCGGTATAAAAATGGTAATGGACCTTCAGTCAGAAGCTTAAAAATAAGTGAAGGAGCCATTTCCGACCCCATAAATCATATATATTCTTGATCAGCATCTACAGGCCTTTCTTTCTAGCTTTATCCGGCCGAAAAAAAAATGTTTCAGAAATTTCCCATTTTTCGGAAAAAAGGAAAGGGGTTACATCATGAAAATTCGCAAAAATCGGCCAAAAATTCACTTTTTAAATTGAGTATGCAGTGTTGTTAACCTGCTAAAAATTAACATACTGCCGCTTTCCGAATTGAAATTAATGCGTTTTTGGCTAAGCTATGAGATTTTTAAATTTTGATTTGTCGAAAAATTTCATAAAAATACTGTTCATTTCGGTATAAAAATGGTAATGGACCTTCAGTCAGAAGCTTAAAAATAAGTGAAGGAGCCATTTCCGACCCCATAAATCATATATATTCTTGATCAGCATCTACAGGCCTTTCTTTCTAGCTTTATCCGGCCGAAAAAAAAATGTTTCAGAAATTTCCCATTTTTCGGAAAAAAGGAAAGGGGTTACATCATGAAAATTCGCAAAAATCGGCCAAAAATTCACTTTTTAAATTGAGTATGCAGTGTTGTTAACCTGCTAAAAATTAACATACTGCCGCTTTCCGAATTGAAATTAATGCGTTTTTGGCTAAGCTATGAGATTTTTAAATTTTGATTTGTCGAAAAATTTCATAAAAATACTGTTCATTTCGGTATAAAAATGGTAATGGACCTTCAGTCAGAAGCTTAAAAATAAGTGAAGGAGCCATTTCCGACCCCATAAATCATATATATTCTTGATCAGCATCTACAGGCCTTTCTTTCTAGCTTTATCCGGCCGAAAAAAAAATGTTTCAGAAATTTCCCATTTTTCGGAAAAAAGGAAAGGGGTTACATCATGAAAATTCGCAAAAATCGGCCAAAAATTCACTTTTTAAATGGAGTATGCAGTTTTGTTAACCTGCTAAAAATTAACATACTGCCGCTTTCCGAATTGAAATTAATGCGTTTTTGGCTGAGTTATGAGATTTTTAAATTTTGATTTGTCGAAAAATTTCATATAAAAATACTGTTCATTTCGGTATAAAAATGGTAATGGACCTTCAGTCAGAAGCTTAAAAATAAGTGAAGGAGCCATTTCCGACCCCATAAATCATATATATTCTTGATCAGCATCTACAGGCCTTTCTTTCTAGCTTTATCCGGCCGAAAAAAAAATGTTTTAGAAATTTCCCATTTTTCGGAAAAAAGGAAAGGGGTTACATCATGAAAATTCGCAAAAATCGGCCAAAAATTCCCATTTTAAATGGAGTATGCAGTTTTGTTAACCTGCTAAAAATTAACATACTGCCGCTTTCCGAATTGAAATTAATGCGTTTTTGGCTGAGTTATGAGATTTTTAAATTTTGATTTTTCGAAAAATTTCATATAAAAATATTGGTAATATCGGTATAAAAATGGTAATGGACCTTCAGTCAGAAGCTTAAAAATAAGTGAAGGAGCCATTTCCGACCCCATAAATCATATATATTCTTGATCAGCATCTACAGGCCTTTCTATCTAGCTTTATCCGGCTGAAAAAAAAATGTTTCAGAAATTTCCCATTTTTCGGAAAAAAGGAAAGGGGTTACATCATGAAAATTCTCAAAAATCGGCCAAAAATTCCCATTTTAAATGGAGTATGCAGTTTTGTTAACCTGCTAAAAATTAACATACTGCCGCTTTCCGAATTGAAATTAATGCGTTTTTGGCTGAGCTATGAGATTTTTAAATTTTGATTTGTCGAAAAATTTCATATAAAAATACTGTTCATTTCGGTATAAAAATGGTAATGGACCTTCAGTCAGAAGCTTAAAAATAAGTGAAGGAGCCATTTCCGACCCCATAAATCATATATATTCTTGATCAGCATCTACAGGCCTTTCTTTCTAGCTTTATCCGGCCGAAAAAAAAATGTTTCAGAAATTTCCCATTTTTCGGAAAAAAGGAAAGGGGTTACATCATGAAAATTCGCAAAAATCGGCCAAAAATTCACTTTTTAAATTGAGTATGCAGTTTTGTTAACCTGCTAAAAATTAACATACTGCCGCTTTCCGAATTGAAATTAATGCGTTTTTGGCTGAGTTATGAGATTTTTAAATTTTGATTTGTCGAAAAATTTCATATAAAAATACTGTTCATTTCGGTATAAAAATGGTAATGGACCTTCAGTCAGAAGCTTAAAAATAAGTGAAGGAGCCATTTCCGACCCCATAAATCATATATATTCTTGATCAGCATCTACAGGCCTTTCTTTCTAGCTTTATCCGGCCGAAAAAAAAATGTTTCAGAAATTTCCCATTTTTCGGAAAAAAGGAAAGGGGTTACATCATGAAAATTCGCAAAAATCGGCCAAAAATTCACTTTTTAAATGGAGTATGCAGTTTTGTTAACCTGCTAAAAATTAACATACTGCCGCTTTCCGAATTGAAATTAATGCGTTTTTGGCTGAGTTATGAGATTTTTAAATTTTGATTTGTCGAAAAATTTCATATAAAAATACTGTTCATTTCGGTATAAAAATGGTAATGGACCTTCAGTCAGAAGCTTAAAAATAAGTGAAGGAGCCATTTCCGACCCCATAAATCATATATATTCTTGATCAGCATCTACAGGCCTTTCTTTCTAGCTTTATCCGGCCGAAAAAAAAATGTTTCAGAAATTTCCCATTTTTCGGAAAAAAGGAAAGGGGTTACATCATGAAAATTCGCAAAAATCGGCCAAAAATTCCCATTTTAAATGGAGTATGCAGTTTTGTTAACCTGCTAAAAATTAACATACTGCCGCTTTCCGAATTGAAATTAATGCGTTTTTGGCTGAGTTATGAGATTTTTAAATTTTGATTTTTCGAAAAATTTCATATAAAAATATTGGTAATATCGGTATAAAAATGGTAATGGACCTTCAGTCAGAAGCTTAAAAATAAGTGAAGGAGCCATTTCCGACCCCATAAATCATATATATTCTTGATCAGCATCTACAGGCCTTTCTATCTAGCTTTATCCGGCTGAAAAAAAAATGTTTCAGAAATTTCCCATTTTTCGGAAAAAAGGAAAGGGGTTACATCATGAAAATTCTCAAAAATCGGCCAAAAATTCCCATTTTAAATGGAGTATGCAGTTTTGTTAACCTGCTAAAAATTAACATACTGCCGCTTTCCGAATTGAAATTAATGCGTTTTTGGCTGAGTTGTGAGTTTTTTAAATTTTGATTTGTCGAAAAATTTCATATAAAAATATTGGTAATATCGGTAAAAAAATGGTAATAGACCTTCAGTCAGAAGCTTAAAAATAAGTGAAGGAGCCATTTCCGACCCCATAAATCATATATATTCTTGATCAGGATCTACAGGCCTTTCTTTCTAGCTTTATCCGGCCGAAAAAAAAATGTTTCAGAAATTTCCCATTTTTCGGAAAAAAGGAAAGGGGTTACATCATGAAAATTCGCAAAAATCGGCCAAAAATTCACTTTTTAAATTGAGTATGCAGTTTTGTTAACCTGCTAAAAATTAACATACTGCCGCTTTCCGAATTGAAATTAATGCGTTTTTGGCTAAGCTATGAGATTTTTAAATTTTGATTTGTCGAAAAATTTCATATAAAAATACTGTTCATTTCGGTATAAAAATGGTAATGGACCTTCAGTCAGAAGCTTAAAAATAAGTGAAGGAGCCATTTCCGACCCCATAAATCATATATATTCTTGATCAGCATCTACAGGCCTTTCTTTCTAGCTTTATCCGGCCGAAAAAAAAATGTTTCAGAAATTTCCCATTTTTCGGAAAAAAGGAAAGGGGTTACATCATGAAAATTCGCAAAAATCGGCCAAAAATTCACTTTTTAAATTGAGTATGCAGTTTTGTTAACCTGCTAAAAATTAACATACTGCCGCTTTCCGAATTGAAATTAATGCGTTTTTGGCTGAGTTGTGAGTTTTTTAAATTTTGATTTGTCGAAAAATTTCATATAAAAATACTGTTCATTTCGGTATAAAAATGGTAATGGACCTTCAGTCAGAAGCTTAAAAATAAGTGAAGGAGCCATTTCCGAACCCATAAATCATATATATTCTTGATCAGCATCTACAGGCCTTTCTATCTAGCTTTATCCGGCTGAAAAAAAAATGTTTCAGAAATTTCCCATTTTTCGGAAAAAAGGAAAGGGGTTACATCATGAAAATTCTCAAAAATCGGCCAAAAATTCCCATTTTAAATGGAGTATGCAGTTTTGTTAACCTGCTAACAATTAACATACTGCCGCTTTCCGAATTGAAATTAATGCGTTTTTGGCTGAGTTATGAGATTTTTAAATTTTGATTTGTCGAAAAATTTCATATAAAAATATTGGTAATATCGGTATAAAAATGGTAATGGACCTTCAGTCAGAAGCTTAAAAATAAGTGAAGGAGCCATTTCCGACCCCATAAATCATATATATTCTTGATCAGCATCTACAGGCCTTTCTTTCTAGCTTTATCCGGCCGAAAAAAAAATGTTTCAGAAATTTCCCATTTTTCGGAAAAAAGGAAAGGGGTTACATCATGAAAATTCGCAAAAATCGGCCAAAAATTCACTTTTTAAATGGAGTATGCAGTTTTGTTAACCTGCTAAAAATTAACATACTGCCGCTTTCCGAATTGAAATTAATGCGTTTTTGGCTGAGTTATGAGATTTTTAAATTTTGATTTGTCGAAAAATTTCATATAAAAATACTGTTCATTTCGGTATAAAAATGGTAATGGACCTTCAGTCAGAAGCTTAAAAATAAGTGAAGGAGCCATTTCCGACCCCATAAATCATATATATTCTTGATCAGCATCTACAGGCCTTTCTTTCTAGCTTTATCCGGCCGAAAAAAAAATGTTTCAGAAATTTCCCATTTTTCGGAAAAAAGGAAAGGGGTTACATCATGAAAATTCGCAAAAATCGGCCAAAAATTCCCATTTTAAATGGAGTATGCAGTTTTGTTAACCTGCTAAAAATTAACATACTGCCGCTTTCCGAATTGAAATTAATGCGTTTTTGGCTGAGTTATGAGATTTTTAAATTTTGATTTTTCGAAAAATTTCATATAAAAATATTGGTAATATCGGTATAAAAATGGTAATGGACCTTCAGTCAGAAGCTTAAAAATAAGTGAAGGAGCCATTTCCGACCCCATAAATCATATATATTCTTGATCAGCATCTACAGGCCTTTCTATCTAGCTTTATCCGGCTGAAAAAAAAATGTTTCAGAAATTTCCCATTTTTCGGAAAAAAGGAAAGGGGTTACATCATGAAAATTCTCAAAAATCGGCCAAAAATTCCCATTTTAAATGGAGTATGCAGTTTTGTTAACCTGCTAAAAATTAACATACTGCCGCTTTCCGAATTGAAATTAATGCGTTTTTGGCTGAGTTGTGAGTTTTTTAAATTTTGATTTGTCGAAAAATTTCATATAAAAATATTGGTAATATCGGTAAAAAAATGGTAATAGACCTTCAGTCAGAAGCTTAAAAATAAGTGAAGGAGCCATTTCCGACCCCATAAATCATATATATTCTTGATCAGGATCTACAGGCCTTTCTTTCTAGCTTTATCCGGCCGAAAAAAAAATGTTTCAGAAATTTCCCATTTTTCGGAAAAAAGGAAAGGGGTTACATCATGAAAATTCGCAAAAATCGGCCAAAAATTCACTTTTTAAATTGAGTATGCAGTTTTGTTAACCTGCTAAAAATTAACATACTGCCGCTTTCCGAATTGAAATTAATGCGTTTTTGGCTAAGCTATGAGATTTTTAAATTTTGATTTGTCGAAAAATTTCATATAAAAATACTGTTCATTTCGGTATAAAAATGGTAATGGACCTTCAGTCAGAAGCTTAAAAATAAGTGAAGGAGCCATTTCCGACCCCATAAATCATATATATTCTTGATCAGCATCTACAGGCCTTTCTTTCTAGCTTTATCCGGCCGAAAAAAAAATGTTTCAGAAATTTCCCATTTTTCGGAAAAAAGGAAAGGGGTTACATCATGAAAATTCGCAAAAATCGGCCAAAAATTCACATTTTAAATTGAGTATGCAGTTTTGTTAACCTGCTAAAAATTAACATACTGCCGCTTTCCGAATTGAAATTAATGCGTTTTTGGCTGAGTTGTGAGTTTTTTAAATTTTGATTTGTCGAAAAATTTCATATAAAAATACTGTTCATTTCGGTATAAAAATGGTAATGGACCTTCAGTCAGAAGCTTAAAAATAAGTGAAGGAGCCATTTCCGAACCCATAAATCATATATATTCTTGATCAGCATCTACAGGCCTTTCTATCTAGCTTTATCCGGCTGAAAAAAAAATGTTTCAGAAATTTCCCATTTTTCGGAAAAAAGGAAAGGGGTTACATCATGAAAATTCTCAAAAATCGGCCAAAAATTCCCATTTTAAATGGAGTATGCAGTTTTGTTAACCTGCTAACAATTAACATACTGCCGCTTTCCGAATTGAAATTAATGCGTTTTTGGCTGAGTTATGAGATTTTTAAATTTTGATTTGTCGAAAAATTTCATATAAAAATACTGTTCATTTCGGTATAAAAATGGTAATGGACCTTCAGTCAGAAGCTTAAAAATAAGTGAAGGAGCCATTTCCGACCCCATAAATCATATATATTCTTGATCAGCATCTACAGGCCTTTCTTTCTAGCTTTATCCGGCCGAAAAAAAAATGTTTCAGAAATTTCCCATTTTTCGGAAAAAAGGAAAGGGGTTACATCATGAAAATTCGCAAAAATCGGCCAAAAATTCACATTTTAAATTGAGTATGCAGTTTTGTTAACCTGCTAAAAATTAACATACTGCCGCTTTCCGAATTGAAATTAATGCGTTTTTGGCTGAGTTATGAGATTTTTAAATTTTGATTTGTCGAAAAATTTCATATAAAAATACTGTTCATTTCGGTATAAAAATGGTAATGGACCTTCAGTCAGAAGCTTAAAAATAAGTGAAGGAGCCATTTCCGACCCCATAAATCATATATATTCTTGATCAGCATCTACAGGCCTTTCTTTCTAGCTTTATCCGGCCGAAAAAAAAATGTTTCCGAAATTTCCCATTTTTCGGAAAAAAGGAAAGGGGTTACATCATGAAAATTCGCAAAAATCGGCCAAAAATTCACATTTTAAATTGAGTATGCAGTTTTGTTAACCTGCTAAAAATTAACATACTGCCGCTTTCCGAATTGAAATTAATGCGTTTTTGGCTAAGCTATGAGATTTTTAAATTTTGATTTGTCGAAAAATTTCATATAAAAATACTGTTCATTTCGGTATAAAAATGGTAATGGACCTTCAGTCAGAAGCTTAAAAATAAGTGAAGGAGCCATTTCCGACCCCATAAATCATATATATTCTTGATCAGCATCTACAGGCCTTTCTTTCTAGCTTTATCCGGCCGAAAAAAAAATGTTTCAGAAATTTCCCATTTTTCGGAAAAAAGGAAAGGGGTTACATCATGAAAATTCGCAAAAATCGGCCAAAAATTCACTTTTTAAATTGAGTATGCAGTTTTGTTAACCTGCTAAAAATTAACATACTGCCGCTTTCCGAATTGAAATTAATGCGTTTTTGGCTGAGTTGTGAGTTTTTTAAATTTTGATTTGTCGAAAAATTTCATATAAAAATACTGTTCATTTCGGTATAAAAATGGTAATGGACCTTCAGTCAGAAGCTTAAAAATAAGTGAAGGAGCCATTTCCGACCCCATAAATCATATATATTCTTGATCAGCATCTACAGGCCTTTCTTTCTAGCTTTATCCGGCTGAAAAAAAAATGTTTCAGAAATTTCCCATTTTTCGGAAAAAAGGAAAGGGGTTACATCATGAAAATTCTCAAAAATCGGCCAAAAATTCCCATTTTAAATGGAGTATGCAGTTTTGTTAACCTGCTAACAATTAACATACTGCCGCTTTCCGAATTGAAATTAATGCGTTTTTGGCTGAGTTATGAGATTTTTAAATTTTGATTTGTCGAAAAATTTCATATAAAAATATTGGTAATATCGGTATAAAAATGGTAATGGACCTTCAGTCAGAAGCTTAAAAATAAGTGAAGGAGCCATTTCCGACCCCATAAATCATATATATTCTTGATCAGCATCTACAGGCCTTTCTTTCTAGCTTTATCCGGCCGAAAAAAAAATGTTTCAGAAATTTCCCATTTTTCGGAAAAAAGGAAAGGGGTTACATCATGAAAATTCGCAAAAATCGGCCAAAAATTCACTTTTTAAATGGAGTATGCAGTTTTGTTAACCTGCTAAAAATTAACATACTGCCGCTTTCCGAATTGAA
The DNA here is from genome assembly GCF_035046125.1 of Drosophila serrata. Taxonomy (NCBI): domain Eukaryota; kingdom Metazoa; phylum Arthropoda; class Insecta; order Diptera; family Drosophilidae; genus Drosophila; species Drosophila serrata. The sequence goes on along the minus strand of NW_028257174.1, from coordinate 33,780 downwards.
ATTAATGCGTTTTTGGCTGAGTTATGAGATTTTTAAATTTTGATTTGTCGAAAAATTTCATATAAAAATACTGTTCATTTCGGTATAAAAATGGTAATGGACCTTCAGTCAGAAGCTTAAAAATAAGTGAAGGAGCCATTTCCGACCCCATAAATCATATATATTCTTGATCAGCATCTACAGGCCTTTCTTTCTAGCTTTATCCGGCCGAAAAAAAAATGTTTCAGAAATTTCCCATTTTTCGGAAAAAAGGAAAGGGGTTACATCATGAAAATTCGCAAAAATCGGCCAAAAATTCCCATTTTAAATGGAGTATGCAGTTTTGTTAACCTGCTAAAAATTAACATACTGCCGCTTTCCGAATTGAAATTAATGCGTTTTTGGCTGAGTTATGAGATTTTTAAATTTTGATTTTTCGAAAAATTTCATATAAAAATATTGGTAATATCGGTATAAAAATGGTAATGGACCTTCAGTCAGAAGCTTAAAAATAAGTGAAGGAGCCATTTCCGACCCCATAAATCATATATATTCTTGATCAGCATCTACAGGCCTTTCTATCTAGCTTTATCCGGCTGAAAAAAAAATGTTTCAGAAATTTCCCATTTTTCGGAAAAAAGGAAAGGGGTTACATCATGAAAATTCTCAAAAATCGGCCAAAAATTCCCATTTTAAATGGAGTATGCAGTTTTGTTAACCTGCTAAAAATTAACATACTGCCGCTTTCCGAATTGAAATTAATGCGTTTTTGGCTGAGTTGTGAGTTTTTTAAATTTTGATTTGTCGAAAAATTTCATATAAAAATATTGGTAATATCGGTAAAAAAATGGTAATAGACCTTCAGTCAGAAGCTTAAAAATAAGTGAAGGAGCCATTTCCGACCCCATAAATCATATATATTCTTGATCAGGATCTACAGGCCTTTCTTTCTAGCTTTATCCGGCCGAAAAAAAAATGTTTCAGAAATTTCCCATTTTTCGGAAAAAAGGAAAGGGGTTACATCATGAAAATTCGCAAAAATCGGCCAAAAATTCACTTTTTAAATTGAGTATGCAGTTTTGTTAACCTGCTAAAAATTAACATACTGCCGCTTTCCGAATTGAAATTAATGCGTTTTTGGCTAAGCTATGAGATTTTTAAATTTTGATTTGTCGAAAAATTTCATATAAAAATACTGTTCATTTCGGTATAAAAATGGTAATGGACCTTCAGTCAGAAGCTTAAAAATAAGTGAAGGAGCCATTTCCGACCCCATAAATCATATATATTCTTGATCAGCATCTACAGGCCTTTCTTTCTAGCTTTATCCGGCCGAAAAAAAAATGTTTCAGAAATTTCCCATTTTTCGGAAAAAAGGAAAGGGGTTACATCATGAAAATTCGCAAAAATCGGCCAAAAATTCACATTTTAAATTGAGTATGCAGTTTTGTTAACCTGCTAAAAATTAACATACTGCCGCTTTCCGAATTGAAATTAATGCGTTTTTGGCTGAGTTGTGAGTTTTTTAAATTTTGATTTGTCGAAAAATTTCATATAAAAATACTGTTCATTTCGGTATAAAAATGGTAATGGACCTTCAGTCAGAAGCTTAAAAATAAGTGAAGGAGCCATTTCCGAACCCATAAATCATATATATTCTTGATCAGCATCTACAGGCCTTTCTATCTAGCTTTATCCGGCTGAAAAAAAAATGTTTCAGAAATTTCCCATTTTTCGGAAAAAAGGAAAGGGGTTACATCATGAAAATTCTCAAAAATCGGCCAAAAATTCCCATTTTAAATGGAGTATGCAGTTTTGTTAACCTGCTAACAATTAACATACTGCCGCTTTCCGAATTGAAATTAATGCGTTTTTGGCTGAGTTATGAGATTTTTAAATTTTGATTTGTCGAAAAATTTCATATAAAAATACTGTTCATTTCGGTATAAAAATGGTAATGGACCTTCAGTCAGAAGCTTAAAAATAAGTGAAGGAGCCATTTCCGACCCCATAAATCATATATATTCTTGATCAGCATCTACAGGCCTTTCTTTCTAGCTTTATCCGGCCGAAAAAAAAATGTTTCAGAAATTTCCCATTTTTCGGAAAAAAGGAAAGGGGTTACATCATGAAAATTCGCAAAAATCGGCCAAAAATTCACATTTTAAATTGAGTATGCAGTTTTGTTAACCTGCTAAAAATTAACATACTGCCGCTTTCCGAATTGAAATTAATGCGTTTTTGGCTGAGTTATGAGATTTTTAAATTTTGATTTGTCGAAAAATTTCATATAAAAATACTGTTCATTTCGGTATAAAAATGGTAATGGACCTTCAGTCAGAAGCTTAAAAATAAGTGAAGGAGCCATTTCCGACCCCATAAATCATATATATTCTTGATCAGCATCTACAGGCCTTTCTTTCTAGCTTTATCCGGCCGAAAAAAAAATGTTTCCGAAATTTCCCATTTTTCGGAAAAAAGGAAAGGGGTTACATCATGAAAATTCGCAAAAATCGGCCAAAAATTCACATTTTAAATTGAGTATGCAGTTTTGTTAACCTGCTAAAAATTAACATACTGCCGCTTTCCGAATTGAAATTAATGCGTTTTTGGCTAAGCTATGAGATTTTTAAATTTTGATTTGTCGAAAAATTTCATATAAAAATACTGTTCATTTCGGTATAAAAATGGTAATGGACCTTCAGTCAGAAGCTTAAAAATAAGTGAAGGAGCCATTTCCGACCCCATAAATCATATATATTCTTGATCAGCATCTACAGGCCTTTCTTTCTAGCTTTATCCGGCTGAAAAAAAAATGTTTCAGAAATTTCCCATTTTTCGGAAAAAAGGAAAGGGGTTACATCATGAAAATTCGCAAAAATCGGCCAAAAATTCACATTTTAAATGGAGTATGCAGTTTTGTTAACCTGCTAAAAATTAACATACTGCCGCTTTCCGAATTGAAATTAATGCGTTTTTGGCTGAGTTGTGAGTTTTTTAAATTTTGATTTGTCGAAAAATTTCATATAAAAATATTGGTAATATCGGTATAAAAATGGTAATGGACCTTCAGTCAGAAGCTTAAAAATAAGTGAAGGAGCCATTTCCGACCCCATAAATCATATATATTCTTGATCAGCATCTACAGGCCTTTCTATCTAGCTTTATCCGGCTGAAAAAAAAATGTTTCAGAAATTTCCCATTTTTCGGAAAAAAGGAAAGGGGTTACATCATGAAAATTCGCAAAAATCGGCCAAAAATTCACTTTTTAGATGGAGTATGCAGTTTTGTTAACCTGCTAACAATTAACATACTGCCGCTTTCCGAATTGAAATTAATGCGTTTTTGGCTGAGTTATGAGATTTTTAAATTTTGATTTGTCGAAAAATTTCATATAAAAATATTGGTAATATCGGTATAAAAATGGTAATGGACCTTCAGTCAGAAGCTTAAAAATAAGTGAAGGAGCCATTTCCGACCCCATAAATCATATATATTCTTGATCAGGATCTACAGGCCTTTCTTTCTAGCTTTATCCGGCTGAAAAAAAAATGTTTCAGAAATTTCCCATTTTTCGGAAAAAAGGAAAGGGGTTACATCATGAAAATTCGCAAAAATCGGCCAAAAATTCACATTTTAAATGGAGTATGCAGTTTTGTTAACCTGCTAAAAATTAACATACTGCCGCTTTCCGAATTGAAATTAATGCGTTTTTGGCTGAGTTGTGAGTTTTTTAAATTTTGATTTGTCGAAAAATTTCATATAAAAATATTGGTAATATCGGTATAAAAATGGTAATGGACCTTCAGTCAGAAGCTTAAAAATAAGTGAAGGAGCCATTTCCGACCCCATAAATCATATATATTCTTGATCAGCATCTACAGGCCTTTCTATCTAGCTTTATCCGGCTGAAAAAAAAATGTTTCAGAAATTTCCCATTTTTCGGAAAAAAGGAAAGGGGTTACATCATGAAAATTCGCAAAAATCGGCCAAAAATTCACTTTTTAGATGGAGTATGCAGTTTTGTTAACCTGCTAACAATTAACATACTGCCGCTTTCCGAATTGAAATTAATGCGTTTTTGGCTGAGTTATGAGATTTTTAAATTTTGATTTGTCGAAAAATTTCATATAAAAATATTGGTAATATCGGTATAAAAATGGTAATGGACCTTCAGTCAGAAGCTTAAAAATAAGTGAAGGAGCCATTTCCGACCCCATAAATCATATATATTCTTGATCAGGATCTACAGGCCTTTCTTTCTAGCTTTATCCGGCCGAAAAAAAAATGTTTCAGAAATTTCCCATTTTTCGGAAAAAAGGAAAGGGGTTACATCATGAAAATTCGCAAAAATCGGCCAAAAATTCACTTTTTAAATTGAGTATGCAGTTTTGTTAACCTGCTAAAAATTAACATACTGCCGCTTTCCGAATTGAAATTAATGCGTTTTTGGCTAAGCTATGAGATTTTTAAATTTTGATTTGTCGAAAAATTTCATATAAAAATACTGTTCATTTCGGTATAAAAATGGTAATGGACCTTCAGTCAGAAGCTTAAAAATAAGTGAAGGAGCCATTTCCGACCCCATAAATCATATATATTCTTGATCAGCATCTACAGGCCTTTCTTTCTAGCTTTATCCGGCCGAAAAAAAAATGTTTCAGAAATTTCCCATTTTTCGGAAAAAAGGAAAGGGGTTACATCATGAAAATTCGCAAAAATCGGCCAAAAATTCACATTTTAAATTGAGTATGCAGTTTTGTTAACCTGCTAAAAATTAACATACTGCCGCTTTCCGAATTGAAATTAATGCGTTTTTGGCTGAGTTGTGAGTTTTTTAAATTTTGATTTGTCGAAAAATTTCATATAAAAATACTGTTCATTTCGGTATAAAAATGGTAATGGACCTTCAGTCAGAAGCTTAAAAATAAGTGAAGGAGCCATTTCCGAACCCATAAATCATATATATTCTTGATCAGCATCTACAGGCCTTTCTATCTAGCTTTATCCGGCTGAAAAAAAAATGTTTCAGAAATTTCCCATTTTTCGGAAAAAAGGAAAGGGGTTACATCATGAAAATTCTCAAAAATCGGCCAAAAATTCCCATTTTAAATGGAGTATGCAGTTTTGTTAACCTGCTAACAATTAACATACTGCCGCTTTCCGAATTGAAATTAATGCGTTTTTGGCTGAGTTATGAGATTTTTAAATTTTGATTTGTCGAAAAATTTCATATAAAAATACTGTTCATTTCGGTATAAAAATGGTAATGGACCTTCAGTCAGAAGCTTAAAAATAAGTGAAGGAGCCATTTCCGACCCCATAAATCATATATATTCTTGATCAGCATCTACAGGCCTTTCTTTCTAGCTTTATCCGGCCGAAAAAAAAATGTTTCAGAAATTTCCCATTTTTCGGAAAAAAGGAAAGGGGTTACATCATGAAAATTCGCAAAAATCGGCCAAAAATTCACATTTTAAATTGAGTATGCAGTTTTGTTAACCTGCTAAAAATTAACATACTGCCGCTTTCCGAATTGAAATTAATGCGTTTTTGGCTGAGTTATGAGATTTTTAAATTTTGATTTGTCGAAAAATTTCATATAAAAATACTGTTCATTTCGGTATAAAAATGGTAATGGACCTTCAGTCAGAAGCTTAAAAATAAGTGAAGGAGCCATTTCCGACCCCATAAATCATATATATTCTTGATCAGCATCTACAGGCCTTTCTTTCTAGCTTTATCCGGCCGAAAAAAAAATGTTTCCGAAATTTCCCATTTTTCGGAAAAAAGGAAAGGGGTTACATCATGAAAATTCGCAAAAATCGGCCAAAAATTCACATTTTAAATTGAGTATGCAGTTTTGTTAACCTGCTAAAAATTAACATACTGCCGCTTTCCGAATTGAAATTAATGCGTTTTTGGCTAAGCTATGAGATTTTTAAATTTTGATTTGTCGAAAAATTTCATATAAAAATACTGTTCATTTCGGTATAAAAATGGTAATGGACCTTCAGTCAGAAGCTTAAAAATAAGTGAAGGAGCCATTTCCGACCCCATAAATCATATATATTCTTGATCAGCATCTACAGGCCTTTCTTTCTAGCTTTATCCGGCTGAAAAAAAAATGTTTCAGAAATTTCCCATTTTTCGGAAAAAAGGAAAGGGGTTACATCATGAAAATTCGCAAAAATCGGCCAAAAATTCACATTTTAAATGGAGTATGCAGTTTTGTTAACCTGCTAAAAATTAACATACTGCCGCTTTCCGAATTGAAATTAATGCGTTTTTGGCTGAGTTGTGAGTTTTTTAAATTTTGATTTGTCGAAAAATTTCATATAAAAATATTGGTAATATCGGTATAAAAATGGTAATGGACCTTCAGTCAGAAGCTTAAAAATAAGTGAAGGAGCCATTTCCGACCCCATAAATCATATATATTCTTGATCAGCATCTACAGGCCTTTCTATCTAGCTTTATCCGGCTGAAAAAAAAATGTTTCAGAAATTTCCCATTTTTCGGAAAAAAGGAAAGGGGTTACATCATGAAAATTCGCAAAAATCGGCCAAAAATTCACTTTTTAGATGGAGTATGCAGTTTTGTTAACCTGCTAACAATTAACATACTGCCGCTTTCCGAATTGAAATTAATGCGTTTTTGGCTGAGTTATGAGATTTTTAAATTTTGATTTGTCGAAAAATTTCATATAAAAATATTGGTAATATCGGTATAAAAATGGTAATGGACCTTCAGTCAGAAGCTTAAAAATAAGTGAAGGAGCCATTTCCGACCCCATAAATCATATATATTCTTGATCAGCATCTACAGGCCTTTCTTTCTAGCTTTATCCGGCCGAAAAAAAAATGTTTCAGAAATTTCCCATTTTTCGGAAAAAAGGAAAGGGGTTACATCATGAAAATTCGCAAAAATCGGCCAAAAATTCACATTTTAAATTGAGTATGCAGTTTTGTTAACCTGCTAAAAATTAACATACTGCCGCTTTCCGAATTGAAATTAATGCGTTTTTGGCTAAGCTATGAGATTTTTAAATTTTGATTTGTCGAAAAATTTCATATAAAAATACTGTTCATTTCGGTATAAAAATGGTAATGGACCTTCAGTCAGAAGCTTAAAAATAAGTGAAGGAGCCATTTCCGACCCCATAAATCATATATATTCTTGATCAGCATCTACAGGCCTTTCTTTCTAGCTTTATCCGGCCGAAAAAAAAATGTTTCAGAAATTTCCCATTTTTCGGAAAAAAGGAAAGGGGTTACATCATGAAAATTCGCAAAAATCGGCCAAAAATTCACATTTTAAATTGAGTATGCAGTTTTGTTAACCTGCTAAAAATTAACATACTGCCGCTTTCCGAATTGAAATTAATGCGTTTTTGGCTAAGCTATGAGATTTTTAAATTTTGATTTGTCGAAAAATTTCATAAAAATACTGTTCATTTCGGTATAAAAATGGTAATGGACCTTCAGTCAGAAGCTTAAAAATAAGTGAAGGAGCCATTTCCGACCCCATAAATCATATATATTCTTGATCAGCATCTACAGGCCTTTCTTTCTAGCTTTATCCGGCCGAAAAAAAAATGTTTCAGAAATTTCCCATTTTTCGGAAAAAAGGAAAGGGGTTACATCATGAAAATTCGCAAAAATCGGCCAAAAATTCACTTTTTAAATTGAGTATGCAGTGTTGTTAACCTGCTAAAAATTAACATACTGCCGCTTTCCGAATTGAAATTAATGCGTTTTTGGCTGAGTTATGAGATTTTTAAATTTTGATTTTTCGAAAAATTTCATATAAAAATATTGGTAATATCGGTATAAAAATGGTAATGGACCTTCAGTCAGAAGCTTAAAAATAAGTGAAGGAGCCATTTCCGACCCCATAAATCATATATATTCTTGATCAGCATCTACAGGCCTTTCTATCTAGCTTTATCCGGCTGAAAAAAAAATGTTTCAGAAATTTCCCATTTTTCGGAAAAAAGGAAAGGGGTTACATCATGAAAATTCTCAAAAATCGGCCAAAAATTCCCATTTTAAATGGAGTATGCAGTTTTGTTAACCTGCTAAAAATTAACATACTGCCGCTTTCCGAATTGAAATTAATGCGTTTTTGGCTGAGCTATGAGATTTTTAAATTTTGATTTGTCGAAAAATTTCATATAAAAATACTGTTCATTTCGGTATAAAAATGGTAATGGACCTTCAGTCAGAAGCTTAAAAATAAGTGAAGGAGCCATTTCCGACCCCATAAATCATATATATTCTTGATCAGCATCTACAGGCCTTTCTTTCTAGCTTTATCCGGCCGAAAAAAAAATGTTTCAGAAATTTCCCATTTTTCGGAAAAAAGGAAAGGGGTTACATCATGAAAATTCGCAAAAATCGGCCAAAAATTCACTTTTTAAATGGAGTATGCAGTTTTGTTAACCTGCTAAAAATTAACATACTGCCGCTTTCCGAATTGAAATTAATGCGTTTTTGGCTGAGTTATGAGATTTTTAAATTTTGATTTGTCGAAAAATTTCATATAAAAATACTGTTCATTTCGGTATAAAAATGGTAATGGACCTTCAGTCAGAAGCTTAAAAATAAGTGAAGGAGCCATTTCCGACCCCATAAATCATATATATTCTTGATCAGCATCTACAGGCCTTTCTTTCTAGCTTTATCCGGCCGAAAAAAAAATGTTTCAGAAATTTCCCATTTTTCGGAAAAAAGGAAAGGGGTTACATCATGAAAATTCGCAAAAATCGGCCAAAAATTCCCATTTTAAATGGAGTATGCAGTTTTGTTAACCTGCTAAAAATTAACATACTGCCGCTTTCCGAATTGAAATTAATGCGTTTTTGGCTGAGTTATGAGATTTTTAAATTTTGATTTTTCGAAAAATTTCATATAAAAATATTGGTAATATCGGTATAAAAATGGTAATGGACCTTCAGTCAGAAGCTTAAAAATAAGTGAAGGAGCCATTTCCGACCCCATAAATCATATATATTCTTGATCAGCATCTACAGGCCTTTCTATCTAGCTTTATCCGGCCGAAAAAAAAATGTTTCAGAAATTTCCCATTTTTCGGAAAAAAGGAAAGGGGTTACATCATGAAAATTCTCAAAAATCGGCCAAAAATTCCCATTTTAAATGGAGTATGCAGTTTTGTTAACCTGCTAAAAATTAACATACTGCCGCTTTCCGAATTGAAATTAATGCGTTTTTGGCTGAGTTGTGAGTTTTTTAAATTTTGATTTGTCGAAAAATTTCATATAAAAATATTGGTAATATCGGTAAAAAAATGGTAATAGACCTTCAGTCAGAAGCTTAAAAATAAGTGAAGGAGCCATTTCCGACCCCATAAATCATATATATTCTTGATCAGGATCTACAGGCCTTTCTTTCTAGCTTTATCCGGCCGAAAAAAAAATGTTTCAGAAATTTCCCATTTTTCGGAAAAAAGGAAAGGGGTTACATCATGAAAATTCGCAAAAATCGGCCAAAAATTCACTTTTTAAATTGAGTATGCAGTTTTGTTAACCTGCTAAAAATTAACATACTGCCGCTTTCCGAATTGAAATTAATGCGTTTTTGGCTAAGCTATGAGATTTTTAAATTTTGATTTGTCGAAAAATTTCATATAAAAATACTGTTCATTTCGGTATAAAAATGGTAATGGACCTTCAGTCAGAAGCTTAAAAATAAGTGAAGGAGCCATTTCCGACCCCATAAATCATATATATTCTTGATCAGCATCTACAGGCCTTTCTTTCTAGCTTTATCCGGCCGAAAAAAAAATGTTTCAGAAATTTCCCATTTTTCGGAAAAAAGGAAAGGGGTTACATCATGAAAATTCGCAAAAATCGGCCAAAAATTCACTTTTTAAATTGAGTATGCAGTTTTGTTAACCTGCTAAAAATTAACATACTGCCGCTTTCCGAATTGAAATTAATGCGTTTTTGGCTGAGTTGTGAGTTTTTTAAATTTTGATTTGTCGAAAAATTTCATATAAAAATACTGTTCATTTCGGTATAAAAATGGTAATGGACCTTCAGTCAGAAGCTTAAAAATAAGTGAAGGAGCCATTTCCGAACCCATAAATCATATATATTCTTGATCAGCATCTACAGGCCTTTCTATCTAGCTTTATCCGGCTGAAAAAAAAATGTTTCAGAAATTTCCCATTTTTCGGAAAAAAGGAAAGGGGTTACATCATGAAAATTCTCAAAAATCGGCCAAAAATTCCCATTTTAAATGGAGTATGCAGTTTTGTTAACCTGCTAACAATTAACATACTGCCGCTTTCCGAATTGAAATTAATGCGTTTTTGGCTGAGTTATGAGATTTTTAAATTTTGATTTGTCGAAAAATTTCATATAAAAATATTGGTAATATCGGTATAAAAATGGTAATGGACCTTCAGTCAGAAGCTTAAAAATAAGTGAAGGAGCCATTTCCGACCCCATAAATCATATATATTCTTGATCAGCATCTACAGGCCTTTCTTTCTAGCTTTATCCGGCCGAAAAAAAAATGTTTCAGAAATTTCCCATTTTTCGGAAAAAAGGAAAGGGGTTACATCATGAAAATTCGCAAAAATCGGCCAAAAATTCACTTTTTAAATGGAGTATGCAGTTTTGTTAACCTGCTAAAAATTAACATACTGCCGCTTTCCGAATTGAAATTAATGCGTTTTTGGCTGAGTTATGAGATTTTTAAATTTTGATTTGTCGAAAAATTTCATATAAAAATACTGTTCATTTCGGTATAAAAATGGTAATGGACCTTCAGTCAGAAGCTTAAAAATAAGTGAAGGAGCCATTTCCGACCCCATAAATCATATATATTCTTGATCAGCATCTACAGGCCTTTCTTTCTAGCTTTATCCGGCCGAAAAAAAAATGTTTCAGAAATTTCCCATTTTTCGGAAAAAAGGAAAGGGGTTACATCATGAAAATTCGCAAAAATCGGCCAAAAATTCCCATTTTAAATGGAGTATGCAGTTTTGTTAACCTGCTAAAAATTAACATACTGCCGCTTTCCGAATTGAAATTAATGCGTTTTTGGCTGAGTTATGAGATTTTTAAATTTTGATTTTTCGAAAAATTTCATATAAAAATATTGGTAATATCGGTATAAAAATGGTAATGGACCTTCAGTCAGAAGCTTAAAAATAAGTGAAGGAGCCATTTCCGACCCCATAAATCATATATATTCTTGATCAGCATCTACAGGCCTTTCTATCTAGCTTTATCCGGCCGAAAAAAAAATGTTTCAGAAATTTCCCATTTTTCGGAAAAAAGGAAAGGGGTTACATCATGAAAATTCTCAAAAATCGGCCAAAAATTCCCATTTTAAATGGAGTATGCAGTTTTGTTAACCTGCTAAAAATTAACATACTGCCGCTTTCCGAATTGAAATTAATGCGTTTTTGGCTGAGTTGTGAGTTTTTTAAATTTTGATTTGTCGAAAAATTTCATATAAAAATATTGGTAATATCGGTAAAAAAATGGTAATAGACCTTCAGTCAGAAGCTTAAAAATAAGTGAAGGAGCCATTTCCGACCCCATAAATCATATATATTCTTGATCAGGATCTACAGGCCTTTCTTTCTAGCTTTATCCGGCCGAAAAAAAAATGTTTCAGAAATTTCCCATTTTTCGGAAAAAAGGAAAGGGGTTACATCATGAAAATTCGCAAAAATCGGCCAAAAATTCACTTTTTAAATTGAGTATGCAGTTTTGTTAACCTGCTAAAAATTAACATACTGCCGCTTTCCGAATTGAAATTAATGCGTTTTTGGCTAAGCTATGAGATTTTTAAATTTTGATTTGTCGAAAAATTTCATATAAAAATACTGTTCATTTCGGTATAAAAATGGTAATGGACCTTCAGTCAGAAGCTTAAAAATAAGTGAAGGAGCCATTTCCGACCCCATAAATCATATATATTCTTGATCAGCATCTACAGGCCTTTCTTTCTAGCTTTATCCGGCCGAAAAAAAAATGTTTCAGAAATTTCCCATTTTTCGGAAAAAAGGAAAGGGGTTACATCATGAAAATTCGCAAAAATCGGCCAAAAATTCACTTTTTAAATTGAGTATGCAGTTTTGTTAACCTGCTAAAAATTAACATACTGCCGCTTTCCGAATTGAAATTAATGCGTTTTTGGCTGAGTTGTGAGTTTTTTAAATTTTGATTTGTCGAAAAATTTCATATAAAAATACTGTTCATTTCGGTATAAAAATGGTAATGGACCTTCAGTCAGAAGCTTAAAAATAAGTGAAGGAGCCATTTCCGAACCCATAAATCATATATATTCTTGATCAGCATCTACAGGCCTTTCTATCTAGCTTTATCCGGCTGAAAAAAAAATGTTTCAGAAATTTCCCATTTTTCGGAAAAAAGGAAAGGGGTTACATCATGAAAATTCTCAAAAATCGGCCAAAAATTCCCATTTTAAATGGAGTATGCAGTTTTGTTAACCTGCTAACAATTAACATACTGCCGCTTTCCGAATTGAAATTAATGCGTTTTTGGCTGAGTTATGAGATTTTTAAATTTTGATTTGTCGAAAAATTTCATATAAAAATATTGGTAATATCGGTATAAAAATGGTAATGGACCTTCAGTCAGAAGCTTAAAAATAAGTGAAGGAGCCATTTCCGACCCCATAAATCATATATATTCTTGATCAGCATCTACAGGCCTTTCTTTCTAGCTTTATCCGGCCGAAAAAAAAATGTTTCAGAAATTTCCCATTTTTCGGAAAAAAGGAAAGGGGTTACATCATGAAAATTCGCAAAAATCGGCCAAAAATTCACTTTTTAAATGGAGTATGCAGTTTTGTTAACCTGCTAAAAATTAACATACTGCCGCTTTCCGAATTGAAATTAATGCGTTTTTGGCTGAGTTATGAGATTTTTAAATTTTGATTTGTCGAAAAATTTCATATAAAAATACTGTTCATTTCGGTATAAAAATGGTAATGGACCTTCAGTCAGAAGCTTAAAAATAAGTGAAGGAGCCATTTCCGACCCCATAAATCATATATATTCTTGATCAGCATCTACAGGCCTTTCTTTCTAGCTTTATCCGGCCGAAAAAAAAATGTTTCAGAAATTTCCCATTTTTCGGAAAAAAGGAAAGGGGTTACATCATGAAAATTCGCAAAAATCGGCCAAAAATTCCCATTTTAAATGGAGTATGCAGTTTTGTTAACCTGCTAAAAATTAACATACTGCCGCTTTCCGAATTGAAATTAATGCGTTTTTGGCTGAGTTATGAGATTTTTAAATTTTGATTTTTCGAAAAATTTCATATAAAAATATTGGTAATATCGGTATAAAAATGGTAATGGACCTTCAGTCAGAAGCTTAAAAATAAGTGAAGGAGCCATTTCCGACCCCATAAATCATATATATTCTTGATCAGCATCTACAGGCCTTTCTATCTAGCTTTATCCGGCTGAAAAAAAAATGTTTCAGAAATTTCCCATTTTTCGGAAAAAAGGAAAGGGGTTACATCATGAAAATTCTCAAAAATCGGCCAAAAATTCCCATTTTAAATGGAGTATGCAGTTTTGTTAACCTGCTAAAAATTAACATACTGCCGCTTTCCGAATTGAAATTAATGCGTTTTTGGCTGAGTTGTGAGTTTTTTAAATTTTGATTTGTCGAAAAATTTCATATAAAAATATTGGTAATATCGGTAAAAAAATGGTAATAGACCTTCAGTCAGAAGCTTAAAAATAAGTGAAGGAGCCATTTCCGACCCCATAAATCATATATATTCTTGATCAGGATCTACAGGCCTTTCTTTCTAGCTTTATCCGGCCGAAAAAAAAATGTTTCAGAAATTTCCCATTTTTCGGAAAAAAGGAAAGGGGTTACATCATGAAAATTCGCAAAAATCGGCCAAAAATTCACTTTTTAAATTGAGTATGCAGTTTTGTTAACCTGCTAAAAATTAACATACTGCCGCTTTCCGAATTGAAATTAATGCGTTTTTGGCTAAGCTATGAGATTTTTAAATTTTGATTTGTCGAAAAATTTCATATAAAAATACTGTTCATTTCGGTATAAAAATGGTAATGGACCTTCAGTCAGAAGCTTAAAAATAAGTGAAGGAGCCATTTCCGACCCCATAAATCATATATATTCTTGATCAGCATCTACAGGCCTTTCTTTCTAGCTTTATCCGGCCGAAAAAAAAATGTTTCAGAAATTTCCCATTTTTCGGAAAAAAGGAAAGGGGTTACATCATGAAAATTCGCAAAAATCGGCCAAAAATTCACATTTTAAATTGAGTATGCAGTTTTGTTAACCTGCTAAAAATTAACATACTGCCGCTTTCCGAATTGAAATTAATGCGTTTTTGGCTGAGTTGTGAGTTTTTTAAATTTTGATTTGTCGAAAAATTTCATATAAAAATACTGTTCATTTCGGTATAAAAATGGTAATGGACCTTCAGTCAGAAGCTTAAAAATAAGTGAAGGAGCCATTTCCGAACCCATAAATCATATATATTCTTGATCAGCATCTACAGGCCTTTCTATCTAGCTTTATCCGGCTGAAAAAAAAATGTTTCAGAAATTTCCCATTTTTCGGAAAAAAGGAAAGGGGTTACATCATGAAAATTCTCAAAAATCGGCCAAAAATTCCCATTTTAAATGGAGTATGCAGTTTTGTTAACCTGCTAACAATTAACATACTGCCGCTTTCCGAATTGAAATTAATGCGTTTTTGGCTGAGTTATGAGATTTTTAAATTTTGATTTGTCGAAAAATTTCATATAAAAATACTGTTCATTTCGGTATAAAAATGGTAATGGACCTTCAGTCAGAAGCTTAAAAATAAGTGAAGGAGCCATTTCCGACCCCATAAATCATATATATTCTTGATCAGCATCTACAGGCCTTTCTTTCTAGCTTTATCCGGCCGAAAAAAAAATGTTTCAGAAATTTCCCATTTTTCGGAAAAAAGGAAAGGGGTTACATCATGAAAATTCGCAAAAATCGGCCAAAAATTCACATTTTAAATTGAGTATGCAGTTTTGTTAACCTGCTAAAAATTAACATACTGCCGCTTTCCGAATTGAAATTAATGCGTTTTTGGCTGAGTTATGAGATTTTTAAATTTTGATTTGTCGAAAAATTTCATATAAAAATACTGTTCATTTCGGTATAAAAATGGTAATGGACCTTCAGTCAGAAGCTTAAAAATAAGTGAAGGAGCCATTTCCGACCCCATAAATCATATATATTCTTGATCAGCATCTACAGGCCTTTCTTTCTAGCTTTATCCGGCCGAAAAAAAAATGTTTCCGAAATTTCCCATTTTTCGGAAAAAAGGAAAGGGGTTACATCATGAAAATTCGCAAAAATCGGCCAAAAATTCACATTTTAAATTGAGTATGCAGTTTTGTTAACCTGCTAAAAATTAACATACTGCCGCTTTCCGAATTGAAATTAATGCGTTTTTGGCTGAGTTATGAGATTTTTAAATTTTGATTTGTCGAAAAATTTCATATAAAAATACTGTTCATTTCGGTATAAAAATGGTAATGGACCTTCAGTCAGAAGCTTAAAAATAAGTGAAGGAGCCATTTCCGACCCCATAAATCATATATATTCTTGATCAGCATCTACAGGCCTTTCTTTCTAGCTTTATCCGGCCGAAAAAAAAATGTTTCAGAAATTTCCCATTTTTCGGAAAAAAGGAAAGGGGTTACATCATGAAAATTCGCAAAAATCGGCCAAAAATTCACATTTTAAATTGAGTATGCAGTTTTGTTAACCTGCTAAAAATTAACATACTGCCGCTTTCCGAATTGAAATTAATGCGTTTTTGGCTGAGTTATGAGATTTTTAAATTTTGATTTGTCGAAAAATTTCATATAAAAATACTGTTCATTTCGGTATAAAAATGGTAATGGACCTTCAGTCAGAAGCTTAAAAATAAGTGAAGGAGCCATTTCCGACCCCATAAATCATATATATTCTTGATCAGCATCTACAGGCCTTTCTTTCTAGCTTTATCCGGCCGAAAAAAAAATGTTTCCGAAATTTCCCATTTTTCGGAAAAAAGGAAAGGGGTTACATCATGAAAATTCGCAAAAATCGGCCAAAAATTCACATTTTAAATTGAGTATGCAGTTTTGTTAACCTGCTAAAAATTAACATACTGCCGCTTTCCGAATTGAAATTAATGCGTTTTTGGCTAAGCTATGAGATTTTTAAATTTTGATTTGTCGAAAAATTTCATATAAAAATACTGTTCATTTCGGTATAAAAATGGTAATGGACCTTCAGTCAGAAGCTTAAAAATAAGTGAAGGAGCCATTTCCGACCCCATAAATCATATATATTCTTGATCAGCATCTACAGGCCTTTCTTTCTAGCTTTATCCGGCTGAAAAAAAAATGTTTCAGAAATTTCCCATTTTTCGGAAAAAAGGAAAGGGGTTACATCATGAAAATTCGCAAAAATCGGCCAAAAATTCACATTTTAAATGGAGTATGCAGTTTTGTTAACCTGCTAAAAATTAACATACTGCCGCTTTCCGAATTGAAATTAATGCGTTTTTGGCTGAGTTGTGAGTTTTTTAAATTTTGATTTGTCGAAAAATTTCATATAAAAATATTGGTAATATCGGTATAAAAATGGTAATGGACCTTCAGTCAGAAGCTTAAAAATAAGTGAAGGAGCCATTTCCGACCCCATAAATCATATATATTCTTGATCAGCATCTACAGGCCTTTCTATCTAGCTTTATCCGGCTGAAAAAAAAATGTTTCAGAAATTTCCCATTTTTCGGAAAAAAGGAAAGGGGTTACATCATGAAAATTCGCAAAAATCGGCCAAAAATTCACTTTTTAGATGGAGTATGCAGTTTTGTTAACCTGCTAACAATTAACATACTGCCGCTTTCCGAATTGAAATTAATGCGTTTTTGGCTGAGTTATGAGATTTTTAAATTTTGATTTGTCGAAAAATTTCATATAAAAATATTGGTAATATCGGTATAAAAATGGTAATGGACCTTCAGTCAGAAGCTTAAAAATAAGTGAAGGAGCCATTTCCGACCCCATAAATCATATATATTCTTGATCAGCATCTACAGGCCTTTCTTTCTAGCTTTATCCGGCCGAAAAAAAAATGTTTCAGAAATTTCCCATTTTTCGGAAAAAAGGAAAGGGGTTACATCATGAAAATTCGCAAAAATCGGCCAAAAATTCACATTTTAAATTGAGTATGCAGTTTTGTTAACCTGCTAAAAATTAACATACTGCCGCTTTCCGAATTGAAATTAATGCGTTTTTGGCTAAGCTATGAGATTTTTAAATTTTGATTTGTCGAAAAATTTCATATAAAAATACTGTTCATTTCGGTATAAAAATGGTAATGGACCTTCAGTCAGAAGCTTAAAAATAAGTGAAGGAGCCATTTCCGACCCCATAAATCATATATATTCTTGATCAGCATCTACAGGCCTTTCTTTCTAGCTTTATCCGGCTGAAAAAAAAATGTTTCAGAAATTTCCCATTTTTCGGAAAAAAGGAAAGGGGTTACATCATGAAAATTCGCAAAAATCGGCCAAAAATTCACATTTTAAATGGAGTATGCAGTTTTGTTAACCTGCTAAAAATTAACATACTGCCGCTTTCCGAATTGAAATTAATGCGTTTTTGGCTGAGTTATGAGATTTTTAAATTTTGATTTGTCGAAAAATTTCATATAAAAATACTGTTCATTTCGGTATAAAAATGGTAATGGACCTTCAGTCAGAAGCTTAAAAATAAGTGAAGGAGCCGTTTCCGACCCCATAAATCATATATATTCTTGATCAGCATCTACAGGCCTTTCTTTCTAGCTTTATCCGGCCGAAAAAAAAATGTTTCAGAAATTTCCCATTTTTCGGAAAAAAGGAAAGGGGTTACATCATGAAAATTTGCAAAAATCGGCCAAAAATTCACATTTTAAATGGAGTATGCAGTTTTGTTAACCTGCTAAAAATTAACATACTGCCGCTTTCCGAATTGAAATTAATGCGTTTTTGGCTGAGTTATGAGATTTTTAAATTTTGATTTGTCGAAAAATTTCATATAAAAATACTGTTCATTTCGGTATAAAAATGGTAATGGACCTTCAGTCAGAAGCTTAAAAATAAGTGAAGGAGCCATTTCCGACCCCATAAATCATATATATTCTTGATCAGCATCTACAGGCCTTTCTTTCTAGCTTTATCCGGCCGAAAAAAAAATGTTTCAGAAATTTCCCATTTTTCGGAAAAAAGGAAAGGGGTTACATCATGAAAATTCGCAAAAATCGGCCAAAAATTCACTTTTTAGATGGAGTATGCAGTTTTGTTAACCTGCTAACAATTAACATACTGCCGCTTTCCGAATTGAAATTAATGCGTTTTTGGCTGAGTTATGAGATTTTTAAATTTTGATTTGTCGAAAAATTTCATATAAAAATATTGGTAATATCGGTATAAAAATGGTAATGGACCTTCAGTCAGAAGCTTAAAAATAAGTGAAGGAGCCATTTCCGACCCCATAAATCATATATATTCTTGATCAGCATCTACAGGCCTTTCTTTCTAGCTTTATCCGGCCGAAAAAAAAATGTTTCAGAAATTTCCCATTTTTCGGAAAAAAGGAAAGGGGTTACATCATGAAAATTCGCAAAAATCGGCCAAAAATTCACATTTTAAATTGAGTATGCAGTTTTGTTAACCTGCTAAAAATTAACATACTGCCGCTTTCCGAATTGAAATTAATGCGTTTTTGGCTAAGCTATGAGATTTTTAAATTTTGATTTGTCGAAAAATTTCATATAAAAATACTGTTCATTTCGGTATAAAAATGGTAATGGACCTTCAGTCAGAAGCTTAAAAATAAGTGAAGGAGCCATTTCCGACCCCATA
Source organism: Drosophila serrata (assembly GCF_035046125.1). Taxonomy (NCBI): domain Eukaryota; kingdom Metazoa; phylum Arthropoda; class Insecta; order Diptera; family Drosophilidae; genus Drosophila; species Drosophila serrata. The sequence goes on along the minus strand of NW_028257174.1, from coordinate 14,862 downwards.
AATCATATATATTCTTGATCAGCATCTACAGGCCTTTCTTTCTAGCTTTATCCGGCTGAAAAAAAAATGTTTCAGAAATTTCCCATTTTTCGGAAAAAAGGAAAGGGGTTACTCATGAAAATTCGCAAAAATCGGCCAAAAATTCACATTTTAAATGGAGTATGCAGTTTTGTTAACCTGCTAAAAATTAACATACTGCCGCTTTCCGAATTGAAATTAATGCGTTTTTGGCTGAGTTGTGAGTTTTTTAAATTTTGATTTGTCGAAAAATTTCATATAAAAATATTGGTAATATCGGTATAAAAATGGTAATGGACCTTCAGTCAGAAGCTTAAAAATAAGTGAAGGAGCCATTTCCGACCCCATAAATCATATATATTCTTGATCAGCATCTACAGGCCTTTCTTTCTAGCTTTATCCGGCTGAAAAAAAAATGTTTCAGAAATTTCCCATTTTTCGGAAAAAAGGAAAGGGGTTACATCGTGAAAATTCGCAAAAATCGGCCAAAAATTCACATTTTAAATGGAGTATGCAGTTTTGTTAACCTGCTAAAAATTAACATACTGCCGCTTTCCGAATTGAAATTAATGCGTTTTTGGCTGAGTTGTGAGTTTTTTAAATTTTGATTTGTCGAAAAATTTCATATAAAAATATTGGTAATATCGGTATAAAAATGGTAATGGACCTTCAGTCAGAAGCTTAAAAATAAGTGAAGGAGCCATTTCCGACCCCATAAATCATATATATTCTTGATCAGCATCTACAGGCCTTTCTATCTAGCTTTATCCGGCTGAAAAAAAAATGTTTCAGAAATTTCCCATTTTTCGGAAAAAAGGAAAGGGGTTACATCATGAAAATTCGCAAAAATCGGCCAAAAATTCACTTTTTAGATGGAGTATGCAGTTTTGTTAACCTGCTAACAATTAACATACTGCCGCTTTCCGAATTGAAATTAATGCGTTTTTGGCTGAGTTATGAGATTTTTAAATTTTGATTTGTCGAAAAATTTCATATAAAAATATTGGTAATATCGGTATAAAAATGGTAATGGACCTTCAGTCAGAAGCTTAAAAATAAGTGAAGGAGCCATTTCCGACCCCATAAATCATATATATTCTTGATCAGCATCTACAGGCCTTTCTTTCTAGCTTTATCCGGCCGAAAAAAAAATGTTTCAGAAATTTCCCATTTTTCGGAAAAAAGGAAAGGGGTTACATCATGAAAATTCGCAAAAATCGGCCAAAAATTCACATTTTAAATTGAGTATGCAGTTTTGTTAACCTGCTAAAAATTAACATACTGCCGCTTTCCGAATTGAAATTAATGCGTTTTTGGCTAAGCTATGAGATTTTTAAATTTTGATTTGTCGAAAAATTTCATATAAAAATACTGTTCATTTCGGTATAAAAATGGTAATGGACCTTCAGTCAGAAGCTTAAAAATAAGTGAAGGAGCCATTTCCGACCCCATAAATCATATATATTCTTGATCAGCATCTACAGGCCTTTCTTTCTAGCTTTATCCGGCTGAAAAAAAAATGTTTCAGAAATTTCCCATTTTTCGGAAAAAAGGAAAGGGGTTACATCATGAAAATTCGCAAAAATCGGCCAAAAATTCACATTTTAAATGGAGTATGCAGTTTTGTTAACCTGCTAAAAATTAACATACTGCCGCTTTCCGAATTGAAATTAATGCGTTTTTGGCTGAGTTATGAGATTTTTAAATTTTGATTTGTCGAAAAATTTCATATAAAAATACTGTTCATTTCGGTATAAAAATGGTAATGGACCTTCAGTCAGAAGCTTAAAAATAAGTGAAGGAGCCATTTCCGACCCCATAAATCATATATATTCTTGATCAGCATCTACAGGCCTTTCTTTCTAGCTTTATCCGGCCGAAAAAAAAATGTTTCAGAAATTTCCCATTTTTCGGAAAAAAGGAAAGGGGTTACATCATGAAAATTCGCAAAAATCGGCCAAAAATTCACATTTTAAATGGAGTATGCAGTTTTGTTAACCTGCTAAAAATTAACATACTGCCGCTTTCCGAATTGAAATTAATGCGTTTTTGGCTGAGTTATGAGATTTTTAAATTTTGATTTGTCGAAAAATTTCATATAAAAATACTGTTCATTTCGGTATAAAAATTGTAATGGACCTTCAGTCAGAAGCTTAAAAATAAGTGAAGGAGCCATTTCCGACCCCATAAATCATATATATTCTTGATCAGCATCTACAGGCCTTTCTTTCTAGCTTTATCCGGCCGAAAAAAAAATGTTTCAGAAATTTCCCATTTTTCGGAAAAAAGGAAAGGGGTTACATCATGAAAATTCGCAAAAATCGGCCAAAAATTCCCATTTTAAATGGAGTATGCAGTTTTGTTAACCTGCTAAAAATTAACATACTGCCGCTTTCCGAATTGAAATTAATGCGTTTTTGGCTGAGTTATGAGATTTTTAAATTTTGATTTTTCGAAAAATTTCATATACAAATATTGGTAATATCGGTATAAAAATGGTAATGGACCTTCAGTCAGAAGCTTAAAAATAAGTGAAGGAGCCATTTCCGACCCCATAAATCATATATATTCTTGATCAGCATCTACAGGCCTTTCTATCTAGCTTTATCCGGCTGAAAAAAAAATGTTTCAGAAATTTCCCATTTTTCGGAAAAAAGGAAAGGGGTTACATCATGAAAATTCTCAAAAATCGGCCAAAAATTCCCATTTTAAATGGAGTATGCAGTTTTGTTAACCTGCTAAAAATTAACATACTGCCGCTTTCCGAATTGAAATTAATGCGTTTTTGGCTGAGTTGTGAGTTTTTTAAATTTTGATTTGTCGAAAAATTTCATATAAAAATATTGGTAATATCGGTATAAAAATGGTAATGGACCTTCAGTCAGAAGCTTAAAAATAAGTGAAGGAGCCATTTCCGACCCCATAAATCATATATATTCTTGATCAGCATCTACAGGCCTTTCTTTCTAGCTTTATCCGGCTGAAAAAAAAATGTTTCAGAAATTTCCCATTTTTCGGAAAAAAGGAAAGGGGTTACATCGTGAAAATTCGCAAAAATCGGCCAAAAATTCACATTTTAAATGGAGTATGCAGTTTTGTTAACCTGCTAAAAATTAACATACTGCCGCTTTCCGAATTGAAATTAATGCGTTTTTGGCTGAGTTGTGAGTTTTTTAAATTTTGATTTGTCGAAAAATTTCATATAAAAATATTGGTAATATCGGTATAAAAATGGTAATGGACCTTCAGTCAGAAGCTTAAAAATAAGTGAAGGAGCCATTTCCGACCCCATAAATCATATATATTCTTGATCAGCATCTACAGGCCTTTCTATCTAGCTTTATCCGGCTGAAAAAAAAATGTTTCAGAAATTTCCCATTTTTCGGAAAAAAGGAAAGGGGTTACATCATGAAAATTCGCAAAAATCGGCCAAAAATTCACTTTTTAGATGGAGTATGCAGTTTTGTTAACCTGCTAAAAATTAACATACTGCCGCTTTCCGAATTGAAATTAATGCCTTTTTGGCTAAGCTATGAGATTTTTAAATTTTGATTTGTCGAAAAATTTCATATAAAAATACTGTTCATTTCGGTATAAAAATGGTAATGGACCTTCAGTCAGAAGCTTAAAAATAAGTGAAGGAGCCATTTCCGACCCCATAAATCATATATATTCTTGATCAGCATCTACAGGCCTTTCTTTCTAGCTTTATCCGGCCGAAAAAAAAATGTTTCAGAAATTTCCCATTTTTCGGAAAAAAGGAAAGGGGTTACATCATGAAAATTCGCAAAAATCGGCCAAAAATTCACATTTTAAATGGAGTATGCAGTTTTGTTAACCTGCTAAAAATTAACATACTGCCGCTTTCCGAATTGAAATTAATGCGTTTTTGGTTGAGTTATGAGATTTTTAAATTTTGATTTGTCGAAAAATTTCATATAAAAATACTGTTCATTTCGGTATAAAAATGGTAATGGACCTTCAGTCAGAAGCTTAAAAATAAGTGAAGGAGCCATTTCCGACCCCATAAATCATATATATTCTTGATCAGCATCTACAGGCCTTTCTTTCTAGCTTTATCCGGCCGAAAAAAAAATGTTTCAGAAATTTCCCATTTTTCGGAAAAAAGGAAAGGGGTTACATCATGAAAATTCGCAAAAATCGGCCAAAAATTCCCATTTTAAATGGAGTATGCAGTTTTGTTAACCTGCTAAAAATTAACATACTGCTGCTTTCCGAATTGAAATTAATGCGTTTTTGGCTGAGTTATGAGATTTTTAAATTTTGATTTGTCGAAAAATTTCATATAAAAATACTGTTCATTTCGGTATAAAAATGGTAATGGACCTTCAGTCAGAAGCTTAAAAATAAGTGAAGGAGCCATTTCCGACCCCATAAATCATATATATTCTTGATCAGCATCTACAGGCCTTTCTTTCTAGCTTTATCCGGCCGAAAAAAAAATGTTTCAGAAATTTCCCATTTTTCGGAAAAAAGGAAAGGGGTTACATCATGAAAATTCGCAAAAATCGGCCAAAAATTCACTTTTTAAATTGAGTATGCAGTGTTGTTAACCTGCTAAAAATTAACATACTGCCGCTTTCCGAATTGAAATTAATGCGTTTTTGGCTAAGCTATGAGATTTTTAAATTTTGATTTGTCGAAAAATTTCATAAAAATACTGTTCATTTCGGTATAAAAATGGTAATGGACCTTCAGTCAGAAGCTTAAAAATAAGTGAAGGAGCCATTTCCGACCCCATAAATCATATATATTCTTGATCAGCATCTACAGGCCTTTCTTTCTAGCTTTATCCGGCCGAAAAAAAAATGTTTCAGAAATTTCCCATTTTTCGGAAAAAAGGAAAGGGGTTACATCATGAAAATTCGCAAAAATCGGCCAAAAATTCACATTTTAAATGGAGTATGCAGTTTTGTTAACCTGCTAAAAATTAACATACTGCCGCTTTCCGAATTGAAATTAATGCGTTTTTGGTTGAGTTATGAGATTTTTAAATTTTGATTTGTCGAAAAATTTCATATAAAAATACTGTTCATTTCGGTATAAAAATGGTAATGGACCTTCAGTCAGAAGCTTAAAAATAAGTGAAGGAGCCATTTCCGACCCCATAAATCATATATATTCTTGATTAGCATCTACAGGCCTTTCTTTCTAGCTTTATCCGGCCGAAAAAAAAATGTTTCAGAAATTTCCCATTTTTCGGAAAAAAGGAAAGGGGTTACATCATGAAAATTCGCAAAAATCGGCCAAAAATTCACTTTTTAAATTGAGTATGCAGTGTTGTTAACCTGCTAAAAATTAACATACTGCCGCTTTCCGAATTGAAATTAATGCGTTTTTGGCTAAGCTATGAGATTTTTAAATTTTGATTTGTCGAAAAATTTCATAAAAATACTGTTCATTTCGGTATAAAAATGGTAATGGACCTTCAGTCAGAAGCTTAAAAATAAGTGAAGGAGCCATTTCCGACCCCATAAATCATATATATTCTTGATCAGCATCTACAGGCCTTTCTTTCTAGCTTTATCCGGCCGAAAAAAAAATGTTTCAGAAATTTCCCATTTTTCGGAAAAAAGGAAAGGGGTTACATCATGAAAATTCGCAAAAATCGGCCAAAAATTCCCATTTTAAATGGAGTATGCAGTTTTGTTAACCTGCTAAAAATTAACATACTGCTGCTTTCCGAATTGAAATTAATGCGTTTTTGGCTGAGTTATGAGATTTTTAAATTTTGATTTTTCGAAAAATTTCATATAAAAATATTGGTAATATCGGTATAAAAATGGTAATGGACCTTCAGTCAGAAGCTTAAAAATAAGTGAAGGAGCCATTTCCGACCCCATAAATCATATATATTCTTGATCAGCATCTACAGGCCTTTCTATCTAGCTTTATCCGGCTGAAAAAAAAATGTTTCAGAAATTTCCCATTTTTCGGAAAAAAGGAAAGGGGTTACATCATGAAAATTCTCAAAAATCGGCCAAAAATTCCCATTTTAAATGGAGTATGCAGTTTTGTTAACCTGCTAAAAATTAACATACTGCCGCTTTCCGAATTGAAATTAATGCGTTTTTGGTTGAGTTATGAGATTTTTAAATTTTGATTTGTCGAAAAATTTCATATAAAAATACTGTTCATTTCGGTATAAAAATGGTAATGGACCTTCAGTCAGAAGCTTAAAAATAAGTGAAGGAGCCATTTCCGACCCCATAAATCATATATATTCTTGATCAGCATCTACAGGCCTTTCTTTCTAGCTTTATCCGGCCGAAAAAAAAATGTTTCAGAAATTTCCCATTTTTCGGAAAAAAGGAAAGGGGTTACATCATGAAAATTCGCAAAAATCGGCCAAAAATTCACTTTTTAAATTGAGTATGCAGTGTTGTTAACCTGCTAAAAATTAACATACTGCCGCTTTCCGAATTGAAATTAATGCGTTTTTGGCTAAGCTATGAGATTTTTAAATTTTGATTTGTCGAAAAATTTCATAAAAATACTGTTCATTTCGGTATAAAAATGGTAATGGACCTTCAGTCAGAAGCTTAAAAATAAGTGAAGGAGCCATTTCCGACCCCATAAATCATATATATTCTTGATCAGCATCTACAGGCCTTTCTTTCTAGCTTTATCCGGCCGAAAAAAAAATGTTTCAGAAATTTCCCATTTTTCGGAAAAAAGGAAAGGGGTTACATCATGAAAATTCGCAAAAATCGGCCAAAAATTCACTTTTTAAATTGAGTATGCAGTGTTGTTAACCTGCTAAAAATTAACATACTGCTGCTTTCCGAATTGAAATTAATGCGTTTTTGGTTGAGTTATGAGATTTTTAAATTTTGATTTGTCGAAAAATTTCATATAAAAATACTGTTCATTTCGGTATAAAAATGGTAATGGACCTTCAGTCAGAAGCTTAAAAATAAGTGAAGGAGCCATTTCCGACCCCATAAATCATATATATTCTTGATCAGCATCTACAGGCCTTTCTTTCTAGCTTTATCCGGCCGAAAAAAAAATGTTTCAGAAATTTCCCATTTTTCGGAAAAAAGGAAAGGGGTTACATCATGAAAATTCGCAAAAATCGGCCAAAAATTCACTTTTTAAATTGAGTATGCAGTTTTGTTAACCTGCTAAAAATTAACATACTGCTGCTTTCCGAATTGAAATTAATGCGTTTTTGGCTAAGCTATGAGATTTTTAAATTTTGATTTGTCGAAAAATTTCATATAAAAATACTGTTCATTTCGGTATAAAAATGGTAATGGACCTTCAGTCAGAAGCTTAAAAATAAGTGAAGGAGCCATTTCCGACCCCATAAATCATATATATTCTTGATCAGCATCTACAGGCCTTTCTTTCTAGCTTTATCCGGCCGAAAAAAAAATGTTTCAGAAATTTCCCATTTTTCGGAAAAAAGGAAAGGGGTTACATCATGAAAATTCGCAAAAATCGGCCAAAAATTCACATTTTAAATGGAGTATGCAGTTTTGTTAACCTGCTAAAAATTAACATACTGCCGCTTTCCGAATTGAAATTAATGCGTTTTTGGCTGAGTTGTGAGTTTTTTAAATTTTGATTTGTCGAAAAATTTCATATAAAAATATTGGTAATATCGGTATAAAAATGGTAATGGACCTTCAGTCAGAAGCTTAAAAATAAGTGAAGGAGCCGTTTCCGACCCCATAAATCATATATATTCTTGATCAGCATCTACAGGCCTTTCTTTCTAGCTTTATCCGGCCGAAAAAAAAATGTTTCAGAAATTTCCCATTTTTCGGAAAAAAGGAAAGGGGTTACATCATGAAAATTCGCAAAAATCGGCCAAAAATTCACATTTTAAATGGAGTATGCAGTTTTGTTAACCTGCTAAAAATTAACATACTGCCGCTTTCCGAATTGAAATTAATGCGTTTTTGGCTAAGCTATGAGATTTTTAAATTTTGATTTGTCGAAAAATTTCATATAAAAATACTGTTCATTTCGGTATAAAAATGGTAATGGACCTTCAGTCAGAAGCTTAAAAATAAGTGAAGGAGCCATTTCCGACCCCATAAATCATATATATTCTTGATCAGCATCTACAGGCCTTTCTTTCTAGCTTTATCCGGCTGAAAAAAAAATGTTTCAGAAATTTCCCATTTTTCGGAAAAAAGGAAAGGGGTGAAAATGAAAATTCGCAAAAATCGGCCAAAAATTCACATTTTAAATGGAGTATGCAGTTTTGTTAACCTGCTAAAAATTAACATACTGCCGCTTTCCGAATTGAAATTAATGCGTTTTTGGCTGAGTTATGAGATTTTTAAATTTTGATTTTTCGAAAAATTTCATATAAAAATATTGGTAATATCGGTATAAAAATGGTAATGGACCTTCAGTCAGAAGCTTAAAAATAAGTGAAGGAGCCATTTCCGACCCCATAAATCATATATATTCTTGATCAGCATCTACAGGCCTTTCTATCTAGCTTTATCCGGCTGAAAAAAAAATGTTTCAGAAATTTCCCATTTTTCGGAAAAAAGGAAAGGGGTTACATCATGAAAATTCGCAAAAATCGGCCAAAAATTCACATTTTAAATGGAGTATGCAGTTTTGTTAACCTGCTAAAAATTAACATACTGCCGCTTTCCGAATTGAAATTAATGCGTTTTTGGCTGAGTTATGAGATTTTTAAATTTTGATTTGTCGAAAAATTTCATATAAAAATACTGTTCATTTCGGTATAAAAATGGTAATGGACCTTCAGTCAGAAGCTTAAAAATAAGTGAAGGAGCCATTTCCGACCCCATAAATCATATATATTCTTGATCAGCATCTACAGGCCTTTCTTTCTAGCTTTATCCGGCCGAAAAAAAAATGTTTCAGAAATTTCCCATTTTTCGGAAAAAAGGAAAGGGGTTACATCATGAAAATTCGCAAAAATCGGCCAAAAATTCCCATTTTAAATGGAGTATGCAGTTTTGTTAACCTGCTAAAAATTAACATACTGCTGCTTTCCGAATTGAAATTAATGCGTTTTTGGCTGAGTTATGAGATTTTTAAATTTTGATTTTTCGAAAAATTTCATATAAAAATATTGGTAATATCGGTATAAAAATGGTAATGGACCTTCAGTCAGAAGCTTAAAAATAAGTGAAGGAGCCATTTCCGACCCCATAAATCATATATATTCTTGATCAGCATCTACAGGCCTTTCTATCTAGCTTTATCCGGCTGAAAAAAAAATGTTTCAGAAATTTCCCATTTTTCGGAAAAAAGGAAAGGGGTTACATCATGAAAATTCTCAAAAATCGGCCAAAAATTCCCATTTTAAATGGAGTATGCAGTTTTGTTAACCTGCTAAAAATTAACATACTGCCGCTTTCCGAATTGAAATTAATGCGTTTTTGGCTGAGTTGTGAGTTTTTTAAATTTTGATTTGTCGAAAAATTTCATATAAAAATATTGGTAATATCGGTATAAAAATGGTAATGGACCTTCAGTCAGAAGCTTAAAAATAAGTGAAGGAGCCGTTTCCGACGCCATAAATCATATATATTCTTGATCAGCATCTACAGGCCTTTCTTTCTAGCTTTATCCGGCTGAAAAAAAAATGTTTCAGAAATTTCCCATTTTTCGGAAAAAAGGAAAGGGGTGAAAATGAAAATTCGCAAAAATCGGCCAAAAATTCACATTTTAAATGGAGTATGCAGTTTTGTTAACCTGCTAAAAATTAACATACTGCTGCTTTCCGAATTGAAATTAATGCGTTTTTGGCTGAGTTATGAGATTTTTAAATTTTGATTTTTCGAAAAATTTCATATAAAAATATTGGTAATATCGGTATAAAAATGGTAATGGACCTTCAGTCAGAAGCTTAAAAATAAGTGAAGGAGCCATTTCCGACCCCATAAATCATATATATTCTTGATCAGCATCTACAGGCCTTTCTATCTAGCTTTATCCGGCCGAAAAAAAAATGTTTCAGAAATTTCCCATTTTTCGGAAAAAAGGAAAGGGGTTACATCATGAAAATTCTCAAAAATCGGCCAAAAATTCCCATTTTAAATGGAGTATGCAGTTTTGTTAACCTGCTAAAAATTAACATACTGCCGCTTTCCGAATTGAAATTAATGCGTTTTTGGCTGAGTTGTGAGTTTTTTAAATTTTGATTTGTCGAAAAATTTCATATAAAAATATTGGTAATATCGGTATAAAAATGGTAATGGACCTTCAGTCAGAAGCTTAAAAATAAGTGAAGGAGCCGTTTCCGACGCCATAAATCATATATATTCTTGATCAGCATCTACAGGCCTTTCTTTCTAGCTTTATCCGGCTGAAAAAAAAATGTTTCAGAAATTTCCCATTTTTCGGAAAAAAGGAAAGGGGTGAAAATGAAAATTCGCAAAAATCGGCCAAAAATTCACATTTTAAATGGAGTATGCAGTTTTGTTAACCTGCTAAAAATTAACATACTGCCGCTTTCCGAATTGAAATTAATGCGTTTTTGGCTGAGTTATGAGATTTTTAAATTTTGATTTTTCGAAAAATTTCATATAAAAATATTGGTAATATCGGTATAAAAATGGTAATGGACCTTCAGTCAGAAGCTTAAAAATAAGTGAAGGAGCCATTTCCGACCCCATAAATCATATATATTCTTGATCAGCATCTACAGGCCTTTCTATCTAGCTTTATCCGGCTGAAAAAAAAATGTTTCAGAAATTTCCCATTTTTCGGAAAAAAGGAAAGGGGTTACATCATGAAAATTCTCAAAAATCGGCCAAAAATTCCCATTTTAAATGGAGTATGCAGTTTTGTTAACCTGCTAAAAATTAACATACTGCCGCTTTCCGAATTGAAATTAATGCGTTTTTGGCTGAGTTGTGAGTTTTTTAAATTTTGATTTGTCGAAAAATTTCATATAAAAATATTGGTAATATCGGTATAAAAATGGTAATGGACCTTCAGTCAGAAGCTTAAAAATAAGTGAAGGAGCCGTTTCCGACGCCATAAATCATATATATTCTTGATCAGCATCTACAGGCCTTTCTTTCTAGCTTTATCCGGCTGAAAAAAAAATGTTTCAGAAATTTCCCATTTTTCGGAAAAAAGGAAAGGGGTGAAAATGAAAATTCGCAAAAATCGGCCAAAAATTCACATTTTAAATGGAGTATGCAGTTTTGTTAACCTGCTAAAAATTAACATACTGCCGCTTTCCGAATTGAAATTAATGCGTTTTTGGCTGAGTTGTGAGTTTTTTAAATTTTGATTTGTCGAAAAATTTCATATAAAAATATTGGTAATATCGGTATAAAAATGGTAATGGACCTTCAGTCAGAAGCTTAAAAATAAGTGAAGGAGCCATTTCCGACCCCATAAATCATATATATTCTTGATCAGCATCTACAGGCCTTTCTTTCTAGCTTTATCCGGCCGAAAAAAAAATGTTTCAGAAATTTCCCATTTTTCTGAAAAAAAGAAAGGAAAATGAAAATTCGCAAAAATCGGCCAAAAATTCACATTTTAAATGGAGTACGCAGTTTTGTTAACCTGCTAAAAATTAACATACTGCCGCTTTCCGAATTGAAATTAATGCGTTTTTGGCTGAGTTATGAGATTTTTAAATTTTGATTTGTCGAAAAATTTCATATAAAAATATTGGTAATATCGGTATAAAAATGGTAATGGACCTTCAGTCAGAAGCTTAAAAATAAGTGAAGGAGCCATTTCCGACCCCATAAATCATATATATTCTTGATCAGCATCTACAGGCCTTTCTTTCTAGCTTTATCCGGCCGAAAAAAAAATGTTTCAGAAATTTCCCATTTTTCGGAAAAAAGGAAAGGGGTTACATCATGAAAATTTGCAAAAATCGGACAAAAATTTACATTTTAAACGGAGTATGCATTTTTGTTAACCTGCTAAAAATTAACATACAGCCGCATTCCGAATTAAAATTAATGCGTTTTTGGCTGAGTTATGAGATTTGTAAATTTTGATTTGTCTAAAAATTTCATATAAAAATATTGTTAATTTCGGTTAAAAAATGGTAATGGCCCATCAGTCAGAAGCTTAAAAGAAAGTGAAGAAGTCATTTCCGACCCCATAAATCATGTATATTCTTGATCAGCATCTACAGGCCTTTCTTTCTAGCTTTATCCGGCCGAAAAAAATTTTTTTCAGAAATTTCCCATTTTTCGGAAAAAAGGAAAGGGGTTACATCATGCAAATTCGCAAAAATCGGCCAAAAATTCACTTTTTAAATGGAGTATGCAGTTTTGTTAACCTGCTAAAAATTGACATACTTCTGCTTTCCGAATTGAAATTAATGCGTTTTTGGCTTAGTTATGAAATCTTTAAATTTTAATTTGTCGAAAAATTTCATATAAAAATATTGTTAATTTCGGTTAAAAAATGGTAATGGCCCTTCAGTCAGAAGCTTAAAAATAAGTGAAGGAGCCATTTCCGACCCCATAAATCATATATATTCTTGATCAGCATCTACAGGCCTTTCTATCTAGCTTTATCCGGCTGAAAAAAAAATGTTTCAGAAATTTCCCATTTTTCGGAAAAAAGGAAAGGGGTTACATCATGAAAATTTGCAAAAATCGGACAAAAATTTACATTTTAAACGGAGTAAGCAGTTTTGTTAACCTGCTAAAAATTAACATACAGCCGCATTCCGAATTAAAATTAATGCGTTTTTGGCTGAGTTATGAGATTTGTAAATTTTGATTTGTCTAAAAATTTCATATAAAAATATTGTTAATTTCGGTTAAAAAATGGTAATGGCCCTTCAGTCAGAAGCTTAAAAATAAGTGAAGGAGCCATTTCCGACCCCATAAATCATATATATTCTTGATCAGCATCTACAGGCCTTTCTTTCTAGCTTTATCCGGCCGAAAAAAATTTTTTTCAGAAATTTCCCATTTTTCGGAAAAAAGGAAAGGGGTTACATCATGCAAATTCGCAAAAATCGGCCAAAAATTCACTTTTTAAATGGAGTATGCAGTTTTGTTAACCTGCTAAAAATTAACATACAGCCGCTTTCCGAATTGAAATTAATGCGTTTTTGGCATAGTTATGAAATCTTTAAATTTTAATTTGTCGAAAAATTTCATATAAAAATATTGTTAATTTCGGTTAAAAAATGGTAATGGCCCTTCAGTCAGAAGCTTAAAAATAAGTGAAGGAGCCATTTCCGACCCCATAAATCATATATATTCTTGATCAGCATCTACAGGCCTTTCTTTCTAGCTTTATCCGGCTGAAAAAAAAATGTTTCAGAAATTTCCCATTTTTCGGAAAAAAGGAAAGGGGTTACATCATGAAAATTTGCAAAAATCGGACAAAAATTTACATTTTAAACGGAGTATGCAGTTTTGTTAACCTGCTAAAAATTAACATACAGCCGCATTCCGAATTAAAATTAATGCGTTTTTGGCTGAGTTATGAGATTTGTAAATTTTGATTTGTCTAAAAATTTCATATAAAAATACTGTTCATTTCGGTATAAAAATGGTAATGGCCCTTCAGTCAGAAGCTTAAAAATAAGTGAAGGAGCCATTTCCGACCCCATAAATCATATATATTCTTGATCAGCATCTACAGGCCTTTCTTTCTAGCTTTATCCGGCCGAAAAAAAAATGTTTCAGAAATTTCCCATTTTTCGGAAAAAAGGAAAGGGGTTACATCATGAAAATTTGCAAAAATCGGACAAAAATTTACATTTTAAACGGAGTAAGCAGTTTTGTTAACCTGCTAAAAATTAACATACAGCCGCATTCCGAATTAAAATTAATGCGTTTTTGGCTGAGTTATGAGATTTGTAAATTTTGATTTGTCTAAAAATTTCATATAAAAATATTGTTAATTTCGGTTAAAAAATGGTAATGGCCCTTCAGTCAGAAGCTTAAAAATAAGTGAAGGAGCCATTTCCGACCCCATAAATCATATATATTCTTGATCAGCATCTACAGGCCTTTCTTTCTAGCTTTATCCGGCCGAAAAAAATTTTTTTCAGAAATTTCCCATTTTTCGGAAAAAAGGAAAGGGGTTACATCATGCAAATTCGCAAAAATCGGCCAAAAATTCACTTTTTAAATGGAGTATGCAGTTTTGTTAACCTGCTAAAAATTAACATACAGCCGCTTTCCGAATTGAAATTAATGCGTTTTTGGCATAGTTATGAAATCTTTAAATTTTAATTTGTCGAAAAATTTCATATAAAAATATTGTTAATTTCGGTTAAAAAATGGTAATGGCCCTTCAGTCAGAAGCTTAAAAATAAGTGAAGGAGCCATTTCCGACCCCATAAATCATATATATTCTTGATCAGCATCTACAGGCCTTTCTTTCTAGCTTTATCCGGCTGAAAAAAAAATGTTTCAGAAATTTCCCATTTTTCGGAAAAAAGGAAAGGGGTTACATCATGAAAATTTGCAAAAATCGGACAAAAATTTACATTTTAAACGGAGTATGCAGTTTTGTTAACCTGCTAAAAATTAACATACAGCCGCATTCCGAATTAAAATTAATGCGTTTTTGGCTGAGTTATGAGATTTGTAAATTTTGATTTGTCTAAAAATTTCATATAAAAATACTGTTCATTTCGGTATAAAAATGGTAATGGCCCTTCAGTCAGAAGCTTAAAAATAAGTGAAGGAGCCATTTCCGACCCCATAAATCATATATATTCTTGATCAGCATCTACAGGCCTTTCTTTCTAGCTTTATCCGGCCGAAAAAAAAATGTTTCAGAAATTTCCCATTTTTCGGAAAAGAGGAAAGGGGTTACATCATGAAAATTCGCAAAAATCGGCCAAAAATTCACTTTTTAAATTGAGTA